>NW_025767168.1:2430000-3052500 GCF_003918875.1 Haliotis rubra
ACCCTCAGACCCCTACCAACTACCCAGTGTGCGAAATAGCCACTGGCCCGCTAGCCCGTGGGTAGTAAAAATTCAGTCGGGCCAGTAAGTCTCCACAGTCACTGGCCCGACTGGCTAGTGAATTTTCATGGGGTTATTTGTATATACATGTATATCACTCTCTCCGACTTGTTAAGTTACAATACACTTTTAAATCATGCAAGATTATGGCCTCATAAAAATGTTCATTAAATAAGTAGCTGAATGATAAAACCCGCCATTGTCATGCCGACAATGTTTTATTCTCATCTATTTTTTTCGACATTCAAATTTCGGGCTAGTGAAATATTTTGTGGGTTAGTAACGTTCAGGCAATTTGGAAACTATTTCGCACACTGCATCTACCACTCAACACCATCAAACCATTTTACATCTTCCATCCATCACCTAACATTTCATCTCTCATCCACCTCCTCACACCAAACAGCTGTCACCTAACAGACCATCTACCTCCTCACACCAAACACCTGTCACCTAACAGACCATCTACCATCCCCCCGACAAACACACACAAACACTTGCTACCTAACAGACCATCTACCTCCTCACACAAACACCTGTCGCCTAACAGACCATCTACCCCCTCACGCAAACACCTGTCGCCTAACAGACCATCTACCTCCTCACACAAACACCTGCTACCTAACAGACCATCTACCTCCTCACACAAACACTTGCTACCTAACAGACCATCTACCTCCTCACACAAACACCTGTCACTTAACAGACCATCTACCTCCTCAAAGACACTCTTGTCAACTAAAACAGACTATTTGCCTCCTCACACAAGCTCCTGTCACCTAACAGACCATCTACCTCCTCACACAAACACCTGTCACTAAAACAGACCATCTACCTCCTCTCAAATTGCTGAGCACGGCGTTAAACAACAAACAAGAAAGGCCTACATACCATCTACCATCTCACACCTTCCACCACCACTCCACCACCCACAACTACCATCTACCATCTCAGTGTTACCACCAATTACCATATACCACTTCACCCGCCCTACCTCGACAGTAATACCCTATCCGTATTCACCAAAACACCATGTACATTTCACACACGTCCATGTCATTACCCACCGGCAGATGGAAACACCGTACTCGTTGTGTGTTCGATGGCATTAGCAGGCTCATCAATAGATTAACAGCGCCTGGATAATGAGACGTGTTCCCTCCACATTACACTGCCTCGTGGGAGCCGAGCGACAGTCTGTATATAATACAGATTTATTGCCTCGTAGCTAGTGTTTCATTAGCCTATTGTACAGGACTGGAAGATTGTGTTACTCCCAGTAGATAAATGCCATCATATTGCATTACACGGATAAATCTTGATTATTTGTTTCACATCAATATTTGATTATACTTCGTGTGGCGTCTAAGCTAATATCATTCACGGACATAAACTTGCAAAAGAAGTCGGAGATATATAGGTTTCTCTCCACCTAGCATTTACCTCAGAAACACAAATAACATATTAGAGTGGAAACCGGATAGTTGGCGTATCACGGGCGCAATTTAGTTTATATATTCACATGTCCTTGCAATCGCTGTTGTGTTATATTCGTAACAATGAACAACTCACTCTTGACTTAAAGGTCGCGTATAAATGTCACAGTAGGTGATCAATGGGGAGTGAGCAATACCAGTAAGTCGCAAAGGGAATGCCAACCCTTTCTGAATTCTTAGAATCTATAGTCTTGTTTTCAGCAACCGTCTTATTCAGTTGTATGTTTCACAACTAGTCAAGCGGACATATTTATTCCGCCAGGCCTCATTACTCGTAACGTCATGGCTGCCATACAATATAAATTATCCGGATTAATAGATATTTAAACAAATGAGGACTCTGATGGTTGAATGGTAATTGTAACACATTCACGCGTAATCTGGCCGGCTGACGGTATTGCATCAATAGTCTGAATCGTTATGTAAAAAATACGGCACACTGACTGACTGAAAAATGGAACTGTTTGCTCAACGAATATTTTCTAATGAAAATAAACTACCCACGAGAGACAGTATGTGTGTCTGCTAAGAAAAATGAGAGCCAAAAGCTGTACATGTTGAACAATTTACATCTTACTAAGCTCCCAAGATCTGGCAATAAACATGAAAAGTGTTCTGAGTTGTATGGTCATGTTACCCCATTGTATTGTGTTGACAATACGACTATAGGTCGTGGGTGAGAGTTTTGTCAACGTCATTGTGTATATGTTATTTTGAATATTGACCTGGGGCAAAATGAACACAAACAAGGTTTTATATGGTTTCAACCCAATAATTCGTTTTGGGTAATATCATGAAAACTTTACACAGAACATGGTTCATCTTTACTTAGGTTGCATAAAGCCAGAGGGTGTTTTAATCATGGATCCACTGTGGCGATGGCATACAAACCCCAAGAACTGGAACCAGACACCATATAATAGATTATATGGTCTCTGCTGGAACTAACCAAATTTGCTTCAAAACAACACAAAGTGACACCTTCATTTTCTTAGAGTTACCTCCCCTGTTGGTAGCAGACGACCAAACCACCATTACAGCATGGGCTGAAGGTATGCAATGAATATAACAAATAAACATGTTGTCACACTAGTTACCTTTAAAGAATTTGTTATCAGACCAAAGATCAATACATCACGGCTCCGGAAAAGATTGCCACTAAATACATGTGCAACGTCAATACATTAATCCCCGATATAACGCATTTGGCACACCAGTGGCGTGTATTCAAACGACTTGATTTATCAATACTTTCATTACATAAATATTATAAATCGCTAAAAATGTGTTCTCCGCCAGGTTGTGGCAGCAAGTGTATTGCTCCGCGATGTGCTGTGATCCCTGCAAGTCAGTAACGTTGACAGCAGGCTTTTATTGACAAGATAGGAAATTAAGCACGGGAAGACCGTATTTGGGGCTGACAGCGAGAGCTCTTGTGCCAGACTTCTGCTTGGAAGGCATTTTGCTGATAGCCACGGGTTTTAATTATCGCCACTCTTAGATTGTTTACATTGTCCAGAACACAGTGGGTTGTTTTCATTAGTTCTGTTGTAACATATCGTTGGCAATCTTCAAGAATTTGGATTTGTGTTGGATACAATCAGACGGTGTTTACCAAACAGCCAACAGTGGTACTTTACATCTCGTCACCAACAGATCACATTTTAAAAGTACATTCAACATTAACAAAATATAACCTCTTGCAGTTCTTTATATTTAGACTTTAAGTGCAGGAGTATGTTATATCTGTAATTATATCTACTCATTACGTTTTTTGCCTGTATAGTTTGATTAGACCGGATGTAAATTCCCGATCCGGAAGAACTTGCATGGATCCGGAATGCATGGGTTTCATAGACATTTAGTCCCAGAAAAGAGCTATCTTGTCTTAAAATATATTTCGTCAAGAAGTAAAGAGAAATATATAAATTCCAAAAAGAAAGAGGTAAGTACAATTCTTAATTTGAGAGCTGAGGCAATCTAGACCTCCCTAATCATTAGACCTGAGTTAGACACCTCTTTGATTTCTTCTCTAATGTCTGGGAGACAGTTTCCGGTTTATCCTACGAATATATAAAAAGGTATCTAAAACTCTGATATATTTTGTGCTATGAAGGTGATTATTTATGCTGATGGTATTGAAGAAGCATGCGTATTTATCAGTGCAAAACCATATTGCAACTTATAATTACAACAAATAAACAGTGCCTTCTCACATGTTTCAACATATTCTGTTTGTTCAGCAACACGATACGTCTTCCACGTGCAAATGTAGGTCCAAATTTAGCAGGAGGAAACAACTACGCCCAAAATGACATCGGCGTCATTCACTGAGATAACGTCTCGTGCAAGAGGTGACTGCACGTATTTATTTAGACAGTGTGCACGAGACAATAAATTAACATGTCCCACGGGACATCACACGTCATTCATATAGATATTATCTTCGCCTGTTTATGTGGACAGATTACAGTTTTAGTCCGTCTAGCCACCACCTGCCAATCATGCATGTGATAACAACATGCATTGTACAACAACGCCATGCATGCGAATCCGTGACTGGTCATATGACCCATCCAGCTGACGTACCCGTCATTCCAGGCGTCAAAATATGGTATAGTTAGAGGTGCGTCGGGGCATTAAGCATTTGGCATTACGCGGGAAATTATCGTTGCGATAGACTGCTAGCCTTGCTCCAAGGCAGTACTGAGTGCTAAGCCCATGCATGTACAGTAAGTCTATCCTTCAAAGAGGCAAGTCTAGATAAGCGGATAGTATATCTAAGGACCCCAGTCTGTTAATTTGTTTAATTATCATTTAAACTATTAATTATTACCTTTGAGATTTGTGCAAGTCTACTAGAGTGCATAAAATTAGAAGTTTGGGTTGTAGAGTTGACTTGCTTGATGAGTGTAAGAACACCTGCCCTTCTCCACTGTTCTTGTAGTTGTAGAACAGCGCCGCTGATTCTTCATGGAACGTAACGCAGGGCTTATTTTTCTTTTACTATCTTATAACATGTAACCATATATTCACTATGCGTATATTCTGAAGTTCGAAAGGTATTATTTAAGCTTCACCTTTTTCTTTTCTTTTCTCCCTTATTTTCTTCCCCATTTTCTTTCTTCTTTTAAACACTTTCTTATTTCATTTATTTTCTCTGTTCTTTTCTTTACATTTTTTGTTTTCTGTTCTGCTCTTTTCGTTTGTCTGTTCTATTTTTTATTTTTTCTAACTTTTCTGTTCTTTTTTTTCGGTTGAGTGCCCTTTTCTTTTACTTTCCCTATTAGGAGAATCAGATAGTCCCACCTATTTATATCAAGCTGCATTATGCGGGTGTGTAAAGTAAAAGACAAATGAAGAATGGGTTAGGGAAATAGCGTTGGAAGATATACGCCACAATATCCATAATTATCCATGGCAAGCTAATTCCTCTTACACCGGTCAAGATGTACCTGTGGAATGATTGATGAATGACAGATGTACTTCCGAATTTCAAGCAGCGAATACCTCTGCTAAAGTGGATTGTTATGACAAACTATGTTTATGTTCAGAAAAAAGGCAAACCAACAGCAATCTTCTCGACATTATGCCGTGAAAAGAGTTTAGAAAGAGCATGCTTTGGTGTACTTACGAGGAGTTATAAAAACAACTTTTGAAAAAATGCCGTTCGTAGAATGTGACCGAGTGTTATTCATGAGAAAAGAGATGTGACTATCTGGTGACTCACTGTTGAGATAGACAGCGGCCTTCCTCTGTTTAACACTGCCTGTGTTGTATCGTCTATCTAATCTTACATTAGATAACGCCAGGGGGAAAAGCAGGTGTGGTCACAATGAGAGAGAGAACTTCACTTCGGCAATAAAAGATAACATGCGTCAGTTCCAACCCCTGAAAATATGTTGTAATTTTGTAAACAAAATATTTTTACCCCAATTTCGAAACCGTTGCATTATCCATAGATATGTTGTTACACCACACAAGTAAATATGCTGCATATCACATTCCTTCGACGCATTTTTAATACGCTACAAGCGTATGCAGGTAAATAAAACGATGCACATATGATAGGCGGATTATTAGCCCCAACTCCTTACAAATCTACACTAAATACTTCCAACATCCAAAAAATCGATATCAAGGCGTATTCGAATATGAAACCGATTAAGTTGTAAAAACGATTAATCTTTAAAATCGCAAATCACAGCGTAACAAAATCCATGAAGAGATTCACAAGATCACAAATTTAGATTTTCCATTCGAGTATTCGAAATGATAAATCACAGGCAGATAAAGAATTTTATTCCTTGATTCATTGAATATCTAATGCTTCAGCTGACACCTTAATACGCTTCACATGTTTAAATCAGGAGATCCCAGCAACCATCCAGGAGACTGTATTCATGGCGTCGGCCATTCTCGTCCCTGCTGTAGTCGAGGTTATCGGTGTTGCAGACTACCCACGAGAGGGCTGTAAAACCTACATTTCCTCTATGTGAGGGAAACAGTATCATTGCTGAAATGTAACGTGCACTTACACGGAAACGAGATTTTACTGGGCAATAACCAATCATCCGGAGTTGATGTATGCATTTAAAAAGCGCCCTGGGCCTGTATGAATAATACATGTAATTCATTGTTGAGTACATTGTAGAATATGGCGGAGATATATTGTTACTTTGTGATCTCTGGCAGGATGGATCCTGTTTATACAAACGCGTCTGTCTCCTCTGTAGTCGTTTACATGTTCTCCACGGGAACGTGGCTAAACGCAGCTCGCTCGGAGTCCAGTAACGCCATAGTTATGTGCGTACCGTAGCCTCCCTTACTTACATCACGCGACGTAATGGGGCTCATTGAAGCCAGTAAGAAGGTTGATGTATACAGCCCTCGTTAAGTTGGGTAATTCGTGGAATCTCTCACATGGCGTAACCACATTCGGACGTAATAAAACATGCATCATTTGCACTAAGGGATACATCACGACATGCATAGGAAACTCTTGACATTTAATTTTAATACAAATGAAGGAATAAAACTAAGTACAAAATCGGACATGTATTATAATTAAAATCAAGGAGTATTATCCTCTCTCTCTCTCTCTCTCTCTCTCTCTCTCTCTCTCTCTCTCTCTCTCTCTCTCTCTCTCTCTCTCTCTCTCTCTCTCTCTCTCTCTCTCTCTCTCTCTCTCTCTCTCTCTCTCTCATATCCTGTTTACATTGACTACGGTACGTATAAAATGCCTTGCTTTAAGCTCTGTGGAGTATGATTAATGTTTGCTAGCCCTTGGTTCCGATGGTTTACGAGACATGGAAATTACGCTTAGACATAATTGCCTTTGCAGCACGGTTTATGCTCAAAAGATTTTAAAAGTTCACTGCCTGTTTTATTCATAAGTGCCGGTGTTGACAGAAATATTTTCCTGTGGAATATTTTTTGCGTTGCACACGAAGTTAACGCCAAATAAAAATACATTGCGTTAACTTCGTGTGGAAACACGCTTCTTAACGTTTCTCTTTTTGAAGAAATGGTAATTATGTTCTAATGCAAAATTCATATCTGTAATTCAACTCTAGTCTGTATTTTTAATCAAAATGACACGACGTGTGATAAATCAGAAATTCTCCAGCTTCGTTTTTTTTCATTTCTGAGAATAATTCTAAATGTAGTCAATTTTCATTTGACACAAATTGATGTTGCGTTTTACCCTATTTATCGCATTCTCACAGTGCTAGTTAGCAAGTAAAATCATTACTGCCGTGACAGTTTTACAGTTTTTCCGTACCCGCTTATCTCCATGGCAAACGGCGTGTTTGTTTACTCTCCTCCATGCTATCTTCCTAGCGGGCACCTGTTGAACTTAGAGCGATTTTTTTCATTGCCGACAAGTTCTGTATGGAGATCCAGTGACAAGTGGGGGGAACCTATGAAATAACGTTCTCGCCACATTCGTAGGCATTCTCGCATGACGTCAAACGGTGTGCACATATGACATATATACCACATCTACACATGATCTAGTACAACATACTGAGTACAGAGGATGTGTGTGTGTGTGTGTATTGGGTGGGGGGCCTACAAGCGACTATAAAGACATTTCAATTTAATAACTCATTTCGCGCTTGAATCGGCGCTTGCTGTTATTTGTCCATTAGACATGATTTGGCCGTGTTATTATTTTATTGTATACTAGAGTTTTTTTACATTCTGTTTTCTTTATTTGCTTATTTTTATTATCTTTATTCTATGCGCTGACACTTTATTCCATAGGATCATGTTCTTTTCTTGTATTTCTATTGGTGTTGTTGTTTTGAGGAGAGGGTGTTGGCTTTTGGAAAAAAAACATAAAACCTTTAATATTACGAAAATATTATCTATGCAAAAATAGAAGGATGCGGTTAAAAGTGTAAACGACGATATCGAGTGGTACGGGACTGGTGAAAAAGGAAGTGTGTAAAAAACAGCCTCAAAGCAATCTTAAGAGAGAGTTCAAGAAGTTGGGGAAAGAAAAGGGCTTTCTGATAAATCAAACGACACATTGAGGGTTTGGTGTGGGACAAAGAACACGATTGAGATTCAAAGTTAAGACTACACATTGATCAAGATTGGACCGGTGTTTTTTGGTCTTCTAAAGAGGCGCATTTCAGTTGGTATGGAGTTAGAAGACGGGAAGACTGAAATACGAGATTTAAAACAAGTTCTAAAGATTTAACTGAAAGACGATCTGAGCTTGTGTAAAAAAATCTGCCACCACCAGCAAGACGACTACTTTCAACAGAAAAAAACACAGCCCTGTGATACATCGCATTATTTTTTACCAGAACGAAAACCATTTCCATTTCCTCACTAGATCTAAGTTGGCAATTTAGTAGTGTGTTACCATGTCAATAAACGCGAGGGAAACTGGCGCTGAACAAAATGGCCCATCTTTGATCTCAAAGCTTACAGGCCCCGACTAAAATTGAGCTATTTGATACCTCTAGCTGCACATGAAGGCTAAACTTTTGTACCCTCGAGGCTAGAGAGTTCTTTTCTATAGCCTCGAAACGGAGTGTTTTACCACGTCCTTGGTGAACCCTTCAGCGCAGTGGGGGGCCCTCAAGAGAATTTGATTATCAACATGTTGTTTTAATGTCTTAATGCGCCTTTCCTGAGGTTATTGATACAAAAGGACATACTCTGTCGACACCTCTCCTATATTTTGTTGGTTTGTTTGTATATTATACGGATATTGATTTCTGCATGAAGACATAACATATGTTCGTCTTACACGATCAAAATAGCTGAAAAGAATAATTCTCGTCGCTATTCAGACATCATAAGCGTCTTAAAGGGTATTGAATTAAGGTTAGGAAAATAATTCAATACATGGTGAGTGGCAGTCGGTGCGTTAAAGATTAAATTCTAAACTCTTTGTAAGAAAAACATACATCTATATAACTTAAAAATCGACAGCAGATCAACAGGTCACATTTATCTCTTTTACAAATACTGCATTTTCTTAAAATATTTTTGTAACATTTTCATATCTTTTATCTATTAGAAAAGCTTAAATTGTTTCTTAATGCATCCTTGAGTAGTTAAGTGAACGCATGCATGCATTCTTTCATGACAAGTGAATGGATATTCCTTCAACTCAACGTGCATTTTTTAAAAATCAGAATGTTTAAAAAATGAAGCACATTATTCATATATAAAACTAATTACTGCAACAGACACTAGCGCGATTGTTATCGACCGTGACACACTTTCCTTAATGGGAAACGTAATAATATGAAGAATGTTTGTACATGAATCTGATGTATATAAAGCACACATGATCTGTTCAGAAACATGATAAGAAAGCTTGATGTTCACTCCTATTTGCAGCAACAACTCTCTGTTGCGGATGCTTTCATTCAAGCTAAACGGTCCGGATATAAACACATTGTTCCTGAATAATGTGCTTTATACAGGGGGTCGTCTCAGCAAGAGATCGAGAAATTCATACAGAAAATATCCTAACGTACTGAATGACCTTATACTGGAATGTATGAATAACAAGACATGCACGTACCAGGTTGTAGCAAGAGACAGTGAGTGAGTTGGGTTGAACCCTTCTTTTAACAGCATTCCAATTTCAACAGGTGTTTGTTTAATGAGTGAGGAAAACCCGAAGTGATGCAGGTCTTAGACGTTTACGACATTGGCGAAACCCACGAGCAAACCCCGGACAAAACTACAAACATGATCGGTTCGACCTGGGACTAGAACCCACGAGCACACCCCGGATAACCTACAAACATGATCGGTCGACCTGGGACTAGAACCCACGAGCACACCCCGGACAAACCTACAAACATGATCAAACATGATCGTCGACCTGGGACTAGAACCCACGAGCACACCCCGGACAAACTCTACAAACATGATCGGTCGACCTGGGACTAGAACCCACGAGCACACCCCGGACAAACCTACAAACATGATCGGTCGACCTGGGACTAGAACCCACGAGCACACCCCGGACAAACCTACAAACATGATCATGATCGGTCGACCTGGGACTAGAACCCACGAGCACACCCCGGACAAACCTACAAACATGATCGGGTCAACCTGGGACTAGAACCCACGAGCACACCCCGGACAAACCTACAAACATGATCGGTCAACCTGGGACTAGAACCCACGAGCAAACCCCGGACAAACCTACAAACATGATCGGTCAACCTGGGACTAGAACCCACGAGCACACCCCGGACAAACCTACAAACATGATCGGGTCAACCTGGGACTAGAACCCACGAGCACACCCCGGACAAACCTACAAACATGATCGGGTCAACCTGGGACTAGAACCCACGAGCACACCCCGGACAAACCTACAAACATGATCGGGTCAACCTGGGACTAGAACCCACGAGCACACCCCGGACAAACCTACAAACATGATCGGGTCAACCTGGGACTAGAACCCACGAGCACACCCCGGACAAACCTACAAACATGATCGGGTCAACCTGGGACTAGAACCCACGAGCACACCCCGGACAAACCTACAAACATGATCGGGTCAACCTGGGACTAGAACCCACGAGCACACCCCGGACAAACCTACAAACATGATCGGGTCAACCTGGGACTACAACCCACGAGCACACCCCGGACAAACCTACAAACATGATCGGGTCAATCTGGGACTAGAACCCACGAGCATAGGTTTCAGGTGTAACCAAGGAACTCAACTCTTAACAACACCTCTTAACCTCGATACGTTTTCAGAACAGACATAATTAGTTTCAGTTGCCTTTAAAAGGTTTTTTAAAATATTCTTCTGACAATTACCAATTATTTACATATTCTTCACGACTGGCCGTTCCCCATTCTGTTTGGGCTTACTAATGATCCAGGACAAAGTTTGAATTTTGACTGAGATCAAGTTGAAAAGAAGAATGTTTACATTGCACTGCTGTCTGAATCTTAGACTTCTGTCTTATCTCTGAATAAAATTTCCTTCCAGATGTTTTTTTTTATCATTGTTGTTATTTTAGCCTCACCTCTTTAATTGGTGTTTGCATGTTCGAAACCTGCAAGTGTTGAAAGTGTAAAATCTAAATCAGATTCATATGAATTGAAATTACGATTTCTTACATGATATACAAGTGTTTTATCCTTACTTCGCTCTTTGGACAAGAGAACAGACAGTTATAGCTTGTGGGGCATCTTGTTCGTATTTTAAGTTGTGCAGGTAATTACTTCACTATGTTATCACTTAGATATAACGTGGCTGTTATTTTCACAATAGAGAATATAACTTAATCATCGTGGATGACGCCAGGAAATGAAACGATGGTCAAAGGGAAGTAACTCGCTTATCAAAACCATTCATCGGTAGAGCGCCCGAACCTGTATATGCAGTGTAATTGTGGATGTGTTATTGTGTATGTGTCATTAATGACTTAAAAATTAAAACAGACATCTTCTGTCTGTACTGACATGTATAGTAGAAATAAATGACACATTTAAATGTACCTTATACTGGAATGTATGACAGCTCACGGAGAGAGGTGATGATGCCCATGTGATCTGTTCCCAGCCTGGTCTAAGGGAGGTAATTCTGCAGTTCAGCGGTAGAGCGGGCGAGTTGGTTTCATCAGGGATAATCTACTACGTCTTCTGTTCTCCCTGGTTTCATTATGTTCAGTGAATATCATGGTATAATAACACAATGGGGGAAGGAAGCAGTGTTTAGTAAAATTAGCAACATTTTAACATCCTATGCTTTATCTATTTGTTTATGATTTTTTATTTATTTCATCATATGTAGGCACGCTGTATGTATACAGAAATACGGATTGTTACTAATATATTTTGAAATTGTTCAGTTAGATAGTTTCTTGACAGCCCTGTCAGTTTATCTCCCACTGCTTCTAATGTGCTTCCTGTATTCTAATGTGACCTCAATGTTTTCGTAGACCAAACGTTCTTTCGGAATCTGTGGCATCTTAGATGTGTACCACAAGGTCTCTGTCAAATGAATATATTTTCAAAAGATGCACGAGGGTTAAGAATATATGATAATAAAGAGTCCGTGGGCTTTACACACAGTTACCATATGGGGGAATCGAACCCGATCTTCGGCGCGATGAGTAAACGCTTTAACCACTATGCTAACCGCCCGATATTACAGATGGAGTATTGGATAACTGTCGGGCGTACACAGTATGTTGGAGTATTTCTATGCAACTCTTGCATACTTGCGTTTTATTAAACGTTTTCAGTAAGCAAAGCCACGGTATGCATATCAGCATACTAATTAGATTTATGGATGTTATAAAATATATTTAGCGTAGATCTATGATAATGTGTTTGTTGTACTTGTCAAACGTTACACTGGTGGTAATCAAAGAACATTAATAAGGATTGTCAGAGTAGATCTGGATTATAATTGGTCCTTCGCAAATTATGCTTGTTCGTTGTCAGGGGAAACGTAAGCTTGTTGTATTGTAAGACTGACGTGATTGGGTACCAGGCTGGCTGACATATTTGATTCAGGGCATCATATCCTTGTTGCACAGATTGATGCTCATGATGTCCATCACTATTTACAAATTGCTGTGTTAATCAACAAGCAAAATATTTGCAATAGCACACCTTTAGAGACTGACATAACATCTTCAAGAGAGAAGCAGATCACAGGGTTTTTTCTACTTTTCTGTGTGGTGGTGGGGAGATGGGACAAAGAATATATTTGTTAGGCCTACCAGTCGTATACTAGTGTGTTAGTGTGTGTGTGTGTTAGTGTGTTAGTGTGTGTGTGTCTGTGTGTAAAACTGGGTTTCACGCCCCCAAGCAAGCCCGAGACTCTGATATGGGTGATTACCCCTGACTACTGACACTGCAATGTTTATCTCATGCTTAAAAAAAAAGATTTTCTTTGGAATGATTAGACCACTTTGCATCTTACAGTTTATCCTTTTTTTCAAATAGAAACTATGTTTAAAATTTCATTAGTTCCATGACACAGGTTCAGTTGGCCATGCTTGATAATTGACATTGAATGAAGGAGCCGAGTTCTGTGTAAAAACTACAAAGTGTTTACCATCACAACTGTTAACACTAAACATAACTGCCACCTAACTATTGAGAAATGTGTGACAAACCTGTTATTATGCAGCCTTTTTCAAAACCCTTTAGAAATGAATAACACCTCACTGAAACATAAGAACCGACATTCTGGAAAATAAAACACAGCACCAACTGCTTCTCTTGTGATTTTATTTTTGAAATGTATCAACATGTAAAGCAACCCTTCCTGGCTGTCAACATCACAAAGTTTGGCCTTTCACATACAGACTCAAGAATCATTCCTCAAACGATGATGAAATAAACACCCCATCTGTATAACCATTAATCAAAGCAAGTTTATTACTCCACATTGTCAAAGCAGCAGCTGGAGACAGAAACATTCCACAAAAAGCCACTGCCCTATTCCAAGGTTCCTCAACCATGTTCTCTGATGGCCTGCTTTACCATGTTCTCTGATGGCCTGCTTTACCATGTTCTCTGATGGCCTGCTTTACCATGTTCTCTGATGGCCTGCTTTACCATGTTCTCTGATGGCCTGCTTTACCATGTACACTGTATGGCCAGCTAGACACATTATCTGCCACCACTATGTGCACTGGTTGGGAAATGCAATACTGACATGTATTTCAACACATTTCTCACGCAAATATACAATGCCAACCCTTGTATACTTTTATGAAGAATGATCAGCAAAGGTCAACATCGATGAAAAAATATGCAACTGATCAATCAGTGGAATGCATTACTACACTTGAAAACATTCTGATACAATTTACATCTTCATACATTCTGACACATCTAGCAATAAATCATGTATATCATGGAATATTTGTGTTCAAAGAAAATATATTCCAAAGCTGATATGACTTGAATTCTCTCCCTTAGTCACATTAAGTAGACTCCAGTAGTGATGTGATCAGCATCACAGAGTGGGATACACATTATGTAACCCTTATTACTCAAGGCTTTAGGATTCCTAGTTTGTCCTTGTGACCCAAACACATTCATTGGGTGCTAGCAGGTCTTGGCCTGTAGATGTTACTTTTAACATATTTATTAATACAGGCATTTTATTTTGGTCATATATATCACATATATGATTATCAAAGAAATAGAACATTCAATATAGGGCTAGTTATCTCATATCTTATTACAAATTATTTTCATATATATATACATATAAATATATACACATAGATATACTACACAACTTTTGATAGGGATAAGGATACACAAAACTGTCACATTATTTTCAAATGAATAACATTTTATCCCTATCAATGGGGAGTAGCATACTTCTTTGTGACAAAACTGTCCACGAATAACTATGTACAATATTTATATAAGAAATATTTCTTCACTGTCAGACTTATTTTTCAAAGCCCCTTGTGTCTGTCAATTTGGACAGGAATCTAACTCCGGTAACACCAGCCTTATTCTATCTTCCCTCATTACTATTTGTTTGTCTGTTAAACACCACTCAGCATGACAGCAGCTAGACTAAGGCTTAGTTTCTGAATATATATAATTTTGTTTGATAGTAACAAACAAGCCCATTTATATTGAAAAGGAGCCCTAGGGAGACCAGAGATTCAGAACCTGAAGAAATCTAGACTTGCTTTATTTAGGGCTTTAGCACTGCAGAGAGGGCTTGGCAGTAGGGAAATTAATGTGGTTCAGGGACTATGAGACAGACTAGACAGCAGCCTGTAAATGACCAGTCTGGACCAGACAATCCAGTGATTGACCTCATGAGCATCAATCTACGCAACTGTCGCCTTGTACAACAAGCATGGGTTGCTGAAAACCAGTTCTATCCCGGATCTTTACTGGTCTGTTATTACTGTAGTACAGTGTAAGTACATAGAGGAGGACTGGCAGATGGGTTATGTACAGGTCTATATCAGCTAACAGTAGATTATGTATATATCACAGTGAAATTCTTATATACAGAATTCAGCCTCACAAAGTAGGACTAGTTGTGTAGTCGGGTGGGGGTTGATGAATGGATAGTCAGGTGGGTTGTCACTGATTGTCTATCCAAAACAAAATTCAGGTTGGTAGTCTGATCAAAATAAAATATTTCCAACTCAAAATGTTTTCAGTTTCCTCAAAATATTATATCGGTTGTATATTTTAAATGAAAAATAAAGGAGAGGCACAAGGTTTCCCAATTTACAGCAGGTTTTCAGTGCAATTCTTTGCATAACATATTTATGTTGATAGCAAATGCAAATTAAGCTTTTTTGCAAACATTTTACATATTTTTGGTCTGCCAAATACGAAGCTCAGAGCTTTTCACTTACCCCAGTATTAATATGTTTACATTTAAATCTTTTGTAATTGGCATATTTGAAAATACAGTTTTATTTACTTTATAGTATAGTTTTTAAATAAGTCTTGAGTCAAGGTGTCAAAAGGTTTCTGTGTATACATCATCATATCCTTATATGGACAAGAGACTAACTAAGGAACACTACCATGTTCATAGTCCAGTATTTCAACATATACAGCCTTCCTGTATACAGCCTTCCTCGGGTGGAACTTGTTACACTTGACCCATGATTCAAACAAGGCCAATAACGCATGTATTCTGTCTGTCACTGGGGCATCTCTTTCAGCTACTTAGGGACCAGTTATGTATTACAGGGAGGCGGATGATGTGAACTTTTTTTATTCATCCATTCTCTACATTTGTGCGAACTGGACACACATTTGCGTGTCGAATAAAACTGCAAATATTTGGCAAATATAAAGTGCTTTTGCATTTTGTCTTTTCAGTAAGGGTAAGGAAAAACTGGATCCAGGACAATGGGAGGGTCTTCCAAAAATATGACAAGCACTAAGAGTGCTTTACTATTTTCAGTGTAGTAGTACATCAAAGACCCTGACCAACCCATCCCTGTAATTAATGACTGGTCCCTGAGGGGGGAAACGGTACAATGTGTAGGTTATTACAGACCTTATGCACTGACCCAAATAAACATATTATACCTCTGATAATAGGGTTTAACATTTGGCTAGATCAGCTGGTGAGTATTTATGTTCATAATTTATGTTCATAAAATCCAAGTTACTACAGCTGATACAAACCGTGCCACAGCAATCATTTGGAATTGTACAGCAACTTTACCATATTCTCCAAAAATAATTTGACGTCATGTTACAAGTGCCTGCTCCATACATACCAAACCAAATTCCCTTTCAATTATTTTATGTCGTGTGTAAAACGAATGAATTATATTATATAAATCAAGAAAACAATTGCAGTCAATTGTGTTTTTCAAGAGGTGATTCAAAGGACGGATTTGGTAGCAAATATCTAGTAAATTGGCAACTCTGTAAAGTATTGTGTAGTTAATTGGAATATATATCATTGTGTTTACAGCAGAAATGTAAGGGGTGAGGAGTGATATTTTTGTTTTAAAAAACACTTCATCAGAAATTGCTGATGGAAACAGCATGGAAAGATATATTACATGTTACACCTCCTTGTCTAGAAATAATATGATATCATGTTTATGACATTCAAATACAAATATGGATGTACATTTCTCTGAGGTAAAACTATGTAAAGACCTTCCCAAAGCACTTTATGTACAGAGGTTTGAGATTGCATAAATATTCCAATAAATCTATATGATCAAATTATAACAGGATTCATTATTAATCACTCTTGATATATGAAACTAGTATATTTGCTGATAAAAATATTGCCAAAGATCTGTTTCTCACCAATTTCCATACTGACCAGAAAAAGGCTCATAATGCCTATCACTGGATTGTCTGGTCCAGTCTCAGTTATTTACACATCACTGCCATATTGCTCGAATACCACTGAGGGCAGCGTTAAACAACAAAAGAATAATTTTTACAACAAAGTGAAAAATGGCCACAGTTAAGTGTACAGAACACCTAAAAATGTTTTTTAATGTTTCCTTCATTCAGTAGAATTTGTCACGCTATGATTAATATAGAAACCAGATGTATAGCTACATATCCACCTAATATGTTAGCTCTCTTGCCATGGAAGTTAATGAGAACTAATTCAGCTAACTGAACAATATTTTCAGAATATATAGAAAAACAACTCCAAAGGCCTCTGACCAAAGGCTTCACAAAGCTAAGTTCCATTTCTACCGTACACATCCTCATAATGTGTCAGCCCTCTGGGTCGTACAGTTTAGTGGCAGAAGACTTTCATTCATGTTTTCATTCATTGCCCAAATACTTCAAATTCTGAAGAAATCTATGGACAGAAAATGAACACCATGCCTTGCCATGAGCTCGCTGGGGCTTCCACTTTCTAGTCCTCGCGAGCTGAAAGTCTCCCCAATTTCTTCACTATAAGAATAAATCCTATTTTATACAGGAAGATTGTCATGTCCACAACCATGTGAATCTTTTCTCAAATCCAGACAATAAAGTTTGAAGGTGACACAATTCGGTGTCACCATGACTCCCTGGGAAACATACAGTGTATCACATTGACTATTTAGGTAAAACACAAGGTGTCACAATGAGTCCCTCGTTATACACAATGTATCACATTGACTATTTAGGTAAAACACAAGGTGTCACAATGAGTCCCTGGTTTTACACAATGTATCACATTGACTATTTAGGTAAAACACAAGGTGTCACAATGACTCCCTGGTTATACACAATGTATCACATTGACTACTTAGGTAAAACACAAGGTGTCACAATGAGTCCCTGGTTATACACAATGTATCACATTGACTACTCAGGTAAAACACAAGGTGTCACAATGAGTCCCTGGTTATACACAATGTATCACATTGACTATTTAGGTAAAACACAAGGTGTCACAATGACTCCCTGGTTATACACAATGTATCACATTGACTACTCAGGTAAAACACAAGGTGTCACAATGAGTCCCTCGTTATACACAATGTATCACATTGACTACTCAGGTAAAACACAAGGTGTCACAATGAGTCCCTCGTTATACACAATGTATCACATTGACTATTTAGGTAAAACACAAGGTGTCACAATGACTCCCTGGTTATACACAATGTATCACATTGACTACTCAGGTAAAACACAAGGTGTCACAATGAGTCCCTCGTTATACACAATGGTTATACACAATGTATCATCACATTGACTACTTAGGTAAAACACAAGGTGTCACAATGAGTCCCTCGTTATACACAATGTATCACATTGACTATTTAGGTAAAACACAAGGTGTCACAATGACTCCCTGGTTATACACAATGTATCACATTGACTACTCAGGTAAAACACAAGGTGTCACAATGAGTCCCTGGTTATACACAATGTATCACATTGACTACTTAGGTAAAACACACAAGGTGTCACAATGATCTCCCTGGTCACAATATACACAATGTATCACATTGACTACTTAGGTAAAACACAAGGTGTCACAATGAGTCCCTCGTTATACACAATGTATCACATTGACTACTTAGGTAAGGTAAAACACAAGGTGTCACAATGACTCCCTGGTTATACACAATGTATCACATTGACTACTCAGGTAAAACACAAGGTGTCACAATGAGTCCCTGGTTATACACAATGTATCACATTGACTACTTAGGTAAAACACAAGGTGTCACAATGAGTCCCTGGTTATACACAATGTATCACATTGACTACTCAGGTAAAACACAAGGTGTCACAATGAGTCCCTCGTTATACACAATGTATCACATTGACTACTTAGGTAAAACACAAGGTGTCACAATGACTCCCTGGTTATACACAATGTATCACATTGACTACTCAGGTAAAACACAAGGTGTTACAATGAGTCCCTGGTTATATACAAGGAGTCGCAGTGACGCCTTGGGTTGCACCTAAGTTGTATACTGAATTGTTCAAAGTAAACAACAGGTATGTATCATTAGCTATAAAACATCAGCGCACTTGTTTCAACCAATCACCGTCATCACGCAATAGTTTCATGACTGACACAGCGCAGTGTTGTCCCCCAACCTTGAACACATCAACTCTGTTCCGACCTAACAACACAATTACACAACAACTTCCTGTCCAGCAATCAGCCCTGTATATATCTACCCGTCCAAATGCATCACTTTATACACCAGATGAACCAACAATAATTAAAACAAGTGTGTGCTAGTCCTCTAAAATCGACTCCTGTCAGTGACTTGATTGGCTTGACTGGCGAGACCTTTCTTAGCAGCTTGGTGTATGCGACTGTCGAGTTTATCTGAAAATATAATACCTCATATAATTGATAAAAATATCTAAAAAGTCTTTCAACAAAATATGCAGGAGTTTTTCATGATGATATGTTATTATACACAACACAATATCTGTTCATATCACAATAGTCGATAAATGGGGATTCTGTGACTGGACTGATTGAACAATACAAAACACAATAAGCCAGGTGATACAAGCACCCAATCCACCATGAAGCATGGGGCACATGAAGTATGGGGCACATGAAGCACAGTATACAACAAGTTCTGTAAGGACTTTAGACACTACTCACATATTTTGTGTTTTCCCCTGATTGGAAATTTGACGATTAGCTCCTGTGGGTTCTCACAGATGAACACATACGGTGAGGCAGACTCGCCATCTGGAAACTGAAGAATGGAAGCAGCATAATGAGGTCATAATCTTTTAAGAAAAACACAAGCACAAGATAAATTGTATGAAACCCTGGGCGAATGTGTAACACAGCTAGTCTGCTTGATATGGGAGTAAAGCCTAAAGTGATGCAAGTGTTAGATATTTATCACTTTGGGAAACCCATTCTCTTCCCACAGAGGTTACTCCTGTCATATCTTCCTACGTAATATGACAGGAGTAACCTCTGTGGGAAGAGAATGTGGGAAACCCTGAATAGATCATATATAACTTCCTATATACTCAATCCCAGTACCAAGGAAGCTTAACCCAAATTAGAAATGGCCAACCTGAGCTATATCCCGGAAACGGGTACCCCAACCCTGCACTAGTAACAGGATACCTGGATCCAGTCCTAGAAATGGGATATCTTGATCCTGTTCCAGTAATGGGGTAACTCAACCTGCCCTCTACCGTGGTACTCCACCAAGCCCATGTAGCTAGCCCCACTGCATACCTGCTGACTGTACTCCTCCTGAGAGAGACAGTCCACAACATCCACACAGCCCAGGAGACAGCCCACAGGGTAGGTGCTGGGGAAGGATATGTTGGGATCTGAAACACAACAAGGTATGGCATCACTGCAGCTGTGAACAGCTTCCACAGGTGTTCATACAATGAACAATGCAGGAAGTGAGTTTTACATAGCTTGTCACACGCTTGCAGCCATGTCAAAAACATACAATGTCTCAGTTCAGCTCATGGCACATATTATGAGTGTTGGACAGGAAAAAGATGAGTGTCGCCAGTTGTCTTTGTGGAACTACTCATTCTGTGATGCACTAAAGGCATTTGTTTACGATTACAGAATGAAACAGAAATGTTTGATTAGCTTTGTCTATTGATTCTATAATTTTTTATATAAGAAACAAGAGCATTTATCTAAATAAGCAACACATGAATAATGTATATTAACTATTTATGGACACAAACAGTGTACCAAGGCAAAGCAAAGGATATTGATGACATATTCTGACTTGAAATGAAAGGGGAGACAAGCATGAGGTTCTATGGATCTATTCTGACTTTAAATGAAAGGGGAGACAAGCATGAGGTTCTATGGATCTATTCTGACTTTAGTTTAAATGAAAGGGGAGACAAGCATGAAGTTCTATGGATCTATTCTGACTAGAAATGCAAGGGGAGACAAGCATGAGGTTCTATGGATCTATTCTGACTTTAAATGAAAGGGGAGACAAGCATGAGGTTCTATGGATCTATTCTGACTTTAGTTTAAATGAAAGGGGAGACAAGCATGAGGTTCTATGGATCTATTCTGACTTTAAATGAAAGGGGAGACAAGCATGAGGTTCTATGGATCTATTCTGACTTTAGTTTAAATGAAAGGGGAGACAAGCATGAGGTTCTATGGATCTATTCTGACTAGAAATGCAAGGGGAGACAAGCATGAGGTTCTATGGATCTATTCTGACTTTAAATGCAAGGGGAGACAAGCATGAGGTTCTATGGATCTATTCTGACTTGAAATGAAAGGGGAGACAAGCATGAGGTTCTATGGATCTATTCTGACTTTAAATGAAAGGGGAGACAAGCATGAGGTTCTATGGATCTATTCTGACTTGAAATGAAAGGGGAGACAAGCATGAGGTTCTATGGATCTATTCTGACTTTAAATGAAAGGGGAGACAAGCATGAGGTTCTATGGATCTATTCTGACTAGAAATGCAAGGGGAGACAAGCATGAGGTTCTATGGATCTATTCTGACTTTTTAAATGAAAGGGGAGACAAGCATGAGGTTCTATGGATCTATTCTGACTTGAAATGAAAGGGGAGACAAGCATGAGGTTCTATGGATCTATTCTGACTAGAAATGCAAGGGGAGACAAGCATGAGGTTCTATGGATCTATTCTGACTTGAAATGAAAGGGGAGACAAGCATGAGGTTCTATGGATCTATTCTGACTTGAAATGAAAGGGGAGACAAGCATGAGGTTCTATGGATCTATTCTGACTTGAAATGCAAGGGGAGACAAGCATGTGGTTCTATGGATCTATTCTGACTTTAAATGAAAGGGGAGACAAGCATGAGGTTCTATGGATCCATTCTGACTTTAAATGCAAGGGGAGACAAGCATGAGGTTCTATGGATCCATTCTGACTAGAAATGCAAGGGGAGACAAGCATGAGGTTCTATGGATCCATTCTGACTAGAAATGAAAGGGGAGACAAGCATGAGGTTCTATGGATCCATTCTGACTAGAAATGAAAGGGGAGACAAGCATGAGGTTCTATGGATCCATTCTGACTAGAAATGAAAGGGGAGACAAGCATGAGGTTCTATGGATCCATTCTGACTTTAAATGCAAGGGGAGACAAGCATGAGGTTACTATGGATCTATTCTGACTTGAAATGCAAGGGGAGACAAGCATGAGGTTCTATGGATCTATTCTGACTTTAAATGAAAGGGGAGACAAGCATGAGGTTCTATGGATCTATTCTGACTTGAAATGCAAGGGAGACAAGACAAGCAAATGAGGTTCTATGGATCTATTCTGACTTGAAATGCAAGGGGAGACAAGCATGAGGTTCTATGGATCTGATTTCTGACTTGAAATGCAAGGGGAGACTAGCAAATGAGACAAGCATGAGGTTCTATGGATCTATTCTGACTTGCAAGGGGAGACAAGAAATTCTGACTTGAAAGGGGAGACAAGCATGAGGTTCTATGGATCTATTCTGACTTGAAATGAAAGGGGAGACAAGCATGAGGTTCTATGGATCCATTCTGACTTTAAATGCAAGGGAGACAAGCATGAGGTTCTATGGATCCATTCTGACTTGAAATGCAAGGGGAGACAAGCATGAGGTTCTATGGATCTATTCTGACTTGAAATGCAAGGGGAGACAAGCATGAGGTTCTATGGATCCATTCTGACTTGAAATGCAAGGGGGAGACAAGCATGAGGTTCTATGGATCTATTCTGACTTGAAATGCAAGGGAGACAAGCATGAGGTTCTATGGATCCATTCTGACTTGAAATGCAAGGGGAGACAAGCATGAGGTTCTATGGATCCATTCTGACTTGAAATGCAAGGGGAGACAAGCATGAGGTTCTATGGATCTATTCTGACTTGAAATGCAAGGGGAGACAAGCATGAGGTTCTATGGATCCATTCTGACTTGAAATGCAAGGGGAGACAAGCATGAGGTTCTATGGATCCATTCTGACTTTAAATGCAAGGGGAGACAAGCATGAGGTTCTATGGATCTATTCTGACTTGAAATGCAAGGGGAGACAAGCATGAGGTTCTATGGATCCATTCTGACTTGAAATGCAAGGGGAGACAAGCATGAGGTTCTATGGATCCATTCTGACTTTAAATGCAAGGGGAGACAAGCATGAGGTTCTATGGATCCATTCTGACTTTAAATGCAAGGGGAGACAAGCATGAGGTTCTATGGATCCATTCTGACTTTAAATGCAAGGGGAGACAAGCATGAGGTTCTATGGATCCATTCTGACTTTAAATGCAAGGGGAGACAAGCATGAGGTTCTATGGATCCATTCTGACTTTAAATGCAAGGGGAGACAAGCATGAGGTTCTATGGATCCATTCTGACTTGAAATGCAAGGGGAGACAAGCATGAGGTTCTATGGATCTATTCTTGACTTGAGAAAGCATGGGTTCTATGGATCTATTCTGAAGCATGAGAGTTCTATGGATCCATGAGGTTTCTATGGATCCATTCTGACTTTAAATGAAAGGGGAGACAAGCATGAGGTTCTATGGATCCATTCTGACTTGAAATGCAAGGGGAGACAAGCATGAGGTTATATGGATCTATTTTGACTTGGAATCGCATGGGGAGAGAAGCAAGAGGTTCTATGGATCTATTCTGACTTGGAATCGCATTGGGAGAGAAGCATGAGGTTCTATGGATCTATTCTGACTTGGAACCACATGGGGAGAGCAGCATGAGGTACTGGGGGCCAGTTCTGACTGTGAATCCACACAGGAAGATCACATACCTGTGTAGAGATACTGATACATCTGCTCCACCTCGTGTGTTTCCTGTGTGGTGGGGGACTTTGATGTAGCCGCATCCAGAGGCGACCTCGGTGGGCTGTGTACCAAACCCGGCCTTCATGCCTTTGGAGCATGCACAATACAAACATATCATGTAAGTCAATCTCAAAATCAAAATAGTTCTATATATATTCATAGAAGTTATCCTACAACAACCAAATCAAGTACCATGTTGACAGTTTGGAAAAAAACTAATATTACCTTATAATAAGATTTGTTTGGTAGTTACATAAATGCGACACTCAACAATATTCTAGATATATGGCAGTGGTCTGAACCAGATAATCCAGTGATCAACATCATGAGCATCGATCTACGCAATTGGGATATGATGACATGTGTCAACCAAGTCAGCAAGCCTGACCACCCGATCCCGTTAGTCACCTCTTACGACAAGCATGGGTTACTGAAGACCAAATCTAACCCGGATCTTCACGGGTTGCTTACAGTAACAAATCCCACAACTGCCATGGTGTCACTAAACAGACAATCTAACATGGAACATGGTAACATCAACAAATATTACAAAGAGACTGACATACATTTTGATTCCTTTGATAAGCAGCGACGCCCACGGTTGATGCATGCTCATGCACATGCCCTCGTCTGTCATCTCCAGCAACTGGCGGTCCTGGATACGAGCTGACTTGGCATGTGGGTCAACATCACAAGATGAACTCTGACCAATAACCTTCCGACTAAAGGAAGACCCTTTCGACACAAACTGTAAAACAAATATCATTGATGGATTTAATTGAGAGAAAACATAATTCTAACACTTTCTTTCATATTTTTCTGTTTTTCATTCCAACATGCTTTCATGCTCTTAGTCATTAACATCTTTCCATCATCTACCATTCCAAACTTTTGAAACACCATCTGCTTTCCCACTGCGAGCAGTATTCCGAATACAATTAGATTATTTTCAAAACTTGAAGAATTTGTTTTCAAATGTACTCAATCAGAGTTTTGCTGGGTTATTTACCAATCTTTTCAAAATCATGACCTGAGCCTTTCATTAGCATGATTTACATTACCAATTATTCATAAAAAAGTAATAAAGGAAGAAATCTTGACCTGTATATGCAACACATGCATAACAGATGTAGTATTATGTTTATCATGTTTACAGACAACAATAAAGAGCGCTACAAGAGGAAAGTTTTGATTGACAGCATTAATCTAGGCAATTGGGGTATGATGACATGCATCAAGCAAGTCAGAGGGCCAGCCTTTCAATTCCGTTAGTTGCCTCCTACATCAATCATGGGTTGCTGAAGATCAGTTCTGCCCTGGATCTGTCAAACATTAACATTTTTAAGTCCATAAATCTAAGATGCTTAATACAGATTTCTAAATTTCAGCAAAGCCCAAGAATCTCTCTCTGTGTAAGTCACTTACTGTTGGTGCTGGCTGTACTATGGTGGGGTTCAGTATATTCCCAGATTCCTGTAACGTGTAAGCACTAGGTGAGTTTTTGGGCCGCGCACCTTGATAAACTTGCTGCACCACCTCATCATTGGCATCATACATGTATTTTGCAGCATCCGATTCCGCATCAACCACTTGACGCCCAGCAAAGTCAAGCGTTATTTTCCGATCTCTCCTCGATGCAAACCTCTGACTTCGGAGCTCTTCCTCACGTTTCTTCAGTGCTTCCCTGTCTTTCTTGCTGAGCCACTTAGAGTCCGAGGCAAAATAGTCACTTTCATCATCTATCACTTTGGTTCGTCTCGCACTGCAGTGAACAAGACAGGTTAACCAATAAACTTGGACAGAGTGTTATAAATGGAGCATGATTTTACTCTAAAAAAAATTCTGGAGGATTTTCAGGCACAAGCATATCATCAAAACCATTCTTGGCAGTATCTGAGTTCTGGAGGGAACTGAATTTGAACTTCGCCCAACACATTTTACAAAGGCTACCAGACAGATCATAGTTAGCTATGTCTGACATCACTTTCCAGCAGTCTGGTTTCACATCAACCAGCCCTTACACCATCCACAACTTCCCCCCACTTTTTAAACCACTGGTCCTACCCTTAATGCTTATACCAACCCACCTGGTCCGATCAAAGTCTAGCAGTCTTTCCTTGTGTTTGAGTGCCTTTTCCAGACCTTCGGACATCTTGACAGCTGCCGTTGGCAACAAGCCTCCCCCTCCTCCCTCTGTCTCCAGGAACGGCACTATTGTTGCTCCTTTCATCAGCTGCTGTCGCAGCCTCTCACTCTTCTTGGACCCTCGGTTCAGTATCTCTTGTTCTTCCCTCGTACACACCTAACAACAAACAACCTGATTACAACTACCCTCCCTCATTACACCTGACAACAAACAACCTGATTACAACTCTCCTCCTCATTACACCTGACAACACAGAATCAAATTACAATCATCCTCCCTCATTACACCTGACAACACAGAACCAGATTACAACCATCCTTCCTCATTACACCTGACAACACAGAACCAGATTACAACCATCCTTCCTCATTACACCTGACAACACAGAACCAGATTACAACCATCCTCCCTCATTACACCTGACAACAAACAACCTGATTACAACCATCCTCCCTCATTACACCTGACAACAAAGAACCTGATTACAACCCTTCCTCCCCTGATCACAGAACCAGATTACAACCTGACCCTCAACACCTGACAACAACAGAACACATTACATTACTCCCTCATTACACCTGACAACACAGAACCAGATTACAACCATCCTCCCTCATTACACCTGACAACACAGAACCAGATTACAAATCTCCTCCCTCATTACACCTGACAACACAGAACCAGATTACAACTAACCTCCCTCATTACACCTGACAACACAGAACCAGATTACAAATCTTACAACTCCCCTCATTACACCTGACAACACAGAACCAGATTACAACTAACCTCCCTCATTACACCTGACAACACCTGATTACCTGATTACAACACAGAACCCCTCCCTCATTACACCTGACAACACAGAACCTGATTACAAATCTCCTCCCTCATTACACCTGACAACACAGAACCTGATTACAATCATCCTCCCTCATTACACCTGACAACACAGAACCTGATTACAAATCTCCTCCCTCATTACACCTGACAACACAGAACCAGATTACAACTAACCTCCCTCATTACACCTGACAACACAGAACCTGATTACAACCTCCCTCATTATACCTGACAACACAGAACCTGATTACAAATCTCCTCCCTCATTACACCTGACAACACAGAACCTGATTACAAATCTCCTCCCTCATTACACCTGACAACACAGAACCTGATTACAACTAACCTCCCTCATTATACCTGACAACACAGAACCTGATTACAAATCTCCTCCCTCATTACACCTGACAACACAGAACCAGATTACAAATCTCCTCCCTCATTACACCTGACAACACAGAACCAGATTACAACTAACCTCCCTCATTACACCTGACAACACAGAACCTGATTACAAATCTCCTCCCTCATTACACCTGACAACACAGAACCTGATTACAAAATTACACCTGACAACACAGAACCAGATTACAACTAACCTCCCTCATTACACCTGACAACACAGAACCAGATTACAACTAACCTCCCTCATTACACCTGACAACACAGAACCAGATTACAACTAACCTCCCTCATTACACCTGACAACACAGAACCAGATTACAACTAACCTCCCTCATCCACCTGACCACAGAACCAGATTACAACTATTCTCCCTCATTACACCTAACAACAAACAACCTGATTACAACTAACCTCCCTCATTACACCTGACAACACAGAACCAGATTACAACCATCCTCCCTCGTACACACCTGACAACAAACAACCTGATAACAACTCTCCTCCTCATTACACCTGACAACACAGAACCAGATTACAACCATCCTCCCTCATTACACCTGACAACACAGAACCGGATTACAACCATCCTCCCTCATTACACCTGACAACACAGAACCAGATTACAACCATCCTCCCTCATTACACCTGACAACACAGAACCAGATTACAACTCTCCGTCCTCATAAAACAGTGCACTCGATAATATTTTAGCTATATGGCTGCAAAAAGTAATGGAGTCTGAGCCAGACAAGTGATCCACAGCATGAGCATTAATCTACAAAAAATCGGATATAATGACGTATCAACCAAGTCAGCGAGCCTGACCACCCACCTCTTACAACAAGCATTGGTTGATGAAGACTGGTGTGCTGGATGACAGGAAACATGCTTAAACGTAATGACACAAAAACAGAAGCAGTTCTCATTGGTACAAAGCAACAACTTAGCAAGGTCAAAACCGACTTCCTTACAGTCGCAGACTCTGACGTCAGATTCTCTGATGTGGTTAAGGATTTGGGTGTCCACATCGACTCTTCCTTGACTCTGGATGCTCATGTTAACCGTCTGAGCAGGACCTGCTACTTTCACCTAAGATCCATTGGTAACATTCGGCAATACCTGACAACTACTGCAACTCAAGCCCTTGTTCGAGCTCTTGTTACATCTAGGCTTGACTACTGTCCTTTCAGGCCTCAGTTCTAAACTCCTTGATAAGCTTCAGAAGATCAAAAATACTTCCGCCCGCATCATCAGCAAGACTTCTAAACGTTCCCATATAACACCAGTGTTGAAAGAACTGCATTGGCTACCAGTTAGGGCCAGAATTGACTTTAAGATCCTCTGTCTGACATACAAGTGCCTCCATGGTTTGGCTCCCTCCTACTTGTCTGAACTCCTACATCCATAGATGTCCCATACGCAACTTGGCTCAAACACACAAAATCGACTGGTCATCCCATCCTACAAACTGAAATCCTTCGGACACCGATCATTCTCTTACTCCGCGCCTGTGCTTTGGAACTCTCTCCCATGTGCCCTTAAAAGCTCTGACACAATTGACATTTTAAAGTCCAGACTTAAAACCCACCTTTTCTCAGTATATTATGTATAACTTCATCTGTAAATACTCCAGTGTAAATATTCTGTAGCGCTTTGAGCATGCCTTAGGGTGTGGAAGGGGCGCATTATAAATATGCATTTATTTTTATTATTATTATTATTATTATTAAGACTAACTCTAACTCGGATCTTCACATTGGTCTTGTGGCCAAACCCTGTTTGATTAAGATATACTAGTAGAGAAGTAATAATCATAATAATAATAATAGTGGATATTTGTAAAGCGCCAGTGTCCACCCACTCATGCATGCTCATGGCGCATTAAAACTATTTACAGAAGAAGGGAAAATGTCAATTATAGGCTTTAGTAAAAAGGAATGTCTTTAGGGCCTTCTTAAAAGAGTCCAGGGTCGGGGCGAGTTTGATTTGGAGCGGTAGAGAGTTCCATAAGAGAGTCGTGACATGCTGAAAACTCCTCTTGAGATGAGCCGAGCTTGAGGTACTTTGAGGAGCTGTTTATCCTGGGAACGTAGAGTTCTGGAAGGCACATACTGGGTTAGGAGAGATGACAGATATGTAGGGGCAAGGTTGTTGAGACCCTTAAAGACTGTACACAGAACTTTGAACTCAACTCGGTATTGAACAGGAAGCCAGTGCAAAGACTTTATCACAGGGGTTATATATATGATCATATTTAGAACTCAAAGATATAATTCTAGTGGCTGTATTCTGCACTTTCTGGAGTTTTTTCATGTGTTCTTTGGATATTCCAGTGAGAAGGCTATTGCAGTAGTCTAGGCGGGAAGACACCAGGCATCTGACCAGGATATGTGCACTCTCTTTAGTGATGTATTTTCGGATGGTACCAGTGGAACGATTGTGAAAGTAGCATGTCTTACACAGATGATCCACTTGTGCAGACATGGAAAGGTCCGACTGTAGCTGTACTCCAAGATCTTTAACTTGTTGTGATGGGGAGATACAGGCAGAAGCAATCATCACTCGCTCAACATCTACCTTGTCGATGTGCTGTTGTCTTCCGACCAATAATACCTCTGTTTTGTCGTCATTTAACTTTAGTTTTCTTTCGGTCATCCATGACTTAATTTCAGAAGTACAGTTTTCAGTTTGTTGTAGGGTGTCAGAAATTGATTCAGTGTTAAATCTATTCATCAGTTGAACATCAGCTGCATATGAAAACTGAGGAGTCACAAACTTTTCAGTTATGGTTTTGAGACAGTTTACGTATAAGAGAAACAACACAGGTCCCAACACTTAACCTTGTGGGACTCCACACAAGAGCACTGTCTTATCCGAAAACTGTCCCAAGACATATACATACTGACGCCTGACATGGAGGTAAGATGCAAACCAAGAGAGCACTGTTCCACTGATACCAACTTGATGCTGTCAAATATCCAGAAGCTTGGAATGATCAACCATATCAAACGCTGCACTGAGATCTAAAAGAGTCAGGGTTGCCATGTCACCAGAATCCACTAGACACCTCAGATCATTAACAACTCTCAGGAGCAAGGTCTCTGTTGAATGCTGCGGACGATAAGCAGACTGATAGTCATCAAGGATGTCTTGGAGGTTGATATGCTTCATCAGTTGTCTGGTAACAGCTTTCTCCACAAGTTTTAAAAGAAAAGTCAAGTTTGAAACGGCCGATAGTTCTTAAGTATGTTGGTATCAAGTTTGGAATTCTTTAACAGTGGAGTAACAATAGCATCTTTCAAACATGTAGGGAAAACACCTGATGAAAGACTTTTATTAATAATGTCGGTTATAACTGGAAGTAAATGATCGAGAGGATCAACCACAAGATTGCTTGGCATTGGATCATTCAGACAAGTGGTTTTGTTGGATGAGTTGACGAGAGTCAGAACATCCTGTGGAGTACAAAGTGCGAACTCCCTCAGAGAAACGCCTTCACACAAGGTTTCCTTGAACACCATGTCTGGCTGTTGATACTCCCTGAGAAGTTTCTTGATATCCAGAATTATATTCTCAAAGAATGACTTGAAATCATTGGCAAGTTGTGTAATATTATCACATTGAGGAAGAACAACTTCTTTCGTCTTGCCCATAATAGATTTCATGAAATTGTGGAGATCTCTAGGCTTTCCTACACACTCTGTGATTTGCTGTTTACAGTACAAACGCTTCTGCTCTCAGACGATCTTGCAAAAAGCATTTCTTTGAGATTTGTACATTTGACGATGTATCTCAAGTTGAGATTTTCGCCACCTACGTTCTGCTTTACGTCTTTGCTGTTTAGCTTCATGAACAAGTTCATTCTACCAGGGACACCATGTACGCTGTACAAAAGTACATTCCTTCTGAGGTGCATGACAGTCCAGCAATTGGCGAAGTGAGTTGTTATACAATGTAACATGCTGATTTTACTACTTGCCAACTGAGTGTTGTTTAAGATCATGGTCTGCAGTTTTCAACTACTATATTATATTATGAATAATCAATAGCAAGCAAGAGCAGTAGCTGATTTACTCCTCATCAAGGTAACTATTGTGAACATTGTAAAAGAACACAATAAATGCCCAGATCTGATGTTGCCTCTTGGAACCTTTTTAAAGTGGACAGTCTCTGCTGGGTAAGCATGGGTAACTCCACAACATGAGAACTGTGCACACTGAGGGACCCACTAACTTACCAATGTCCCACAGAAGACGCAGGGGCCGGACCCCTCCTGCTGACACACCACACGCCCACAGCAGGTGCAGTTGTTGACAAGCGAATGCTTCGAGGCCTGGCACTCACACGTGTGACGACCTGCAATATGGTGAGGGCACTGATGAGCAGGATGAAAACACTTAAAGTACAACACACAGTTTGGTATTCCGACAAAAACTAAACCACTAGAAACGTGGACTACAGAGGCACCCAGAGGACAAGGACTTACCAGGAATCTAGAGGACAGAGGACAACTGAGAAAACATATGGAGGATAGCCAAATACCAAGCACCTGCAGGTCAAGGATGTTACTCACCAGGCAACTTGAGGACTGTTTTCTCTTGGCCTTCCTGACTGTAGAGAGGAACAAATTTAGATTTCTTTTTCAACTTGTCAGCATTGCCATGAGAACTTTCTACAATGGAAGGAACTGGCATCTGAAAATGCAGAAATAGTATTTTGCAAAAACATGAACTGGATATGGAATGTCAAGGGATTCAACAAGGCATACAGTGAAACCTGCCAACACCAGCACCTGTCTAATCCGGCACACTGTAGTTCATTGCAGACACTGAAACTATTTGGCCACCAAACGATCCATGACTTAGTGTGTATGTTAGTGTAAGTTATTTCATTCAAGAGTGATACCATTAATGTCAATCACAGTGGCGGAGGAAGTATAAAGTCTGGCCAATACAAACCAGTGACTGAAGGCATGAGCACCAATCTACACTTAAGGAACATGATGACATCCAATCAGCCAAGTCACCAAACATTCTAGAGGCATATAAATAGTTGCAGTACTAAATAAGGAGAGGCCGTATGAAAGAACACCATCTTTATTGCAATAAGGAGAGGCCGTATGGATGAACACCATCTATATTACAATAAGGATAGGCCGTATGGATGAACACCATCTTTATTGCAATAAGGAGAGGCCGTATGGATGAACACCATCTTTATTACAATAAGGATAGGCCGTATGGATGAACACCATCTATATTACAATAAGGAGAGGCTGTATGGATGAACACCATCTTTATTGCAATAAGGAGAGGCTGTATGGATGAACACCATCTATATTACAATAAGGAGAGGCCGTATGGATGAACACCATCTTTATTACAATAAGGAGAAGGCGTATGGATGAACACCATCTTTATTACAATAAGGAGAGGCCGTATGGATGAACACCATCTTTATTACAATAAGGATAGGCCGTATGGATGAACACCATCTTTATTACAATAAGGAGTGTCACATCGGTCCTTACTTAGTACCATAAGCAGACATAATGAACCTTACCTGGTTGTGGTCTATAACTCCATTTATGTTTTCTGGGGAAGAATTGGAATTGTTTTTATTCTCTTGTTTTTGTTTCTTTTTCTTTGCTTTTTGTGAACCCTGAGTAAACTCATCACTGTCTTTCCCTTTTCTGTATACCTATAACAGAAAGAAACACAGCAATTACAAGCCTTCAATGTTACCAGCTGAGTACTACAACATTTATGATTATAATGAAAATACAGAAATCAAACAAACAAATTTGTGTGTAATTCTCAATACATCAGTTAGGATCAACTATCCTTGGAGAAACCTTATCATTGTATGAGCTAATGACACACTTCATACATATATAAACAGAACATGACATTACCAAAACATTATCAGGCACTTGTAGACTTGATGGAGGGTGCCACCGATTGAGGAGCTCTTTCACGAATCTGCGTACTTTTGAGTCACTTGCATCTAGCAGATCTAGCATATAGTCCTCCAAATCTTTGGCTGTTTCAATTGCAAGGATGTACCTAGAAACATAGAGTTGATTGAAATCAATAGAAATAGTCTTTAAAAGTTCTAATTGGTATGGGAATAAAAAGAAAATCATCTGCAATCAACTTTTTTATTCACTATTAATTTGTGACATATCATAGCATTAGGAAGTAATTCATCATAATCACTTCCAAGCACCACTGAGTGGGTTGTCATCATGAAGGAAACTACAGAAATACACCACAGTTATATTTTAATACTGTGTCATGTAATCAAGACAAGACTAGGGCTGCAACGAATTCACTATGTGGCAAATATGATATGTATCATGAATATTGGGTAACGGATACCAGAGCTCCAGATAAGATTTAGCTCATGTGGGTACTGTACCCACTGTATTTTTTGGTGGGTATTATGAATGTTGAGTGGGTATTTCATTTTCCGTTACCCACTGCTTTCAAATATGTGCGTATTTCAGTCATTTTACTTACCTAAGTATATGTCATTGAGTAAGTTTACTAAGCAGGTATGTTCTGCCTTATGTCATACCTAATCAAAACCAACTTTAATATAATGGAAATGATTTCATAAAAAATCACTCATCCTATACTAACAGTACAACTTGATAGCAATCGATGTCTTTTTCATTACGCAAGCGATTTTTATAAATATATTCTGTACGCATTTGTTTTAAACTTTTTTCGTATCTAACATTTTAAATGCGTAATTGGTGCGCAACAACATTTTTTCAATGCGTAATTGGAAATTTTCTATGCGTATTTTACCCGGATACGCAGCTTATCTGGGCCTCTGGAATACAAATAATTATTCACGAATACAATATTGTAGTTAAGTGATTGATGTACAATATGAACGCCCATGTTGACAGTGTTAATTTGTCACAGCAATAACCAGTGATCTCATGACACTCAAATTTGGTATGTAATAGTTATAGTCGACAGTACCACGTGCGGCCTTGGCAAACTAACATGACTTGCGCTACTGCAATGCTAGTACATATTCCATCCTTGCATATCTCACTTTCCAAAAGTACACAAGGGTTCAAGTAAAACATGATCCCTTAAAAAAATCGTATATATTCGTTAATATTCGGTTCTGGTGAGCACGAATAACGAATTGAATTCATGAAGGGCTACAGTTCGATTTACCAAATATGTGAGTGAATCATTACAGCCTTACTAGACACTATGCTATGGTCGTAATGTAAAATGAGTCCTGGATAGCTATAACAGAGTGAAGGTATCAATACTATCATTGTGATAGACGGGACAATCGCGGATAGACTGTGTATGTTCTTATAAACAGTCTCCATTTCCTTTCAACAATCTATTAGTATTTTAGCACAGCATTTTAGGTTTGAGATTAAAATTGAAAGCAAAAATTTGTTTTCACACGCTTTTTAAATTCACCACAGTGGCTTAATCTTTGTCCTGCTGCCATAGCACCATTCATTGGGCTAGTTAGCTACTATTCAGGGTCAAAACTTGTCATAATCAAAACAATTTTCACAACAGTGATCATAAAGTTCAATACACAGCAAATGTAGATGAAAATGTCACTTCCATGCATAAATAAAAATATAAATAAATATATGTAAGTTTAAGATATCACATAGTGCACCTATAAATGTATTACTTTGCCATTAAAGTTTTCACATGTAACCCATCAGCTATTGTAGTTGTTACTGTAACAATTTGTTGGCGACTTACTTTAAGCTATATTGAACAAACTTCATGGATAACAACTTCTTTTATTTATCTATCTATCTATCTATTTATTCATTCATTTATTTGCTAGTTTGTTCAATATTGTATGTCCCAACCTCTAAAATGCCACTCAAAGCTGTCAGATAGCTGACATCTATATCAGTTTGGTAAATACTGGATGTGTCACTGTGAAGAGGTTGGAAAATGACTTCTGTAACAGAAATGAGCTGTAGGCTTAAGTCATGTCGGCAATATCTCAGCCATATCGTGACCCAGGCTTAGTGAACAGGGCCCAGTTGTTCAAAAGCCTGTTAAATTTTAATGGACAGTTAACTAGTCTTTAATGGACCGTTAACGTTAAGAGAGCGAAAGCCTGTTGCTCAAAGCACCGTTAACCTTTAACGGTCCGTTAAGACCATGTTAACTTAACATAAGGGGAGGGGGTACATTAGCTCACTAACGTTAGCATTAGCATTAGTTCTACACCTAGCTGCATTGTGACAACATGGCATTTATTGTCCAGCGTAATGCAGCATTCATGAACATTAGACCACAAAGAAAACCTAAGGAATTCATAGTTTTGAATTCTGCAGCAAATTCCCTTTTTCTTGATACCATCAACTATTATCTCAGACAAAGCTAAAGTGCTGTAAAAGACATTTCAAAATAGGCTTCATCGTAATGTTGATATTTTTGACACAATACGAAATCACGATTTACAGCGTTATTTGCTGTATGTTTTGAAATGTGAAATTGGATAATTACTGGGAGTATTGAATTTCAAAAATTGCATATTAATGATCACTCATATCAGTTTTCCAGGAAATCGCTAATGATAATTCTGAAACGCTGCCGATGAACTTAGAATCAGTTGGGATGTTTTCGAGAATACACTAACACGAACGCCAAAGTGCGCTTTCCGCTTTATTGGTATATATATCCTCCACATGTAAAATCTGTTACACATTCCTTTGGCTGTAGTGTGTGATGGAAGATAAGTTGGTCACCAGGTGCAACAGGAAACGTATTGTGTTCCTTAGGCAAGTAACATTTTCTCAGTAATTAGGCATTTAGACATGCATGTATTTATGAAGTCATTTTATGTTGGGGTTCTGGAATTTTCTAGTATTTATGCATTAACTTCGACTATCAGTTGGGATGTTTGTCAACCCTGAGAACACTGCCAATCCTTTTCAGGTTTTGTTTGTCATAAGAATAAAATACATTGTTTGTACATGGTATGTCATATATCTGAAACATTTCTGGAGGAAACCATCAGCAGCTCATTTTCATGTTTAAATTTTCAAAGTTAAATAATGCATGAACTTGATGATACATTAATGTTTTTCGTTTGTCACTTTTTATAAATGCATGTGAGGAGCATGGCCACTTCAGCAATTACTCAATGAGTTTCACCACAGTCTCTTCCTTCTTGCATGGGCTTATAACTTAGGTGTAACACATGAATTGTGAGTTGTTGGAAGACAGAGCATGTTTATATTACCAAGACGTTATTTGCCAAGTCAGCATCTTGATTTTATTTGCAATTGCAGAATTCTGTAACATGTTTGTGTTGTAGACTGTGTCAACATCGATCCTGTGTGTGGTATGCATTAAACTCAAATGTCAGGCACTAAAATTGTCAGTAAATCATTAAACATGATCTAATTTCTAAAGAGATAAAAGTGAAACTAGATGAATGAAATATTGCACAACACTTCAACATATTGATGCAGACGTTATTAATTCAAATAGAAAATTATCTATACGATATGAGGTCAAAATGAAACATGCATAACGCCGATTCTATTTTTCTGTTAAATGTCACTGTTTTACCTTGCACTTTCTTCATTAGCATCAATCCCTAGTTTAGCGAGCTCCTCACACATCCAATCTTCTGTGGACGCCGCCATCTTGGATTATTGCTAAGGGAGGTAACTTGCACCAGACATATTGCTGACCGCCTAAAAATCTATTTGGCTTTTCGATTTCAAAGGACATATTCAACGATGATTAGTTTTACCAAATATATTTCACATTTGATGAACGAAAGCAGAATGGGGGTTCAACGTATGATCACAATATGTTGCACAATCTGATCACAAACAATCACTGGAGAATACATGTATAGTACTTTTCGATTTAAAGGAACAACATTACACAGCGCCAAGTGCCAATATGTTTGTGTATTCAAGTCACAAAAACACCAGATCTAATGGCTATATGTTTATGGGCAGTAAGTATCTTCTTCTCGAATTTCTCCTTGGCTGCCGTCTTGAATTGCAAGGGGACAGCTTGTTGATAAGTAGCTTCTCTTCTCTAGATGTTCCACTTCACCATCTTCAGTTTAACGCAGTCAAGAGCTCTTAAAAGAAATTGCAGGAAAGACAGTGTTATGTTTGTACGTCACTAACCGTCGAGCGTCAAAGAGTAAAGAATGGCTCCTTTCTTTATTTTAGGAAGAATCGTCTTTCAAACGAGTAACGTCGGCAATCGTATATATGTGCTGAATATAATTTGTAGGTATGTGACAGTAAACATAGACAATATGACACCACCGCCCGACACCACCCCACACCACGCCGCCCCACACCACCCCACACCGCACCACCCCACCGCCCCACACCAGAGAGGCCCTAAGGACCAAGAACCACTAAAGATGACGCGATACTGCCGCCACGACAGCAGACGATAAACAAAATGAAAAGTAGATATGCTTTTATTCATTCCAAGTATATTTTACTGCATACATGCTCATTCTTGTTTTTAAGATACCATCGCAAAACACATGTAGATAAACAAGGAACATACACGTTTCTAATATGCCGGACAGTACCCTGTAACATCTTCCTGAGATGTATTTTGCCCAAGGACCATAACGTAAGGTCTTATAGCTTTCGTTTATTTGATTTAGTTTCCATCTTAACCAGATCGAATAAATCTCTCTGTCAAAAAAATACACAGTGTTGCTTTCGATTCCCCACAGTTAGTTCACAGTATCATTGTCCAGATGTATTATCATGAAGAACACAAGTCTGTATACTGACCATGCATTACTGTGGAAGTGGTGTTGCTCATTGGCTCAGAGAATGGGAAACCGTGTGCATCATTACAGATCATATTGTATCATCAACATTGCATCTTCAGTAATGGTTGTCTCCCTTTTCCCTTCAGGTTAATGCTCTATTGGCCTGTTCACTGCGTAGTTTGCATTCCACCACATTTATTGTTATTGTCCGATGTCTATATTTATAATACGCATAAAGGGACTCTGTGAAATGGCTGGATTTAAGATACACCTATGTTTTATGCTACATTAATATTTTGATTAGAATGGATAAATGAAAATATTTGCGTATAGATATCATTGATTCTCATTCACAAAAGATATCTGTTCCACATGTGACTGTATAAAGACGTCATGTAGCTGGAACAATGCTTAGTGCGGCGTTAAACAACTAACAAGCACAATGTCTTTATTGGAAAGTGAGCGTTGAGGAAGGACATGCATGGAACCTAGGGCATGGGTGTGACATGAAGTCCCAAGACGTGTGCTAGTTAATCACACGCTAGTTCTGATAGTAACCGAAAAGTTTGTAGTTGCATAGATGTTACTTTGTATAATGTGAGGTTTCAATACTTGGTTGCAGTGTTTGCCCTTAACCCTGAAAAGTTGCAGGCCCTAAGGACCCAGAACCACATAAAGTTGTGGGTCCTGATCAGAATGTGTAGATCCTATATTTTAGATGCAATATAAGTAATTCCCAGCAAACAGAAAATGTGACAACTAACAAACTGAGTTAAAGAGTTTAATTTAGAAATTTAAACTAGACATTACTGAGTGATATTTTCTTAAAAAATAATACTCTTAGTTATTGGGGATGAAAAAGCTGTCGGCCATAAGGACCTGCAGAAAACAAAAGCTGTGGGTCCGAGTGATTTTCAGTCGGCTTCGAGCCTAAGAACCGACGTTAATTTCGAACGCTGCTTGGTTGAGAAAATGTCATCTTTTGGTAGACAGGGGTGTGTCTCAGTGGAAGAGAATTTTTGCCATCATTGGTATTCTTTAAACGGAAGTTAATTTTGAGGCAACATTTGTGTGTTTTAGTATTGCCTATCTGAACAGAAATTACGATTCTTATGAATAAAGAAACCTGTCAGTATTGAGGGGAACACCACGATACCTGAATGTCCTTTATCGAAACTTAAAATTCATATGATTGCTATCTGCGGGGAAGTTCAGAATTTCATGTATTGCTCTCATTTTGAAAATGGATAATTGTCCTGAGTTTGTGAGTTTGCCGTATATGACAGTGATGTTCATAGTTGAAAAATCAAATACTGCCTCACAATTACACTAGGCTCTTTTCTGAGCTTGCAAATATTAAAAGCAAATCCTTTATGTTACTGAGAATCCACTTAGTATAACTTCCATGTTGTCTTGTGTGAATATAGAGAAAGTCCTTTCTTGGAGAAACATGTATCAAGGTTCATGACTGAGGCGGATTTGGTGGTATATTTGCATGACCCTGCAATGTTTGTCTGTGCTGATAAATGTGGAGTTTTGCAATCCTCCACGAAATATAATAGGACATCTGTGTAGGTTTTAGAGTCAAGCCAAAATTAGATAAGACTGCTGGGTGGTTTAAGAATCGGTGGCTGAATTTAAGGAATGGAGAAGAAACAAACTATGACCCCAGATCTGGAACTAAATATGTCACATCTGAAACTGAAGTCGACGGCACTGCTAAGTCATGTTACAATGGAGAATGGAGAACTGAAACTGTGCAATAGGAATTTCCTTTAGGACAATAAAGACATATCTTATCTTACCTTATCTTAATCCAGTATTGGATCAGAAACAGGACATTGCTCGTGAACAAGCTATCTGCAAGTTGAGTACCTGGTGAGGTGAGGTGAAATTGGGTTTTACGTCGTGCTTGAGAATATTTCGCTCATATGACGACATGCATGCGTGTGTATGTGTAGGTGCGGCTGCTTGTACTAGCCCAGACTGAAGCTGGTTTTATAGTGCTAGCCCACTGAGATACCATGCCGCAGTGAAGCATGAATACCCCACTCAGACACAGTATACTGACTCCGAGCCGACCAGTCCTTGTTGTACCCATTAATGCCGAGCGCCAGGCAGAGACCAACAAGTACCATATGTTAACGTCTTTTGGTATGACGCGGCCGGGGATCGAACCCGCGACCTTCCGCTCTCCGGGCGAACGCTCTAACCACTACACCACGGAGGCACCACGGAGGCGGTCTTGAGTACCTGGAACCTTGACACGAACTCAGAAGATTTCCCGACACTCAAGGGATGTAACCAGGAGAATCGGATTCCCAATACTTGTTTCATGTGAAGTGTAACTTACAGAGCCAAAGGAGTGGAAACATTTGGTCTTAGATCTACCACAGAAGTACAAACCAGAGTGGTTAGTTGGCAAAGTTGGCAAAAACATGGCCAGGTTTTATTCGTCCCAGAAATACAATTCTCTGAAAATATATAGCTACAAATACTCTTACAAAATATATAATACATCTACAAAACAAGTGATTATGGAGCTCAGAACAAGGCTTGATTTCAGATAAACTTCAGGCCATGATCTGAGGCAAACTATAGCTGAGTTGGACTCAGTTTCTAATATATATTGTCTGTGGTCTTGGAGACTAGATAACCGTGTCTGAATGTCTGCCACGAGGTCAGACTATCAGTAGGCGATACTGTGCCGCACATCTTCAGGTGAAACATGTTATGGAGGAAAGTATCGAGGAATGCTACATCCCGGCGTGCTGCTTGTTTCAGGACACTGCTCCTAGATGTACACGTGCCAAGCGGCTGCAGCTGCAGCTCCAAATTGGGGATCTGAGTTTCCTCCCCCTGTCCCTAACTGGCCTCACACAGCGCTCTCTGACATATACTGAACTCAGATCATACTTACATGATAAGAGTTGTTTTTTCCAAAAGAACGACGGGGTGAATGCTATTGTCGAGACAGTTTGGGGGGATGAAGATGAAGACCTAACCCTGATTTACCCTTGCAATCACGTATATTACATATACATGTATCCCGATTTGTCTCCTCAGCTGCTATTTAAAAACAAAACAATCACTGGTCTGTCTGGCACAGATTGGATTATATATAGACTGGCCTAAAATCACATGCAGTCACATGTAGGTGAATGTTAACCATGCCTTGTATCTTGGTTAACACATTCTCCACGTTATTTTAAATTTCTTCTTGTTAGTTTTAATAAAGCATTGCTTACTTGGGTTTAATGCTACTTCCCCTAAATGATATAACCAGTTAAACGACATATGTTATCTAACGTTTACATGACCATTGAAATATTTTTCACAAAACACTATGCATAAATACATTTGTCCAGTGACATTGTAACATGTCAAACACGCTTGGTGTCATTGTCATGAGGAGAATCATGGCCAACCACTGCAATATATGAGATCTGTACCCCTTGATGGTCAGCAATGATATATGTGAGGGGTTAAACTGGGTTTCCCGCCACTTGAACACTATCGAGTTTCAGTGCCAACAGGAATGATATGGGAGACGCTATTACTTGTGCCCCTGGTGATGATGGAATGTTGCAAGAAGCCGTGTAAAACATACACTCTCACTGAGTTACTCATGAATGGAGTTTTGCTGACCCAAGAATCGTAATCAGGGATTATCTGGGATTCGAGCTGATAACCGGTAGATCCTTGTACTGCTGAATGCTCAACAGTATTGTACTCACAGGAAAAAGTAACAAAGCACTCGGCCACGAGAAACATTGAATGTTTTTTCTAAAAGAACTCAAGACAATGTTCGAGGACCTCTAGTTCTATGTTGACCGCAGTCACTAAGAGAAATATGTAAGAACGCTCTCCTGGTTTCCGCGAAGTAGTAGTGTGGGAGGCAGGTTGCTGGTCAGGATCTCCAGCCAAGCCATGTACAACCCCGCTGGGCACGACGTCTTCCGTAGCACTGGCAGCGTCCTGGAAACAGTCAAACATCAATCTTTAACAGAATCACAATTCACGGAATGTGGTAACATTGTATGTTATGTTATTTTTTAATCTGCTTTCATTGATAACCTCCGAGAAAGGCTGATCATAAGAGGTGAAAGGGTGAGTGTATATTACACCACCAGTCGTTATAAGCATATGCAATGGTTAGTCAATTGTTCACCTAAAGAAATTCGACAATGTATTGGATAAGATAAAACAGGGAATTGCATCAGACATTAGTTTGGTTACTGATGCGTCTATTTCAAAATTCCTTCCAAAAGTCTGCTATAACATTTTCTGGCAGCTTTGCTGGGGCATGGAATGTTGTAACTTTGATCAAACGAAGAGTCGAAGAGTCGTAAGAAATCTGGGTAAAAAACAAATGACTCGGTGCTACAGAGAAAGTAGACAAGTACTTCTAAAGGAGAACAATACTTACATGACGATGAGCGCTGCCTCAGAGGAGTTTTCCAACAACAGCTCTCGGAGACGGAGTTTCATGTAGGTCTGGAATAAAGACAAGTGGCCAGTCTCTGAACAAGTTTCATTGTCCGGTGATATGAAGGAAAAATAACGCAAAAGATTGTGTCACACAGTCAAGTTTTCGTGATATAGATGTAACCAATTGCCTATATGCACAGACCAGATTTAATCTGTAAACATCCACCTGAATACTATCCTTGTCATGAGTGAGTGAGTTTAGGTTTACGCCGCTTTTAGCAATATTCCAGCAATATCACGACTGGGAACACCAGGAATGGGCTTCACACATTGTACCAATGAGGATAAGCGAACCCGGGTCTTCCATGTGACGAGCGAACGCTTTAACCACTCGGCTACCCCACCGCTACAACTTGTCGTGGATTCAACATTTAAGTGATTAAGTTGAAAGTCATACTATGACTAAACATAAATACCTACTCTGTGCAGCTGATGCTTATAATAATTTATGCATTATAAACACGATCAGTCGCTTGTGCTGAAAAGAAACATTACGTACATGAGAGTGGACGTGGTTTGCCGATGCGACCTAGTGTTGAATTGCACCGTCAATTCCTGTGACTACGATGAAGAAGTCTATTTATTTTTGAAGTCCCCTGAATTAGGAGGGGCGTTATTCTTGTCAAATTAAATGTTTTGGGGCGGTGGGGTAGCCTAGTGGTTAAAGCGTTCGCTCGTCTAGCTGAAGACCCGGGTTCGATTCCCTACATGGGTACAATGTGTGAAGCCCATTTCTGGTGTCCCCCGCCATGATATTGCTGGAATATTGCTAAAAGCGGCGTAAAACTAAACTCACTCACTCATTAAATGTTTAATTAAACTTGTTTCAAATGCATCTCCTCGATGTATCAAGAGTTGTCAAGAAGCAGGCATAGTATCATGACGTAGGTGAAGGCGGGTGAGTATTCAAGGATGTTACCTTATGTTTTTGTGCTCTGAGATCTGAGTCAGTTATTTTCCAGGGCAGGTCTGTTTGAGATTCTCCCGGGCGCAGCCGCCACCTGTAGATCATGGACTCGAATTCTTTGTAGCTGAAACAAAGCATGTGCACCCTTTTCACACATTATCTTTTCAAATAATACTGAGATGTGTTCAAGTCTTTGTAGCTGAAAGCATTGGTTCACAGGAAGTCAGGTGTACGAAGTTTTAAGCCACAGTAACCAATATTCAAGCTAAAATGACGTCAACCTGTAAATAAATAATCAAGTGCGGTCCAGACTTTATTGTTAACACAAACTCTTCTTACCTGGACTTTTACCCAGTGCAGCGTTAAAACAAACAAACACACGATGTTCCTACTTTCAATATTAGACTCAAGATCCTGATGGTCTTTTGTCAGATCTTACAGCAAAGTGGAGTCCATGTTTTCCAGTCAACAATGAAGGTACCATCTGTGCTTACCTCGCCCTCTTTGGTTTTTTCTTTATGTCTGGTATCACAGTGATCTGGGAGTAGTCGATGCGGAATTTACTGAGTAAAGTCGCCATCCTGCAAAACAGTGATAGATGGGATCAAACAACCATAAATGTAAATCAGTTTGGTTACGCCACGACATCGTGTCAGTGTTGTTGGTCGATGACGTTAACCTATGGAGTTAATACTGATGGACTAAGGATAATCAGCTGGAGTTCAACCGCACCGAAAGTATCCTGGTCTAAATCTGCCTAAAACCACTGGACCACTCGTGCCTTTCTAAATCACCCTCAGTACACTCAATTCACGTGTGTGCCTTTTCATATTGCAACTATTTCAAAATTGTATTCATATTTCCCACCATAACAGTCAGCAAGTCTTTAAAACCCTATTCAGGCGCGGAGCAAGCCAATATTTTTCGTGTAAGCCCCATAGGTTGCAAAACTTCATATTTAGATAGTATTGAGGGCTTGCCCAACATATTAGCAACAATCATGTGTAAGCCCGGGCTTTTTTTTATAATGGTAGCTACGGCCCTGCTATTTTTCTTCATTGTCTTGTTCATTTCAAACATGCCGTGTTCACGTGATTACGTTTACGAAAATCAATGTTTGTTTTGTCCGTTTACAAATCTGTTTTTCAGATATCATTTCTCTGAATGACTACATTTGGATGGTTTTCACGCAAGCGTTTAATTCGTTCCGTCCATTTTTTCTAACGTAAACTGCCCGGTAGAAGAAAGTATACTTCCGTGTTTGATGGTGGCCAAAGATGAAAGGAACAAGAAATGCTTAACCGATGTTAATGTACTTGATCGTATAGCAAAGCTTTATTGGATTAGTTTTAGTCTTAAAACAACTATTTTCAGCCAATCAACGTTTTGGCAACTCTGTAAATGTTCTGGTCTAAATTTCAACTTTATAATTTCTTTGACAGAAACATTTTTCAGTCTGCTGATAAGAAGGGAAGAAATAATCTGCAGATGATAAACATTTCCAAATCTGAGGCTAGAAAACTGGATCGAATACCTGCGATGGTCTTCTTCCATGTTGTCTCGCTTGGTTCCGGCACAGAACACCCGGAGTTTGCATCCCCGCCACTGTTTCCGGGTAGACAGGATCTGGGGCAGGAGCAGCGTGAGGCCTGGGGACAGAGGAAAACATACTTACGTACATTACACCTTCTTTAAAGTTATATTTTCAACGCTATTTTACACATACTGGAAGCTGTTTCGACATGTAAACCAGAGTGGTATCCTCTGGTATGGACGTTTATATCTAGTAACTATTCAGAGACTGATTTTTCCTGATAACTTCTTTGAGTGGTATTTGGGAAGTACACAACAGACAAACGTTCTGCTTGCCAACGGTACAAGAATCTGTACGAAACCAAGAAAGCTTTATTCATATTGATTATACGATGAAATAGCATGTATGACGTCACATGAATTCGCGAATAGCATCGAGTCTGTGAAGGATGCTACTTGCATGATTTCGATAGAGAAAAAGTATTAGACCAAGAAGGAAACTATATACAAGCATAACGCCTACTAAATACATACTAAATGTATCGCAAAAGCAGGAATCATCAAAATTACCTCCGTCATCAAAGAGCCACCAGACATCAATTGTCCCGACCTGACGCCGACGGAATCTGTTCCCAAGACGTTCGTCGTCGACAGATATACCTTTAATGAGCATGGCACGTTTCCGGTCGTATACGCTCTGTTCTACCCTTCCATCGGAAATGGACTCCTCGTCCTCGTGTTTAAATCCTACGTTTATTTCTCCGTCTAATTTCTTGGCGAGTTTGTCCAGTGGGATGCCGTTAGATAATTCGTCAACGACGACGGTTGGTACTGGTGTGACGTTGGACCTAGTTGTGAGTTTCTCATCCTCATCACTTTCTTCATCATCTGATTTATCGACATGAATTTCTGAAATTAGAACAAGTCCTTGAACGTGTTTCCAACGTTTACGTCAGCTATCAAATGCAAATGTATCGCATTTTGTCACCGTCAAAACCTGGAAATGTCGCATATTACTAACCAGATAAAGTTTAACATGAAGCAAGAAAACACCTGAACGTAGACCCCACGATAACTCACAACACGTTAACGTTATTTCCACAGCAAATGTAAAGAAATGAGTTTCATCCAACCCACCGTCATCAGAAAAGTCTGCAGTCGTCCATTCGCTGATATCCTCGTCCGTGGCGGAGAGAAGTTCGTCGGGAACTTTGTGGATGTCAAATCCTTCCACTGACCGCAGTATCCCCACCCCGTATCGCAGGTCACAGGCGTCGCTGTGAAAATAGTACACCTATGTTCACACAATATCAGGTGGAAAGAAATCACAAAATTCATGTAGACTGATCTGGGAACATTGATAGCCTTGTGGTCCAAGACTACGTTATTGTCGTGGTGAGTTGCTTCTCTATGGTGAGCTAACTTTTTGGACCTGAATCACATCGGCCTTTCTTCCCACTCTAAGTTAACACACGTGACAGAACTGAAATAATGTTAAAAGGGTTAACTTCACAGTACATTTAATGCTGGTTAGACAGAAACAATATTGTAGTTACTTAAAGCATGATACATCAACTTTGACATCAACTTTGGTATAAAAGTGCTACAGAGGGGATACTATCTTGTGAGACGTAACAGCATCCGGACAATGGCTCCGCATTTAGCAGTATTTCAGAAATATCAAAACAGAGTTCATCTGACATGGGCTTCACACATTGTACACGGGAATCCACCCCGAGCTTTCTGAACCAACATAACATACTTACATCTACCACAATCTATAACAAAAGAGACACATAAGATGGAGCATAAAGCAGCTTTTCAGTGAGCTGTCATATTATATTCACAGTTGTTCCTCGTGGTCAGTTTTCGGGTGGATTGTCATGCTTTTGTTGTCTGAAATTATAACGACTCTAACGTTCTTCGCGGACCTTCTATTGTATTGCAAGGTGTTGGTTACAGTGAGTGTTCCACTAAATGGATTCATGCCTGGTCTCATGATCTTTGGGCATGTAATGAACATCTTCTGGTTTGCTGTTTGCATCTGGTCAGCAGGGCATTGCAGTCTTCATTTCATCATTGTAGTTGTTTTTGTACATAAAAAGAGTTTTCTACCACTGACCCATACGAAAAGTGTGTGGTCAGTTCCTTGAGTGTAATGTGCATGTTGTTTAGTATCAGGTTATGTCATTGTTTGTACTGATGATGGGCCGTTCACAGCAGGTGCCCTTCATCCAATGTTTCACTGTGGCATGTGACGGGACAGCCTCCCCTTAAATAGCATGCAACCGTTCTTTTAGTTCTATTAATCCTCTGGGATAAATTTGATGCCGGCATAAACTCAGTTTTGTCTGCTACCTGGCAACTGAGTCGAAGTCAACTAACAGCTAGCCAGTGGATTGCCAAACTGGGATAAGTATAGCAATAATATGAATATATCGGGATCAAAACGTTCAGATACTAAGCTGGAAGAGAATAATAGACATACAGATCAGCATGTTGTCAACCTACTGTAGAACACAGAAGTAGTTGAAGACTACCCGAGGATCGTCCACCTGCCAGTCCCCCTTGTACCCGAGGACGATGGTGTTCGGTCGCAGCTTGCCTACACCCGATGTCTGGAAATGCAGTTTTTGAAATCACTTAATACATGATATGATCTTTGTTGGTTAGAGCCGCATTCGACAACCTTCAAGCTATGTGGCGGCGGGTTTAAACACTCGAGTCGACAACCTTCAAGCTATGTGGCGGCGGGTTTAAACACTCGAGTCGACAACCTTCAAGCTATGTGGCGGCGGGTTTAAACACTCGAGTCGACAACCTTCAAGCTATGTGGCGGCGGGTTTAAACACTCGAGTCGACAACCTTCAAGCTATGTGGCGGCGGGTTTAAACACTCGAGTCTAGACTAACGATGAAGTAATTGACATTATGACATTATCTACGCAGTTTGGGTTCGATGACATGCATCAACCACATTAGTGAACCCAGGAACCATATAATAGATATGTTACATGGTCTCTGGTAAACCTTATTACCCGATGCCGTTATTTCCCTTTCATCAATTGTAACGCCTTAATATGTCAACTATAATAGCTTCATAGACTGATAATTTCATCATCACCACACAGACGATAATGCGAAAACGTTAATCACAAAAAAGCACACGAAACGTTTGCCCGCCCATTCAATTATCAGCCTATCAGTAAAATCGTAACACATGTTATATTTGGGATTACTTTTCATTCTAAGATGCTTCGGTGAAAGATCAAAGGTGCCGACAGTACTTTTTCAGACGATAATGTGCAATTTTTGCATTACGTCAAGATGGCGTCACTGCGCCATTCTAGTTTGCCCCCTCGTAATTGAACACTTTTGCATTACGTCACAACGTAACCGACGTCGCGATGCATATCAGTTGTCATCGCCTCGTACAGCCTCCTACACTAAACTACTCCGTAGCCCCCGTTTCTTTGTTTGCATATGCTTCACTCGGCGAGCATCCCTGGTGGTAACGTTACGTTTATGTTTTTCGACGGATAAAATGTCTCAGTTCGACTCAAAATTAAACAGCGACACGGCAACGTTCGCAATATTTACATGCCCACAATGCATCCGTGGAATGTCGCGTGACTAGTCAGCTTCATCTGGATGTACTGATCTAAACTTACGTTGGTAGTAGAAATGCGACGTTCATATTGCCCCATATGGTTTACGTTAATCACAGATATAATTAAACTAATTTAGAGAAGATATTTAACCCGAACGTAAACCGTCATCAAACTGTTTATCACTTGTTTTTCTGGTAACGTGCGCCTTTACGTAGGGGGACATACACATCAATAGAACAGCGCGTCAGTTTGCCCTGAAAGAGGATTGTTAATTTAGGTCACCGACTCTTTACTGTTTGTTTTCTGCCTTAGATTTATCGTCGGTAAGTATTAAATTTGGCATCTTAGAAAAGAAATACAATTCGCTCTACCACCGTGTATAGTGTAATAACGTGCTTAGTTAAGTAATGTACAAATTCTGCTACTTTTTATTGGGTTGAGTCCCATCCGGATTCGAACCCACATTCTCAGAGTTAGGCACCTAATCGCCAGCACATAAAGTCAGCCGTCTAACCCACTGAGCTACCGCGGCTTCCACCAAAATCAGTAAAACCGTAGTCCGTTAGTGGGCGTGGCCCATAGTAAAAGTCCGTAGTCCGTTAGTGGGCGTGGCCCATAGTAAAACCGTAGTCCGTTAGTGGGCGTGGCCCATAGTTACGTCCATGATCCTGTACACAGGACCGTTGAACCGGACTGATTAACCAAACTCCACAAGGTATAAATAAACATGAATGAGAGCGAGGAGACTGCATTTTCAGTTACTTCCTTTGAATGTGATTGAATGAATATAAATGACGGAAAAAGTACCTGTAATATCGCCTGGACGCCGATCCTGAGATTGGGGGCAGCGATGTTTGTGTAGAAGGCACGAAGGTTTCTGTTATTGAACCACTTGTAGGCAGCCGTGGATCGTATGTGGGTCACATGATCACACAAATCACCCTGAGAAAGAAATAGTGATCTCCGTAATAACTGAATCCAATATCTTCGTCTCGTAAGAGTTTATTAACTATGCTTATCTCACAGATTACAGATACTTTATCATTAAATAATTGTATTGTCAAAGATAGGCATTGTAACAGAATGTAACGGCCCGGTATGCATGTCTATTTTCTATAAGAGTAAGTAAGGGATCAAAGAAATGCCGGTCTTACAAAACAAAGACGTTACTACTCCAGTGAAACTCGCGGATGTGGGCGTGGTGAAAAGGTCTTAATCTGGATGATTATTTTCAACCCAAATGAGATGGATGCTAGCGTGGCAGAGTCACGACTCACGGTGTTCCAGCCAACTGAATTACCCTAGCCATATTTGACAGATGAAATGAAATTACGTCTTCTTTCTGAACAGAACACCTTTAAAATCGAACTTGAGTTTCCTTCATATCAGCCTGTCATATCTATAGTCGATGCCTATATGGGTATATGTAATCGTTGTCAGGGGTCAGCACTGACCAGTAGCACGTGCGCACAGACCAGGAGGGACTGTTTCTGTGTGATGGTGGACACAAAGTCGACCAGGGCTGGTCTGTTCCTGGGATAACCGCTGAGTACCAGGATCTGAGGGCTGAAGTACAGGTGAGCATCAACCATTATATGTTAATTATACATACAGGTTATAGCATGTTAGTTTGTTTTCATATGTGCATATTATACCTCTTTTAAACCCTTTGGGTTGTTTTGATGTGTAATATGAAAAATGCCATGTAACCTTATATACAATAAATTCAAGTTTATGTTATCCGATGTTTAATGTGTTAATGTGAACTTGTCACTATGACATATAAGCAAGCATCTTAACTGTTGTAAATTCATTTAACGATTTAACTTACCGGTAGTTTTTAACATGTTCGTCAGTATCAGCTAGTTTCAGTGTGCCCTGCAAAGCATCCTTGTACGCATGCGCTTGTGTTGAAGAGCCCCAGTTCACATCTGTAGCAAGAAAGAATAGTACACCGTAAGGGGTATGAAACTAGACCTTAGCCGCTATCATCACGGGTTGTCGTGGGTGGGCCAGTCGTCTACAGTGCCGCAATTTGCTGTGCAGAGTTGTGTCCCTTGCACGCGTCAGAAACCTGTTAGATTAGTTCGAATCCTTATTCGCCCCGGTTATGTTTCCAGGATTGCCAACACCATACCTGTTGTGAAAGTGTGAGACGTGTTTTACTTCGGACTTTCCTCCCACATTTAAACTTACACTCCACTACTGGCATACTGGACTACCACACGTGTATCAACTATTGGTTTGCACTGTTTGGTATTTAAAGGTCTATAGGATACAATTTGACGTTTGCTGACAACAGAACAATCAGCATTCACTCATTCACTAATTAGGGTAATAATACGTCACCTGGTTTTCTGTGCTTGAGAAACAGGTACAGCGCTGTGATGACGACGAATGTAACGAGAGCTGCCCACCAGTTGATGAGGAACATGACAGCTAGACAGAGCAGGGCTCCCACAAGGCTCACCCACTTGTTGTACAGCTTGTAGCCAGGTCGGAACCCTGCAGGAGAAACAGGGGCATGAACAGGCATGAACATGATGAACTAACACTGTAACTAGGGTCTTCTTTTTAATTGTATATTAATCCATCTCAAGTAACACCACGGTAGATTTGTGTTTCATTAAACCGAAACAAAAACAATATTTGGTCGTAACGTCTGGCTGGCTGAGAAGTCTGTATAACCTATCAGGGGAGTAGACGAAAAGACTTCAAAACAAGAGACGTTGCTAGAACTTATCAGGGACGTTGACGAATAAGGCTTCAAAACGAGAGAAGTTGCTCCAACGTACACGGGGTGATGGTTAATAAAGCTTCGAATCAAGAGAAGTTGATATAACTTACCAGGAGAGTAGACGTTTTGACTTCGAAACAAGACCAGTTGTTGTAAACTTACTCGGGGGAGTAGACGAATAAGGTTTCAAAACAAGAAACGTTGCTATAACTTACCTGGGGAGTTGATTAAAAAGGCTTCGAAACGAGAGAAGTTGCTATAACCTACCAGGGGAGTTGGCAAAGGAGGCATCAAAACAGGAGAAGTTGATGAGAGCATACGCCATGAGGAAGAAGTTGGATATGATTGGAGCAATGATGTCCAGGGCGCCTGAAACATATATGCAGCATTCCAATCAGGGATGGAAAACCAGCTTCAGTGCATCGCGACATCCTCATTGGATCTCGCTCCCACATTGATGTCAGGCAACTGATGGTTGTCGTAAGAGTCCACTACAATCGATGTGCCCGCTGACTGCGTCAGTACAACGAAGATACGTTAGAGAACTCTGACAATATCTATCTATCTTCTCAACCCTGACACTACGTTCCCTCCAGTTTCGAGTATCAGCATATTGTATTGCAACAAAATTACCGTTACCCTCTCTTCGGTTTGGATAATATTCAAAATAATAGTTTTAATCAAGTTTGAATCATGAGACTATGCGTCAGTGTTACTATTAATCTAACACTCCGTTTACAACATTCAATGTCAAATGTTACATACCCACGCATGTCATAGCTACACAGATGCCAAAGGTCAAGAAGTAGCCTCGCTTTGGTTCTCCTGATTTGCCGAAGCCTTTGGCAAAATAACCAATGAACGGAAACAGACCATCTTTGCCCAGCGCCTGCAAGATCGGTACAGAGACATAAGACAATGGGGTCTGATACAGCAAAATACTATTGAAAGGACCAAGATCAGACATCAAAGTCTTTAGAATCTTTTATTTGAGTTTTAGTTGATGTATGGTTATACCTCCTCATACACTGACATACTTTAAAGAATATAAAAATATATATTAAATAACTTGAAAGGTAATTACATGTATACATGTATATTGTATCACAAAAATGAACACTGAAATATCCTTTTTGTAATACTGTAAGAGCCGGTCTGTTATAACGACAAGGCCCTCGAAAAGGGTTATGACACTAAGAAGGGTCCAGGGGGTAACAGATCATACTACAGATCCCAAATGAAATTAATGGTGGACAGGGTGACGTTCCACAAAGCGATCGTAACGGCTACAATATCTGTGTGGGACAGGCCTCTGGTCTTTACTATTGGCCTGATCTCAAAGTAACTGACGTTAATAAGGACCCCTGTTAGTACAAGAAGAAACAGCGAATATCTAGATTAAATGTAGCATTGACGTGGGCGACACGCACCTGGAAAACCTTGGGGGCACTGACGATGCTTGCTAGCGCTGATGACAGGGTGGCAGAGAAGATACCGGCCAGGATCAACGGTTTGAAGGCAGATGCGATACCCACTGCCTGAAAGAAATGGTAACACTTAGCAAACGTAACGCTTTTAACTGCATACACTACATGTAACACTCGGCCTGGAGATGATATCTTCAGCTATCGGTGAATGACTTTCTCCAGAGAGTTGGGATTGCAACGGACACTGATAAACTGACCGTTTGGAACGTTTCTTCTGCAAACCATGCTTGTCGAAAGAGGCGACTAACGGGATCGGTGGTCATCCTCGATGACTTGTCATGTCATCGCATTCCAAATGCGCAGATCGATGACCATGGTGTTAATCACTGGATCGTCTGGTCCAGCCACGACATTTTACAGAACGCCGCCATATAGCTGGAATACTACTGCATGTGGAGATAAGACAGGCGTAGCAAGCCAATGTTAGGTAGGTTGCAAAGCGATAGATGTAGATAGTATTGAGGCCTTGCCCAACCTTTATAGCAACAATCATGTGTAAGCCCGGGCTTTTTTGTATAATGGTAGCTACGAACCTGTAAAGAACAAATGAACCAAAACGGGTTCTATAAGCTGTTCGTGGGGTTTTATCACCAGCAACAGCGCTATCATAACACACGGCACTCGTGTGGCCACATCGTCCATATTTCAATCTGTGTTCTTTAAAACTGTTTTCTAACAATGAGCGTTCCTGAAACCTTGTCATACCCCGTTGTCGTTTTGGAGTCCATATTTGCACGTGGTGTTTCCACACTGAGTGAAGTTGGCGATGGTGAGAGCCACTTCGCTGAAGTTGCCGGATGCAGCTTCCAGCACGGAGAAGCCAACCGCATCCCTCAGAAGACAGCTGCCACACGCCCACACGATACCCAGGTAGATGACAGTTGTCAGGAATATAGCCAGAAAGGTTCCGCGAGGGATCGCAGCGGAGGGGTTCTGTATGGGTGATACATGTGGTTTTAACAACCTTGAAATGAACAGTACACCCTCATTGTTTTCTGGACGACGATACCTTTACCATAGAAAGTACTCTTAGAGGATCCTTCATCCCAACCAACACTCGTCTTCAAAAGATTGTTAAAACGTGTCTTCCTTTTCAACCTTTACTTTTCTTGATATTGTGTATGTCAAATCCAGTATGTTTAATGGGCTTCACATTGTGCCCATGATAACACTCTACTCATGTGCAGGAAAATTTACCTTTATATAATACAGTATTGCAATGCCTGTTATTCTAAAAGCAAGCAAGCATGTTTTAAAGGCAGTGTTCAACCAACCTTCAGGTCGCCGGATATGTTGGCCCCAGCCAGTATCCCAGTAGCAGCTGGGAAGAAGATGGAAAATACTTGAAAGAAACTCGTCTCCCGGAAGTCAGGTCCAAAGTTCTCCATCAATAACTCGCCTACAAATGTACAAAATGTCCACATTTAACCCAGCAGTTAAAGGGTGTTATGATGAAAGGAATCACAATTGAATAGATTAACGTGTAACATTGTAATTAGATAACTATAAGATGAATGATGTTAACGTATCATCATGTTCCACAGACATTACAGACACTTCAACATGGAGCGACGACGATACTATCACCATGATGTTTAGACCTGGGTCAAGTTTTGTTTTGGGTTTTTGGTTTTGTTTTTTGTTTGTTGGTTTTTTTTGTTTTGGGGGCAAGTTACCTGAGTAGCCGACGAAACCCTTGGCCTGTCTCTCTGGTGTGGCGGGGAGGAAGGTGCCCACGAAGAAGTTGACAATGGCTGCCATCAGCACCACCAGGAGCACCATCTGAGCCTGTAAGGAAAGCAGTCATTCAGATCCACTCGGTATATTCCGTTCTGTCATACCGAGAGCAAATATAGATAGTGTGATGGATAAATTAATACTGTACTAACGGCGACGATGTTTTAGTGTTTCACAAAATATGCCCTCCTTCAGCTTTGAGATGGTGACAGTTTGACAATGATGCGGGTTGTACATTATAACAGTACCTTCGATTCGAAGTCCAGCCCAATCAGCACGATACCTAGGATAAGGAACGACGTAGCCACGCCGATGATGCGGACCTCGTTGATGGAGTCACCAGTTATGAACGTTCCGTACTCCTGCAAAAAGTCATTGAGTGAAGCGTGCCTCTATACACCGTGTCCATTAAAAATACATGCATACATATGGACAGGTCCCTGCTACGTGATCCCCGATTTAAGACACAATTTAGTCTTAAGTCCAAGTTTTAAGAGTTAAGACAAAATATGGACACTTTAACAGGACATCGGTATACAGAAACAGTCAGTGTTATAAGTCATTTAGAGACACGGTGGGGTTATGCAAGAATAGGGACCCCTAGTTATGCAAGAATACGGTGATAGTTGGATCGAATCAAAGATTTGCCATGATCGAACATCTATGCTCGTACGTTTCAAAGTGTTAAAAGTTTAAGATCTTCAACACGTTTGGTTTGTTTCCCACAATGTCCTCATATGTCGTGCTATAACAGAGATAATGACGTTCATAACGTGACGGTAAACTAACCACACTCGCCCATCGCAGCATATACTGTCAGAATGACCCAACTCACCCACATCAGGTCACGGACAGTTTCAGCGAATCCCACCACGTACATTGCGGCAGCCACGGCGTTGGCCAGAGAGAAGACTATCCCTATAGCTCCCCCGAACTCCGGCCCCAGACTGCGGGAGATCATGTAGTAGGCGCCCCCTGGGACACGGCAAACAAAACAAAAATATACCCAACTCTGATATGTCTCATCTAAATCTCTGGTAGATGAAAGACACGGGATACGAGACATATTATAACAAGTCCTACATAGAAACGTTTGTCTGAACTGACAGTTTTGCAAACTCTATCTGAATCACAGAAGGGACGTTCAACATATTCTAAACTAATCTTATAACGAACACGGTTATAACGAACAAATCCTTTTTTCGTCCCGGTTACTTGCTGTATTTTTAGGCGAAATGCATATGACGAACAACGGTTGTAACGATCTAAAACTAATGGGGCTGTCGAGTTATTACCATAGTTTACTCTATTATATCGAGGATAATTGAGGAATACAAACAATACAATTTAATTATTTCAATAGCTTAAAATCAAACAAAGAGTTGCGTATTACCTGAAACACAACTCGCACAAACATAGATGTTACCTATGGCCGCGTCTGTCAGCTATTACCTTGAATAAGGTCTGATATAATATCAAATAGTACTTGCAAGAACGTTTGACAAATTGTCAGGACGTGAAACAGTTGGTGAACATTTGTCCATTGCGCGTGTATGATTATAACAACCCTGACCAAGCCTTCTAATCTGTGTGCCAAGGATTATGTTGCATAAGGCAAGGGCAACTAACGAGTGTTAACATTGGCATATTTGTGAGTTACCTCCCCTGACCTCTCCATTGGTGCAGATGGCGGCCATGGACATGGTGGTGATGGAAGTGACGAACGCCGACAGAAGGATGATGACGGATGCGAACCCGATCCCAGACCTCCCTGTGATCCACGTCAGGCGGAGGAACAACATCACCCCGAAGATGTTCAGCAGGCACCTCACCTACATCAACACGGCAATACGTATTCAAACTGGCTTTGCATCTGAATGTGTTCGCGAACAATTATAGTATTATCAGAATTGGTAGTGGTTCCTAAACACATACATATGACCAAGTCTGAAGCGTGAGATAAATTCCTAAAATCGGATGATTTTTGTCGCATTTTTTGTAAACGTAAATGGTGAGCGAGTGAATTTGGTTTTACGCTGCTTTCGGCAATATTTCAGCATTATCACGGCGGGGTTACACCAGAAATGTTCTTTAAACATTGTACCCATGTTGGGAATCGAACCCGGGTAGGCGTGACGAGCGAACGCTTTAACCACTAGGCTACCCCCGTAAAAGGTCAGTGGGTATACGTATAAGTTGGTTACAGGGAGTTTTACTACTATGTGAGCAGTACGCCCACCGCTCCAGGTCGATTGGAGAAGATATTTCCCCTGAAAGTTGCTTTCAAAAGTTAATTATTCTTCAGGTGAAATTGATTTGGATATTGTTGACTTTAATGGTCGTTTTGAGTTGACTGTACACAAAGAATGGACTGTACAACGCAGCATTGTGTTTCCCTTTACAATTTATATGTTGTCAATGTAATGTCATGTTAAATGTTAAGCAAAATACCATAATACATTGACCGCCTCAGATATTGTTTGAAATTGATCACATCATTCAGTGCTTTCCATCGTCAACATACCAAGACCCCCTGGATCCATCCTAACTTGGCGGCTGGGCGTGACTTGACTTCCGCCTTCTTCCTGGTACCCCCCGAGTCATCATCATCACTGTCAGGGAGGTCCTCGCCCAAGGGGATGGGTGACTGGAAGTAGAATATATTTGAATATCTGAACTCACTTTGTGAGCGTTTTAGGAATACACTGGTTGTACAGTAGATGTTGAATCAATTTCCACGTCCAAACCAGCGGTTGATTGCATGAACAGAATTCCACGCCGTCGGGCGCCGATGAGTGAACTCGGTCTGTGGTATATCTTCAGTGACGTGTGTAACAGGCAACAGAAAGCAGTCAGATTGGTGATGGCTAATACAAACAAGCAAAAGTTATTGGAATGTGATACATTTGATACTGGTATCATCATTTGCAGTGTTGGCCTCGTTTGCAGTGTTTAGGAAATGTTTAATAACGTTTTGAGAAAGTTTGATGCGTATAAGTCAAATCCAACTTATAGTGTATAGTTAATGTATCAAACAGGGCGCCATTAATAAAATCGTATATTTGCTTTTTGAGAGAACCCGGTCCGCCAGCTCAGATTTTAGCCGGACCGATGATACCCCCAAAGCACACATACCGTCTTGGACTTCACATGCAAGCAGCCTGGCTAAGCAGTTAATCTGGACAAACGACATTTCATTTCAAATGACGCAATCATCTGGTGACAAGTCTATGGCAGACAGTTGGCCTGTATCCAGTCTTTCAGACAGTCCGATTACTCGCCTTGTATATATATATATACTGTTGGTTTGGTTGTTACAACAACTGTTCTAACAAACCCAGGAACAGTATCCATATTTCCAAGAAAGGGTTTTGCCACATTTTCTACGTTAATTCTTTATAAACAAACTGTCATGATTCGATATCAGGATTTTACGTCACATTAATTGTATCAGGATGTCACATTAATTGTATGGGTTTCCATGATTGTTCAAACTGCCAATGACTTTTATTAACTGCATGGCTGCTCATCTCCTTCATACCACAAGACACTGTAGCTCACCTTTTTCAAATAATGAAACAGATAGCAAAGAAATAATTTGCAGTCATGTATATAATATAAATTTACTAACAACAGATATGTTTAGGTCATAACACATAGTGTGTTGGTATCATGTGCAGTAACTGTAATTTTTTTATAATTAATCTGTTACATTAGTAGCCTATAGAATCTTGTTACTGTTTATGCATGGAACCTTGCAGAGTAATTACCTTACATCTGCTATTTTGTATCTAAGGTTCGGAATTAATTACCAGTGTGGTAAATGTAAACAATCGGAACTGCATAGTATTCGCCCGGGATAACAGTCTACAGGTAAATATACATGTACTTTAGCATTGAGTGGGCTTTGTGTAAACTCGTCTAAATGGGTTCAGTTTGGTGCAAGTGTACTTACGGTATACAGAAATGGTTGTTGATTAGCGGGGACAGACAATAGCTGTAAACATCCAGCATGGCGGAAGGTATTAATTCACCAACCGTGTCCCAAAGAACATGTTAGGGGTCAAGGCAACACACAATGGGAGAACTGTTTCCGTCGATTGTCCCTTGTCTTGACAACTATATAGATGTGATCTACAATATATTACTCCCGGGAAATATACAAGTTATTGCATCCCTAATCAATAAAGAGACTATGTAAGCTTATGCAGTAGGCATATTCACTTGCTGATGTGCAACAGGTAGAAAAACTTATTTGTTTGAACGTATAATCAACTGATCGCATCATACAATTGTTTGCGTTACCTGTTTCTTGGAGATAAAATATGATATACGGATGAGTTTGACGATGCATGTAATTGTTAGATAAAAAGTATTATGAGTTTATCCACCTGATGATAAGATGGGATAAAAGAGTTTCTGGAATTCAATATAACATCCCAACGAGTAGAAAAAGACCGCCCAAATCAAGCTACCTAACAGAACGTAACACGTGCATACGACCCCAAAATGCTAGATTTTACAAAGCTTGTTATGCAATTGCATTAATTAAATATCTTGAATCCAAAGATCTTGTGTACAGCAACAACACGGCTTTCACATCTTGTTCATCTGTCTATCTGTTAGTGTTTTTGTCTGTTATGAGAAGACTTGAACTTGAATGATCCCAGCGACACGCTACATGTGTGAGGAAGAGTTATGATGGCGAGCCTGGGCTTAACAGTAGAACCGGTTTGTCGTTTTCATGACTTTATTATTTCACTCCCTGAAAATTCCAGGTCTTCTGGTTACACGCACATGTCAACCACTGTCATCACACAGCTCGGCAGGTTTGTACCTGTACAGGGGTTGAATATTCATATACAATGTATGTGACTCGCCCACCAACCTCATACATACCTAATGACCTATCTGTAGTAGTAGTAGTAGTAGTAGTAGTAGTAGTAGTAGTAGTAGTAGTAGTAGTAGTAGTAGTAGTAGTAGTTGTTGTAGTAGTAGTAGCAGTATTTAGTTTTGGTTTGGTTGTTGTTTAACGCCGCACTCAGCGATATTCCAGCTATATGGCGGCGGTCTGTAACTATTCGAGTCTGGACCAGACAATCCAGTGATCAACAGCATGGACATCGATCTACGCAGTTGGGATACGATGACATGTGTCAACCAAGTCAGCGAGTCTGACCACCCGATCCCGTTAGTCGGCTCTTACGACAAGCGTGGGTTACTGAAGACCAGTTCTAACCCGGATCTTCACCGGATTCTGGCATATGTGAATGACGAATATCATCATAGTGACTCGTGCCGCACTTATATCTATATTATAATTAGTAGGTAAATTAGAATACGGGATATTCGACAAAGTATCAGCTGGAATCGTCAAAAACAAAATTTCTCAAAGCAAAACTATTCCCCATACAGTGAGGGAGTATGTTTAACGTTGCTTTGGCAATTATTCAAGGAATGTCATGGCGGGATACACCAGAAACAAGCTTCTCACATTAAAACGTGTATGGAAAAGAACCAGGAATCCGGAGACCACTTTAACCTTTAAGCTACACCTCATTTCTTAATATATTCTTTTAACCTTAACACATACCTGTTCTTCGCGAAGCTGTTGGAGTGTTGGTCGTTGTCGGAAGTTGTCGAACGCGCTCGTGACATTCTTGTAATGGTCCGCATGGGGGAGAACCTCGTATGGGTCCCGGAAGGTCCTGTCTGACTGGAAACTGCCCCTGCTGGCTTGGCTGTACATGGAAAACACAGACATTCTCGGGGACATCAGGTAGTTGTTGTCGGGGCCGTTGGGGAACGCTCTGTCATCGGGGGCAGACAGGTAATTTGAAGGCATACTGATTATTTCCGGCTGTTCGTCGATAAGAACCGTTGAACCTTTCCGACTCGGAACAATGGAAGGTGCATGTCCGCTGTGGTCCGACCCTTGAGAATACACCGAAATCTTTCTGGGATTTGTACGCCCTGTTCGTAGGTTTTTCTCATAGATTAGATGAACCGGGTTACGTTCATGGTTTGTATGTTGGTCCATGGTGGCGTTGTCTTTGACGACATCCCGCTCCTCGTCTTTGTTATCCTCATCCTCAATTACTTCCCCAGCTTCTGAATCCGGTCCTATGATGTTGATGGTAACTGAGTTTTCTTCCCGTCCTGCTTTAACGGATGGTTTCGGGACATTAACATAGTCATGATCTTCACTATTCTCATACTCGTCATTCTTCAAATTCATGAGGACAGTTGCATCCATCTCCACCTGCCCCTTCCTCCGTGTTGGACTTGAAGGTGAAGAGGGTGCTGGCATATCTGTCACAGGGTTGGCCTTGTCTGTCTCGCATTCCTTTTCTTGACTTGCATCATGGCTTAAGTTTAAAACCGTTCTACACAGTCCGCCTTTTTCCAGCTCCATGTCAAGTGGTTGTTACCCAAGGATGAAATACTATTTCAACGGGATAAAGCCAAGGCGAATACCTTGCACATCCACAGAATGTACGACGTCCTATTGTCTCGTATTCTTGTAATTATGCCCCTAGCATCTAGAGTGACAGCCAGGCTCTCTTATATAGCCGTCTTGACGTCACGCCTACATGCATTGGAATCCCTATCTCCAGGAGGTGATAAAAATCGCCATTAAGACTCGGTGAATAATTATCTTCATATGCAAAACAGAGGACTTTTCTAACGTAAGCAATGTTCCTTGCGCATTTAGATACGAGTGTTATTTGTATGGCAGGGGTCCGGGAGGCGGCGCTAATTCATTCCTTCAGTATGGGCATCATTAATTTCTTATGTGTCACTTAGCTTTTTCACCGTGACAGATCTAGAACACTAGAGAAGCCGGTGGTCCTGTATGAATCACCTACAGGGATCTATGCATACATGTCTGATGTTATTCAACAAGTGGACGGGAGATAACACCCATGTATGATGGTGGCATAATAGGAAACAAACAATAAATGGTAATTCGATAGTCTTTACTTGATACGGATATTAGATTTGTGTTTTAGTTGATGTATTCAGCCTAGTAACGTTTCGACAACGTTTGTGAAGAAGTTGTGGTCAATCCAATCTTAACGTGTTTTCTTCCTTTCACAAAGCAGGTTTTGTCGAGGCTCCTTAGCATTTGTTATTGCATTTTTTGTACTTGTAGTACCAACTTGGGATATTAATGCTATTGATATAGTGTAATCTGAAGAAAGAGATGTGTTGCTACTGGGATTCGAACCTGCGAATCTGTACCACAGACTTCTGAATGTAGTCTTCTGCCACGGCGTCATGGACGAGACTCTGTGAAATCAACAACAATATTTACTGAAACCGTTATAAATGTGGTGCTTTCGTTGAGTTATTCTGTATATTAATGATATTGTATTCATTTATCGTGCGTGTAATGTGGTAGACTTTCGTTATCAGATCAGGACCGTGAGATAGAAGAAAAAAACACTCCATTTTTATAAGCACTATGTTTGCTCATTATAGATGGGCAAGTAATCTAAAATGATTAATAGATGGTACAAAAGCAGGTCCTGTATGGATGGCGTACTTGCACCAGGCGTGCACTTCAAAGTCGAATCGCCAAAATGGAGAAGAACGCGTGTTAAAGACACCGGAAACTCCATGTGCTTTATGTGAAGACAACCATCTCAGTGTTCTCACGGTCCGTCCACAATGCTTGAATATATACTACCGACAAGAAGACAAGGCAACTGATGAAATGATAAGTGAAGGGGAAATGACTATAAATGTCTGTAAAATTAATTTCGGTCGTGTAGATCAATATCGGATTTGTCAACCGTTTTGGGGCGATACATTTAAACGACACTTTGTGGTATACAGTTGATAAACATGGGAATTGGTGCCTGGGGTATTGCCCATCATTTCGCCGGAAGAGTAACCCTAAGTTGGGCCACGTTGGTGGGTGCTTCCACTCTTGCATACACTCTCCATCCAGCAGGGGACATAGAGAGAATCCAATGTCCATATACCTTTTCGACGAAAATAATCGGTTATTATCTGGAGACGATGTGGTCTGACGTTTTCATCTCGCAGGTCAACATTTCTGGCGATATTTCCAGCGAATGATAGAACATTAAGCAAAGTTTCGTCATTATATCTCGGGCCAGATAAATGTTCATTCACAATAACCAACATTAGTTAGCCTGTTATGTGCGATATCGCCAAAATATATATTCATGGTCAGGAATTGTTGCCCTGGCACACGTTCAGGTTTTGCTAACAGTGAATCGGAGGCAAAACCTTACAAGGTAAAGTTCCTTGTTAGAATTGATCTTCAGTAACCCATGCTTGTCGTAAGAGGCGACTAACGGGATGGGGTGGTCAGGCTCGCTGGCTTGGTTGACACATGACATCGTTTACAAATGCGTAGATCGATGCTCATGTTGTTGATCACTGGATTGTCTGGTCCAGACTCGATTATTTACAGACAGCCGCCATATATCTGGAATATTGCTGAGTGCGGCGTAAAACTAAACTCACTCACGCAATGTATACATGGTGTAACGCCACTGGTGCACAGCCTATCCATGGTGGTGCACAGCCCATCCCTGGTGGTGTACAGCCCATCCCTGGTGGTGCCTCGCCCATCTCTGGTGGTGCCTCGCCCATCCCTGGTGGTGCACAGCTGGTGGTGTACAGCCCATCCCTGGTGGTGCACATCCCTGATGGTGCACGGCCCATCCCTTGCCCATCCCTGGTGGTGCATCTGGTGGTGCTGGTGCACAGCCCGCCCATCCCCTGGTGGTGCACAGCCCATCCCTGGTGGTGCCTAGCCCATCCCTGGTGGTGCCTCGCCCATCTCTGGTGGTGCCTCGCCCATCCCTGATGGTGCACAGCCCATCCCTGGTGGTGTACAGCCCATCCCTGGTGGTGCCTCGCCCATCTCTGGTGGTGCCTCGCCCATCCCTGGTGGTGCCTAGCCCATCCCTGGTGGTGCCTGGTGGTGCCAGCCCATCCCTGGTGCTGCCTCGTCTCTGGTGTTGCCTCGCCCATCCCTGGTGGTGCCTCGCTCACCCGAGTCTTTCCTTCCGCTGATAAATCTGTTAGGGGTGACACTGTTCTCCCTGGGGCCCCCCATTGCTTTGGCGGGTGTTTTCGCGTGGAACGGACGGCCCATTTGGTAACCATAGATGTTGAAATTCGCCTTCCCATCCCTGTCATTGCACAGTTCAAATCTCTATAGAAAACAGGACCAGATTTGAATGTGTTGCTTAGTGCAGACAATGATAAGATATTGTCCAGATGTCGTATTTAAGCCCGCCACTCCCACGTCACAACACAAACCCCAGTGGTATTAAACCCATAGTCGAGAAATATACACTTTTTCACGGTACAAGTCCCACAGTCTAGAAATGTACACTTTTGATTGGCCTAATATACGTACGCAGCTTGGGACATCGTACCCACAAATTTACATATTGTAAATATTGTCTCGGAGATGTTTTCAAACGTGCGCTCAGCTCGACTGTACAGTGCGTTCATGTTACCCCCGTGCATGACGTGCATGATGTGAAATTTCATCGGGATTGTATGTTGTGTTTAAATGCAACGACATTTTTCACACAACAAAGACATCAGTATATTTGTTTAACCAATTGTGTTTGAACATTATGATTTCATCTATTAGATTCTGACTTTAGTCATGTTTTCAACAGGTTTCACGATACTGACCCCGGTGTCTGTCGCCTCAGGATCTAATTGTACTAACCAACATAAAAATAGCAATTCCAATAATCACAATGATTAATTTCTGAAACCGGGCTAGGTTCGCGCTCACAACGTGATACGACAACGCGCCTCTGGGCCCAACTGACCATTTAGAAGACAACACGCCTGTGGGGGTAACTCATTATTTCCACGATAAGCCACCTTAGACGATCCTATACATACGGCATTATGTAACTTTATAATATTCAACATGGAGGGACACATGATCAGTTATTTGTTATATTTTATTTTTCAATAGTTAGTTACACTGCTGGGACAGCATGGTAGTTACATCACGGCGTGTCCGCTATATGTGGGAGGAAAGCCCGGAGTAATGCAGGCCTTAGACGTAACCACTTTGGTGGAATCAAGGAATATGAGTGAGTGAGTGAGTTTAGTTTTACGCCGCACTCCGCAATATCCCAGCTATATGGCGGCGGTCTGTAAATAATCGAGTCTGGACCCAGACAATCCAGTGATCAACAGCATGAGCATCGATCTGCGCAATTGGGAACCGATGACATGTGTCAACCAAGTCAGCGAAACTGACCACCCGATCCCGTTAGTCGCCTCTTACGACAAGCATAGTCGCCTTTTATGGCAAGCACATGGGTTCCTGAAGACCTATTATCCCGGATCTTCACGGGTCATCAAGGAATATGGGTATGGTGCGCACTAACCATGGCACAGGGAATCTGAGATTCGCTTCCACGATCAAAGGTTTCTTGCAAACTTTAGGGATACAATTCAGTTAGAAGAATTTCTGCACCTAAGACAAGTCGTCCCTCAATGGACATACCGCATTTGTTCTGGCATCATGATAGTTGTGTATTTTTATAGACACTATTTGTATACATTTCCATTCTGTTCGAACATGTTTTTAATTCACATTATATTACGACACAACCCCCGTTTATATTGAGTCCATGTGATCGCGTAGTAGTTAAGGCGTTACCTCGTCAAAGTAAGACCCGGGTTCCTTTTCCCTTCACAAAGCCCTTTTCAATTATTACATAGCTTTAACATTGGTGCATCATTCTCCCTGTCTCCATTTCTCTTGTCTTTGCCTCGACGTGAGACTAAACGGTATAATGTCATTGAAACTTAAGGGCGGGTAGTTTGAGTTGGCAAGAACCAGGGAATGGATCCGGGGTGAGTGTATGTGTACCGAACTACGAGCCCTGGAGATATGGAGGACAGTCATTCATTAATGGGCGGCACTTTATCTCATGGTACATTACACAGTGCGTTTGATTCACGTTACGACCCGGGCAGACTATATGGTTCTGCCGTGTGAAGGAGACACATGCTTACAAAGGCATCGCGACATAATCTCTATATCCAGGGCGCCCTGTGAAATTGAGAAGCGTTCACCTCGCTTGTAGAATACCATTTTGTCCCGGAAATAACTTTAGCTATCATATCCATATACATTTATAAAGCCCTTTTCAATGCTTCTTTGAGCCGGGTAATCTGGACTTGGTAGATAATTCTCAGTCTTGAGATGGATGTATCTTTTCTCTTATTCTCTGGGAGACCGACTACCGTCGACACTGCGTAAGTACGTTCGTATTGGAACGCGGTAATGTCGTATTAAAACAATTAAATGAAGTGTGAGGTTTCTTTCCATAGATTGTCGCAAGAGGCGACTTACGTAAGCAGGTGGTCAGGCTCGCTGACTTGGTTGACACATGTCTTCGTGCCTCAATGTGCGTAGAACGATGCTCATGATATTGATCACTGATTTGTCTAGCCCAGGGAGGATTATTTACAGACCGCCGCCATATAGCTGGAATATTGCTTAGTGCGGCTTAAACAACAAACCAACCATATCTTTCCTTAGATTATGGCGTGTTCGCACACTAAGGTCTGTCTTTCTTGGTTTTCAAGCCGGTTTAGATGTAATGTTTTGCCGGGTTTTGTACCACAGGGTGTCACTCTTCTCGCTAACCTTTATATATATAAATCTTATGAACTATAATTTCTGGATTAGCGTAGACTTTCCCAAGCTGTTATCTGTGTTAACCAGGATACGATTGTGTCATTGTCCAATACAACCATCTATTAGTAACACCGTGTCATGTATAGCCCTAATCATGTCTCCCGTGGGCAGTGTTCATAATCACCTCGTTATCTCTCCGGCTGTCCTTTGAAGTTCACTCCTAAAATTTTGTTAACGTGTAAACTGTTACAATCAGACAGTCTGGTATTCCGACAACACCTGTAGATACAGCCCCAGGTTTATGTACGTCTGTTTGCCGTAGTTCTGTACTAGAGCCCTAATCATCATATTTCTCTTTGCTCACTTGTCTCATTGAATGTTACGAACGATTAAAATTTGGAAGTTCGAACTGCTTATTAGATACTGATTTCATTTGAAATACGAATGTTTCTCTGTGGCGAATAAAACCAAGGACATTTAATTTGAAATTAACTTTTCCTGAGATAAAACTAAATTCTATAAGACTGTTACTGTACAAGGCCAGTTTGTATTTCATTCACATTTTCTCATTCTATCAAGTGCAATCTCTGGACAGCTGGTGGACCAAGTCTGGCAAGAGCGTAGGTTTAGGTGGTAAGGTGCAGTAAATGACAATGGTTTGAATCTCTGTAAACCAACACCAAGCGAACTATTTAACTCGATGGAGACCGACAACTAAAATGTCAGTAAAGCAAGAATGTTTGACTACTCAAATGTGAAAAAACAAGAACGTTGGACTACTCAAATGTAAAAACCAAGAATTATTGACAACTCAAATGTAATTTATTTTTGTCCAAATATACCACTCAAATGTTGTACGGTTATATTGTTGGACTATTCAAATGTCATTAAAGCCAAAACGTCAGACACCTAAATGTGGATTAAAACTAAAATGTCTTTAAGCTCAAATGTAAATTAAGAAAGAATGTCCAACCACTCAAATGTCAATAAAATGTCGACATGTCAGAATGCCAGAACATAGGACTGCTCAGATGTCAGAATGCCAGAATATAGGACTGCTCAAATGCCAAAAATATGGACGACCAAAATGTAAGTGGGCACATTAGAAGTTTTATTGTCATTATCACATTCTTATCATCATCGGGGCGGTGGGATAGCTTAGTGGTTGAAGCGTTCGCTCGTCACGCCGAAGGCCCGGGTTCGATTCCCCACATGGGTACAATGTGTGAAGTCCATTTCTGGTGTCCCCGCCATGATATTGCTGAAATATTGCTAAAAGCGGCGTAAAACTAAACTCGTTCACTCCCTCTTATCATCGTCATCATCATCATGCTTATCAGAAGTGTCATGCACATCCTCACCACCGCCATCGCAGTGCTTGTCACATTAAAGATTATCCCTGTGCTATCGGGAGACATCTTCTGTGTGTAATTCACGTCATGAAATGGGCATCGGACTTTGATTTATCATCATCTTGTTATGAAAAAACAACACGTTTTCTGCTCAACAGCTGCAGGGCAAGTCGAACAGGACGGGTAACAATGCCCATCTGGTAAAGGACGTCAGAGGCACAAGGGGCCGCGTCTTCGCACTGTTAATTTATTTTGTGTATTTTCTTTCTTTTTTTACGTTACATCAGGCGTTTCTCGTGACGTCAGTCCACCCTACCCCTAGTTCTTACGTCATTGTGCCTACTAATAAGGTCACGGTGACCTAGTGTTAAGAAGGTCGTGTACACCACGTACAAGGACGTATGAGATACATGTATACCGTTCAAGCGTGTTGCAAAACATATCTCCAGAAGTCTGAAGTACAGAATTCCGTGTCACTCACGAACATTTGAAAAAAGAAACGATACACGAATTCCCCATAATCAAGTAACACATTGACCACAGGCTGGTTGGCTGGTTGGTTTGTCGTTTAACGCCTCACGTAGCAATATTCCGGCTATTTGGCGGCGATGTGTAAATAATCGAGTCTGGACCAGACAAATCAGTGATCAACAGCATGAACATCAATCTACGCAAACTGGCAGCTGGGAACTGAGAAATCAAATTGATTTTGGTGAAGTTGTAACTGACTTTTTTGACTGCCGTGGTGGCTTACGTCAGGGATGTCCAACACATTTATCCCTTGTTATAAACAAGTTATACCTTGATGTTAGGAATTATAGAAAACATAGAATTCAGCTTTGTCTAATATAACTTTTCATGCTACCTTTTGCTGATGATGTGATTCTGGTGTCCAGTACTGTAATTGGTCTTCGAAACCAACTTGATATACGCTCAGATTATTCAGACGAATACTGTTATATATAGTTCGCAAGTGGTCGTCCTATGGCTATTAGAGAGAAATGGTGTTTCAAAGGTTAACGTATGAATGTTGTACATCAATATAAATACCTCAGTATATTGTTCACACATACGGTGAATTTATCATTCAATTGTTTTTATTCCAGCATAGTAGACAGTAGGTACAGTCACATGGGCATGTACAGTTGTACAGGCTTCAAGAGATGGACAATGAAAGCAAAGGGAAGTAGCTCATTTGGCTGTACCAAGGCTCACCAGCATACAAAATATCTCTCTCTCTCTCTCTCTCTAGTCTAGGGAGGGAGAGATAAACTGTATTTCCGACATTCAAGTAGGCTATTCCATATAACAACAGTATTAAAAATCGCTATAAGCACATGCGCAAATGCATGGGCGGATCAAGGAATTTTCAAAGGAGGGGTTTCAGGGGTTGGAACATTTTTACCTCTCTCTCTCTCTCTCTCTCTCTCTCTCTCTCTCTCTCTCTCTCTCTCTCTCTCTCTCTCTCTCTCTCTCTCTCTCTCTCTCTCTCTCTCTCTCTCTCTCTCTCTCTCTCTCTCTCTCTCTCTCTCTCTCTCTCTCTCTCTCCCCGTGAAAGAACAAGCCCCGTGAGGTAATCCTGCGTTGTCTGTGATGTGGATTCGGATGTAATGTATCTGATTAAAGTTGTGCAGGTTTGTTTGAAATATAAAGTTCCAGGCACAATGACTGCAAAGGGAAGTAGCTGTGGCAGTAGGCCAATACTATATAAAGTCAGATGTAATTTATCTGACTAGAGTTGTATAAGCATATTTGGGCTACAAAGGTTCAAGAGTGGCACAATGTTTGCAAAGGGTGGTAAGTCTATGGCTGTTTGCCAATAGTATACACCATCAGATAGACAATAGAGAAAAAACATTCTTAATGATGGGATCTAAACACCAAGTTCTATGGTTTTATCTTACTCTCGTTGTTTGAAATAGTGGCGTGAAATAATTAATATGTCTGCACATCGTTTGCCTAAAAATGGCCTAAACCATGCTTGTACGTCTTGATATTCTTGGTCAGAACACTTGGGCATCATATACTAGTATCCGCTCATTACTGTTTAGATATGGCTTTGGCTTTATTGGTTATTATCGCAGACAAACATAATGGCACGGTATATATTTTCAGACAGTTTCCTATGCATGCCATCGACATGTTCAACCAGGAATGACATTCATCTATTTATGAAAATTCAAGACATGATTCCTATCGTCAGTTTATATCGCTGCTTGAACCTAGATCTTACTCAGCTAACTTACGCTACTGGAATGTTCGTAATGATTGTGTACGTTTTAAACAAGGCCTTACGGATTAAGTAAATTAATCGAGGAAAACATTAGCTCTTGAAAAATGTGTTACGTTATGGAGTATATGGTTATTTTGCCCAACATATGGCAACCTACAAAACTGGTATCTGTGACAATAGCAGCCAATGGTAAAATACTCTCTTCCTTAATGTCCGGTAAAGAACCTTCAACACCGAGTAGCACTATTTATCCAACATACATTATTGTTAAGAAATGATTTGAGGCCCTATATTGGATAATGGTATATATACTATTCCAAAAAAGAAACGCATAACCCAGAAATCTGTTGTATTTTCAACACAAATAGACTTTAAAAATGATTTTTTACATCAGTTTAGAAGAAGGTAATGTCTACACAACCAAGTGGATAATTTTAGATAACGGAGACGTTGAGCGCGATGGTGACCACGTAGCATGGTCCTGACGTCGGGTCTCCTGTCTCTCAGTCCAATCTCTCTCAACCTGTTCCCTACAGTTTCACCGGATATCCTCCGCAGTCCAGGCCGCACTCTGGCTGCTGTGCTCTCACGATCACGGAAATGTAGTACCCGGATGTACGGATCTTGGGCTGCAGTGGTGACTCGAGGTCTGCCTGTACGGGGACGGTCATTTGTTATACCTGTTTGGTTGTAACGAGCTGCACGCAGTGATATCCTGCTCAGACTAACATTCAGACGCCTGGCAACAGAAAGTTGGTAATCTCCAGCGTGCATTCGTTCAATGGTGATGTTCCGTGTCGCAGCGTCAAGACTTAGCGTAGTGATTTGACCTTGAAGCTCCTTCAAAACGGATGCCGATTTCCGAAAGTAATCTGGATTTTTATAGCCAGACAGTGCATGCTCTTCGCTGCACAATTTCAACTGGAAGGTGATTTCTGTTGCGTTGTGGTGATGCTTTTTTAATTCTTGTAAGAAATTTCATCAAAATCAACATTTTCAGGCAAAGTCGGCTTTTCACTTGTGTAATTGTGTAAATTCATGTTATCAACACTTTTGTTACATATTTTGACGATTGTTTGAACACAATAGGTAATTAGTAGATTTTAAAATTCAAAACGCCCATGCGTTTCTTTTTTGGGATAGTATGTATGTTAATGGTACGATGTAACTCCTCTGTATATGGGCCTATGGCATTTCATGCAAATAAGGAATTGAACTGACAACACATTTTCACATTGACTCATGCCGGTATTTCAGTGCTACACCCCGACGTTCCATGCCGCATGGGTGCGTGAATGAATTTACGTCGTTTTTAGCAATATCACTGCGTAGGATCCAGAAATGGGCTTCACACATTGTACCTATGTGAGGAATCGAACCGGGTCTTCGGCTGGACGAGCGAACGCTTTAACCACTAGGCTACCGCACCAGACTATGCCGCATGGAAACCCTACTCAGAAATACTATACGACTCCGACCCAGCCAGTCTTTGTTTTATCCACTCAATACCAAGCGTGGTAACAAGCTTCATCTTTTGACGTCTCTTGTTAAGACTGGGGTAGCCTAGTGGTTAAAGCATTGGCTCGTCACGCCATAGACCCGGGTTCGAATCCCTTCATGGGTACAATGTGTGAAGCCCATTTCTGGTGTCCCCTGCCGTGATGTTGCTGGAATATTACTAAAAGCGGCGTAAAACCAAACTCAGTCAGTCTTGTTAAGACATTCGGCTCTACGCTTTATCGACTCAAAAACGGAGGCGTAACCATGTATAAGGTCGTTGACCTCGCACCACTTCGTTTTTGTAATATACCTCTGATTTGACAGACTGTGCCTTCCTGACCTGAATATAAAGTCCTAAATACCACAATATTTACATGACCAGTCGTTGTAATCATGAATGAGGTTAAGACATATACTTACACGCATTCCGTCATCTAGTTGTGAACGTTATTTCATCGCTGGTGTGAGTGATTTGGGTTTCACAACGTTTACGTGCCAGTATTTCAGTTATATCCCCATTTGGTATTGGATAAGGAAACTCACGGGGATGTAGGTCGTAGACGTGTACCTTTGTGATGCCATTGACGGTGGAAACTAAATGACTAATTATGGGACTAAAGATCGTGATCGGGACGAAGGTAGGATTCGAACCAGTGATTCTGACACGGCCATAAGGCACATTACCTCTAGACTACTTTGTTTGTAACTAGAACAGACAAACAGGGGATTTCATATCCCGATTGTGTTGGTAAAGATCGTGATCGGGACGAAGGTAGGATTCGAACCAGTGATCCTGACACGGCCATAAGGCACATTACCTCTAGACTACTTTGTTTGTAACTAGAACAGACAAACAGGGGATTTCATATCCCGATTGTGTTGGTGGCCGGTTTGACAGGCCAAGACTCTATGTATTCAGGCCGTCCTGGTACAGCTTGAAGGTGTGAGTTTGTTTTAACTTCGTTTTGCGAATATGGGATTCAAACCCAGTATCATAGGTTTCTGGTAATGTCTAAGACAGTTGGGCCACCCGACTCTTTCAATCTCTTCGTTTTACATCAAGTATAGGTTGCAGGGAATCAATTGTGCCACTGTGTAAAATCTCACTGATAACCTTGTCGGTAACAATTGAACATGTGCGTCTAGCTCAAGAAAGTACTACAACGGCACATAACTTAAAGCCTGGTTTGTTTATACTGGTCTGACATTTCTGCACTGTAATGTAATCTGTGACGTGTGCAATACTTTTTGTTGATCTGTTTTCATTTACAAAATATTCACGCGCACGTACTCACATTTCCATATGCGTGTGGAATGAATATTACGTATTACGACGTTTTCCCATCAGAATGCAATGTGCTTATAATATTTCAACACGTGCACTTACGTCAACTGAGATTAGTTGCATGATTCTTTGCATGTACTAACCTCTGTAGCATGTTGACGTGAATTCCTCAGTATCACTGCTCTGACATAAATGCAAATTAAAAATACGATCACACCAAATTTGCATGACATGAACATTTTTTAAAAGAAGGGAATACAGAAAAGCTTTACTTTGACTGACACAACATAACATCGCATAAAAATTACCCAAAACCTGATTAATAAAACCAGCAACTTCTTTCAGCTTGTATTTTTTTTGGGACAAAACAACTTTTTAAAGAATATTTTGTTGTGAAATTGTTGTGTGTGGTCTGTTGTACAAATTTATTCTGTCGGTATTTACGACCGTTGGGCGACATGGCCAGCATATTAAGTGTTAGAGAAACACGTCGGTCTCTCTGCTTGGCTGGTTTCTTAATACATGACTTTTTATGGCGAATATGTGTGACATTTGTTTCAGCTGAAAATTTCCGAGAAATGAGGTCAGAAGAAGAAACTGGACATTTGCCCCTTAAACCTAAGGTTGTACTTATGGGCGAACTTCGAGATCTACTCGGAATGCTTTAAGCCTACTTACCAGTTATTACATTCATATACTGGACAAAAATAGTTAGGGATATATGCAAATTTTGAAATTATGAATAATGATCTATTTATTAATTGACACACTGATAAAATATCAATCATAAAAATACCAATATCCCTAACTTATTTTGTCCAGTATATGATCAGGTTTTACATGAAATTCGCTGGAAAATAATTAGATCGAAATAATATAAAAAACAACGCTGAGAGGACAAACATCAAAACATTGTTTGTTTTATTTTACAACTGAACTTGGAAGATCTCTGTAAATTTAATATGCTGCAGTACCACTACTATTTTAATACTAAAACGCCAATAAGTGTGTTTGGACATATTACACGTGATTTGATATATTTGCCATGTTTATTATTGCTATTCGATTAATAAAAATGTGATAATACGAATTGTATTAGAATTCCCTTGTAGTAATGAACACAAAACAATACTTAGTTATATTTTCAAAAGTCCTACTTGTTTCCATCGCTGTAACAGATGGTGCTATACTGGAGGATTAAGGTTTGGAATACATTAAGTAAACGTCTTCGGGCGTTAAACTGTCTCCTTTTACAAGAAACGATACGAAGTGAAACGGCGTCATCTGGTGCGTGAGTGAGTGAGCAAGGCTAAACACCGCTTTGAACTCTCTGACAACTACTGCATTACTTACGATGTTCGTTTAGCATAAATGAATCAACAATTGGTTTCTTGTTGCCAACATTTAGCCATACCGCAAAGACAGAAGGATTCGCTCACACAAACTGAATGAATATGCATAAATATTGCGTAAATGTGCCAGGAATCAATAGAAGCACATAACGTATTTGTCAAAAGCAAAGCCGAGTGTGCGATTTCAACTGCATCATATATTCCACCAGCGCGACCCGTCAAAAACACATGCAAAGGCAAGTAAATTGTGCACCCGAAAAAACATGGGAAGATAAGGTACAAGTTCAAAACGGGAATTGAATCTGATATTACATAGTAACTGATGCGTCAGTTATTTGAATGTCCTCCATATGCCAACCATAACTAGCGTAGAAACGTCAACTTCAATTTCGTAAGCTTGATAAGCAGCCTCGGACCAAAAGCCGTATCGCCCATGCAGATGTATATGTCTTACCTAAATTTTTCACTCCAAACATTCAATCGATGCTATCAATTAGGACTTTCATCATTTCACATGCCGTCGTTGCAGTATATTTTAGATGGCATGTGCATCCATCTTTTACAAATTTACCTGAATCCCTGAAGACATCTAGACATTTAATAGTACACCAACTTGACCAAGCCATTCAAACAACGCAATGATTGTCTGTTAGCTCAGATTTGATAGCTATTCGTCTACCTATGATTACACTTTTCATGAAAAAACAATGTGTCAGTTTCACACTCATTATATCCGTGAATGTGGAGCCTGCATGGCTGTGTATTTTAAAACAAGAGTTCTGGGAATAAGTCTTTAATTACAGAGTTACCTCCCCTCGCCTTGGGGACACGATGGCGGTCTCCATACGACAAGCCAAAGTTTTACTGAGAAAAGACATGAAGACAAAATTGTCAGCTATACCAGATCGCATCAAGGCTATCCAGTCGCAGATTGTCACAAGGAAGGTAAATCATGTACCGCATTCTTGTTTCTGATTAACGTGCTGAGCAACACGACATCCTTTTGTCAGGTCGAATTGTGTTTGTGTTCACGTGGGATATACGAATTAACTCCCCTTGACCACAGAAAGCCAACAAGAGATTATTTTACGAGTGCTTCAACTATATTCAGTTTCGGAGTGAGTGAATGAGCATGGTTTTACGCCGCTTTTAGCCATATTCCAGCAATATCGCGGCAGGGGACACCAGACATTGGCTTCACACATAGTGACCATGTAGGGAATCGAACCCGGGTCTATGGCGTGACGAGCGAACGCTTCAACCACAAGGCTATCCCGACGCCCCCCAGTTTCGGAAATGCTAGGTTGAGCTTGTTATGTAATATTATAATATATATACTGTAAAATGATTGTATACAGAATAGACTTTTGTTTGTTAGTCTTCAAATTGGTTGTGTTACTGTTCATTCCCAAGTTGAAACTAAAAACGTAACCGAGAATCTGTCCATGAATGAACAAACGATGCTAAAATATGTAACTTGTTGTTACCCTGCCCTGCACTTGGCGTTAAGGGATTTCAATGTACTGATCATCTGTGAGCCAATATTCACGTTATGGTATCTCATTTTGATAGAACTGTAAGGTGGGCATTTGTCTTGAATAGTGCGATTTGCTTCACACACACAAACCTAAACAACCACACGCCTGAGAGAGATAAGATAACACAAAATTGATTGTCTAGCATTCAAACAGCCAATGCAATGCATATAACAACAAATTATTTAAGGTACATGTACATGTACACGTACACACACGCACGCACGCACGCACACACACACGTCAAGCTGATCACAATATAAGGATCAATTATAATCAAAGTACATAATATAATAATCACTCGTGCCACATCATTGATTTCAGTATTTCAATTTGGAGGAAGATTTAGAAGTTTTATGCTGTATGGGACAAATGGTTTTGAAGTTCTACTAGTTTTGTAGTACATGAATTTGAAAGGACGGCCAGTATGCAGAAATTCATAACATTCATTTTAAAAATGTGATGGATCCGATTGAATGGCCAGAGCTTTCTTTTAACTCTTGACTCTTGAAAAGGAAGACTGACTGACTGAGTGTAGTTTTACGCCGCTTTTAGCAATATTCCAGCAATATCACGGCGGGGGACACCAGAAATGGGCTTAACACATTGTGCCCATGTGGGGAATCGAACCCGGGCCTTCGGCGTGACGAGCCAACGCTTTAACCACTAGGCTACCCCACCGCCCCTTGAAAAGGAAGAGGTTCAAAAGAGAATTTTGCTGGATATAAGAGGAAGATTGCCATACCATGCGTGAAAGCAGAAAGTTGAAATACTATTGATGAATGTTTGGTAGAATAATTTCAAGAGCAGAAAACACTTCTTAAGAAAACACATCTCCTACACAGAGTATTTCGCAATCAAAACAACTCACCACTTCCTAATTAACATTCACAACAAATCACCGTCTACGAACCAGTCTAACTAATATATACTATTATTCAATTATTAATACACGTCTACGAAATCACCGTCTACGAACCAGTCTGGGTTACGAATCCACCGCGTCTACGAACTGGTTCAGTCTACGAAATCACCGTATCCCGTCTCTGTGACGTCATATGAGGAATAGATATGAGGGCTGATGCAGAATTCATCTACATTTCAGGGGGTAAATTATCTTGTTTACAGGTTTGTATAAACCTGAAATCGTGACAACTGTTGTGGAAAATGAAAGCTATATTTTCTCACAATCTACTGTCATATAATTTTGTCTCCTGCTTTGCCAAGTTTCCGAGTTACAACTTGTTTTCATAGACGATTCTGTCAAAATCGCTTGGTGTCGTTAGGCCTTATTTGTATAATGACTGATCCAAATTGATCCCATTTCTGTGCTTTTTTACCTCGATATTTAATCATGTCATGTAAAACTATGACGTCTATTACGTATGATATTAAAAATTGACATTTGATTTATTTGAATCGGTAAACTAAACAACCCTATTTTGCCATTGCTAGAAGAATCTGAAATTTTACTTAGGTACATTGTAACTAGGTACATAGAGTTTTAGCACACAGCAAATGCTTATATGTATTTCTTATGCAACAATGAAGTTCTGTTTGTATTCTCAAAACAGTTTCGGCCCATAAGTTCCCACAATACAGTAATTGTACTTCCTCGTTGTAACGAATGAATGGTTTATTCTCATGAAGATCACGCGATAGTGACAGAGAAAAATACAAATGTACAGATTTGTTTCATGGGAGCATACGTCGTCCGGTTTTCACATAGTTGCTTATTTTTAACAATAGTGCTTTATGCGTACAAGACATGAGGGATATAAATTTATCTAATGATGGATAATTACAATAATAGTTAGGCAGGAATGAATTTCTTACATTACTTAAACATGGACAATATAACATGAAGTGAAGTTCATCTCCTATTGTGTTCTTACACAATGTACATAATCTTTCTTCTTTAATAATATTATACCATCTACCTGTTTCTACTGAAAGTTTATGGTTACAAGTTATAATATAGGTAAGCCAAATGCGTACATTTAATGGGAGGTGTAATAGATAACTTTCAAGGTAACCCGTGTTAGGAGGTATAAACGTACACATGTTATTTGTCATCATTCACTTGATGGCCAGTTAATGAATTTATAACAGGTATAATTAGTGGTAACACCACTTAGATTACCCGACAAAGGTTCCCATTTGGCATTTCTTTTGTCTGGAGTAAATATTCAACATTATAAACATCGATCAAAGGATTAACCGATAACACGCTGATTGATTAATTACTATTGTCTTACACAGCGGATTTGTCAAAATGTAGTGTTTATGTATGTAGATTTACTAATCTATACTGAATACACTCTTTCGTGTCTGTGTCTGCGTAAAAACAACGTCCTTCTTTCAAAGGATTAACCGCCAATACAGTGATTGATTGCTCATTATTGACAAACTAAATTACCATTTTTAAAGAATGGCGGACATTATGCAGTCAGTTGCCAGGTGTGCTATCCTGGGTGACCAATGTGACATACCTGAAACGATATATCACTTTTTCGTATACTAGACTGTTAAAAGACACATTACTTGGAACAGCTGCAGATGAATGGCATATCACTCGTTTTTTGTGGATATTGATGGATACATTCCTCGAACAAGGTAATGGCCTGACATTGTTCCTATAAATTTAATCTGTTTTAATTTTAATATTTGCATTTTGTTTTTTTATTCATTTGTCGTAGCATTCAACAGAATCGTTGTTTTCGCCGTGAAGTGTAATGAGACATACACTAGGGCGTGTGTGCGAATTATGATTCACATTGGCAAACTATAAACTGTCTAGATATTACAGTCCTGTTATAAATGCACTATAAGTATCAGCAGATCGTCTGCTTTTTATTTAGTTTCAAAATGCATACAAGTATGATAATAAACTAATTACGATTATAAGACCAAATATAAAGACGTACATGGACTAGTATCTACATACTGGTGAGTGGACGTTAACCACGTGAATGTAGCAAGAAATTTATCGCGCAGTATTGTCACTTCGACCCCCCACCTCGCTTCCGTGGAAGAAATCGTTATGTTATAAGTTGTGTCATGCAAAATGCTTTTGGTTATGATTCAAATACATATTTAACTACGAGTAGAAAGTAGTTTTGATTTTCGAACTTGATGAAAACAAACCATAATCTCATGAATTCTAACAGACTTTAGCCCGTGACTTCACGATTTTCAAAAATGGCGGCGCCCTGTCGAGAACATCCGCCAGTCTGAGTATAAATGCTATTTAGGTTTGTTTTCACCGAGTTACAAAATCAAAACTACTTTCTACTGGTAGTAAAATATGTATTTGATTGATGGCCAATAGGACTTTGCATGACATAGCGTATAACATAACAACTTCTCTCGTGGAAGCGAGGTGGGTGTCAATATAATACTACTTACAGTATTACTGTTACTTCGACCACAACCTCGCTTCTGAGGCAGAAATCGTTATGTTACAAGTTGTGTCATGGAAAATCTTTATGGTCATCAATCATATATATATTTTACTACGACTAGTAAGTAGTTTTGATTCTTTAACTTCCGTGAAGCGATCTGAACACAAGTAAGATATCGTTTCAGGCTTCCACAACGCTCGCTTCGCACTCACAAACATAACCCATTTTGCACGAACTGCGGGGTCCTGTGGAAATCTGTGCATGGCGACACCATCGCCCGACATCTAGGAGCAATTGACGACAACGCAACGATTTGGCATGTCTTCGTTGATGTCGAGAAATCATCAAAATGACGAGCTTGCTACACACTTTCTATACAACTATAGTTTGGCATGAAATGCATGTGGACCCGGTTTTTTGTAAATATCTCTTCATCCAATGACCCAATCGATCTCAAACTGTGCAAGTGGAGGTTTTGTCAGACAACCTAATCACATTGTAAATCACCGATTTTATGCATTTGTATTAAAGAATCTGTCTATGTCACTGTCAACAAAATAAACAACAGAACGCAGAATGCTTGCAGAGGGAGGGAGCCAATAACCTGTAACAGGTTCATGTAATCCGACACCTTATAAATCGGTTTGCTACGTTTGCTCTCTTTTTTTGCTCTCTTTTATTAAAAAATTCAACACATTTCTAATTAAACGTTTATCATCATCTGAATAGGCTTTCATGATGACAGCTAGAAGTAGTAAATGTGAATGATCCAAACGGTCTGTCACTGTGCAGTGCACAGGTAACTATCATGAACTGCACGTGCATTGACCTTTATGACCCAACACTGCCGCTGTTACAGGTCATTGGCTCCCTCCCTCTGCAAGCATTCTGCGTTCTGCTGTTTATTTTGTTGACAGTTACATAGACAGATTCTTTAATACAAATGCATAAAATCGGTGATTTACAATGTGATTAGGTTGTCTGACAAAACCTCCACTTGCACAGTTTGAGATCGATTGGGTCATTGGATGAAGAGATATTTACAAAAAACCGAGTCCACATGCATTTCATGCCAAACCATAACTGAAAATCCTTCCTCATATGACGTCACTGCAGTGCTCTAGACACAGAGTTACGTAACCTGTCTGTGGTTTCGTTGGCGGGCGAGAGTGAAGCTGGCGACTTTTTGGCAACTTTTAATCGCTCGGTACTAATTAACCACAAGTTTTTAAAGAATGAAATTGGTGTTCCGCATAAGACTGACCACAAATCTTTCATATGTAATGGTTAAAAGAGTAAAAAAAACAAAGTTTATTTGTTCTTGAAGGACTTGAACCTCTGTTTACCTCCTCACCTTTTCGGCAGGTGCTTGCATTGCCAGTCTTCCAGACCAGCAGGCGAGTGTCAGTGTACCTGAGCATGAAGAGTGAGGTTAGTACAGATGCACTTGTACAGCACATCCTCAACGCCAACAAGGCGTGCTTCATCCCACGTTACGATGGCGTGGGGATGTCCATGGTGCGACTGGCGTCATGGCAGGACTATCAAGACCTTCCGGAGACAAAATGGAAGATTAAACAGCCCCCAGTTGATGAACAGCGAGAAGACGCTCTGGACACAGGTATGGTGCAGATCTGTATTAAAAATGGTGGGGTGAGTGAGGTGATGATCGATGCCAATAAACAATATTCCTCCTGTGTCAAGGCAACCTGGAAAATATTGCTCCTTAGAAGGCAGATGAAGTGGTTCATAGTTCTGGCAATCTACCAGCCATGTGAGAATACACAATCAGATCTATGTCAGTATCAAGGCGACCTCAAAAGATCGCTTCTCATGAGGAAGAGCTGGGGTTCATAGTTCTGGCAATGACTTGCCAGGTGAGAATACACAATCATTATTTGCATCACACATTGTCACTACCTGACACTGATGGAAGCAAGCTCTTGGGACTAGCGTGGGTTTCTTGAATTCTGTTCTGTTTAGTAGCCTAAGTGAGCACTTGCCCATTTACTCACCCACATTAAAAATCGCACACACACTCACACATTCCCCAAACATATAAACACCCAGTTAAGTGTCAACTCACTTAACCAACCACCCAAATACTTGTCTACTCACTCTCTCACTACTTCACTTGCTCACTCAATACCGCACACACACACGCACACACTCACACATTCACAAAATATATAAGCACCCAGATACCTGTAAACTCACTCAACCAACCAGCCACCTACCTGTACCTACCTGTACCTGTCAGCTCACACTCCCTACTACATTGACTCAATAAAATGCCCCTGTCTCCAATGATACCAACCAACCAACCAGCCACACTCACCACCCCACCTCTAATGACAGATACAAACTCTTGTCCTTTGCAGGTGGATTGGATGTAATTTTGACCCCGGGTGTTGCCTTCACCCCTCAAGGAGTTCGGTGCGGGCATGGCAAGGGTTACTATGACAACTACCTACATCAGTGTGAGGAGAGAGGTAAAAAACCTGTCACAGTTGCCCTGGCCTTCCGAGAACAGATCTGTGCAGATATCCCAACTACTGAAGCAGACCACAACATAGACTACGTCATCTACCCCACCGATAGGGAAATACAAGATGCTCTCAAGGATGTAACTTGAGTTTCCAAAATATGCCTTTTTTCGAGTCTCAACAAGAATATTTTTCTATCATCATAGAAATTTGTTAAACTGCTGATATTAATGGTCAGTATTTTAATACTAATGAAGTACACTTGTGTGAAATTATTGTAATAGTTTTGGTTATTAATAACAAATAGAGATTATTATATGAACATGTTTCTTATACTGATTTTATAATATTTCATCAAGTATCAGAATGTATGTATTTTCCAAGGTTGTATGATGCATACATTAATTTATAAAAGATTAATAAATCAGTATGACACGTAGTTTTGATATTTACAAATCTACCTAATAGTTATAAACCTTTTGAGCTCCCATTTAGAAACTGCAGCGATCACAGCCACTATCTGAGAAAAACACAATCGTCAGTAGTGTAACCAATCCTCAGTGTGACAATGAATCCAACCTTATGTCAGGATAGGTTTTGAATTACATGAACAATGCTGTCTACACTAATCCACATGAAGTGATATTTGCACAAGAGCACATATGATGTTTATGAAGTCTGTTGTATCTGAAACAGGGAAATAAATACATATGTTTTTTTTCAAACAGGATTTGGAGTATCATTCGACAAGGCTTTCTGGGAAGTCGTTTTTGTCTTTTTGTTATCAGTATGATTCTTCTAGATGTTTTAGTTATGTTTGTGTAGGTCTCCATCCCCTGGAAGATTGACAACTGTCTGTTCAGACAAGAAACACCTGTCCCCATTGTCCTGTGGTTGAGTCACAGCCACGTCAGTTTGTGTACACACATCCATGTTGACAGTGTGTGAGTTAGTTTACACCACACTCAGCAGTTTGTAGATAATCGAGTTGGGACCAGACAATCCAGTGATCAGCAGCATGAGCATCAATCTACGTAATTGGGATACGATGACATGTGTCAACCAAGTCAACGAGCCTGACCACCCAATCCCGTTAGTGGCCTCTTACGACAAGCATGAAGGTCATTTCTAACCCGGATCTTCACGGGTTATTTTGACAGACATAGTGTATTCATCCATGTATGTGGTATCATGATACACCTTTGATATTCCAGTCACTTCAGTATGTGGCACACATCTATATTGACAGTGTTCAGAACAATGTATCCAGGTTTATCCTATAAACTATTTATTAAGCACAATCAAACGCTCTGTTCATTTTCAGGATTACCATAAACCGAAACTCTTGACTTTGAGGTATTTTTCATAAAGACTCCTATATATGTTTTTCACCACTGCTAACTCATTTATCATTTTTGGTACACCTCTGAACGAATGGTCAATTTAAAAATAATTGCTTAGAGTGTGTAAGGGACCGTTCATAATTTATGGCTAGGGTGTGTGTGTGTGTGTGTGTGTGTGTGTGATGATGATTTTTCTGGAGAAGCATGTACAATGTGAATGACACACCCCCAACCCCCCCTAAAATGTATGTACAAAATAAGTGACCCCCCTGCATGTCATGTACAAAATCAATGACCCCCTCACCTTCCCATACTTTCTAACCATAATTTTGAAAAATATTTATATGTTCAAAATTGCTGACCCCCTAGTACGTGTGTACAAAATTGCTGACCCCCTAGCTCCACAGAACAAAATGGGTGACCCCCTTAAAATCATGTTTAACCCACCCCACCCCACCCCATCCCAAGCCATAAATTATGAACGGTCCCTAAATACAGTAAGCTACTTTTAGAAAATCTGTTACAGTCCTGGATTTGTTATGACACATGTATATGATGTAAGGCACCATCAAGGGAGTATAACCACTGTGTACAGGTAATGTATTTGATGTGATTGCAATCAGCAGTATTCCAGGTGTGTGGCAAGTTTTGATAAATATTCCTGTCTGAACCAGATAATCCAGTGATAGCAGCATTCGTGGCTGGAGACTTGTCCTAAACCAGATTCCCTATGGGGTTATAAATATTATTTTAAGTTTGCAGAGATTTATCCCAGATAGTGAACTAGGTGCCCCCAACAGCCAAAAATAGGGAGGGAACTTTATTTAAAATATTGGAACTTTGTAAAAAAACATTCTGAGGCTTTTGAAAAATTATATGCTGAGAGTGTATCCAATGCAATAACTGTTAATATACAACTGAGCATTAAGACCTCTTCAAGTTTATTAGCTTATCATTGAAAAACAAGTTATCTCTACAAATCAATAATTATATTTTTTAACATAGAGTCGAAAATTTGCGATTTCAATTCAGGAAATTGACGAAGTTAGTCATTTGCTGCAAAGACATATATTTCTTGGGCTTAGTGTATTAGTGCTCTGTTTGTTTTTACAAAACTACTGATCGTTTAATGTGCTGCAGTATAAAGTGGTTCTCATATGTTGTGAAAAGGTAACTTTTCCAACTGGATGAAATACATTGTCACCTTGTGTCAAGATACACAATACATTGCCAGGCTGGGAGACAAGCAGACGAATAATTAAACCCACGTAACTCTAATTTCTTACCACAGGCTGACAAGTCATATCAGCCAGAAAGGGGTGTAATACGGGTCAGGTAAATATACCCAGCGTGCGAAATAGCCTCTGGCCCGCTAGCCCGTTGCTAGTAAAAACCAGTCGGGCTAGTAAATCTCCACAGTCAATGGCCGTCATGTCATTAATAGTTATCTATGAGAAGGATAAAACACTTTTGTAGGGCACCCGTCTGATACTGCATGTAAAGAATTATTGACTTATTAATATGGGCATAGATAGGGAGTACTTCCTGGTGACATAGCCTTGCTTGGAAAATCGCTATTCTGTCGGTGTATCTGGGTGTTCGAAGCTATGTTCTGTGAGGAGCAGGTAACTGTATGTTGGACATTAGCCGACTGCAAACACTTGGGACATGACAGCTTTCTTCCTGTTTGTACTTGTTCAGTTTTAAAGAGACTCAGAGGTTAAACTTTGAGCTGAGTTGAGATAATGTTTACCATTACCATGACATGATACCTGTGTTCTAATTTGGCGAAACACCAGAGGTTTATTTACATGGACAAATCTAATGGTCAAAACGGAATTCAATAACAGTAGTTTGAGAATACGTGAAGCATTGTAATGAATTTGGGATTCCCAGTATCATTGATTGGGTGAGTGAGTTTAGTTTTACGCCACACTTAGCAATATTCCAGCTATATGGCGGCTGTCTGTACATAATGGAGTCAGGACCAGACAATCCAGTGATCAACAGTATGAGCATCGATCTACGCAATTGGGATGCGATGACATGTGTGAAGCAAGTCAGCGATTCTGCCCAGTATCTGTCTGTAACTTGGGCTTAACGCCACCTTTAACAGTATTCCATGCAGTTACTCCACGAAATGTCAGCTGGAAGTGATGCTCTTTCTCCCACGTACACCACTGTGCTTAACCCACGAGCACGGGGATGGAGTGACAGATCTTGAAACATCGTCATTGTGAACCGGGATTCGAACCAGATCTCTGGATTTGTAGATATTTGTGTTCTCCAGCGTAATCATAGCCAATTTATGAAAAGTATTGAAATTCAGATTGAAATTGTAGTTATGGTAAGGTAGATATAGTTTCGTCTTGGAAACACACACACACACACACACCGTTCCTACGCCCCTGTACGATGACTATGAGTCAGCGAATGTGGCCACCTGACCACCCCTACTATATGCATGGGTTGCTGACGATCTAGTACAGATTACTGTGGAAACAGGGCTCTGCTGTTGCAGGCCTATTGGTGCCTGACTCTACGAGATATTTGTGTAATCGGTTATATTAGAAATGAGGGTTCCGTGCATTTGATGATGCTTCAATTTCAGTACTTGAATAAACATTTGAACATGCGTCGTGGGCTAAAGCTTTAATTACAAATTACAAACCGTCAAACTAAACAACAGTTCATAATGCATCCTTGCTGTTACTTTTAAAAAAAAGTATTAACACTTCCTGAATTATATAGTGTATCGATTTTACCAATTTTGCTGCTTTCAGTTAGAAGAAGTTCATGGTCAGTTACGACTAACTGAAAGTTCATGAAGGTTGCAGTCGGTCTTAGATTATCACTTCACTTGGAAGAGGAGCTCTAGAGTCATAGAGTAGTGTAATTATTGTTAGCAAGACTATTTTCGTCATTTTCAGTTGAACGAATCTCTGTTTACATAGAACCTTAATACTCGTTCGATTATGATCAGTCACAAAGCTGGTCTTCATTGAGCGCAACTCGACATGAACATGACGCTGGTTTAATCTTTAATGGCTCGACGAAACGTTGAATGCAGTCCGTCAACAATAGCCGCGTGTATGGTAACGGAACATATCGCGCGTTGAATAATATGAAGTCACGCCACTAATGCAATATTGTCTCCCTTGTCACTGTCTTCATACACTTCCCGCTCATCAAGATATATAATAAATACATCTAGATCAGGGGCGTAGCTACCATTATAAAAATAAAAGCCCGGACTTACACATGATTTTTGCAAGCCCTCAATACGTTCTAAATATAAAGCTTTGCAACCTATTGGGCTTACACGAAAAAATTGGCTTGCTACGCGCCTGTAGATTGTTATTTGTGTGAAACATAGAACTGGTTAAATGGCTAGCTTAATTTCCACAAAGTATTATATAACTCTTGCAATTCTTTCGACTCAAGGTCATTAGCTTGGACTGAAATCCCACGATCTATCTTTCTGCAGGTACAGCATAGACCCATAAAGCTTTCTTAGCACTTTGATGTTCGGAATTCTGGTACACAGACTTATGTGAGTACGATAAACGGGTGTCTGACACGTTTCTTGTTATTGTATGCAACCAATCCAATGAATCAACATTCTTCAAACATGTCCAGCACAACCAGTTTCGACCTGCCCCCAATGAGGACACGACCCGATGGATCTACACACACACACCGGATGTTTTCCAAACCTGTGATATCCGAGAAGGAGACGAACCTTCTTAACCTACCCCCAGCTGTCAAAACATGAAGTCCGTTCATTATATTGTCCACTACAAGAATCTGACCACTGCTGTCCGTGCATATCGCCTGCAGATCGTGTCGACCATCCACCGCATAGCTTTCCTTCTTTTCACCAACGGGAGATAGGATCTCGATGGAACGATGGTCATCACAGACAATCACGTCGTTGTTGACGTTAGTGGCAACGAAGATGGGGCCTTGGAAGAGGTAGGTTTCGTTCCAGGACTTCAGTTGACCGATGGTGTTACCTTCCAAGGACATTATCTTAACACACGTCTCGTGTTCATCACAAACGTACAAGCGACCAGAATGGTCAGTGGTGACCCCTGCTGGCGATTTGACGTTAGCAGCGATGACCTTTATCAGAGTTCCCGCCGGACTGAACAGCTTGACTGAACCGTGACCGATGTTGTCGCCGCAGTCGGTGATGACGAATGTGTTGTCATCTGTGAACGCAACATCCCAAGGTCTAACCACCTGTGAGCTGAGATCACGGATAAGTCTTCCAGCCATGTCGTACATAACACACTTTCCTTCGTGATAGGACGTGCACACCACCTCTCCGTAAACATTTGCTGCCAGCCCCGACACGTTTTCAAGAACATTGAACGAGCTTAGGACCTGTGGTGTTTTGAAGGCTGGATAGTTCCCTATCTCTCGAACCTCGCCAATGTTTGAGGAGGTGAGTATTTGACTAAGCCGTGGTGATGGCAAGAAAACTATATCCGAGTCAAAGGTCTTCTGCCCAGAACCTCTCTGCCGGAAGTCTTCATAACTCTGTTCACAGTACGACAGGAACGTGAGGGCGTCAAGATCATTGGACTCCTTGGTAACCGACAGCAGCATTCGACGGAGATGTTGAGAAGACTGGAGTCTTTCTTCAGCCTCCCCCATTACCTCCTTAATCTTCACCTCTTCTCGTCCCCTTTGTTGACTCAACTGTGCCTTCATCGACGTTGCTGCTTGACGTACACATCGTTCGGTTTCGTTGGCAACTGTATCAATTTTTGACTCTATAGCTTCGAATTTCTCGTTCAGTCTTTCTTTTCGACAGCGGGCTAAGGTTTCTGCTGATTTGGAAGACAATATACTCTGTTTTACCTTCCGCTCTAGTTCAGCTGCGTTGCGTTTCATTCTGTGCCTCACTTCAGCCACTGTTTCGATCTCGTGATCAGCGTGGAACTGCGACAAATCGGTGTGACACAGGAACAGACCGCAGGGGACGCAGCGGTAGGCTATAGGCTCATCATGCTCTTTGCAGATCACCTGTCTCTTGCCGGCATAGATGGACAATGGTGTTTCATTGGCCAGGCTTAATGGCAACACGGTATGCTTCTTGGTGATTTTTAAGTTCGCATGTGCCACTTGACAAGGCTTGCAAATCACCACGTTGCATGTTGTGCAGAGGAATTGTGGGTCATCGTTTTTCTCGCATGCCTGACACAGAGACGGTTGGCTCTCCGGTCTGTTTGTTATCTCAAGCAGGTCCTCGTGTGTGTAGCTGGGCGTCAAACCCTTCGACCCGTTCCAAGGTTTTGGTTGACATGTGCGACAGTAGCCGCAGATGACGAAGTCCGTGTCAACTTCCCTGTAAGTCTGTATACACTTTTCACAGAAGGTATGAAGACATACCAACAGCTTGGGTTCAGAAAATGTGTCGTTACAGGCTGAGCACGTCAGGAGCTTCTTTACGTCTTCGATGTTCGGGGTCACATCGGTCTTTGACATGTTTCGGAGTGTACCGAATCCTTCATTATCGGATAGTAACGTAGTGTCGGTGTCCGTAGCTGGGCTGGTGATGTTGCTGATGTTGTCGCAGGACATCTGGCCGCTGCTGCCGCATGAGGAAAGGCTGATGTTGTCTGGCGTTGGAACGGCCCCAATTGTATCCGAAACACTGGACATACTGTCCCGGGTTGATGTTTCACTCATCACGTCACCTGGCAACGGAAAACATATTTTTGTTAATGTCATTTATTAAAATAAACCCATCTCTGAGTAAAATCCAATTCGTAAATGCGTTTTCAAGAAATTAAGTAACCTCAGAAAAGAAAAAAATATTTTTATCATCAGAATTACGTGAATTTGAAAGTGACCCGATATTCACATACTCTCTGTTCCTTGCTACTGTTGGAACAGTTCTGGAACTGGAGTCCATGATTGTGACAGCTGCCATTACAGGGCAAGTTATTATGACTGGCAACGTTCCGTTCGGGTTTGCCCAGTTTTATTTGTCGCCATCGGATATGATTACTGCGCAATACAGCTTGGAAAAACCCAACCACTTCACAGCAGTTAAGTGCGACTCTGGCGAACTAGTTTACATCTCCGTGATGACAAGAATAAATGGGAAACTTTGTCTCGCATGATGCTGATTACAAAAAAAGACACTGATTGGGGATGTGACGATTTCCCGCATATCATTGTGGACACTTTCAGAAGAACGTTTATGAAAATACTATCGGATTTTATGTTATGATTCAATATGTTAGTTTATAACTGGCCATACACTTGACGCAGCTTCCTGGTGTTATATGGGATGAATATGAACACTGGTTTCATTCTAAATAATGCCCCTAGCCAGTCGCATCGTTACATCAGAGTGAAAGAGTCAGAGATTTCGTGAAATCGCTGTGACCCAAGGGATTATTCCCTAAAATTTCAAGGGATTTCATGAAATTACTGATTTTTATGTTGTTCCATTACACACATTCCCTGTTTGGATAAGTGTGAAATTAAAACTTTCCTGTTGAGTCTCATTTCATCCCTCAGTTCTTAGGAGTTGAAAACTTTGACTATTTACTGATGACACTAAGTCAAGCTAAGAGAGGGAAATCACCGATAATATTCCAGTTGATGTTTTGACAAATGACATCTGTATAGATTATCTTCATAAACTGTTTTCTACATGTTATGAGACTGGTCATGAACCCTCCAACTGGGCCCAGGGATCATTACCCCTATCCCTAAGTCTGGAGCTGACAACCCGAGAGACCCAATGTCTTATCGTAGCATCACACTTGCTAGCGCATCTTATATTGTTACGATTAATTATTTGTTGTTGGGTGTTGATATAAGGATATCAAAGTTGTGTATCAATATTCCTTTTGTAGTTTCAAAAGTTACAGAGGTTGTTTTTAGCGATTTCGTTTATAAATGGAAACAGGACCTTTTACAAGTTGGTAGTTTAACTGGAAGGGGAGGTAATAAGTTACGCGTACAGGCGAGAGGGTATTCAAATTCATTTTCGTGGAATTCATTTTCAGAACTACTGGGTTTTGTGTGACGTTAAAAGTAAAATATATTAACGATTGGAATCGTACTATACAATGGTGTAATTTTGTTACTGGCGTATTCCGCCAAGCAGGTCACGTATCCACATGCAGTCACCTTCAAGTATCACAAACTGGCTATATCGGATCCAATTCAATGCGGGAAAGTCTGCATTCGGGAAAGTAAAATACCCCATGATTATTGCAATAAATTCACATCAACTGGTGGAACGGGAGGACCAGTTGTCTGAGACGCAGCAGTTAGCTGTGCAGTATCGCCAGGAACCTAGGACTGTGGGTTCGAAACCCGGTTCGCTCGTGTCATGGATTTGGTTCCAGCCCTATACCCGCGCTGTTGGGTTCGCCAAAGTGATAAACGTTTAAGACCTGCATCACTTCTGGCGTTTATCACACATCAGGTTGACAAGCCGTGATAACACTTGGATAATGTTCACACACTCATTCGCTCTCTATAAAATTGTTGAATACACAATACCATTGTAGATAGTGGTCAAATGTAACATATATTATCAATATTCCATCATATGTTACATTTGGGATTACACTTTCTCAGTAAAATACGGATTCTAGTACTTTTGTTGGAAACCGCGGTGGCTGAGCGGGTTAGACTAAAGGTCACATGCAACCAAAAAATCAAACATAATTAAAACACAATTATCACTTCTTCATGACATATAATATGCATTGCTGATTATGAAAAAACAAATAAACAAAATTATAAGCGTATAATCGCAAATCAAAAGTGCAATATTGTGTACTTGGGTTTACCTCCCTCGAAACAAAGCAGCCGGGATACCGAACCCAGTCAGAGCGGGTGGGTGTGCACTCAAGTGTAACGGCTGGTTCATTAGCAGATGCCGCCTTCACGGCTGGCTCATGGTGTGTGTGTAGAGATGTTGGGTTTTGTAAATACATGCTCATTTTTTGTGTATAACATTTTGCAATCAACAGACATCATAACATGTCATGTGTTCAAGTATCACACCTGCCTGTCTGTGTAATTACATAATGTGACAGAGACCGAACTCGGGCCATAAATCAATGCGTTTTGTTTATGGTGTATAGCCTGATTGGTGTTAAGTTCAAATTGCATGTGGTCAGTGATCGCAGTTGTGTATTGAATATTGTCATTAGCAGACAGGCAGGCAGACACACAGGTGTCAATAAAACAAGACATTGAGTTTTGTCTGTGACAACGACATATCTATATCACAGTTAGAAATTGTGTCAACGCTAAATAATGACATTGCTTTTAAGTATCGAACTGAGAAAGTGACGCGGTAAGAAGAACGTGTGGTGAAATAGACAATTGAAATTATATAAACAGTTTATTTACTGTCATAACATATAAAAAGCTAGCGCCTGTGAGATATCAACAAAACATTAGAAAAATAGCTCACACCAAAGCCTTCACCGAGTATTCACCCGACAACCCGCTTCCAAGCTGCGCGAACCTATTTACTTGCGCACGTGCTATGAGCGCAGCCCAGCTGTTGAAACCCGTATTCCCCAGAAAAGTCTGGGGAAAATTAGTGAAACGTTTGAACTCCGATTTCGCGCGTTTTTTTTCATTGCGTTATTTTTCAACTTTATAAGTTGAATTTGCATTTTTGACGATTTGTTTCGCTATGTCCATACCGAAAGGTATCAGAATCTGCAAAGTTGTGTTTTACGTTGCATGTGACCTTTAAATAACACAGTCTCCACTGCTAGAGGCATGTTGTCATTCGGCATATTGACGGGAAAACTTTCTACATCTCAGTTCCGCACGGTCAATCCCGGAAGTTGAACGTGTTGTTCGTGGCTGACCGCACGTAGGAAGCTGACAATCCAGAAGAAGTGAGTGAGTTGGGTTTAACGTCACGTTGAACAGTATCCAGGTGTGACACGGTCAGGAAGGGATGGGAGGATATCCCGAAGTAACTCAAATATAAGCTCTTTGCCACCTTGGTGGAACCCGCAAGCATGGTGCAGTTAATCCTAGAAATATGGGATTCGAACTATCTTGAAATACTCCAGTGAGTGAGTGAGTTTAGTTTTACGCCGCATTTAGCAATATTCCAGCAATATCACGGCGGGGGACACCAGGTATGGGCTTCACACATTGTACCCATGTGGAGAATCGAACCCGGGTCTTCGGCGTGTGAAATACTCCACATGGCTTGTATGAATATATGTGCATAAATAGAGTATCTCACCCAAGTGTCAATTAATATCAATTTTATCAACACGAGTTGATAAAGTCACAAATATCAGAGGCTTGCCGGGAGACGAGGGTGAGATTCTATTTATCATTCTAGCACGACAATTTGTGATATTCGATTCTGGACGGTTTAGTTTCACTGAGAAAATATCCTAAAACATGTAACACTATTTCGATTTGCGTAGCGATCCTTTGTTTACATAGCTATAGGTTGTACGGCTCCACGTGCTGTCATCGAAGCTGGTGGAGAGCAAACGATGCAGCCAGTTTGATATCTAAGTATGTACTGTCATAGGCCTTACTGTCGCAGTTGTGGAAAGAATATATATGTAACAATGTAAAACATTATGAAGAGAGCGCCGAAAAGCTTTCGTGAGTCCAGTCTCTTCTTATTATGAATATGCGCGTTTGATTACAAACAAGAGAAAAGTCCGGTCACGTGATATGAAAAATTTGCCCTAATGTACATGGCAGTGATGTTATGTAAGTCAAAAACCGTACTTACATGACAGTTTAAGGAAGGTGACCGATTTCACCGCGTATGAATACAACGAACACGTTGACCCTTTTGTTTGTAAACAAACATGTCGGACATCGGCAATTTCTATCTCGGCAGCATCTTTGGTGTTTTTGAAGTAGAAAGCGAATGGTTTGAAGAAGAATTTCTTGACCCTAATCCCAGTGAAGAAACTACGAAGCTGGAAAATCCGTCAGCAGCGCAAAAGCGGCAGTATATTCAAAGCGGGTCCAGATCTACTTGTGTGTCTTTTCCAAATTGGGAATAGGAGAGTGGTTATCAACAATTATTTCCGTGAATAAAGTTAGCGAGTTCACGGCTTGCATGTGGGCGAGTCGATTGTCATACAGTATGGGAGATCAATAATTCGCTTGAAAAAAATCAAATAATTGTACTTGCTCACAGTATATACTGTATTTTTTGTTTATTTATGTATGCTACTTGTTACAAATACAAGCATACTGGTTCCTGAAATATAGCATTTATGTTGTTGAAAATGTCTTATTTTGTTCATTACACAACCTGTCCCTCAACGGGACGATTCGAAGCGAATTCCAGGGAAAAGGCCTCTTTGCGTCTTGTGTTCTTGCGCGCCAAACAGTTCGGTTTTAAAACGCTTATCAATCGTGCTAGAATGAAGATAAAGCTACTCTGTTTTCAATTTACGCGTTCGGTTTTTAAATTACATTTAGCGGTCTTAAATCAACGATAAAGGACCGCAAAATTGAAAACAGAGTAGCTTTATCTTCTAAATGAAAAATATACATCTCTGAACATAGTATTGCCATTAGACCGGCAGTACAGCGATGTCATAGCATTGTGACGTCATCGAGTTTAGTACGTCATAGCAGATATCCTAGGAGACATCGTTTGATATCACACAAGTACAATATCTCCTGTGGAACACAGTTTTGGATGATAAACGTTATTCCCTTTCATATAAATGGAGAACATATCCATTCGCTGGGCCGTGGTCGATCACGTGCCAGCGGTCAAGTGTGACCGGACGATTGTTACGTAATAACCGTTGCATTTAGAAGCACATGGCCGGAATACATCCCTTTGCCGAGTGTAGTTTGGTGTCCGAGGGTTCATGAGAAGTTCTATAACTACGTCTACAAAGCGTAAAGTCCTGGGCCCTGTTCCTCAAAGCGATCGTAGCGCTACGACAGTCGTAAGTCAATGTTAAAGTATGGGAGTTACGATCATTTTAGCGCTACGATCGCTTTGAGGAACGGGGCCCTGCAACTGACTGGCCACACGGGTCAAGCTGACATGAAACGTTCTTGTGTAATACGCTTGACAAATATCGTATCCGCTCTCGACGTGTGACAATGCGTTCCTCGGCAACTGGCGTATGTGAAAGATGGCTTCTCCAACATGAACTTCCTTGCCCTGTACGATGCAATGTGCATTGCTCAGATCAGTACCAAATAACGATTAGGTAATGAAGTAGGCATGTACCCCGGATACCCGTACTCGTCGTACTCACTAACGTATACTTAGGGCGTGGCCTTAAGTTGAAAAAGAAAATTCGAGATGGAGGAGTTCATACCCGCTGACTCAAATTCGTTACTAAAATGGATTCCCAAGTTGAGGTATATGAGAATTTGTTATATAGGTAGTATTTTTCGTGTACCACTATTGGTCAAATACCGTCACATGATTGACTACAAAACACGATATTGACTTGAGTTTTCTGATAAATTACGATATTGACTTGGGTTACTAAAAATAGACAAGGAATCCCGTACGAAGGGGCTTACCCCGCTTTTCAGCCAATCAGATCACTCTGCCAATAAAACCCGTTTCTCTTTCATTATATAATAAAACAATAATAGATTCTTGTAGAGGTCGATATCGGTTTTTATTGACCTGAGAAAAACAATATCGGCCTCGCAAGCTCGGTCGATATTGTTTTACTCAGGTCAATAAAAACCGATATCGACCTCTACAAGAGTCTATAATTGTATAATAGCTGATGAGCAATTTGTCAAGATGGCGAGGGGGCTTACCTTTTCCCGGAGATTTATTTGTCTGTCCCAGATTAACGAAACGTACATCCTGTTTCCAACTGTCAGTCAACAGCCTGAGATGCTATAATTGTAGACAACGTGAAAACCCCAATAAGTGCATTACTTGTCAACCACTGCGTTAACGTATTCGTGAATAAACAACTGCAGTTTAGTGCCACCCATATACACATTATATAGAGTATTCTTTTTCATTCACACTGCGCGGTGTATAAAGAGTGACGATGCTTCAGATTCAAAGGTAGACTATACATGTGACGTCTATACGGGCGTGGTTAAACTAGTGATATGAGCCGTGAACATATTTCAACACTCACCTAATAGGTATTTCTATGCAATGCAATTAGACGAAATGATCGAACCAGGGCGGACCCAGAGGTAGGTGTGTGTGTGTGTGTGTGTGTGTGTGTGTGTGTGTGTGCGTGCGTGCGTGCGTGTCCTCCTTCCCCCGAAAATAATTCCTGAGCATTTTTTTATGCCTGTTGACAGAGTCCACCGGAAATGGGCTTCACTCTTTCAGTCCATTTGGGAAAACGAACCCGATACTCCGTCGCGACGAGCCAACACTTCAACTACTAGCCTACCCCATCGCCCCACTGCGAATGCCTAAACCACCATGCCCGATATGAAATGACGGGTATGTCAGTCAAACAAACTGATAATGAAAGTTACGTCAACTGGCGCAACCCTTTACCCATGCATGGACTTTACTAAACTTCACACCTCTACCAACCCGTAGGCAACATTGCTTGTCACAAACAGACTTAGGGGATAGCGTGTAAAGGATCGCTGATACATGTCATGGTACACTGAGTAGTGAGTGAGTTTAGTTTTACGCCGCTTTTAGCATCACACATTGTACCCTTGTGGGGAATCGAACCCGGGTCCTCGGCGTGACGAGCGAACACTTTTACCACTAGACTACCCCAGCCGCCCCCGGTACACTGAGTTCATTCATGCTCATGATGGAATTCGTTGGTCTGGTGCAGGCTCGATTGTTAAGACATCGTCTGTATATAGCTGCAACGTTGCTTAGTAAACCATCAAACAAACACATTATCCTACTCCAACATGCGACCATAAGAAAACGTATTCTTGTTGATGCAAATGGCTACTATAACATCAGCTATAGGTCGGTCACGTGTCATGATATGTGCTACTCACAGGCACTGGAGTGCTTACCCGATAATGTCTATTTTCAACAGTATCTACAAGTCTCATTTTAACAATGTCGTCGTCGAGAGGTAATCCAGAGTAACATGTGTTATTTCCATGAATGAATGAACGCAGCCGAACATTCTGAAAACTGATTTCAAGATAGAACCTAGACATTTTTACAGCTGACCTACCTGAACGTGTAAGTATCCCTTCAAAGCGCAGTCACTTGCATATACTGCTGCATACATGCATATCTAGAGCAGAGCTGCATTGTCAGGGTGCTGGGACTACTTCCTGTGGGTGTTGTAACTGACATACCATACCAACCAGGAAGTATGACAAGAAATACTTAACGCAAGTAGAATTAGTAAACCAATGAGAATAGAATGGTTGTCACTTTCCTGTAGACTAGTCACGTCGCTCGATCCTACGTTTGTAGTAACGAGTGTGGTCCCAGATTGTTTAGTATAGGTTTGGTTCGTAGTGACGAGTGTGGACCCAGATTGTTTAGTATAGGTTTGGTTTGTAGTAACGAGTGTGGTCCCAGATTGTTTAGTATAGGTTTGGTGTGTTGTTAAACGCCGCAGTCAGCAAATAGTCCAGCTATATGGCGGTTTAGTATAAGGGATGTTGAAAATAACTCTCTACTGGACCTTCATCTCTAGAGATAGACTAACAACTAGTTTCTGAAATTAACATATTTTACAGAAAAACAGTTCATAATAGAAAAACACACATAAAATATAATGAAAAGGAGCCCTGAGACTTTACTGTGGAAATCTAGACTTGCCGCATAATCTAGACTTGCATGGGCTTTCTTGGATATGTTTGTTTCAGGGTCTGTATGACAGACAACTCTGGAGATGAAGACGGGATGAAGCTGAGTAGTTTATTAAGGGTAGGATGTGACATTTGTACGAGACGCTAATGTAACTGTTATTGTCAGTTAAACACAGAGGAGCAATAGTTATCGATTTTACAATATGTTTTCAATTTAAATTTGAAGTCAGAATTTAATACACATACACATTGATGTGTGATGTTTGTTGCAACCAAGATATCTCTCTCATATCAGATCTTAAGCGAATGTTGTTTTCCACCGCGGTGAGCAGTAGTGCTGCTATACCATGCCCCAATGTGTACATACTCCAGTCTGATATGTTTAAAGGCATGACGACACACACGCATACAGATGATACAATCTTTATCCCCATTCTAGTGTTGACTCGTGACGTAACGAGGGCGTATTCCCCCTTAACACCCCGTTATAAGACATGATCTAGCCGATGAGAACTTGTTGTAATGGGTATTGGGAGTCTCAGTCTGAGTAGCAATAAAATATCCCGAGGCTCTAGACCCGCAACTCACCCTCCTTGTCTGTGTCTTCCATGTCGTAGCTGTACAAGGGGACGACGCCGAGGAAAGAACAGGTCCACTTCAACCCTGCAGGGAAAACACAACTTGAACCAGCTATCAACTAACTTGTCAACAATTTGGTTTTTCCGGGATCTTGCAGAACATTTGAATGAAACTTTTAGTTTCGTCTTCCCGGTGTGACCGGCGTGAATGGCTAACATTCTGCCCAATTATAGTGCTGTTGTTGACTGCACACCCTACGTGGCATATACATACAGTTGGGGCGATCTAGGACGGCTAGTGTGGCGTGAGATTATAAGATTTTCCATAAAATGTATTTGTTTGTTGTACAGAACGGCATTGGGTTTGACAATGGACAGGTAGTACACAATAAGGGATTTGGTTTGACTGTGGACAAGTGCAGTACGAGATTTGAATTTGACAGTGGACGGGTAAAGTAAAGGGCTGAATTTGGTAGCAGACGGGTACAGAACAGCATTGCGTTTGACAATGGACGGGTACAGAACGGCGTTGGGTTTGGCAGTGGACAGGTACAGAAGGGCGTTGGATTTGACAATGGACAGGTACAGTAAAGGTTGGGTTTGACTGTGGACGAGTGCAGTACGAGATCTGAATTTGACAGTGGACGGGTAAAGGGCTGTATTTGGTAGTAGACGGGTACAGAACAGCGTTGGATTTGACAATGGACGGGTACAGAACGGCGTTGGGTTTGACAATGGACGGGTACAGAACGGCGTTGGGTTTGGCAGTGGACAGGTACAGAAGGGCGTTGGATTTGACAAAGGACAGGTACAGTAAAGGTTGGGTTTGACTGTGGACGAGTGCAGTACGAGATCTGAATTTGACAGTGGACGGCACACTCCGGCGCAGTGATGACTTAGCATAACATCACTGCCACAGGCTAATTTGCATATCACGTGACCGGACTTTTCTCTTGTTTGTAAACAAACGCGCATAGTCATAATAAGGAGAGACTGGCCTTACGCAAGCTTTTCGGCGCGCTCTTTACAATGTTTTACATTGTTACATATATTTCTTCCACAACTGCGACAGTAACATTTATGACAGTACATATTTAGATATCAATCTGGTTGCATCGTTTGCTCCCTGTCGGCTTCGATGACAGCACGTGGAGCCGTACAACGTACGTAAACAAAGGATCGCTACGCAAATCGAAATAGTGTTACATGTTTTAGGATATTATCTCAGTGAAACTAAACCATTCTATCAAAGATGTTTAATTAGATGTTTAGGCTCGTCAAAAATAAAAGAGTTAAGAAATATGTACATTATATTGAATGGACTATGCAAGATGTGACGAATCGTCACATATTTCTGGCCTGTGGCAGAGGTACTATGCTGGCTGGCCGCGTGGAACTCTGGGTAGGAGATTGAGTGGACGGGTAAAGTAAAGGGCTGTATTTGGTAGTAGACGGGTACAGAACAGCGTTGGATTTGACAATGGACGGGTACAGAACGGCGTTGGGTTTGACAATGGACGGGTACAGAACGGCGTTGGGTTTGGTAGTGGACAGGTACGGAACGGCGTTAGATTTGCCAATGGACGGGTACAGAACGGCGTTAGATTTGACAATGGACAGGTACAGAACGGCGTTGGGATTGACAATGGACAGATACAGAACGGCGTTGGATTTAACAATGGACAGGTACAGAACGGCTTTGGGATTGACAATGGACAGGTACAGAACGGCGTTGGATTTAACAATGGACGGGTACAGAACGGCGTTAGATTTGACAATGGACAGGTACAGAACGGCGTTGGGATTGACAATGGACAGATGCAGAATGGCGTTGGATTTGACAATGGACAGGTACAGAACGGCGTTGGATTTAACAATGGACAGGTACAGAACGGAGTTGGGTTTGACAGTGGACAGGTACAGAACGGCGTTGGATTTGACAATGGACAGGTACAGTAAAGGTTGGGTTTGACAGTGGACAGGTACAGAACGGCGTTGGATTTAACAATGGACAGGTACAGAACGGCGTCAGATTTGACAATGGACAGGTACAGAACGGCGTTGGATTTAACAATGGACGGGTACAGAACGGCGTTAGATTTAACAATGGACGGGTACAGAACGGCATTGCGTTTGATAATGGACGGGTACAGAACGGCGTTGGGTTTGATAATGGACGGGTACAGAACGGCGTTGGGATTGACAATGGACAGGTACAGAACGGCGTTGGGTTTGACAGTGGACAGGTACAGAACGGCGTTGGATTTAACAATGGACAGGTACAGAACGGCGTTGGGATTGACAATGGACAGGTACAGAACGGCGTTGGGATTGACAATGGACAGGTACAGAACGGCGTTGGGATTGACAATGGACAGGTACAGAACGGCGTTGGATTTAACAATGGACACGTACAGAACGGCGTTGGATTTAACAATGGACAGGTACAGAACGGCGTTGGGTTTGGCAGTGGACAGGTAAAGTACGGGATTGGATTGCGCCATGCTTTATACACTTGACAGTGAATCTCCACGTACAGACGAGGTAATGTCTACATGAATATATATGCATTAGAAGATTAAGAATTATTTTCCGAAAACATGTATTTTTCAACTTTATATGAAATGCAGTTACTGTTTTCAGCAACCTTTTTTATACAATGCATACATTTGACATGTGTGTTTTCTTTATAACGAAACAGTACATACACATACACGCATATTGTCGATATAACGAAACAATGCATAAATGTGTTTTTTAACAGTCACGCCAAACGTAAACGAAAGAGCATGGCCGGGCTAATATTTATATAAGCAAGACAATGGACATCACCTTATTCAATGTACATGTCCAGAGACAAACACATTTTGTTTTTTAGATGAATCTATATCAACATAATCGTCCCACGTACATATGATCCGAACAAAAACGTTCAGGGATCGTGAATATTTATGATCATGACACATGACACAGCGTGCTCAGTCCAAAATTAATATTGATTCTCATGATCCTAAACTTTTTTATTCAGTATACGTAATGGTTCAGTTGCAAGGTACACAAAAGGCAGTGGTTAGATCGAGATAAACATTATTGACATGGTCTGAGTAGGCATCAACACCTGCTCGGTCAGTCCGCTCGTACGGCGTATAAACTGAAATTCACCTTGGGAGCCGATAAACTACAAGAGAACAATAGTCTAACTGTATTACAACTGTCAGTGTTGGACAGGTAAATACATGACTGAAGGCATGAGCTGTCGGTATACAATGACACACAATAAGTCAAACATCTTCGATGATCAAGGGTATTTGGCCCCGATACAGTAACCTTCCACTTACATCAGTACCAAAGACGAGAGGAGATCTGTGTGAAATAAAGTTAGGAAAGGATACCATGCAGGGACTTTACATGATTTTACATGCATGTACAAAATGGAGCAACATGTAGAATTGAAATGTAAAGGGTATTTTGCAATCTGTATATCTATTTTTCATATGGTATTGCTTTCTTCCACGCGACAGAGGTGTAGCAAATTCTGCATGACCAAGACGATGTCAACTTCAACATAACTACATTTTCTGCCACAATTCCTGCAAATATGTCCATAATATCAGCCCTCAAATACAACTTGTTCTAATGAACCAATATCATTGGAATTTTACTAGGACTAGGGTGATTTTCGAAGGCTGCGAAAAGAGAATGAGTAGTTATGTGTTGTACCTGGCCCTGGAGGATATGGATTTAACAGATAAGGATGTCTTTGTTGTCATTCGTGTTTGACCATATACCCTAGAGAACCTTTAAACAGCTTACCGAAACACTGAATCAACCAGTTGAACTTCCTTAAAGGAGGGACTGATCTGCAGGTCGGGGTCAAGGTTTTAGTCGTTTTGTGGGCACCTCCAACTATGTCAGCTTCGGATAACATATATTACCGGGGGAAGTATAGATAACCACAATGCACTTGCTTACAAAGGCTGTACTGTTACCTGCCGTTTGCAATTGCATCCGGTTCGGGGCATTTCAAAGTGACTGAAAGATGATTAAATCCAAACAGATGAAGGCGGGACTTGTTTTCACCATGATAATACACAGAATGTACTTGACGGCTGTACAACATTTGAAATCAGATTTAAACCTCACTATACAACTGTATATTTATGTTTGTAAGTTCAGCCACAAGTCACATAGCCTACAATTATGGAAGTTATGTGGAAAGTGAAACTGCTGTTTATCATGTAGGTCGCCAGGCACACGTATGTTTAAATTTATATTCGTTACTTATGGAAACATCAAAACAGACAAACGACGCCCTCGAACCAGATACTCGTCCGATAACATCAGTATACATATTTGCAACAGCAGGTGGACACTATGTGTTCATCTCTGTAATGTCTATCACAGCAATGGAGTATAGCATGCCATGGATGCCGTACCTGAAAAATAGTGCTGCTGAATATCAGACATCGGAAACTTCTACTCAGGAGGGTATGTGATCCGTTATCCTAGGTACTGCGGGAGTCTCCTAAACACATCCACATCCACCTGCATATATGCATATATCCCAGAATAGTGGGAATAACTTACTGATGCTTCAAATGTTTCCTCAATTCCCCGAAACTCGTCTTTCCGGAAATAACCTCTAGCTTGCCCTGGCCGTGAGGATGTTCTCGGTCGTCGCACTCAATGATCATATGTTTGTAAGCAGATTGTGTTCTATAGGTTGCTATGATACAGACATAATTGAGAATTTTATTTCTTAAAGAAATGTCTCCAATATTTTCAGGATCCACTCTCTGTGCCTACGTTTAATTTCTTGAAATTCTAAATACTACTGATAACTATAAATGTTAGTTTATTTTAGAAAAAACAACAAAACATTTTGCTACATAAACATGTCATACATATATACAAACATTCTAACCGTGTGTTGGTATCAGTGATAGGAATTCGTTATCCATGGAAATTGTTTTCACCCAACTGCAAGCCAATAATAATAAATTCACATGTTTTAATGCGCTAAACACCATTATTACCCCGGATAACCCAAGCTGCCTGTGGGGCGCTAGAAGGTTTACTGTCTGACATGACTTATCCCACCGGGTACCCATTTCTTCTGCTGGATGAACAGAAGTATTTGTGAACAAACCAAACAACCAGTGGAGCGCCACTACCTCATATGTCGACAGTCTGATTCATTGGCGATAATTATTAAGTGGTTATTATTTACACAAGTTTGATATGACTGTGCAATTGTCTAAGATATTGTTGAATACATTTAAACACTTAAATACTTCGGTAATATGGGCGTATAAAGCAGTTGAACCAACCAGACACTGAATTAATATGAACTGACGAGCAAAGGAAACCTTTGAGGGAACGAACAATTGGAATCGCTGAGCAAACCCCGATATGATTACGAAATGTTTGAGAACAATCGTCAGAACTCGACTTAAACAATTCGCCGACTTATGGACGTGAACTGTACCCATGTGAGTGGAAACTGAGTTTGAAGTGAAAATGTTGAAATATGTACGTATACGACATGCTAACTGTGTTAAGGTATAAAATGATATACTCGTTGTTTATTCTCACCCAAACCGTTAGTCAGTGACAGTAACACACCGATATTAAATTCTAATTCAAGCCGTTGGTGTGATACGTGAAGGATCAACGAAAGCCTGTGGCGAAGGAGAGTGACAGTTACGGGGCATATGTCAGGTTACAGGCGGACTGGACAGACCAGATAAAAGCCTTGTAGTGGCAAAGGTCTGTCACAACCCCTCTTGAATCATCAGTCCAATATTGTCAGTCGCTGATGAGGGTCATGAAGACTACGTCGGTACAATATAAAATGCTTAGAGTCTACTACGAGGCGTAACGTTGACGCCGGAACACCGACGTCGGAGACATCAATGAGGTCGGACACTGTGACACTGGCAGAACAGAAGCTGGCAAGGAGTCGTGTTCACAGACGAGAACAGCTTCCAGCTTTTGAGAACACACAGAACTGAAGAGTTCTGTGTATGCTGTAGATTATGATAACGAACGTCACGTTGATGTGTTCAAGACGTCCAACCGATTGGATGCTTGTAAACGCTTAAGGGGCAAGTTAGTTTCTTGAGTTTGGAATGTTTGGTTTATTGTTCTGTAAACAATAATAATCAAATCTGGACCAGACAATCCAGTGATCAGCATCATGAGCACCGATCTACGCAAATGGGATACGATGGCATGTGTCAGCCAGGTCAGCGAGTCTGACCACCCGATCCCATCTGTCGCCTCTTACTTACATGATTTGCTGAATACTATTCTAACCAGGTTTTGAATAAAGGCAGATTGTTTCCAGGTTAAAATAGCCTGAATTCCTGGTTACTGGGCAGAAATTCACAGCTCTCGTTACATCAAGACTGCACTATTGCCCCTGCATCCACAGTAACATCAGCGACGACCAGATTCAGCATTTACTACAGATATGGAATACTACAACCAGCAAAATCACCAAGACCAGAAAGTATGACAAAATCACTCCAGTTCTAAAACGAATTCATATCTTGCCTGTCCGATCATGATCCAGCTTAAAGCTGCTCTCTTGTCTACACATTATATAACAAAGAAACCCAACCAATGTCTCATAGTTTTACCTCCCTACCAACTAACACATTCCGACTTAAAGACTAAAGTCTCATCTCAACAACACAGGAAGTACCTGACGACTTATGTACAATGATCCTCCTTCAAACCTAGCGGCAACCTCACAGTTAAATAATCTACCACTGCAAATACAAAGTCAGCATCTCTAAGCCAGACTTTAACATTGCTTTCAAGGCGGGTTCGCTCCGGTGAAACATTCTTCGAATGAAGGAGTTGCCCGTAACCCCTAGAATCGTATTTGGCCAATCTGTGTTCAGAAGGCCGGCACTGACGTGGTTAGGGGACGCAACTCTACATCGCATTCTGTGTTTCCACTGGATAGCGCCCTCTTGCTGCTAACTATTCTGCAGTGGAATGCACAGAGTTTAGTTGCACACGGTCCTCATCTTAAGGCGTTTCTTGGAAAACTAGAATTCAAACCGGATGTAATATGCATTCAAGAAACATTCCTCTGGCCTGAGTGTCTGTTTAAAATTAATGGTTATGTTAGCATGCGAAAAGATCGCATTGAATATGACCCTACGACCAGAAATCCTAAACGTGGCGGTTGTGCTATTTTTGTCAAATCAGATTTAACCTATAATAGTCATACCTTGCCGAAACTTAATTTTGAGGCAAATGCGGTGGAAATTGTCTCAGACGAGAAACAATTCCGAACCATTGTTAATATATACAGCAATGGTTCGCCTTCTCTTATAAAATGCTGACAAATTCTGTAGATACACCAGTTTTGATATGTGGTGATTTCAATAGTCATAATGCACTGTGGGGGAGCAGGCATACAAATCATGCTGGTCAAGTTGTAGAAAATCTTTTGGATGACACAGGTTTAATATTGCTAAACTCTGGCCAAATGACCCGTATAAATACTGGTAACTTTACTTTCTCAGCATTGGATCTTACCCTTGTTTCGCCGATTTTATCACACAAATGCCAATGGGTTGTTTATCAACACGACAGCCTGGGGAGTGATCACTTTCCAGTTTTCACTGAAACATCGTTTACACCTCTTCGAACACCTGTACATGGACTTTCTAGATGGAGATTAAATCTGCAAATTGGCATAAATTTGTTGAACTTTGTTCAAATGAAATAACGTGTGATCTGCTTACAGATGACATTGAAAGATCAACTTGTAATCTAACTTTATCTCTGACTAAAATCTCAGAAAAAGCTATTGGTAAAACTTCCGGAAAGCCAACTACTCGAAATTCTCAGTATTGGTGGAATAAGGATTGTGACAAAGCCGATAAAGCTCGGCAAAAGGCTTATAACCGACTTCGCAGGACATCCTTACCAGTTGATTTAGACGACTTTCGGAAAAAACGGGCTGAATTCCAACGTCTTGTACGGTCATTAAAACGCAGCAGTTGGCGTTCTTACATATCTACAATAAACAGGCATACTTCCTTGTCTTCAATTTGGGCCAAGGTAAAAAGGATTAGTGGGAACCGTAATAGATCCCCTATTCCTGTTTTGGATCAAAGCGCTATATCCCGTGAAGAGAAAGCAAATCTTTTAGCAGATCAGTTTGAGGCTGTTAGCAGCTATGAAAACTTTTCAACTAAATTTAAAAACGAAATCACAAATTTGGAGAATGAGATTATTCCAATAATTGCAGATTCTTTATTACAACCTTTTCCTGAATATGATTTATCCTTCCACCTGGGAGAATTAAAATCGGCAATATCAAAAGGCAAGAATACATCTCCTGGTGCCGATGAATTGTGTTACGAACACTTTAAACATATGCCAGATTCAGCTCTAGAAGTCATACTTAATATCATAAATCAAAGCTGGATATCTGGGAAGTTACCCAAAAGCTGGAGACACGCTGTTGTTATCCCTGTACCCAAACCTGGTAAAGATCCATCTCGCCCTGTTTCGTACAGACCAATAGCCTTAACGTCTAACCTGTGTAAAATCATGGAAAGGTTGGTCACAAATCGTTTGAGTTTCTACTTAGAATCAAATGAATTCTACAGTGTGGGTTTAGGAAAACTCGTTCTTGCATGGATCAAGTTCGACTACAAAATGAAGCACAAAAAGCACTAGGAAACCAAGAGTATATGCTGTGTGTATTTTTAGACATTGAAAAGGCATATGATATGCTATGGAGAAATGGACTTTTATTTAAACTGCAAAGGTTGGGGGTAAAGGGACGTATGCTACAGTGGATAAAGTCCTTCCTAACTGATCGAACCATACAAGTTCGTATTGGACAACACGTGTCTGACATGCGAATTATTGTAAATGGCACTCCACAGGGCAGTGTTATAAGCCCTTTGCTCTTTAATATAATGATCAATGATTTCTTTTCTGAACTTCCTTTAAACATTGATGCATCACAATTTGCAGATGACGGTGCTTGTTGGAGACGTTTTGGAAACATTGAGTTTGTTCATAAATCTATCCAATTAGCTCTTAATTCTATAGATCTTTGGTGTTCAAAGTGGGTGTTCAAGGTTTCAACTTCTAAATCAGTTGCTATGTTCTTCACAAGACGTAAAGTTCCTCCAAATCTGAAGCTCCACATTGGTGGTCAGGACATAAAATTTGTGTCTGAATTTAAATTTTTGGGTGTAATCTTTGATCAAAACTCACTTGGTCAAACCACATCAACTACATTTCATCAAAATGTACTAAAGCTCTCAATTTACTGAAAAGCGTGTCTGCCACAAAGTGGGGTGCTGATAAATCATCCTTGCTTCTGTTGTACAAAGCCCTAATTTTGTCTAGATTAGAATATGGCTGTCAAGTTTTTATGAATGCTGCAAAATGTCATTTGGCTAAACTTGATCGTGTTCAAGCCAAAGCTCTTCGGATATGCACTGGTGCTTTTCCTACTACTCCAGTTTCTTCCCTGCAGGTGGAATGCTCAGAACCTCCTTTGCAATATCATCGTCTTAAAGTTGCCCTTAAGTACTATTTATCCTTAAAAGCTTCATCTAGGTATCAACCAGCAACTGATATATTGTGTGATTGTGTGGAATATGTCATGTGTGATTGGAATCATGGAAAACCACCGTTTGGATTACTTGTACAACAATTTGCATTACAGTACAAGTTGAACAATCTTCAGTTGAATGCTGCTCGATCTCTCCCTAAAACGGTTCCATGGACTTTAACACAACCTTCGATTTCACAGGATTTATCGGAGCTTGTAAACAAACAAATGTCATCAAGTGTTATTAAAATCCTAACCCAAGATTACATTCACACCAAATATAGCAATTTTACTCATATTTACACTGATGCTTCAAAGGATCCCAGAACCGGTCATGTTGGTGGAGCTTTTTATATTCCCGATATTGGTTTATCCAAAAGATTTAGATTGACTGATCATCTGTCTGTATTTGCAGCAGAACTGACATCCATACTTCAAGCTTTAAAATGGGTAAAAGATAATGAACACGAAGCAATAATTTTTACTGATTCGTTGTCAGCTGTACAAGCAATTCAATCAGGCGTACAAGGTCCACGCAGTGACATACTATACGACGTCTTGTATCTTGATACTGTTTTAAACTCCATGTACATCAGCTGTGATATTGTTTGGATTCCTGCACATGTTGGTGTAGCTGGAAACGAAGTAGTTGACACAATTGCTAAGATGGCTTGCAATAGACCACAGCCAGATATTCATTCAATTAAGCCCATTCCAAGAGATTACTGGTTTGTCATTTCATCTTCAATAACTGCATCTTGGCAAAATAAATGGGATAATGAAACTACAGGTAGACACATGTACTCTACTTGTCCTGTAGTAAACAAACATTTTAAAATTCGTCGGCGTTGTCGCAGAGATGAAGTTGTTTTAACTCGTCTCAGGCTGGGACATTGTGGATTAAAGGCATATAGAAGTATTTTAGATAAAGACCTATCTCCTCTGTGTGAAAGCTGTAACTTACACTGCCCAGAAACAGTTCAGCACTACCTCATTGAATGTCCAGCTCATGAAAACCCACGTAAGGCTCTTAAAGAAACTGTGCTTAACAAAACCCAAAATACTTTTTCAATGAACGCAATACTTGGCGATAATTTAATGTATGGTTGCATACAAAGAGCTGTTTTAGACTTCCTCGTTAAAACGGGTAAGTACGATGTAATTTAACTGAACAAAAATATAACAGTTTGTTAAGTGTTGGGCGCATATAGGCCTTTTAAGGCCCAAGGTCGCCCTAAAACCTTATATACCTACCTACTTACCTTTGTTTCCACTTGATAGCCGCTAATGAGTGATTTTGGTCTGAACAATATTTCAGTATGAATGGTGTAGGGTGAAAGCAGACGACCCAGTTTCTAGGACGTAACCTCTTTGGTAAAATCCATGAGAAAGAGTCAGATATGATGGTTAATCTGGGGCTGCGGCCCATGAGCATCTGGTTCCGGCAACACGTAGACCTACCATCGTTAAAGTATGAAACTGCAACGTGGGGATCGTTTTGTGGGTTGGGGGGACCGGGGTCTAGGACAATTCCCACCTGGACAATTCCCACCCCAAAATAAAAATAACATATTTCAGTTTCAACAATAATTTCATTATTTCATTTTGACATAAATACCATACCCGGCATTTGTCCGGGTGGCAATTGCCCTGCTCCCGGGGGACCGAATGGGGACTAATTACACCCATGCTCACTAGCAGAATGTTCATCATTTGTATCGTGGATATAGTAGATATATGTTGATAACACAACCTGGGAGATATCTACACGTTTCAACGCACGCACCATATGGCTGCCTGACATGGACAGTAAATATTGACAGGCTGCAGGGTAGTTTTTTTTCTGTCACTGATTTGTGGAATACTTCCCTCTTCCGTCATGGTGTTTACAACACTGTCACAAGTCAACAATACTGAACATTACGTAGTAATGGAGAAGCATTTACATAGGCTGATGCAGCCTGTTTGCTTTAAGTTACAAAAAGGAAACAGGATCTCCTTTTTGTAACTTAATAATGTTTAATGTATATTACATTTCGGGAAAAAAATACTGTTTAAATCAACATTACGTAGTTATGTTTTGTGTAAACTCACCCTATGATAACGATTTGAAATTATCTGCTTTAGTTGGTTGTTCCCGAGAATATTTATCATTTTGCAGCTGCCATCTCCATATCCCGAAAGGAATAGTTTCATATTTCTTTGTGATATGGCTAATTAAACACAACTTGATTCATAATCCGATTCCGAAATAGAACAACATTGATCTGAACCCAAATTGAATATACATGAAATCTACTTTTTGTTTTGTTTTCTTTCATAGTGATATGTGATGATATGCCCTGGTCGGATGTCTCGAAGTTCGGATAACTCGATATTTGTTCTTGGTCCTATCATAGAGTAATAATTCTTACCAAAATTAGTTATCAATTATTACCACTACAAGCGATATATTAAAATTCAGATACTAGGAATATATAAACATAGAATATTAGTTTCATCATGATCAGTAATAGCTTAGAGAAAGACTCCAGTGAAAAGTAATAAAACTCATCTCACAGACATACTATTGAAAAAGGTATAAGTTCCGATTACACAATTTCACAGATGTTCTAGATAAATCCTAGCCTAAGGTATTACGGACTCAACTGTTAGACAAACCTTTCAGTAAGACAAAAAGCTATGTCCACACTGTTGAATAATTTATATTATAAGGTAAACATGTCATCACCTATATTAGAATGACATTAAGCAAACACCAATTTAGGGTGATTAAGACATGGCCCAGAGTAAGCGCATTTATTGTAATCCAAGCATCCTATTGTAAGCATCCAAGCATCCAGTAAATGTACCAACAAGATTAGTGCCAGTTAGCAGGATTAGCAGGATTAAGAATCCCCTCTGTCTGGTCATTTCAGTGGTTATTGTAGGACACTCCTCATTCTGATTTCAGTGGTTATTGTAGGACACACCCCATTCTGTATTTCAGTGGTTATTGTAGGACACACCCCATTCTGTATTTCAGTGGTTATTGTAGGACACACCCCATTCTGTATTTCAGTGGTTATTGTAGGACACACCCCATTCTGTATTTCAGTGGTTATTGTAGGACACACCTCATTCTGTATTTCAGTGGTTATTGTAGGACACACCCCATTCTGTATTTCAGTGGTTATTGTAGGACACACCCCATTCTGTATTTCAGTGGTTATTGTGTATTTCAGTGGTTATTGACACACCCCATTCTGTATTTCAGTGGTTATTGTAGGACACACCCCATTCTGTATTTCAGTGGTTATTGTAGGACACACCCCATTCTGTATTTCAGTGGTTATTGTAGGACACACCCCATTCTGTATTTCAGTGGTTATTGTAGGACACACCCCATTCTGTATTTCATTGGTTATTGTAGGACACACCCCATTCTGTATTTCAGTGGTTATTAGACACACACCCCATTCTGTATTTCATTGGTTATTGTAGGACACACCCCATTCTGTATTTCATTGGTTATTGTAGGACACACCCCATTCTGTATTTCAGTGGTTATTGTAGGACACACCCCATTCTGTATTTCAGTGGTTATTGTAGGACACACCCCATTCTGTATTTCATTGGTTATTGTAGGACACACCCCATTCTGTATTTCAGTGGTTATTGTAGGACACACCCCATTCTGTATTTCAGTGGTTATTGTAGGACACATCCCATTCTGTATTTCAGTGGTTATTGTAGGACACACCCCATTCTGTATTTCAGTGGTTATTGTAGGACACACCCCATTCTGTATTTCAGTGGTTATTGTAGGACACACCCCATTCTGTATTTCATTGGTTATTGTAGGACACACCCCATTCTGTATTTCATTGGTTATTGTAGGACACACCCATTCTGTATTTCATTGGTTATTGTAGGACACACCCCATTCTGTATTTCATTGGTTATTGTAGGACACACCCCATTCTGTATTTCAGTGGTTATTGTAGGACACACCCCATTCTGTATTTCAGTGGTTATTGTAGGACACACCCCATTCTGTATTTCATTGGTTATTGTAGGACACACCCCATTCTGTATTTCAGTGGTTATTGTAGGACACACCCCATTCTGTATTTCAGTGGTTATTGTAGGACACACCCCATTCTGTATTTCAGTGGTTATTGTAGGACACACCCCATTCTGTATTTCATTGGTTATTGTAGGACACACCCCATTCTGTATTTCATTGGTTATTGTAGGACACACCCCATTCTGTATTTCAGTGGTTATTGTAGGACACACCCCATTCTGTATTTCATTGGTTATTGTAGGACACACCCCATTCTGTATTTCAGTGGTTATTGTAGGACACATCCCATTCTGTATTTCAGTGGTTATTGTAGGACACACCCCATTCTGTATTTCAGTGGTTATTGTAGGACACACCCCATTCTGTATTTCATTGGTTATTGTAGGACACACCCCATTCTGTATTTCATTGGTTATTGTAGGACACACCCCATTCTGTATTTCATTGGTTATTGTAGGACACACCCCATTCTGTATTTCATTGGTTATTGTAGGACACACCCCATTCTGTATTTCATTGGTTATTGTAGGACACACCCCATTCTGTATTTCAGTGGTTATTGTAGGACACACCCCATTCTGTATTTCAGTGGTTATTGTAGGACACACCCCATTCTGTATTTCAGTGGTTATTGTAGGACACATCCCATTCTGTATTTCATTGGTTATTGTAGGACACACCCCATTCTGTATTTCATTGGTTATTGTAGGACACACCCCATTCTGTATTTCATTGGTTATTGTAGGACACACCCCATTCTGTATTTCAGTGGTTATTGTAGGACACACCCCATTCTGTATTTCATTGGTTATTGTAGGACACACCCCATTCTGTATTTCATTGGTTATTGTAGGACACACCCCATCTGTATTTCAGTGGTTATTGTAGGACACATCCCATTCTGTATTTCAGTGGTTATTGTAGGACACACCCCATTCTGTATTTCATTGGTTATTGTAGGACACACCCCATTCTGTATTTCATTGGTTATTGTAGGACACACATTCTGTATTTCATTGGTTATTGTAGGACACACCCCATTCTGTATTTCATTGGTTATTGTAGGACACACCCCATTCTGTATTTCAGTGGTTATTGTAGGACACACCCCATTCTGTATTTCATTGGTTATTGTAGGACACACCCCATTCTGTATTTCAGTGGTTATTGTAGGACACACCCCATTCTGTATTTCAGTGGTTATTGTAGGACACACCCCATTCTGTATTTCAGTGGTTATTGTAGGACACATCCCATTCTGTATTTCATTGGTTATTGTAGGACACACCCCATTCTGTATTTCAGTGGTTATTGTAGGACACACCCCCATTCTGTAGGACACACCCCATTCTGTATTTCATTGGTTATTGTAGGACACACCCCATTCTGTATTTCAGTGGTTATTGTAGGACACACCACATTCTGTATTTCATTGGTAATTGTAGGACACATCCCATTCTGTATTTCAGTGGTAATTGTAGGACACACCCCATTCTGTATTTCAGTGGTTATTGTAGGACACACCCCATTCAGTATTTCAGTGGTTATTGTAGGACACACCCCATTCTGTACTTCAGAGGCTATTGTAGGACACATCCCATTCTGTATTTCAGTGGTTATTGTAGGACACATCCCATTCTGTATTTCAGTGGTTATTGTAGGACACACCACATTCTGTATTTCATTGGTTATTGTAGGACACACCCCATTCTGTATTTCAGTGGTTATTGTAGGACACATCCCATTCTGTATTTCAGTGGTTATTGTAGGACACACCACATTCTGTATTTCATTGGTTATTGTAGGACACACCCCATTCTGTATTTCAGTGGTTGTAGGACACACCCCATTCTGTATTTCAGTAGTAGACACACCCCCATTCTGTATTTCAGTGGTTATTGTAGGACACCCCCATTCTGTATTTCAGTGGTTATTGTAGGACACATCCCATTCTGTATTTCAGTGGTTATTGTAGGACACACCCCATTCTGTATTTCAGTGGTTATTGTAGGACACACCCCATTCTGTATTTCAGTGGTTATTGTAGGACACACCCCATTCTGTATTTCAGTGGTTATTGTAGGACACATCCCATTCTGTATTTCAGTGGTTATTGTAGGACACACCACATTCTGTATTTCATTGGTTATTGTAGGACACACCACATTCTGTATTTCAGTGGTTATTGTAAGACACACCCCATTCTGTATTTCAGTGGTAATTGTAGGACACACCCCATTCTGTATTTCAGTGGTTATTGTAGGACACACCACATTCTGTATTTCAGTGGTTATTGTAGGACACACCCAATTCTGTATTTCATTGGTTATTGTAGGACACATCCCATTCTGTATTTCAGTGGTTATTGTAGGACACACCACATTCTGTATTTCATTGGTTATTGTAGGACACACCCCATTCTGTATTTCAGTGGTTATTGTAGGACATACCACATTCTGTATTTCAGTGGTTATTGTAGGACACGCCCCATTCTGTATTTCAGTGGTTCTTGTAGGACACACCCCATTCTGTATTTCAGTGGTTATTGTAGGACACATCCCATTCTGTATTTCAGTGGTTATTGTAGGACACACCCCATTCTGTATTTCATTGGTTATTGTAGGACACATCCCATTCTGTATTTCAGTGGTTATTGTAGGACACACCCCATTCTGTATCGTTCAACGAATCGTAATCTTTTTATTGTTTCAATTTGAAATAAATAGTTAGGAATTCCAAATGTTTGTCAGTAGAGTTTATGTGGCAGATTCAACTGTGTATTGTATATAGTTGTAAATATAATAAACATGTGAATCTTTTAAAGTTGTGTGTCATTATGATGAGATATACAATCTCATTAAATAACCTAAGTTTAATCATTTTATATTCAACATTTTATATCACACCCTTAGCCCTTCTAAACGTCAAGCTAATCTTAAATGTAATCTTTTTCAGCAATACTCATTTGCACTGCATGCTTTTCTCCCTGCAATCCCTTCTAAAGCATGTCCCTTCCTCAGACTAGTGTGTAAGTTCTATTGTTCTCTGTTCAGCCAAGCGTATAAGGTATTAGGTATTTAAAAGTTAATTTCATCTAGTCTCTTGGTCAGTATCTTATGTGGTTGTCATCGCGCATGTTGCGGTTTAATCTCTAGGATCGAGATCATGGTGATCTGGACTGTTTTTGGCTATAGTTTAAAGTATGTTTAATCTCAGTATCCGCTTTCTACTATGTGTAAATATTTTATGTAGTGGTAACTCACAGTATAGTGAGTTATGACATTGCTATTAGTGTAGGTTATAACTCGCATTAGAGTGAGTTATCATACTGTTTTTATAGTTTAAGTTTAGCTCACAGTACAGTGAGTTAGGTTAATGTTACGTTTTGACTCACAGAACAGTGAGTTGTGTAAGTGTTATATTATATATTTATAACATTACATATAATCATTAATTATATTTCATCTAAGTATAATATTTAGCAATAATCTTATTTTCCATATTCCTATCACATTAAAGCATTATTACTATTAGCATTATTATAGCTACCATAAATGGAGTGCGTGTGTGGATGTATGTGCGTATGTGTGGTTAGATGTGGTTGTATGTAGCTTTTAGCGTAGTTACTCTTTTAATCATTTGTTGTAAATATCATCTGCACATGGTATTTATTCATCCTGCAGATGACGTAAACACCAGCACGTGTACGTGTGTGTTTAATTAAGCATTTGGATAAGTTAATTCACTTGTTATGTAGTAATGTGATTCTTGTCAATTATTGATTGTAAACTTATATTGTCATTTTAACATGTTTCAGGCTAAAGCTTTTGTTTATTACATTCGTTGTAATAAAAGTCCATCCGCCTCACACCCCAGTGGCTTTGTGGTTCTTGTCATTACAATAACTACATCCTGACGCTGCTTACAAATTTTGAGCCCCCAGTGAGGAATCATGGACAGGACACCGCCATAGAAGATCGGCTTACGTCAGCCACAGCAGATACAGTTACGACTACGATAGCCATGGACAAAGACGACAATGCCCACAACGTATTATCATCGGTCGGGGAATAGACTCTGTTGGAGATTGTTTTCATGTTGACGTGTGTGTGTACGCATCATAGTGTGTGACCTCAACATATGGACACTTGTGTAACCTTAACATATGGACGCTTGTGTGACCTTGACCTCCCTGTGAAGTTCGGCCAGCTGCAGTTAATGTGATTTCATGCTATCCATGTATTGAATATTATTTCTGCATTTGTATATGATGATGCCTTAATTTAATTAACTTGTGGGTACCCCTTTAGTTTATTGCTCCGGAGCTAGTATATTATGTAATTTAAGTGTTTATATTCTACTGTGAATTTGTTTCTGTTAGTTAAGATTAGTTACTTTATTTAGTTGCATATATTAATTATTAGTATCAGTTACACATCTGCTCTATACAACCACGATGTGTTTGTGTGTGTGAGTGTGTATTAGTTAGTGTTAGGTAATTAGTAATATCAAGTATTTACTTTAGTAATCGGTAATTAGTTTAGTTAGTTTACTTTACTTTAAGTTCCATATCTTAATAAACCTGTAGGTTTAGTTTGTTTTAGTTGGTTGTGTTCATAGTTTAGTGTTTTAGTATGTAGGTTCTCTTTGAAGTTTAGTTGTAGGGTTTTCTTTGCGTTCATTTATCCCTTTGGTTATTTCGTTCAGGTTGTATTTCATTGTTCGCTTCTCATATCTTCATTTCATATTGCTTGGTGTTATTCTCTCTTTATGTAGCGTATCATATTTATAAGCCCCTGCGCGCGTACACCTGCACTTTACCTACCTGCATTAGTTTATTATCTAAACATAAATTAAAGGTAACTCTAAACATGTAATTATTTAAACTTATATTCGTTAAGGGAAACTCTCCCATACCATTTACGTAAATCAATGTAAACATTCATTAAATCCTACATCTAACGTATTCTCGCGTGCTTCACTGTGTGCTTTGAAATCTGTTTTGTTACAAATTCTTCACGGATTTACAGTCATCAAGTGTCGCGTGTTGTGTATTTTTCGCGGATTTCGTGTTTCATCTACTCATCAAGTTTTCTAGGTCGTGTATTACTCAGTTGTTTGTCATTTGTGTATTCATATTTATTCTCCAACATGGCTGAAGCAGAAATGTCAGAAGAGGAGGTGAAACAACTTGTTTTGTCACTGAAGAAGTTGGATTTGAAACCCAAAGCTGATACACCTCAGGATCTTACAGCGTGGATCACATCAGTTAGCTAGTGGACTCAGGAACATAAACCCTCTATTCCACCCACAGTTAGGCTAGCTAAGAGGCCACAGCTTCCATACTTCTCGGGAGACAGGAAAGGGGACGTCGACTTCGACTAGTGGAAACATGAATACACATGTCTCTGTACAAGATATTCGGAGCAAGATGTCATGGACGCCGTAAACATCACTTCGTGGGAAGGCAGCAAGAGTCGCCATGCACATTGATAAGGATGCTCCATTGGATTCTCTCATCACCAAGCTGGACAGTGTCTTCGGGATGGTGCATACAGAACATAACATCATGGTCGAGTTCTATACTGCTAGGCAAGGAGAGGAGGAATCAGTTGCCGAATGGGAATGTAGACTTGAGGACATCTTGGATCAAGCAATCATGTTAGGAAAGGTGAAGCCAGGAGAAAGGGATGTCTTACTTCACGACACTTTGTGGACTGGGCTTCGCTTGGACCTGAAAGACATGTCAAGTCATAGATATGATCAGGGAGGATCACTGGAAGTTTTTCTCAAGTACCTACGACAACTGGAACAGGATCTGCTACAGCGGCAACCAACAGCCAGGAGGTCTGCAACTAGTAAGTCGTCTGTAACCAAGGAGCAGTCGGAACTACAAGAGATCAAGGGCATGCTCAAGTCAATGTCAACTGAGATTAACAAGCTCAAGGAACAAGTCAAGAACGAGATACCACAAGTCACAGAACAAGGTCAAGGTAACCAATGGAGTCATGGCCATAATCAATGTCAAGGTCAGGCGTATGGGTACTTGCCACCCAGGAACTGGACACGCCCACCAAGGCCAAGAAGGAACAAGCCTTTCTGTCAAGGTCAAGGACGAGGCAACCCTACAGGTCGTGGAGATCCGGGATGGTTCCAAGGAAATCAGACCATGGATGACATTCCTAGATGTTTCCGATGTGGACAGCCAGGTCACATTCAGCGTGGATGCCGTGCACCACTACCGGGCCAGGGAAACTTGCAGGGGCCTATGGGGAGGGGCGGACCATGGGCCTAGGATACAAGGTCAACACCCATCAACGGTTAGTGTCCGAGTTGGTAGGCAAACCAACTGAAACCAACATTATTGTTAATGGAATCAAGACCAAGGCTTTGCTTGACACTGGAGCTACGATCTCATCGATAGCTGAGGCCTATTATCGACAGAACTTTCCTGATGTTCCCCTAGAACCACTGAAGCAGCTTCTTCATGTCGAGTGCGCGGATTACAGTGGCGTCATTGTTGTTGATATAGAGGGATCTGGGAGTGCATCTACCAAGATACAGAGTATGCTACTCGTTGTGCCAGACAGCCAGTACAACAAGACAGTACCTATCACACTTGGGACCAACATCTTATCCATATACCTTAACCAGTGTCAGGACAAATTTGGACCAAGTTTTCTCCAGCAAGCAAATCTCCATACACCGTATTTAACCTTCAGGAGTATAGTACTAAGGGAAAAAGAATTAGCCAAAAGGAACTACTCTATCGGTAAAGTTAGGAGCCAAGAGTCTGCTCGCAAGATAATCCCTGCCAACTCGGAGATTCATATCTCAGGTTATGTTGACCAGCCCCTACCATATCATGCTACTCATGTCATAGTTCATCCCACTACTGGATCACAGATACCAGATGACCTTGACATCACGCCCACACTTGTCTCATATGATGGAAGTGGTCAGAAGCTTCATGTCGACGTACATGTATCTAACCTCAATACAAGAGCTATCAGCATTCCTTGCCACGCAATACTCTGTGAATTGCAAGTTGTCAAGTTGGAGGATGTACCAAGCTCTGCTTCCACTCAGGACTCTAGTGTACTTGACCTCATGGACTTCAACGAGTCTGCCGTCTCAAGTGAGGAACTAGCACAAGGGAGACAAGTCATCACTGACTACTTGGATATCTTCTCTACTGGCGACACAGACCTAGGCCACACAGAAGCAGTCAGACACAGGATTGACCTCAAGGATGACATCCCATTCAAGCAACGTTATCGGTGCATACCACCTGCAATGTACGAAGAAGTCAAGGAGCACCTTAACCAACTTCTACTCTGTGGCGTCATCAGGCGTTCACGTTCCCCATGGTCATCCAACGTTGTCCTAGTTAGAAAGAAGACAGGGAAACTGCGTCTATGTGTGGACTTTCGCCAGCTCAACCAGCAAACTATTAAGGACAACTACGCAATTTCAAGGATTGAGGAGATGTTTGAGGCACTCTCTGGATCTCGGTATTACACTACGTTGGATATGAAGTCCGGGTATCACCAAGTGGAAATCGAAGTGACTCATAAGGAAAGAACCGCTTTTACAGTTGGACCCCTAGGCTTCTATGAGTACAACAGAATGCCCTTTGGACTTTGTAACAGCCCAGCCACGTATCAACGGCTCATGAACGAGTGTTTCGAGGGACTTCACCTGAAAATCTGCCTCATCTACCTAGACGATATTATCATCTTCTCATCATCATTTGAAGAGCAGCTGGATAGACTGAAGCAGGTATTTCAGCGAATTAAAGAAACTGGCCTCAAGCTCTCACCTGACAAGTGTTCGTTCTTCAAGAAGAAAATCAAGTTCCTGGGCCACATCGTTTCAGAGGAAGGTATTATGGCGGATCCAGACAAGGTCGAGAGAGTACTGAATTGGCCACGACCATCAAGTCCGACAGAAGTACGACAGTTCCTTGGTTTTGCGGGCTACTACCGAAAATTTGTAAAAGACTTCGCCAAGATAGCCAAGCCACTCTCAGCACTGATGCCTCATGGGAAATCCAAGAAATCATAGAAACCATTAGGGGAACCATGGCATTGGGGGGAGGAACAGGAACAAGCTTTCAACTATCTGAAAGAAATGCTAACTTCACCGCCAGTCCTAGCGTACCCTAACTACGGGACACCATTTGAACTTCACACAGATGCCAGTGGAAAGGGAATCGGCGCTGTACTGTATCAGGAACAGAATGGTGTCAAGAAGGTAATCAGTTATGACAGTCGAGGACTAGGGAAGTCTGAAAGAAACCACTCGGCACATCGTCTGGAATTCCTTGCACTCAAGTGGGCCGTATGTGAGAAGTTCCACGACTACCTGTATGGAGCGAAGATTACAGTTCTAACAGACAACAACCCTCTGACTTACGTCCTTACAAGTGCCAAGTTGGATGCCACAGGCCACAGATGGCTAGCAGCGCTTGGAGCCTATGACTTCAACATATTCTACAGACCGGGATTGAAGAACACGGATGCGGATACTTTGTCAAGGCTCCCAGAATACCAGAAGCTTTCCTCGGAACAGCTATCGATGGACTCAGTCAAGGCAATCTGTGGAGTTGTTCATGCCCAGCCCTACGTGGAATCCCTCTGCCTCTCAGCAGCATCGATTGACGAAGAGATGTCCACCAAGTCAACAGATCTGAAAGGAATGACTGAGAGGGATTGGCACATGGCCCAAGCCGAAGACTCTACTCTTAAGCCATGGATCCAAGCTGTCAGGATGAAGAGGAAGCCACACAGACAGGAATTTCCGAGCACGATGGCCAACACATCACTATTCAGGTCCTTCAACTCACTTGTACTCGAAAGAGGAATCCTACATCGGCGAATCAACATGGATGGAGAGACAAAATTACAACTCGTACGTCCATCAAGGTTCATCCATGATGCATTGCAAGGCCTTCATAACGACGTGGGACACCCAGGACGTGACAGAACTCTCTCACTGCTCAGGGACCGTTTCTACTGGCCAGGAATGCAAGCGGACACTGAAAACTGGATAAGAACCTGCAACAGATGCTTGAGGAGGAAGACAAAAACCAACATCCGAGCTCCGTTAGTGTCCATCACTACCTCACAGCCTTTGGAATTAGTCTGCATGGACTTCCTTACGTTGGAGACTTCCAAGGGTGGATTCCAGCACATCCTAGTGATCACAGACCACTTTACAAGATATGCTTTGGCTGTCCCCACTAAAAATACAACTGCCAAGACCACAGCCGACGCATTTTACAAGCACTTCGTGATGCACTATGGTATGCCCATGAGGATCCACAGTGACCAAGGAGCCAACTTCATGAGCAGGATGATGAAAGAGCTCTGTTCTACACTCGGAATCGCCCAATCAAGGACTACTCCCTACCATCCTATGGGGAACGGCATGACCGAGTGTTACAACAGAACCTTGCTCAACATGTTGGGAACCCTCAAGCCAGAACAGAAACAAGACTGGAAAACATGTGTTGCACCTCTCGTCCATGTCTACAATGCCACAAGACATGAGTCCACGGGCTACTCCCCTTTCTATCTCATATTCGGAAGGGAACCCAGACTACCAATTGATCTAGCCTTCGGAATAGAGCTAAACAAGGAACATAACAGTTTGACCTCCTACGTTCAGGCTCTAAGGACAAGACTGGAGGAGTCCTACAAAATTGCAACTAGAGCATCTAAGGATTCCCAGGAGCATCAGAGGGCAGGTTATGATGTCAAGGTTAGGGGAGCTACATTACAGCCTGGAGAGCGTGTTCTGGTGAAGATCCTAGCTTTCGATGGCAAGCACAAACTTTCTGATAAGTGGGAAGAGGACCCGTACATCGTTGTTTCTCAGCCTAACACGGACATCCCGGTGTTTGTTGTGAAGAAAGAACGAGGGAAAGGAAGGTCTCGGACCCTACATCGGAACCTGCTTCTACCCATCGGATCTTTGCCAGACGACTCTCAGAAGACCAAGCCTGTACCACCTAAACCAAAGCCAAGAAAAAGGTCGGCCAGGACAGTCACAGAACCAACAGAAACTAATGTGTCGGAGGAGGACGAAATAAGGTCAATTTCAAGCCTTCAAGTAGAACTTCCTACAGAGCCTGATGATTCCGCAGTTGTCAGCGCAGAATCTATGGAAGAGGATTCCATCTCCCAGTTGGATGGTGACGATCTGAAGACTGAGGAGATGGGCAGCGCATCTTCTGATGGTGACGGCCATCAGCCGGGGACTAGTGAGGATCCCAGCACAGAGGATGTATCTGTCAAGGAAGAAATGCTTGAGGATAAAGCAGAACCTCAGTTAGAGCCGAATCCAGAGGACCTAGCAGGAAAAGCCAGAACTCCTGACTCGCCTCCAGTCCGAACCAGACCTACACCTAAACCACCACCAAGGACTTCACGTCGTGAGAGGAGACCACCGGAATGGCAGCGCTCGGGGGATTACGTCATGAGCCAGACGACAATCAACGACTGGGACGATAGATCCGACCTAGTAGAGCGCTTGGCCTCAGCAGGTGTGTTCGAGCAATTTGGAATGTGCTATGTCACAGTTTGTTGTGAACCTTCTTCACTCAAGTAAATGACGAGGACGTCATTTGTGTGGAGGGGGAAGTATGTGGCAGATTCAACTTTGTATTGTTTATAGTTGTAAATATTATAAACATGTGAATCTTTTAAAGTTGTGTGTCATTATGATGAGATATACAATCTCATTAAATAACCTAAGTCTAATCATTTTATCAATAATTTTATATTCAACATTTTATATCACACCCTTAGCCCTTCTAAACATCAAGCTAATCTTAAATGTAATCTATTTCAGCAATACTCATTTGCACTGCATGCTTTTCTCCCTGCAATCCCTTCTAAAGCATGTCCCTTCCTCAGACTAGTGTGTAAGTTCTATTGTTCTCTGTTCAGCCAAGCGTATAAGGTATTAGGTATTTAAAAGTTAATTTCATCTAGTCTCTTGGTCAGTATCTTATGTGGTTGTCATCGCGCATGTTGCGGTTTAGTCTCTAGGATCGAGATCATGGTGATCTGGACTGTTTTCCCCATGTATATAAGGTTAGTTATCTCTTGTCTTGTGTATATTTTATTGTGGTTTTGTGTGTGATAGTTGATGGTTATATTGGCTATAGTTTAAAGTATGTTTAATCTCAGTATCCACTTTCTACTATGTGTAAATATTTTATGTGGTGGTAACTCACAGTATAGTGAGTTATGACATTGCTATTAGTGTAGGTTATAACTCGCATTAGAGTGAGTTATCATACTGTTTTTATAGTTTAAGTTTAGCTCACAGTACAGTGAGTTAGGTTAATGTTACGTTTTGACTCACAGAACAGTGAGTTGTGTAAGTGTTATATTACATGTATATATTTATAACATTACATATAATCATTAATTATATTTCATCTAAGTATAATATTTAGCAATAATCTTATTTTCCATATTCCTATCACATTAAAACATTATTACTATTAGCATTATTATAGCTACCATAAATGGAGTGCGTGTGTGGATGTATGTGCGTATGTGTGTTTAGATGTGGTTGTATGTAGCTTTTAGCGTAGTTACTCTTTTAATCATTTGTTGTAATTATCATCTGCACATGGTATTTATTCATCCTGCAGATGACGTAAACACCAGCAGTGTTACCTATGCATTGAATGCAGGAGCTCAGGTCATACCAACCTGGTATGTTGTTATCATTGTTGTCACGGTAACATTTTGGCAGTAGTTATGATTAGTTATATATATATGTGTGTACGTGTGTGTTTAATTAAGTATTTGGATAAGTTAATTCACTTGTTATGTAGTAATGTGATTCTTGTCAATTATTGATTGTAAACTTATATTGTCATTTTAACACGTTTCAGGCTAAAGCTTTTGTTTATTACATTCGTTGTAATAAAAGTCCATTCGCCTCACACCCCAGTGGCTTTGTGGTTCATGTCACTACAATAACTACATCCTCACGCTGCTACATTATTCTACTGTGAATTTGTTTTTGTGTTGTCTTCAGTTAAGCATTAGTTAAGATTAGTTACTTTATTTAGTTGCATAAATTAATTATTAGTATCAGTTACACATCTGCTCTATACAACCACGATGTGTTTGTGATCAATGAGTGTGTATTAGTTAGTGTAAAAGGTAATTAGTAATACTTTAGTAATCGGTAATTAGTTTAGTTTAGTTTAGTTTAGTTTACTTTAAGTTCCATATCTTAATAAACCTGTAGGTTTAGTTTGTTTTAGTTGGTTGTGTTCATAGTTTAGTGTTTTAGTATGTAGGTTCTCTTTGTGGTTTAGTTGTAGGGTTTTCTTTGCGTTCATTTATCCCTTTGGTTATTTCGTTCAGGTAATTAAGGGTTGTATTTCATTGTTCGCTTCTCATATCTTCATTTCATATTGCTTGGTGCTATTCTCTCTTTATGTAGCGTATCATATTTATAAGCCCCTGCGCGCGTACACCTGCAGTTTACTTACCTGCATTAGTTTATTATCTAAACACAAATTAAAGGTAACTCTAAACATGTAATTTATTTAAACTTATATTCGTTAAGGGTAAACTCCCATACCATTTAAGTAAATCAATGTAAACATTCATTAAATCCTACATCTAACGTATTCTCGCGTGCTTCACTGTGTGCTTTGAAATCTGTTTTGTTACAAATTCTTCACGGATTTACAGTTGCTCAATTAATATGTTGTGTATTTTTGCGCGGATTTCGTGTTTCATCTACTCATCAAGTTTTTCTAGGTTGTGTATTACTCAGTTGTTTGTCATTTGTATATTCATATTTATTCTCCAACATGGCTGAAGCGGAAATGTCAGAAGAGAGGTTAAACAACTTGTTTTGTCACTGAAGAAGTTGGATTTGAAACCCAAAGCTTTGATACACCTCAGGATCTCTTAGCGTGGATCCTCATCAGTTAGCAAGTCGACTCAGGAACATAAACCCTCTATTCCACCCACAGTTACAAAGCTATTAGCTAAGACGCCACAGCTTCCATGTACTCTCGGGGAGACAGGAAAGGAGACGTCGACTTCGACCAGTGGAAACATGAATACATCTGTCTCTGTACAAGATATTCGAGCAAGATGTCATGGACGCCGTACACAAATCACTTCTCTGTGGAAGGCAGCAAGAGTCGCCATGCACATTGATAAAGGATGCTCCACTGGACTCTCTCATCGCCAAGCTGGACAGTGTCTTCAGGGATGAATGCACACAGAACACAACATCATGGCCGAGTTCTATACTGCCAGGCAAGGAGAGGAGGGAATCAGTTGCTGATTGTAGACTTGAGGTCATCTTGGATCAAGCCATCATGTTAGAAAGGTGAAGCCAGGAGAAAGGGATGTCCTTACTTCACGACACTTTGTGGACTGGCTTCTGCTTGACCTTGAAGGACACATGTCAAGTCATAGATATGATCAGGGAGGATCACTGAAGTTTTCTCAAGCACCACGGCAACTGAACAGGATCTCTACAGCGGCAACCAACAGCCAGGAGGTCTGCAACTAGTAAGTCGTCTGTAACCAAGGGCAGTCGGAACTACAGAGATCAAAGCATGTCTCAAGAGTCAATGTCAATAGAGATTAACAAGCTCAGGAACAAGTCAGAGCGAGATACCACAAGTCTGGGAGCAGTTAGAGTGACCAATGGGTGGTTGTGCCAATCAGTATCCAAGGTCAGTAGGTATGGGTACTTGCCACCCAGAACTGGACCGCCCACTTGGAGCCAGAAGGAACAAGCCTTTCTGTCAAGGTCAGGACAGAGGCAACCCTACGGGTCATTGAGATCCAGGATGGTTGAGGAAATCAGACCATGGATGACATTCCTAGATGTTCCGATGTGGACAGCCAGGTCACATTCAGCGTGGATGCGTGCACCACTGCCGGGCCAAGGAAACTTGCAGAGGGGGCCTATGGGAGGACCATGGACCCCTGGGATACAAGGTCAACACCCATCAGCGGTTAGTGTCGAGTTGACAAAACTAAACTGAAACCAACATTATTGTTAATGGAATCAAGACCAAGGCTTTGCTTGACACTGGAGCTACGATCTCATCGATAGCTGAGGCCTATTATCGACAGAACTTTCCTGATGTTCCCTAGAACCTGAAGCAGCTTCTTCATGTCAGTCTTGTAGGATTACAGTGGCGTCATTGTTGTTGATATAAGAGGATCTGGGAGTGCATCTACAAGATACAGTATGCTACTCGTTGTGCCAGACAGCCAATTGCAACAAGACGTGCCTATCACACTTGGGACCAACATCTTATCCATATACCTTAGCCAGTGTCAGGACAAATTTGGATGAGTTTTTCTCCAGCAAGCAAATCTCCATACACGTATTTAACGCCCCTGAATTATAGTACTAAGGAAAAATTAGCCAAAGGAACTACTCTATCGAGGTAAAGTTAGGAGCCAAGAGTCTGCTCATAAGATAATCCCTGCCAACTCGAAGATTCATATCTCAGGTTAATGTTGACCAGCCCTACCATATCATGCTACTCATGTCATAATTCATCCCACTACTGGATCACAGGTGGGCCAGGCACTTGGGCATGCCCCTTGTATCTCCTTGTCAGAGAGTGGTCAAGCTTCATGTCGACTGTACATGTATCTAACCTCAATACTAGAGCTATCAACATTCCTTGCCATAGCCTCTGTGAGTGCAAGTTGTCAAGTTGGAGGATGCTGCCAAGCTCTGCTTCCACTCAGGACTCTAGTGTACTTGACCTCTATGGACTTCATGAGTCTGCCGTCTCAAAGTGAGGAACTAGCACAAGGAGACAAGTCATCACTATTTCTTGGATATATCTCTACTGACACAGACCTATGACCACACAGAAGCAGTCCAGACCCAGGATTGACCTCAGGATGGCATCCCATTTCAAACAACGTTATGGGATTGCATACCACCTACAATGTCTGAAGAACCAAGGAGCACCTTAACCAACTTCTACTCTGTGGCGTCATCCAGGCGTTCCACGTTCCCACTTCAGGTCTTAAGACAGCCTAGTTAGAAAGAAGACAGGGAAACTGCGTCAAACAGTGGACTTTCGCCAGCTCAACCAGCAAACTATTGAGGGACCTTCCATTTTAAGGGTTAGAATGTTTGAGGCACTCTCTGGATCTAATTATTACCACTAGGTTGGATATAGTCGGGTATACCAAGTGGAAATGAAGTATTCATAAAAGGGAAAAGGCAGCTTTAGTTGGACCCTAAACCTATGAAATTGCCAACAGAATGCCTTTGGACTTTGTAACAGCCAGCCATATCAACGGCTCATGAACAGTGTTTCGAGGGACTTCTGAAAATCTGCTCTCCACCTAGACGATATTATGTCTTCTCATGTCATTTGAAAGAAGCAGCTGGATAGGCTAAAATAGATATTCAACAGGTAAAAACTGGCCTCAAGCTCTCCACTGTTGGTGTTTAGTTACTTCAAGAAGAAAATCAAGTTCATAGACACATCGTTCAGAGGAAGGTATTATGGCGGATCAGACAGGAGTCGAGGAAATTATGAATTGTACGACCATCAAGTCCGACCAAAGTACGACAGTTCTTGGTTTTGCGAATACTACCGAAATTTAGAGCTTCTTGAGATAGCCAAAGCCACTCTCAGCACTGATGCCTCATAGAATCCAAGAAATCATAGAAACCATTAGGAACCATGGCATTGGGGAACAGGAACAAGCTTTCCAACTATCTGAAAGAAGTGTCACAACTTCACCGCCAGTTCTGCGTGCCTAACTCACAGGACACCATTTGAACTTCACACAGATGCCGGTGGAAAGGGAATGCGGCGCTGTACTGTATCAGGAACAGAATGGTGTCCAAAGAAGGTAATCAGTTATGACAGTCGAGGACTAGGGAAGTCTGAGAAAAACCACACTCGGCACATCGTCTAGATTCCCTTGCACTCAGAAGTGGGCGTGTGTGAGAAGTTCCACGACTACCTGTATGGGCGAAGATTACAGTTCTAACGGACAACCAACCCTCTGACTTACGTCCTTACAAGTACGGTTGGTGCCACAGGCCACAGATGGCTAGCTTGGCTTGGAGCCTATGACTTCAACATATTCTACAGACCCGGGATTGAAGAACAGGATCGCAGGATACTTTGTCAAGGCTCCCAGAATACCAGAAGCTTTCCTCCCTGAACAGCTATGATGAAAAAGGACTCAGTCAAGGCAATCTGTGGGTTGTTTTGTGCCCAGCCTACGTGGGGGAATCCCTCTGCCTCTCAGCAGCATCGATTATTGAAGAGATCTCCACCAAAGTCAACAGATCTGAAAGGAATGGCTGAGAGGGATTGGCACATGGCCCAGAAGCGAAGAAGACTCTACTCTTAAGCCATGGATCAAGCTGTCGGGATGAAAGGAAGCCACACAGGAATTTCCGGCATGATGGCCAACACATCACTATTCAGGTCCTTCCAACTCACTTGTACTCGAAAGAGGAATCCTACATCAGCGAATCAGCATGGATGGAAGGGCAGAGCTACCTTCGACGTCCTCAAAGGTTCATCATGATGCATTACCAGGCCTTCTAGCGACGTGGGACACAGGACGTGACAGAACTCTCTCACTGCTCAGGGACCGTTTCTACTGGCCAGGGAATGTGGACACTGAGAAGCTGGATAGAACCTGCGAAGCTAAGATGCTTGGGGAGGAAGACAAAAGCCAACATCCAGGCTCCGTTGGTGTCCATCACTACCTCACAGCCTTGCGATTAGTCTGCATGGACTTCCTTACGTTGGAGACTTCAGGGTGGATTCCAGCACATCTAGTGATCTAGACCACTTTACAAGATATGCTTTGGCTGTCCCCACTAAAAATACAACTGCAAGACCACAGCCGACGCATTTTACAAGCACTTCGTGATGCACTATAGGTATGCCATGAGGATCCACAGTGACCAAAGACCAACTTCATGAGCAGAGGATGATGAAGAGCTCTGTTCTACCTCAAGGATCGCTATCAAGGCTACTCCTACCATCCTGGGGAGCGGCATGACCAGGTGTTACAACAGAACCTTACTCAGCATGTTTGGAACCCTCAAAGCCAGTGAAACAAGGCTACCTGGAAACATGTGGTGCACCTCTCGTCCATGTCTACAATGCCACAAGACATGAGTCCTGGGCTACTCCTTTCTATCTCATATTCGGAGGGAACCCAGACTACCAATTGATCTAGCCTTCGGAATAGAGGCAAACAAGGAACATAACAGTTTGACCTCCGTTCAGGCTCTAAGGACAAGACTGGAGGAGTCCACACAAAATTGCAACTAGAGCATCTAAGGATTCCAGGAGCATCAGAAGGCTGGTTATGATGTCAAGAATTGAACATTACAGCCTGTATAGAGCATGTTCTGGTGAAGATCATAGCTTTCGATGGCAAGCACAAACTTTCTGATAAGTGGAAAGAAGACCCGTACATCGTTGTTTCTCAGCCTAACACGCGGACATCCGGTGTTTGTTGTGAAGAAAGAACGAGAAGGAAGATCTCGGACCCTACATCGGAACCTACTTCCTACCCATAGGATCTTTGCCAGACGACTCTCAGAAGACCGAAGCCTGTACCACCTAAAGCCAAAGCCAAGAAAAGGTCAGCCAGGACAGTCACCAGAACCAACAAGAACTACGTAATGTGTAAGGAGGAGGACGAAAAGAAGAAGTCAAATTTCAAACCTTCTAGTAGAACTTCCTACAGAGCCTGATGAGTTCCACAGTTGTCAGCGCAGAATCTATGGGAGAGGATTCCATCTCCCCAGTTGGATGAGTGACGATCACAGAAGACTGAGGAGATGGGCACAGCGCAGCGATGTACATCATGCCGGTGACGGCCATCAGCCGAGGGACTAGCGAAAGGATCCCAGCACAGAGGATGTATCTGTCAAGGGAAGAAATGCTTGAGGATGAAGCAGGGCTTCAGTTAGAGAGCCGAGTCAGAGGACCCTAGCAGGAGAAGCCAGATGTGGCAGATTCAACTTTGTATTGTATATAGTTGTAAATATAATAAACATGTGAATCTTTTAAAGTTGTGTGTCATTATGATGAGATATACAATCTCATTAAATAACCTAAGTCTAATCATTTTATCAATAATTTTATATTCAACATTTTATATCACACCTTTAGCCCTTCTAAACATCAATCTAATCTTAAATGTAATCTATTTCAGCAATACTCATTTGCACTGCATGCTTTTCTCCCTGCAATCCCTTCTAAAGCTTGTCCCTTGCTCAGGCTAGTGTTTAATTTCTATTGTTCTCTGTTCAGCCAAGCGTATAAGGTATTAGGTATTTAAAGGTTAATTTCATCTAGTCTCTTGGTCAGTATCTTATGTGGTTGTCATCACGCATGTTGCGGTTTAGTCTCTAGGATCGAGATCATGGTGATCTGGACTGTGTTTTTCCCATGTATATAAGGTTAGTAATCTCTAATCTTGTGTATATATTTATTGTGATTTTGTGTGTGATAGTTGATGGTTATATTGGCTATAGTTTAAAGTATGTTCAATCTCAGTATCCACTTTCTACTATGTGTAAATATTTTATGTGGTGGTAACTCACAGTATAGTGAGTTATGACATTGTTATTAGTGTAGGTTGTAACTCGCATTAGAGTGAGTTATCATACTGTTTTCATAGTTTAAGTTTAGCTCACAGTACAGTGAGTTAGGTTAATGTTACGTTTTGACTCACAGAACAGTGAGTTGTGTAAGTGTTATATTATATATTTATAGCATTACATATAATCATTAATTATATTTCATCTAAGTATAATATTTAGCAATAATCTTATTTTCCATATTCCTATCACATTAAAGCATTATTACTATTAGCATTATTATAGCTACCATAAATAGGGTGCATGTGTGGATGTATGTGCGTATGTGTGGTTAGATGTGGTTGTATGTAGCTTTTACCGTAGTTACTCTTTTAATCATTTGTTGTAAATATCATCTGCACATGGTATTTCTTCATCCTGCAGATGACGTAAACACCAGCAGTATCACCTATGCATTGAATGCAGGAGCTCAGGTCATACCAACCTGGTATGTTGTTATCATTGTTATTTCAATTATATTTATTATTGTATATTATGTAACATCCATCATATTTGTAAATGTTTATAGTATTCATTTATATATCTGTGGAGTTGTCACGGTAACGTGTTGGCAACAGTAGTTATGATTAGTAATTATGTATTTGGATAAGTTAATTCACTTGTTATGTAGTAATGTGATTCCTGTCAATTGATTGTAAACTTATACTGCATTTTAACATGTTTCAGGCTAAAGCTTTTGTTTATTACATTCTTGTAATAAAAGTCCATCCGCCTCACACCCCAGTGGCTTTGTGGTTCTTGTCACAACAATAACTACATTCTGACGCTGCTACATTTTGGAGCCCCCAGTGAGGAACATGGACAGGACACCGCCATAGAAGTTCGGCCTACGTCAGCCACAGCAGATACAGTTACGACTACGATAGCCACGGACAAAGACGACAACGCCCACAACGTATTATCATCGTTCGGTGAATAGACTGAGATTGTTTTCATGTTGACGTGTGTGTATACGCATCATGGTGTGTGACCTCAACATATGGACACTTGTGTGACCTCAACATATGGACACTTGTGTGACCTTAACATATGGACACTTGTGTGACCTTGACCTCCCTGTGAAGTTCGGTCAGCTGCAGTTAATGTGATTTCATGCTATCCATGTATTGAATATTATTTCTGCATTTGTATATGACGATGCCTTAATTTCATTAACTTGTGGGTACCCCTTTAGTTTATTGCTCCGGAGCTAGTATATTATGTAATTTAAGTGTTTATATTCTACTGTGAATTTGTTTGTGTTGTCTTCAGTTAAGCATTAGTTAAGATTAGTTACTTTATTTAGTTGCATAAATTAATTATTAGTATCAGTTACACATCTGCTCTATACAACCACGATGTGTTTGTGTGTGTGAGTGTGTATTAGTTAGTGTTAGGTAATTAGTAATACTTTAGTAATCGGTAATTAGTAATTAGTTTAGTTTAGTTTAGTTTACTTTAAGTTCCATATCTTAATAAACCTGTAGGTTTAGTTTGTTTTAGTTGGTTGTGTTCATAGTTTAGTGTTTTAGTATGTAGGTTCTCTTTGTGGTTTAGTTGTAGGGTTTTCTTTGCGTTCATTTATCCCTTTGGTTATTTCGTTCAGGTAATTAAGGGTTGTATTTCATTGTTCGCTTCTCATATCTTCATTTCATATTGCTTGGTGCTATTCTCTCTTTATGTAGCGTATCATATTTATAAGCCCCTGCGCGCGTACACCTGCACTTTACTTACCTGCATTAGTTTATTATCTAAACACAAATTAAAGGTAACTCTAAACATGTAATTTATTTAAACTTATATTCGTTAAGGGTAAACTCCCATACCATTTACGTAAATCAATGTAAACATTCATTAAATCCTACATCTAACGTATTCTCGCGTGCTTCACTGTGTGCTTTGAAATCTGTTTTGTTACAAATTCTTCACGGATTTACAGTCATCAAGTGTCGCGTGTTGTGTATTTTTCGCGGATTTCGTGTTTCATCTACTCATCAAGTTTTCTAGGTCGTGTATTACTCAGTTGTTTGTCATTTGTATATTCATATTTATTCTCCAACATGGCTGAAGCGGAAATGTCAGAAGAGGAGGTTAAACAACTTGTTTTGTCACTGAAGAAGTTGGATTTGAAACCCAAAGCTGATACACCTCAGGATCTCTTAGCGTGGATCTCATCAGTTAGCAAGTCGACTCAGGAACATAAACCCTCTATTCCACCCACAGTTACGCTAGCTAAGACGCCACAGCTTCCATACTTCTCGGGAGACAGGAAAGGAGACGTCGACTTCGACCAGTGGAAACATGAATACACATGTCTCTGTACAAGATATTCGGAGCAAGATGTCATGGACGCCGTACACAAATCACTTCGTGGGAAGGCAGCAAGAGTCGCCATGCACATTGATAAGGATGCTCCATTGGACTCTCTCATCACCAAGCTGGACAGTGTCTTCGGGATGGTGCACACAGAACACAACATCATGGCCGAGTTCTATACTGCCAGGCAAGGAGAGGAGGAATCAGTTGCCGATTGGGAATGTAGACTTGAGGACATCTTGGATCAAGCCATCATGTTAGGAAAGGTGAAGCCAGGAGAAAGGGATGTCTTACTTCGCGACACTTTGTGGACTGGGCTTCGCTTGGACCTGAAGGACATGTCAAGTCATAGATATGATCAGGGAGGATCACTGGAAGTTTTTCTCAAGTACCTACGACAACTGGAACAGGATCTGCTACAGAGGCAACCAACAGCCAGGAGGTCTCCAACTAGTAAGTCGTCTGTAACCAAGGAGCAGTCGGAACTACAAGAGATCAAGGGCATGCTCAAGTCAATGTCAACTGAGATTAACAAGCTCAAGGAACAAGTCAAAAACGAGAGACCACAAGTCACAGAACAAGGTCAATATAACCAATGGAGTCAAGGCCACAATCAAGGTCAAGGTCAGGAGTATGGTTACTTGCCACCCAGGAACTGGACACGCCCATCAAGGCCAAGAGGGAACAAGCCTTTCTGTCAAGGTCGAGGACGAGGCAACCCTACAGGTCGTGGAGATCCGGGATGGTTCCAAGGAGTTCAGGCCATGGATGACATTCCTAGATGTTTCCGATGTGGACAGCCAGGTCACATTCAGCGTGGATGTCGTGCACCACTTCCGGGCCAGGGAAACTTGCAGGGGCCTATGGGGAGGGGCGGACCATGGGCCTAGGATACAAGGTCAACACCCATCAACAGTTAGTGTCCGAGTTGGTAGGCGAACCAACTGAAACCAACATTATTGTTAATGGAATCAAGACCAAGGCTTTGCTTGACACTGGAGCTACGATCTCATCTATAGCTGAGGCATATTATCGACAGAACTTTCCTGATGTTCACCTAGAACCACTGAAGCAGCTTCTTCATGTCGAGTGCGCGGATGGAGAACTTCTACATTACAGTGGCGTCATTGTTGTTGATATAGAGGGATCTGGGAGTGCATCTACCAAGATACAGAGTATGCTACTTGTTGTGCCAGACAGCCAGTACAACAAGACAGTACCAATCACACTTGGGACCAACATCTTATCCATATACCTTAACCAGTGTCAGGACAAATTTGGATCAAGGTTTCTCCAGCAAGCAAATCTCCATACACTTTGGTATTTAGCCTACAGGAGTATAGTGCTAAGAGAGAAAGAATTAGCCAAGAGGAACTACTCTATCGGTAAAGATAGGAGCCAAGAGTCTGCTCGCAAGATAATCCCTGCCAACTCGGAGATTCATATCTCAGGTTATGTTGACCAGCCCCTACCATATCATGCTACTCATGTCATAGTTCATCCCACTACTGGATCACAGATACCAGATGACCTTGACATCACACCCACACTTGTCTCATATGATGGAAGTGGTCAGAAGCTTCATGTCGACGTACATGTATCTAACCTCACTACAAGAGCTATCAGCATTCCTTGCCACGCAATACTCTGTGAATTGCAAGTTGTCAAGTTGGAGGATGTACCAAGCTCTGCTTCTACTCAGGACTCTAGTGTACTTGACCTCATGGACTTCAACGAGTCTGCCGTCTCAAGTGAGGAACTAGCACAAGGGAGACAAGTCATCACTGACTACTTGGATATCTTCTCTACCGGCGACACAGACCTAGGCCACACAGAAGCAGTCAGACACAGGATTGACCTCAAGGATGACATCCCATTCAAGCAACGTTATCGGCGCATACCACCTGCCATGTACGAAGAAGTCAAGGAGCACCTTAACCAACTTCTACTCTGTGGTGTCATCAGGCGTTCACGTTCCCCATGGTCATCCAACGTTGTCCTAGTTAGAAAGAAAACAGGGAAACTGCGTCTATGTGTGGACTTTCGCCAGCTCAACCAGCAAACTATTAAGGACAACTACGCAATTCCAAGGATTGAGGAGATGTTTGAGGCACTCTCTGGATCTCGGTATTACACTACGCTGGATATGAAGTCCGGGTATCACCAAGTGGAAATCGAAGAGACTCATAAGGAAAGAACCGCTTTTACAGTTGGACCCCTAGGCTTCTATGAGTACAACAGAATGCCCTTTGGACTTTGTAACAGCCCAGCCACGTATCAACGGCTCATGAACGAGTGTTTTGAGGGACTTCACCTGAAAATCTGCCTCATCTACCTAGACGATATTATCATCTTCTCATCATCATTTGAAGAGCAGCTGGATAGACTGAAGCAGGTATTTCAGCGAATTAGAGAAACTGGCCTCAAGCTCTCTCCTGACAAGTGTTCCTTCTTCAAGAAGAAAATCAAGTTCCTTGGCCACATCATTACAGAGGAAGGTATTATGGCGGATCCAGACAAGGTCGAGAGAGTACTGAATTGGCCACGACCATCAAGTCCAACAGAAGTACGACAGTTCCTTGGTTTTGCGGGCTACTTCCGAAAATTTGTAAAAGACTTCACCAAGATAGCCAAGCCACTCTCAGCACTGATGCCTCATGGGAAATCCAAGAAATCAAAGAAACCATCAGGGGAACCATGGCACTGGGGGGAGGAACAGGAACAAGCTTTCAACCATCTGAAAGAAATGCTAACTTCACCGCCAGTCCTAGCATACCCTAACTACGGGACACCATTTGAACTTCACACAGATGCCAGTGGAAAGGGAATCGGCGCTGTACTGTATCAGGAACAGAATGGTGTCAAGAAGGTAATCAGCTATGCAAGTCGAGGACTAGGGAAGTCTGAAAGAAACTACTCGGCACATCGTCTTGAATTCCTTGCACTCAAGTGGGCCGTATGTGAGAAGTTCCACGACTACCTGTATGGAGCGAAGTTTACTGTTCTAACAGACAACAACCCGCTGACTTACGTCCTTACAAGTGCCAAGTTGGATGCCACAGGCCACAGATGGCTAGCAGCGCTTGGAGCCTATGACTTCAACATATTCTACAGACCGGGATTGAAGAACACGGATGCGGATACTTTGTCAAGGCTCCCAGAATACCAGCAGCTTTCCTCGGAACAGCTATCCATGGACTCAGTCAAGGCAATCTGTGGAGTTATTCATGCCCAGCCCTACGTGGAATCCCTCTGCCTCTCAGCAGCATCGGTTGATGAAGAGATGTCCACCAAGTCAACAGATCTGAAAGGAATGACTGAGAGGGATTGGCGCATGGCCCAAGCCGAAGACTCTACTCTTAAGCCATGGATCCAAGCTGTCAGGATGAAGAGGAAGCCACACAGACAGGAATTTCCGAGCACGATGGCCAACACATCACTATTCAGGTCCTTCAACTCACTTGTACTCGAAAAAGGAATCCTACATCGGCGAATCAACATGGATGGAGAGACAAAACTACAACTTGTACTTCCATCAAGGTTCATCCATGATGCACTGCAAGGCCTTCATAACGACGTGGGACACCCAGGACGTGACAGAACTCTCTCACTGCTCAGGGACCGTTTCTACTGGCCAGGAATGCAAGCGGACACTGAAAACTGGATAAGAACCTGCAACAGATGCTTGAGGAGGAAGACACCAACCAACATCCGAGCTCCGTTAGTCTCCATCACTACCTCACAGCCTTTGGAATTAGTCTGCATGGACTTCCTTACGTTGGAGACTTCCAAGGGTCACAGACCACTTTACAAGATATGCTTTGGCTGTCCCCACTAAGAATACAACTGCCAAGACCACAGCCGACGCATTTTACAAGCACTTCGTGATGCACTATGGTATGCCCATGAGGATCCACAGTGACCAAGGAGCCAACTTCATGAGCAGGATGATGAAAGAGCTCTGTGCTACACTCGGAATCGCCCAATCAAGGACTACTCCCTACCATCCTATGGGGAACGGCATGACCGAGCGTTACAACAGAACCTTGCTCAACATGTTGGGAACCCTCAAGCCAGAACAGAAACAAGACTGGAAATCATTTGTTGCACCTCTCGTCCATGCCTACAATGCCACAAGACATGAGTCCACGGGCTACTCCCCTTTCTATCTCATGTTCGGAAGGGAACCCAGACTACCAATTGATCTTGCCTTCGGAATAGAGCTAAACAAGGAACATAACAGTTTGACCTCCTACGTTCAGGCTCTAAGGACAAGACTGGAGGAGTCCTACAAAATTGCAACCAGAGCATCTAAGGATTCCCAGGAGCATCAGAAGGCAGGTTATGATGTCAAGGTCAGGGGAGCTACATTACAGCCTGGAGAGCGTGTTCTGGTGAAGATCCTAGCTTTCGATGGCAAGCACAAACTTTCTGATAAGTGGGAAGAGGACCCGTACATCGTTGTTTCTCAGCCTAACATGGACATCCCGGTGTTTGTTGTGAAGAAAGAACGAGGGGAAGGAAGATCTCGGACCCTACATCGGAACCTGCTTCTACCCATCGGATCTTTGCCAGACGACTCTCAGAAGACCAAGCCTGTACCACCTAAACCAAAGCCAAGAAAAAGGTCGGCCAGGACAGTCACAGAACCAACAGAAACTAATGTGTCGGAGGAGGACGAAATAAGGTCAATTTCAAGCCTTCTAGTAGAACTTCCTACAGAGCCTGATGATTCCACAGTTGTCAGCGCACAATCTATGGAAGAGGATTCCATCTCCCAGTTGGATGGTGACGATCTGAAGACTGAGGAGATGGGCAGCGCATCTTCTGATGGTGACGGCCATCAGCCGGGGACTAGTGACGATCCCAGCACAGAGGATGTATCTGTCAAGGAAGAAATGCCTGAGGATGAAGCAGAACTTCAGTTAGAGCCGAATCCAGAGGACCTAGCAGGAGAAGCCAGAACTCCTGACTCGCCTCCAGTCCGAACCAGACCTACACCTAAACCACCACCAAGGACTTCACGTCGTGAGAGGAGACCACCGGAATGGCAGCGCTCAGGGGATTACGTCATGAGCCAGACGACAATCAACGACTGGGACGATAGATCCGACCTAGTAGAGCGCTTGGCCTCAGCAGGTGTGTTCGAGCAATTTGGTGGTGCTATGTCACAGTTTGTTGTGAACCTTCTTCACTCAAGTAAATGACGAGGACGTCATTTGTGTGGAGGGGGAAGTATGTGGCAGATTCAACTTTGTATTGTATATAGTTGTAAATATAATAAACATGTGAATCTTTTAAAGTTGTGTGTCATTATGATGAGATATACAATCTCATTAAATAACCTAAGTCTAATCATTTTATCAATAATTTTATATTCAACATTTTATATCACACCCTTAGCCCTTCTAAACATCAATCTAATCTTAAATGTAATCTATTTCAGCAATACTCATTTGCACTGCATGCTTTTCTCCCTGCAATCCCTTCTAAAGCTTGTCCCTTGCTCAGGCTAGTGTGTAATTTCTATTGTTCTCTGTTCAGCCAAGCGTATAAGGTATTAGGTATTTAAAGGTTAATTTCATCTAGTCTCTTGGTCAGTATCTTATGTGGTTGTCATCGCGCATGTTGCGGTTTAGTCTCTAGGATCGAGATCATGGTGATCTGGACTGTGTTTTTCCCATGTATATAAGGTTAGTAATCTCTAGTCTTGTGTATATATTTATTGTGGTTTTGTGTGTGATAGTTGATGGTTATATTGGCTATAGTTTAAAGTATGTTTAATCTCAGTATCCACTTTCTACTATGTGTAAATATTTTATGTGGTGGTAACTCACAGTATAGTGAGTTATGACATTGTTATTAGTGTAGGTTATAACTCGCATTAGAGTGAGTTATCATACTGTTTTTATAGTTTAAGTTTAGCTCACAGTACAGTGAGTTAGGTTAATGTTTTTTGACTCACAGAACAGTGAGTTGTGTAAGTAAGTGTTATATTATATATTTATAACATTACATATAATCATTAATTATATTTCATCTAAGTATAATATTTAGCAATAATCTTATTTTCCATATTCCTATCACATTAAAGCATTATTACTATTAGCATTATTATAGCTACCATAAATGGGTGCGTGTGTGGATGTATGTGCGTATGTGTGGTTAGATGTGGTTGTATGTAGCTTTTACCGTAGTTACTCTTTTAATCATTTGTTGTAAATATCATCTGCACATGGTATTTATTCATCCTGCAGATGACGTAAACACCAGCAGTATCACCTTTGCATTGAATGCAGGAGCTCAGGTCATACCAACCTGGTATGTTGTTATCATTGTTATTTCAATTATATTTATCATTGTATATTATGTAACATTCATCATATTTGTAAATGTTTATAGTATTCATTTATATATCTGTGGAGTTGTCACGGTAACGTGTTGGCAACAGTAGGTATGATTAGTTATGTATATACATGTACGTGTGTGTTTAATTAAGTATTTGGATAAGTTAATTCACTTGTTATGTAGTAATGTGATTCCTGTCAATTATTGATTGTAAACTTATATTGTCATTTTAACATGTTTCAGGCTAAAGCTTTTGTTTATTACATTCTTGTAATAAAAGTCCATCCGCCTCACACCCCAGTGGCTTTGTGGTTCTTGTCACTACAATAACTACATCCTGACGCTGCTACATGGCCGAAACAAAGTGAAATTATTTGCTTAAATTGAAAGTTGCAGACAGACAATTTTTCAGGTCCATGAGTCCATATATGTTAGACATATACAGTGAACAACTTAGATGCCAACATAGCAGGGCAAGTTCGGTACAACTTTACTGAAAGCCAAAATTGGTGTGGTTGGCCTTCAACATGAACAAGAACTGGGATCTCAAATCGTGAAATCAGTGCTTTCTTTTGAAACTATTCGTCTGGGTGTTTGTTCCAAGACCACCCATTCACACATCAAGATAAGCACCATTATATCTGAAAACACACCAGACTAATCTGTAATTTATACATTGTTTATTTCCACATGCCTATTACCAGGGAGTTTATAGGGGTTTGACTCGCTGGTATTATAAACAGTAGGTAAACATGGTAAATACAAGTGACAAAGAGTATGGTTTCATGCTGTTTTTCGCCATATTTCAGTATCATCATGACAGGGAACTGGAGAAATTGGGTTCACGCTTTGTTCCCATGGGTGGAGTCGAACCCCGATCTTTGGCATGATGAGCAAACACATTAGCTGATGGGCCACCCACCCCAACACCCAAACAATAAAGAGACTATATGTATAACAATCTCTGAATGACAGATAATGTTAGAACCCACAGTGCATCCAGAGGGATGAACGTTGGGCTCCAAATCTGTAACTGAAAACATCACAGGTACACCTGTCATTTTGAAGGAATAAATAAAATTGAAATGACTCGATGCTCTACCCTTGGAAACTTAATTATCCTGAATCTTGTTGGAACATGCTGCAAGTTCTGGTATGCTCAGCATAGATTCTGTTTTCAAAATGGTACAAATAAAGCACACAACACATATATATGTTACAGCTGACAAGGAAGAATGTATATTACAATGACAAAGTGCACTGTACAATATAAAATAACCAAATTCAATGAAATGAATATATCATAATACCTTATTACAAATCTGAAGAAACTTTTACATATAAATGTGTTTACATAGTTTACTTTTAATTAATGGACATATTTGATATGGTGATGTTTCCTGACTGGATGAAAAACATGCACTTGAAAAACCCAACATCACTGTAGCACCTGCTTTTCTACAAAATCTGCAGTGGATCAGCTGAATTTTTCCAAATGAAACTTTTAACAAGGTTTACATCTAATTCTGCAGCAGATGAACATTCTTTCTAGAGAATAACTACAAAATGAGGAGACACGATGGAAACTGACATGAAATCAGCCGTGAAATGAACATCCATACAGTCTCCTTAGTTTTGAAAATTTCGTCATCAAAACATTTACATTTACACATCATGCAGTTCACATATTGGGCCCACATCTTTGTATTTACAGCACATCAATCACTGTCCTGACATGCTTCACAATCCAACATTTACTTATATGTTCACCTCATGTCAGTATTACAAGCATGGAGGAATAACTATATTTGCCCAGGTATTTCTTCCAATGTATCTTGAACCATATATTGCATTCAGTATTTTCTGAACAATTAGTACATTTTTCTGTGAAATTAAAGAGTTTCAGAATATGCTTGGATTTTTTACATGAAATGGAACTTGCCATTACTTTGCAAGAGATACTTATTTTCAAATCTCAGCAATGAACAAACTGAACCCTTTTACTTGGCACAAAAGAGAACATAACTTTCTGAATTTTAAAATGATGCCACTAGTTTCCTTTCAATGAAAACAATACATCTTTGACATGTTGAAATAATAATGTTGATGAAAATGGCATATTAAATCAATATAGGAAAGCTGCATAACAAAGAAAAAGCACTATCCTATATGGCTCGATTATTTTTCTCCAGTACTGATCAATTCTTCTTGCCAGTCTATTTGCATTCTAACCCAACATTTCTTTATTTTATCCTTGCAGTGTTTCTTCAGCATTTCTGTTTTTCAGAAAAGGCATTCATCAACATGATCAAGATAATACTATCTTTACTTTCTAATGGATTCACCTAAAATCACAAAAAGAAAAGGGATAATTTTATTTGTCATCACAGTCATATGAAAGATGACATGATTTCCGTAAAGGCACACTGATGAACATTCTCATCCAGTACTTGCTGGATATGTGCAAACCAATAGTCACACGTCACCAATGTAACATTCTTCTGTTATCCAAACACAAGCTTTAGTAATATCACAGCTACGTTGATTCCTATTAAAGGTACTGAAAAAAGAGAAAAATACAGACATTCAATGTACTGAAATAACAAGGACTGACATTCTATCTGTTCTAGACTAATCTCTGCACAGGTGTGGGAGACTAAGATTTGCTTACAGCTGTGTTTACAATTTAAGGCAATTTCGGAAACATAATAAAAGAATATTTAAAAAGATTCCTGTAAAACAAGATACTTGGTTGATGTTGTACTATTTGTGTGTCTTACACTTCATGAAACATGACATATCGCAAAGAACCTAAAATAACTTTTAATTATGCATATTTAGTATGTCGTTGTACTCCTTGTTAACCTTTAAAAGCAAGCATATGTATGGTGGTAACCAAAACTAACCCAGAATCATATTAGGGGCTCAATCAATGAATCAGTCTAGCACATGAACTAGCACCATTCAAGCTGTATCATTGCAGCCTGTATGCTGACCCGGCAACCCAATGTTAGGTAGCATGTGCATCGATCAACAAACCTCGGAACAATAACATATCAAGTGAACAACCCAATCCCCATCTTGGCCAAGTCCTGGGACAAACATGACGTACCACATGTACCTGAGTCCTCGGGACACCAGAAATGGGACACACACATTGTAGCCATGTAGGGAATCAAACCCGTATTTTGGCGTGATGAGCGAACACGTTAACCAATAGGCTACCCCACTGCCCCCATTAAGGTAAAAATAAATATTAGTTTGGTAAATTCATGCAAAAGCCTAGTTGCCACTAGCTTTTATCAAACTTGCCCATTTAAAAAAACAACTGTTTTTGGACTTACTCCTCATAACAGTTCTAATTGATCTAATAAGGTTGAGCATTTGTGTCTTCATTCCAGGCTCCTCTCCAAATCCTCGCTGGTCAGCACCCCATCCAACTGGAACATATAAATATTTTAACACTTGTGATTAATTCATATTGACCTTATGAAGTGAATGTTTACCATACTATCTACTTGCCTATCCTCTCATAAACTGTCTTAGAACAGTTAAGATGACATTGGTGATCTATCGAGGGATAGCTGATTGGGTGGTACTTAAGCTGGGTGTCCATGAAAGAACTACAGTCGTAATATTTTAGAGTGTTCTAGAGATGTGTACAAACAGCTTTACTCTTCCTTTCCATCATAACCATGAGAAAAACACCCTTGTAATATCTAAATACGCCACAATTCATTCTAGTGGTTTACGTAATATAATTAGATTCGGGGCGAAAACAACTTGTCCCGCTTATCTTGAACTTACATACTGGTGGCTATGTGTATTCCTGATGGCAGCTAAAACTGCACAATCAATATAGCTGAACCAAACCTGGGTACTCGACGATATTGTCGTAGTTGCTACGAGATTGCTGATGCTGTGTTAATCAATACGCGGCAATTTTTTTTTTACTTTTTGCTGGGGAAATGCATGACACTGTCACAGTTCATTGACTCATATTGGCGACTAAAGGGTAAGACTTCTGCCCGTATCCCCCTAAGTCTTAAGGATGAGGAAGAATTTCTTTGAGAGGCAGTTTCAGAAGTTGGACATGTCTTTCAGTATGTTCAGATACAGTTGAAGAAACATCCTTATCAGATGAGGAATACATATTCAGGTGATATGATTTGACTAGAATGAAATTTAAGGGGGGATACGGGCGGAAGTCTTTCCATACATATTATATTTTGACAAAATGTCACGTTGACATGTTTCAGCTATGATAGCGTTATAATCTGTTGAATATGCAAACTAAACAGATGTCCAGTCGCCAGTTGCTGTTTGTCGTTTTCACTCTTTTTGTTTCACTCCATAAACATACCGACTGACGTGTATTGTACGGCTTTTATGACATTTGTAAAGTACTTTACAACTCACAGATAACGTGAAAAATATACCTTTGGCAAGAAATCGTTCCTCGTGTAAAACACACACTGCATTTAAACATAAAATCACAGCCTCTATCAAACTGTACAACGTGAACGCCATGTTGGCAGCGGAAGTATTCGTCTGCAATGGAGAAATTATTTTGTATTTTGTTTACATTATATTTACAATACATTGTGTATCATTTTAAAGATGTAGATCACATAAATAGTTATTAACGATTATATTTTGTAATAAAAGTTGTACAAATGAGTTTTCTCCGCGTAAATCTAGCAAAAACTCACCGTTTGTATTTATTGTAACGAAGGGCTCCCTCATGTGGCCGTGTTTACGCGCCGTGTTTACGCGTGTCGAGTACATGTTTTGCCTATCGTTTTGCCATGCAACGAGTGTACAACGAAGAAAATGTGTGAAATAGGAGCATTAACGCGATTCAAATTATTTATTAGTGAAATGATTTAGGCGCATAGGCGGATCCAGAGGGGAGTGCAGGGATGCGCACCCCACCTTTTGCCCTGAACGTTTATTAAATGACCATTGAAACTCGGGTGAAAATGAAGTGTGCACCCATCCTTTTCTCAATAATGTGCACCCCACCTTTCTCAAAAAGCTGTATCCGCCCCTGATGCGGGCACTAACCCTGGCGATTGTAACGTTGCTTTACTGCATTGAGTAACGAGTTTTCAAGTATTGTCGATATTAATAATGTACAGCTTCAAATTACGTACACACTTAGAACATCGGATATCTTTACACACTTTAAAGGTAATTTGCAACGCACGATCATTAGCAAATGCATACCTTTACGTCATAAATGTGATAAAGGCGTTAATGAAGATAGATTCAGTGTATTTACTGTTCGTAAAGGTATAAATTAGTGAAGTATTGTAATGCGAATCAGAAACTTATGTACAATGTCCAATACCATGTTTTACAAAACGATCATGTTAATGTGCTCATTGCTTTGTATGTCCAAATTCATTTCCACACTGAAACGCATACAATCAGTGGCGGATCTAGAAGGGGGGGGGGGGGGGAAGGAGGTGTGGGTGTGTGTGTGTCAGCCCCCTGAAAGTGACTAAAAACCACATTGAAGTTAATGTTTTGCAATGGCGGAGCCAAGGTGGGGTTCAGGGGGGTTAACACCCCCCACCCCCCTTGATAATTTCTGGATCCGCCTATGTATAAAGAACATAAACGTATGCTAATGTGAAACACAACACCTTCAGGTTGAAATCAGCTTGTTTTCTGTGGTAATACGAAGACAGATTATACTGCCAGTGACGTTGTATCAGGTTGCATCGAGTCGAATTGTGTTTTATCAGGAGTATGTCGCCACCCAACACAATGACGTTGATCGGTACAATTGTTTGTCAGAAAACACATAGCTCACTGTGCAAATATCTACACCCCGTGTGGAAATCGGTCACGAAGAAACTATTTTGATTACATTAACGGGGTGATCGGTAGAGCTTGTGAAAATTGATGAGATCTTTGAGATAGATACAGACGTCATTGCCATAAAATGCAGTCAGACGAATAATTCTGTATTCAATGCGCTGTTTTATGGGTAACCAGTGGAGGGATTGCAGAGTTGGGGATATGTGGTCAGAGCGTCGAGAACGAGTAATGGGGCGTTTTGAATTCTCTGAAGGTTAGTTAGCAGACATACTGGGATATTGAAGCAGTGAGAGAGTGAGCGAGTTTAGTTTTACGCCGCACTCAGCAATATTCCAGCTATATGGCGGCGGTCTGTAAATAATCGAGTCTGGACCAGACAATCCAGTGATCAACAGCATGAACATCGTACTGCGCATTTGGGATACGATGAAGTGTGTCAACCGAGTCAGCGAGTCTGACCACCCAATCCCGTTAGTCGCCTCTTACGACAAGCATAGTCGCCTTTTGTGGCAAGCATGGGTTGCTGAAGGACTTTTCTACCCCGGATCTTCACGGGCCGGATATTGAAGCAGAGATTATTGCAGTAGTGTAGTCGTGATGTAACAAGAGTTTGCAACAAGAGCTTGATTGTTTCTGTGTTATTGAGAAGATATCATGTCCGACTTATGTCTTGCTTTTGGAGAACAAACCCTAAGCATTTGACATTTGACTGACGTGTTAAAAAATTGCTCCACGGAAATGTAACTACTAGATTTCGGAACTCACCCGTGTATATGACGAATGCCTGTATAACTAAACGAGACAGGAACCAACCAAATAATGGATATCATTGGCAACTTAACACGCTGTAGGGATACGGTTAAGTGGACCAGCTCATCCTGTCTCCTCTACTGCAAAACAGGCACTGGGAACAGAGCTTACTCTTCAGCAACTCTCCACCTCTGGAACAATCTTCCCCTATCTCTCAGATCACCAATGTCAACAACAAACTTCAAATCAGCTCTAAAGACACATCTCTTTCTTGAAGCTTTACCAAAACTGACTTTCTACTTGAGATTTAGAAGTTGATGAATATATAAGACGAGTATATGGATGACAACTTCTTCTTTATTGTATAACACGACGCTTCTGGGCTACTTCTTGCCCCTTCTTCAGGTGATATGAAGAAGCGTGGTGTTATACAATAAAGGAGAAGTTGTCATCCATATACTCGTCTTATATGACTATCTACTTGTGTATTATCTTTCTAACATGTTTATAGCTTTGTACAGCTCCACTGAGTATCTGACACGTGGGTTTTAGGCGCTATAGAAACTACAGAAATGCATTAGTATTATTTTCATCATTATATTGTTCACAGCGGCGAGAATTACCGAGACCGAAACTCGCAAATGTTACATGTCGGTGGGCATAGGTTCGGGACCTTGACTATCGATAATTTTGCGGAAATATAAAACTAAGAGAGAAACAAAGAGCCCCATTTAAAGTGGAAAGGGGCGAGATTCAGAACATGAACCTGGGGAAATGTAGGCTTGCTCCATTTAGAGCGTTGGCAATGCAGGTAGTGCTGGGTTGAAGAGAAAATGGTATGGATTGGTCCCGTTAGTGTGAGTGAGTGAGTGAGTTTAGTTTTACGCCGCACTCAGCAATATTCCAGCTATATGGCGGCGGTCTGTAAATAATCGAGTCTGGACCAGACAATCCAGTGATCAACAGCATGAGCATAGATCTGCGCAATTGGGAACCGATGACATGTGTCAACCAAGTCAGCGAAACTGACCACCCGATCCCGTTAGTCGCCTCTTACGACAAGATAGTCGCCTTTTTTATGGCAAGCACATGGGTTGCTGAAGACCTATTCTACCCCGGATCTTCACGGGTCCGTTAGTGTGAGACACATTATGCGGGACCTATGTCGGCCTGAATGTACTGCATGCATTCAAATCATGCACTCATGTATTCCCTTGTATCCTTCTACATTTGTATTCGGCGTCGTGAGAACAGACCCGTGAAGGTCCGTGTTAGAAGTGGCCTTCAGCAACCCATGCTTGTCATAAGAGGCGACTAACGGGATCGGGTGGTCAGGCTCGCTGACTCGGTTGACACATGTCATCGTATCCCAAATGCGTAGATCGATGCTCATGCTGTTGATCACTGGATTGGCTGGTCCAGACTGGATTATTTACAGACTGCCGCTATATAGCTGGAATATTGCTGAGTGTGGCGTTAAATAACAAACAAACCAGCATGAGAACAGACGCACAAATGTGTTGTTTTAAACAATACAACGCTGGTGGAGATATTTCCTTCTTCCGAACTATTGAGCATGTTTTGTACCATTCACCAGCTGTCATGATAACGAATGAATATACGACTACGGAAACGAATGAAAACGAAAACGGAACTAACAGAATATGATTATAACTATAATACTATCAATGTTAAACTAAATCTTAGTATGTACATGGAGATGAACCGATCGATGAGGTATGGTTGTGTTCGATGGGATTTACTTTGATTACGCTGTCTGACAGTTTCAAATATAAAAAACCCAGGCAGATGTAAAAACCCAGGCAAGGAGTGAGTTTTCCCGAGGAATCGAAAGCGGGCGATACAACCGCCAGCCGCATTGTTATGACATAGTATTGGGTTCATCACTGACAGTACAATGTTGTATTTGTTTGTTGTTTAATGCTGAACAGCGAGCTATGAAAATAATCGAGTCGTGGACCATACAGTTCAGTGATCAACAACATGAGCATCGATCTACGCATTGGGCTATGATGACATGCATGACCCAAACCACCGGAGTCCGTTAGTTATCATGTTGTCCGATCCAGACTCGATTACATCAGACCGCCGCCACATAGCTGGAACAGCGTTAAACAAAAATAAAGAAACAAACAAAATATCAGGCGCTGTCGATGCTCGTGATGTCAATCACAAGAATGGCCTGCTGCCAATCACCAGCCTTGATTATTTAGACCGCTGCTATATGATATCGCCAGAACATTGCAATGTGAGTCGTTTAAAGCAAACGATGGTGAAATGATAGGGCACGGGCATAGTGAACAAACATCCATGGAATGAATCGACTTTCTCATATACAGGACGCAATCACGCCTTTGAAATAAACATCTTTTGGATATTCCTTTCCGCAGAACTGACTGACTGAGTTTGGTTTTACTCCGCTTTTAGCAATATTCCAGCAACATCACGGCGGGGACACCAGACATGGGCTTCACACATTGTACCCATGTGGGGATTCGAACCCGGGTTTTCGGCGTGACGAGCCAACGCTTTAACCACTAGGCTAACCCCAGAGAATATATTCCGAACGTTTAGATAAACAGCAAATTTGGGTGAGTATTGTTTTCCGCTGCTTTTAGCAATATTCCGGTTATTGTCGTAAGAGTTCTATTATACATGTGTTTCACAGCTCTCACTAGTGACAAAAGCATTACAACAAGTTCGGAGGTGTTTTTATTCCATGAAGGTCTGTTATCTTATAAATTATAATGTTTATAATCTTCTGTCATTATTCAGATCTATGGTAGGAGGTAAAGAGTTAACTTTATGAAACGTGCTGATTCACGGTGTTTGGAATGTGTATTCAAATAAATGAATGAGGCACTGCTTTGAAAACTTGAAATGCTCGCTACAGCCTATACATAGGGAATCAATGATGTTCCCGTACGCTCCCGAAATTGAACGCCAAAACGCAGAAAGAGGAGAGGTAACAAAATCAGGTTTTGCTTGACAATTCCTTAGCAGTTGCGTTCGAGCGAATGTTTCCGGTTCATTCTCGATGCAATCGAAGTGTAAAAGTTAATGCATGAATAACATCGAATGTTAGCAAAGTTCATCACCTTTAAGTGTGATGACAAACTCTGTCCTCACATGTAAGACATATTTTATATATTTTATAATATTACTCAAATATAATTTAAGACTTACCTAAATTAGAACAAAACAGAGTTTGCATACAGACTCCGCTGTTGTCATCACATCATGCTTTCTCATTTTAATAATTCCAGTGTTAGTCTTTTCAGTTTCACTGAACATTTGGTCTTTAAACACAATGTTTTCAGTCCTTCACGTTCGCTTTCTTCGCCTTCTCTTCCTTTCTCGCAAGCAGAGATGTCTTTCTGAAACTCTTTTGGTCTATGATGGCAATGAAACTGATTTGAAATGACTTATACTAGAAGGTGCATGATGGGATTGTGTAGAGCATGAGCGCACTGATTGGAAATAGAGTGGTACACATACAGTTTGGTTGGTTAACAATCTACATGGGTGGAATGCTTTTATTCTAACTGTGGAATGATTGTTCACCTGGACTAGATTGAATAGTTTGGTGCTTTTCAGGAGCTTTAAGGAGCACTCCCGTGGAATGTTTATTGTTTTCCTCAGGAATTTTATTGTATTCTATTGAATGCTTTTATTCTACCTGTGGAATGTTTGTTCACCGCGACTTAAATAGTTTGAATAGTTTGAGGAGCTTTAAGGAGCGCTCCTGTGAAATGCTATTGCATGACTTAAATAGTTTGAATAGTTTCAGGAGCTTTAAGGAGCGCTCCTGTGGAATGTCTGTTGTTGTGCTTAGGAATGCTATTGTTGTCCTCTGGAATGCTATTGTTCTCTTAGGAATGCATTTGTCTGGCCTATCTGGATTACTTTCTCCCTACTTACATGTACTATGTTTATGGACCAACAACACGATGTCACACTCTGATATTTGAAATAAAAGACATTTAACAAAAACAGTAGTGGAAATATATTGTTTATTAAAGATTAATACATAGTTAAGAAATCCTTTGTGGACATTATATTTCAAAGGTATTCAATGATCGTATTAGTATTTCAAGGGTCATATTTTAACCAGCTCTATTACGTGAACCTCTGGAGCATATACAAGAAATGAGTTTAGGAAACTATAGCTTTACGTCTCACGTACATGCGACATTAGGTAACGGTAAAGAGGTTAGGACACATTTCACAATATCTTGTATATCATGCGTTACACAATGCGTATACGCTCGTAAAAATAGGAGTAAAATCTTGCGTAGTTTGAAGTAAGTCGTTTCTACAGTGTACATTTGTGATGTAGTGACAGCTGAGGTAGGAAATGACGGACACATTCTCTCAAACATCTCCATGCGTCTGTGTTCAGATAATTTAAAATTCAAGCCTGTTTCATTGTCATATCGAACAGTTACAAAGCTTTAAACAATGCACAAACATGCCATGTGAAATGACTGTGAAATTGAAAATAATAATAAGAAGAACTTGCTGTGTTGACCGGATACGTTCTTTTAAATGGCAATTTAACAAGATAAGTCCCTCAGAAGGATGACCTAGTTATAATTTCAGTGTATATTAAATACAACATTGGTCCTTTCTAATATCAGACTCCCTGATATAATTTGAGCGTACTCTGCCTTCGATTGCAGAACCTGTCAGTAAATAGCCTTATCTTTACTTCGACCAAGGACATTACTTGGACTTTCTTGTTTTATGTTACCGTAATAACAATGACTACACCTTCAGTCTGTACAACGATAGTTGTATTCATTGTTCTGCCTTGGTCAGTTAGATGCAGGTTATCGGCAGAATGTGATGGTCGTGTAGTGAGCGAGTCTGTTTAACGCCTTTTAAACACTAAACGCAGCGTTCTAGTTATATCAAGGCGTGGCAACTCAATGTGGAGGGGTAATCCCAAAGTGATGCAGGTGTCTGAGGTTACCACTTTGGTAAAACCCACAAACACGGCCATAGCGTTGAAAAAAACAAAAACAAGGGTAAACCTGGATTCGAATAACAAAAACAAGGGTAAACCTGGATTCGAACCAGGTAAGAATTGATTCAAGATTAATGGCTTCACCAAGGTCGGGACATTTCACGTTGAATTTTTGCAACCTGGCCACCCGTTCACCAGCCATGGTTTTGCAGATGAAAGGAATACCCCGAGACACGGACTTCAATATGCATGTACACATTGCAACGGGTATATTGTATCAATATTTGTATTAAACGATGCAATACGACCTCGTCAAAATGCATATTGAGAAGGGTGGGGAAGTAGAAAAGCCTTATGTTTCAAGGATTGTCAACTCACTTCTAATGTCGTCTCAGTAGTAGGGTCATGTTTTACTGATACTGAGTTCAAAAGTGAAACTGGTACAGGGCGTAGAGCACGCTCCCTTTGCAGCTGGCCAGACTGTACAATGTTGACGCTGAAGTATACCACGAACAGCCCTGTGAGGTGTACAGAATTGTACACATGCATACTAAAACTGATTTCTGGAGAGGGCATATTTTTTCTGAAAAAAAGCATAAACTATATCTGCATGAAACCCACCCATACGTCTTCATAGGGAACTTGGTTATTTCTGTTCAGTTTCAGTATCGGTACAGCCAAAGGACATTGGGTGGGTTTGGCAGGATTCGAGTTTTCTTTAAACAACTTTCATTCATAAAATACAGAAACACATGGACGCTCCACAACACATATTCAAATTTGCTAAGCTCTAAATGCCCATGGTCAAACATATAGATTGATAAAAACATTAAAAGCACATACTCTTATGCCGAATATATATGACTAAAACATGACGTAAAACGATATATTAACAACAGTAATATGCAGAGATCGGGTCTCTTTAGCGTCTATAGCATGGTATTAGTAGTATACAGTGTCGCGGAACCAGGAATCACTCCAGATGGACACTGCCTGGTCCAAGTAATGGGATGTGAGGAAAACCATTGCTGTTGACGATGTCCGGGTCCTCCAGCTGAAGATCATGCAGGTCAAGGTCAAGGCTCTGAAATAAGAATATACTGCTTGTAGTAATTTTGAAACAAAATACATATTTATTGGTGAATTAGCTCAATCTATATCGAACACATGTAAAGACTGGTATAAGGAAGCGACTGACAAAACTTCCCGATTTACTCCACTTGTGGGGCGAAACCCTAGTTTCCACTTGACTGGTACAACGCACAGGGAAATCATTGGTTGCTGTTGTGACCAAAACCTCACAGGGAGTATGATGGCGACGCTGTGTCACTGTTATACCCATTGGAACATAAAACACAGTAATTAAATTCTAATGTCGTAAGGTGCGACTAACGGGATCGGGTGGCCAGACTCGCTGACTTGGTTGATGCATGTCATCGTATCCAAAGTATTAAAGTTGAAATCCATGTTCACTAGATTGTCAGGTCCAGACCCGATTACTTGCATACCGCTGTCAAATAGCTGAAAAAATTGGGCGTTATACAACACACAAAAGACAATGCGTTCTGTGAAAGAGGAATATTTCAAAATCTCGCACCATAACTAATGACATCAACTTACAACATCCCCCTTATCCGACCGAACTAATAGAATTCATGCCTGTCTCATTAAATCCAGATGTGATTGTCATGCGACTGAATCAATGCTAAAATATTTATCCTCTTTTATGCAATGAAATGATCTTTTTCTCCGTAACCAACTTTATACGTCAGCTCAAACCCCTTAAAGTGTGATCCAAGACTAGAACAAATAAAACATTTCGTCATTTGTAGCAATTGTACAAAAGACGGCCATGGCAACAGGTTCCATTTATTTTGTCTCCCTGATCTCCTACGGAGGTTTGTATATCATGTTACGGTCGTAGCTAAAACAATGGCAAACCCTCCTATTCAAAAGCATCGAGCATATTTTGTGACAAGACGAGAGAGCAGAATGAACAGAGATGTATATTGAGTGTCAACAATATCCTTACCCTGTCACGTCTATAAACAGTGTTAACCAAGACTCGTCTAAATATTGTGAAGACAGTAGGGGTTTGGTTTATTCAAATCTTAATTCCTCATCTTATGACAAATCGTAATAAATGAGCTTTTGTGAACGTGTACATGTAATTGAATAAGGTGACTTCAAACAGTTTATAGTGGTGTTTTAGCTTATGAGAGAAAATCCCCAAGTGATTCCGGTTGTACATATTCATAATAAACCAGTCCCGCGATCATTTCAGGACGTATCTCCAGGAACCTAGGCTGGTCGTATAGGCTGACCGGCGGTCAGGTTCAGTGAATTCGTTGGTCGCGAGGTTTCAGGGAACACCGATCCTGAATCGTGGACCATCATATCATTTGTTAGTTTGTCAAGTCCAGACTCGATTATTTACATACCTTCGTCATAATATAGCTCAAATATTGTTGAGTGCGGCGTTTAAAAGACAAACAAACAAACTAGTCGATCACTAACTAATTGGTATGGGACCTGCTTATTGTGGCCAGTGGCGGGGTCATTGTTGATTATCATACACTTTGGTGACACTCACTCACACCAGCAAGACTCAGGTTGTAATGCTGAAGGCAGAATTGTGATTTGTGAAATAAGATTTCTCATGGATTGAGTTGCGTTCTGTCACACATTAAATGGAGTTGTTTTCTTGTTATGACTGATGATGTACCACATCTATCCTGACCAATAGAGTTCCCGTGTCTTCAGAGTCCTCACTGTTTTCATCATGTGCTTCCCTCTAATTCTTGTTTCTAACTAAATTCTTATTGTTGCCAGATTAAATACATAGTGCTTTGATACTGGGTCTGTAATACACAAGGCACGGTTTCCCTGTCTGCAGATATCTGACCATCAATAAAAGCAACACAGCTACATAGAGAGTCTGTTAGTAGATGTATTTGCTATTATCTATACAGGGATTAGACAGTTAAAGGAACCAATGATCAAATACTGTGGGTGTAAGAAGGGTTCTGTTCAACATTCATGTCCTCAAGATGGTGAGGTGAAATGTGGATGCTATCATGTTGAAATTCGCTTTCCTGTCATTGTAGAGAAATCACTACAGAAAATAGGACCAGATTTGAATCTGTTGCATAGTGCAGTTAATGTAATGAAACGACTGAGTCACTGAGTAACTGTTTTACCCTGCATTTGGCAATATCCCAGCCATATCACAGCAGAGGACACCAGAAATTGGCTTCACACATTGTACCAATGTGGGAATCGAACCCTGATCCCCAGCATGAAGAGCAAACGCTTTACCCTCTAGGCTACCCCACTACCTTGAAATGGTTGTTATGGGGCGGTGGGGTAGCCTAATGGTTAAAGCGTTGGCTCGTCACGCCGAAGACCCGGGTTCGATCCCCACATGGGCACAATGTGTGAAGCCCATTTCTGGTGTCCCCTGCCGTGATGTTGCTGGAATATTGCTAAAAGCGGCCTAAAACCAAACTCAGTCAGGCAGTCAGTGAAATGGTTGTTCGTACTATTTCATACTTATTCCAGTCTTCAGGCAGTATCCAAACAGACAATGCCTTAGCTAAACATGGATAACCGACCGTACACGCCAGGCTGACCAGTCCTAGTTCTATCCTCGTAATGCTGAGCTCCAGGTTGGGTAATATCAAGTACCATCTCTGAATGTCTATTGGTTTGAAGAGGTTGGGGATTGAACCAGCAACCTTCCACTCTCTGGGCAGCAACACAACACTTTCAGTAAGAGATAATTTTATTCATTATATACGAATTACACTGTGAGTGTCTCACAAGCACAGCACAGCTTTCAATCACACAACCACCTCTGCACTGACAGTGCAGGAAGTACATTTTGAGTAGCATTGTTTTTGTGCAAGATCACTTTTGAATATGAAGACATTCTAACCATCAACAAAGATGTAGATATTTCTACAGCATACATGTCAGCTTATGACATTTGGATTATTATAACAGCAACATATCCTCAAACATAACTCTTGTCCAAACTATTAACCTAGGTACTCTTTTGAATCTATGAGTAGTAACAACATTCTTTCTGGTGAATTTTACCGACAACAGTCATTCCCTAACCAGTAAAAGTATACCAAAAAGATGCACGGAGGATTTGGCTGGTGCAGTTACCAGCGTTTTGCAGAAACTGAACTCCAATTAATGGAGAAATGTGAAAATCACAGAAAACCTTACTTCCATGCATCCGAAACATAAGGCCGAAACTGACTAGTACAAACCTCTTACTGGCATGTATTAGCCAAAACAATTGGACAATGGTCAGTTGTGAATTTATAATGATTCATTTGCTATGAAAAAGTGAGTAATACCTACAAGCTTAAAAAATAACGATAAAATTGTCTAAATGTACATGAAGTAAAGTCTGTAAATGCATCCTTGTCAAGAAGTACCTGTGTAAATTTCACATCGATTACAGACCATGATTAAAAAGTAGAAAAATGTCATCAAATGATCTTTCTCTATGTACATATCCATGGATGAAATGACGACATCATCTACACAGTGTAAGTGCTGTTTGTGTTGGATTACAACCAATTACACTCCATTCTGACAGTGTTAAACAAGGCAAACAGTTTGACAAAACATGTTTGTTTCAGACTTGATATCATACAAAACATGTTTGTTTCAGACTTGATATCATACACTAATTTTTCCTGGCGGACTTAAAAACATACCTTATACATTATATTGTACATGGTACATATTTTTCAAATATCAGGAACGTCCTTGAAAAAAGAGACTTTGAAAATTGCATTTAACCCTTGATGAATGTTGAGTCTTCTTGGTATTGTTCAGAAATTACCAATAGTTGTACACCCTGTCTATAAACAGCTACAGGAGACATTTATAAACAGTCACCATGACAACAACTGACAAATACTTTTGATCTTAATCCTTAAACCCTTATTTTAACTGTAAGCTGTGATAACAGATGTTTTCGCGACTTAAGTGCTTTTTGATTACTTGATGACTATAACAACATGGAAACCTGACTAAAGTCTAGGACAGTATGTTGCTTCGGAGGTCATAGGACACTACAATGCTTCGGAATTCATAGGACACTACGATGCTTCCAAGGCCAAGATGATGGAACTATTCTCTCCGATTACTGTCTGTATTCAAGTCATTCATTTCCATCTCTTCTGTAACTGCAGCCTTGGGACGAGCCACCTGTCGAGAAAAAACACATGCCATACTAGGTCCTCTAAACTCAGGACACGAAGCACCCACACAGAGTCCTTATCCTGGACAAACATGGAGACTGCAAAATGTCAGGAGCTGGAAACTAGACCTATACCAGTAACCTGGGATCACTCTTAGATAGGAATGTGTCCCCTACAGCTGATTAGGACTTATAAAAGGATAACAATATATAGATGAAACAACTTCTTTTTCTACAGTGGGAGCCATGTTTCAGTGTAGGTTCTAACATCACTATCACGCAACATCTAAAAGTCTTTCAAAGTAGAGATATGGACTTGCCAGATAACTGTGAACAAACAGTGGAGAGAGATATTGTTTCAGCTTTATAACTGTAAACTATGCCTGAAATACACACACACCTCTATACATAACTATGTATCTGCACTTTAAACTTACAACCATGCAGTGAGGAAAGGACAATCATCATCAGAAGCTTTCATCAAATGATCACGTTAAGTCAAGTCCATGTTAAACTTTAGGATGACATTCACCATGTACATGGATATATTGAAGGATGACATTCACCATGTACATGGATATATTGAAGGATGACATTCACCATGTACATGGATATATTGAAGGATGACATTCACCATGTAAGTGGATATATTGAAGGCATGTGGAAATAGATAACATTTAGCCCACACCTCGTCTTGGGAGAGACACATCCACTACTCTTCTAGTCCACGGCCAGTACCAGCTATATCAATAAGTTTTATTACCAAACTAGTTATTTTACATTAATTACCACTAGTATAAAATGTGCTCCAGATATGGTATCCATGTAGTCTCTCAACAAAATAAATGACACAATAGACATTGTGAGGATATTCCACACAGCAGCACTACAAACCATCAACATTTACTGGTCACACATCAACCACTGTAAAGGCACCACCACTACTAAGCAATTCAAACAATTAATCTCAACTCTGATGACCGGGCCTATTTTACCATCATGTCTGTGTGTTTGAAGTTTAATGCTGACACAGCAATATTCCAGCTGCATGACAGCAGTCTGAATAATTGATCCAGACAATGCAGTGATTGACAACATGAGCACATTACACACATGACATCATTAAACCAAGTCAGTGCACCTGACCACCCAATCCCGTAAGTCACCTCCTACAACGCATTGCTAAAGAGCAACTCTATCCTGGATGTTCAAGGGTTGGCCAGCATCATGCAATAACCCAGAAGACAGGAACACCTTGCATGATCTCTCACTCAGGACATTCCTCAATACAAGCAGTGACATACATCACATAATCTGAATCTAGATGCTGATTCATCTTTCTGCTTGTTAGGCAGTGCATGCATTCAGTGTCTTACTGGTTGAAACATAAACAATTTGTTGTATCAGCTAATAAAGGAAAGTCTGCAGCAAAGCAGAGGATATATTGATCATGTTTGCGAAACCCACAAACATGGCATGGAGCTGGCATAACAAAGTCCAACAAACATGGTATGGAGCTGACAATGCCTTGGACATTAATAAAGCTTTCAGTGGGACTGAAACCAGTGATTTGGAACACCTAGTAACTAAGCTGATAAGTTTGTATACTGTACACATATAAGGAGTATAAACAATGGGGCATATATGTACTTTGTCCCTGCAAGATATTTTCAACACCCCCAGCTTCAGTCCATTTACACTGCAGTGAAATTGGACAGATAATCAGAGCTTAGTTGTCAGAGTTATTCATTGTGCATTTGCATTGATTATCACAACAATGTCCTTTGATGTATTAGAGTTCAACCCTGAATCATGTATATATCCATGCAGCAGAAAATGTGTCCAACCTCACTGATGCATGACCAAATCTGTCCAACTTAGCTAAAAGACATCCAATGATGTACACTTATTGGAACCAAAAAGGTTCAAAAGTAAATCTGTTTTTCGCTCTACGATTCCAGTGTAATTAACGGTGGATAGATAGATTTATATATATGTGCACTGACATAATCAATGCAACTGCCCTTGTTACTAACTCAGTTCTGCTTTTAACATTCAGTTGAGCATGATCCTATAAAAGCTTGTAATACCTTAGTTAGTTAGTTTAATTGTTTACATTGGATCCAAATTTTGCATATAAAATCATTGGTTCGATTCGTAGATGCATCCAGTTTATAGTGGAGATGTATCGAACAAATACCCTGGAGATTATCGAGGATCGGCTAAATCTATCTTAATAGCTAATCATTGTATATCTAGCCAAATAGTAAATAATTGTTCCATCATATCAGCTTCAGTCTAGAGAGTGCAAAGTCAATGTTTCTATCTCAGGGCTCCAGATAATTTTTCATGATCAGGAGTACATACTCCTTATTGTTTCAATACAGGAGTACTGGAAAAACTAAGAGTACATTAAGAGTACTGAATGGAATTTAATGGTGTATCAGTAATCTTGTGTTTCGTTTCACATATGCACCACAACATTGCTACTCTTGTGTAAACAGGTCAGTAAACAATAAAACGATACGTTTTCAGATAAATACGTCTGTAACTGATTCTAAGACCGTACACCATTGCTGTGGTGCGTATCTGCTATGTTTTCTAAATGATTTCCTACTGTATCGTGCATATTTTTTATCCGTACATACGCCGATACAGCCCTTATCTGGTGCCCTGTACCTTAAGTGTCATCATACCAAAACATGTTATATGATGGTACTTCTTGTTACCCTGCCTGATAGGGATAAAATGAGCTGGTCAGCTGGGAGTACCGGTCAGTATGCTGTATGCGAGTGGGAATCCATGTTGAACTATTGCATTATTCAGACTAGTACACAATGTACAAGCAGTCACAAACAGATAGGTACATGCATGTATGTTTATGAGCAATGCGTATGCATTTATTCATGTATGAAAAATGCATGAGCAGAGGCTGGTACAGATGCAAAGAGGCCAATACAGATGAACAGAGGCCAGTACAGATGAACAGAGGCCAATACAGATGAACAGAGGCCAGTACAGATGAACAGAGGCCAGTACAGATGCAAAGAGGCCAGTACAAATGCAGAGGGGCCAGTACAGATGCAGAGAGGCACAGAGGTAGGTACAGATACCAGCAGATTCAGGTACTTACCAGCCAGTTGAGAGGGGTTGAGATGAGGAGGTCGGTGGCAAAGCCTAGTGTTTCCTGTACATAGCTCAATCTGTCCTTGGCCTGACTCAGGAACCAAAATGGGAGGTCTTCATATGATTTAGCCTGGAACAAACATGAGAAGTTCAATACACACCCAGAATATGTCATATAGGTAAACACCCTGCATGTGCTATATTGATAAACATGCAGCATATGTCACATCAATAAACATCCAGATCATATTGATAATGCCAAGGGTTAGTTAGTCATCATATCATTTGCACAAAGAACTTGCAATATTTAAAGTACATCTTAATCTAAAGAAAAGGTGATCAAACCAAACCATGAATGTGGACTGATTCACAGCTCTTTCTTGGGAGAAAATGGAAAAGTAACAATTATGAAAGACGAAAAACAAACCTTGGAGAAAGTTGAGTAGAGTTCTTCAATATATTTTGTAGCCTGAGCAATAGTTTCCCGAAGATGCTGAGGTTGAGAGGTGATGTACTGGGACACTGTGGCGGTGCTGTGACGTATCTGGCGGGTAAGGCGACGGGCAAGAAGAATGGTTCTCTCCTCCATGTTCTGGGGGTAAGTGTGCTTTATTATCATGATATTACTTAAAACTCAAACAAATCGCTTGCTTTTCATTCTCCCTAACAGTAATGGAACTTCCTCTGCTGTGTTCATTGAGGACACACAGACATCTCACACGCACATACCCCAGCCCTGTGCAGGCACATTGGAACCATTGTCTCTCTCCATTTTCGCCCAACGCAGAATAAGAGATAAGCAATTTAGTATGAGTCACGAAGAGGAGAAATAATGGACATTTGAATGAATCTCATCACATCAGATGCAAATCTGGTACTTTTATGTGTGAAGCTGCTGTTTCTAATTATCAACAAGGTAAAAGAGCATGAAAGAACTGTGCTGGAATATACCGGTATGGAACACAAATTAGAAGTCAAATTTTCATACAGTGTCAAAGAAGTTCATTATTGCCTCAGTATCAGGAAAGAAAAATCTGTGACATTTCCATCATTGGTAAAAAAATTCTGATGAGAAACTGTTCTTTTTTGTCCAAATTGCAAACGAGTCAGCCCCCAAGGTGCCTCCAGTCATGGAGATGTTTCCTCACCTGAGGGTTCTTCTCTTCCCCCTCCTCATCCTCGGTGGTGATGCGGCTCCAGGTGTTGGTGACCTTGTCATGCACAGCGGTCACACTATCGCCTACAATGGTGCGGGCCTGGTCCATATTGTTCTTGGCATAGTCGATCTGGGGGACACAATATTAAAATAGTCAGTACAGGATACGGAAAAGATACAGTGATTGTAACGGGATGGTGGGCAATTGTTCTGAGTGTGTTGTAGCACTCAGTAATAATCCAGTTCAATGATGGCGTTTGTTTATAATTGTGTTTGGACCAGACAAACCAGCAACCATCCTTGGGTTTGGGTAACAATCACATGTAAGTCACTGAGTCTCACCACAAAATTCAGTCAGTCACCAAGTACAAGTATAAGCTTGGACAGATATTCTCGCCTAGAATCTCTACAGGAACAGACCAGGATGAAAATGGCGTGCTGTAATTTCAGAAACATCACAATATCTTTTTCAATAATTGAAAGTTGTTTTATGCCATCTTTCGAATAGTTTTTCAAAGAAATCATGTGGTAAACATGTGGATGATCTATAATCCAATTGTGCTGTTTTCTCGCATGGATAAATAAAGTAGTATACCTCTTTAAAACCAAGGGAAAGTTACAACCATCTTTACATGCAACAAGCATAGAAGTAAGGTGACAATATTATTTCCGTTCCACTCGGCAGAAATGATGATGTATACTCAGCAAAGTCAGCCAGGTGTGTCAGTAAGGTACACAATAGGTCACTGAAAGTGGGAGGCACCAATGGTCAGTCAGGAAAGGTACCTACCAGGTTGACGGTAAAGTTGAGTTTGGACAGGGCATCCTGACCCTTCACCTGGACGCCACGCAGGTCTCGCATGGCCCTCTTGTACATGCGGCGTCGCACCTTGGACGTGAGTGACGTGGCACGGTACAGAGGATTCTTCTCTGGCTTGTCAACCTCACCTGATCGATGATTCACAGAAGTGAAATATGTCACATCTTGGGCTATCATAATAAACTGCAGATCCAGTACAGAGTGATAAATTGTGCTGTCATGGGAACATGTACTTTTAAGGAGTAAATATTTTGTCTGGAAATTCATTGCATCTGAAGTAAGATGACAAGTGTGATGTTTTCAGGCATCTTAATGTATAATCAATTTGTCAAAGTTTATTTAACATCATGAGAAATGTATTGCTTATGGCCGACGGTACCGTTCTGAAACACTATGAAAGTCAATGTTGGAACTATGGAACTTGATAAAAATAATAGTGACAGAATGCCTTGCAGAGCAAAATAACATGCTCAGTGTATATAACTTTCACTTTATCCTGGAACTATGAAACTCTCAACTATGTGACAGTAAGGTTCATGACAAAGGTCAAAGCTTCCACTCACCATCCTCGGGAGGCAGATATCTGTCCACCAAATGTTCGGACGTAGACAGCACACCGTCCAGTCCAGACACAGCCAGCTGGCCATACTTGGTACCGAGGGAGGCATCCAGCACACCTTGACCAAGACTTTGGACACGTGCAATCTGACTGGTGCTGTAGTTCTTCACACCATTGACCGTTGCAGTACCAAACTGACCCACACGAGTCACCTGCAAGTCAGTATTTGAAAGTAACATATGTCCACTAGTCTGATAAAATACACTTCAAGAAGGGCTTGTGATATTTCACTGTACCTTACCATGTTTGGACAATAGGTAGATCGCAACTCTGAATAATGTATTTTGGAAAAGTGAAAAAATAGTCATGTCTAAACCTGATAAGAAGGTTATTGTATATCACATACATAACAATATTTCCCTCTTATGATTATATACAGAGAGTATTCACTTCTGAATTGTGCAAGAATGTCCTCATCTAATATTAAATGCATCACAATTTCACAAATTTCAAACATAATTCAATCAACAACTGAAAATTCCAATTCTTGCTTTCAGCAGGTTAATAACTAACCCATTGCTATAGCATAAAACCAGCACGGGATTTGCATAAACAGAGTTCAATGTATTAACATTGCAGTTTTTCTAGTTGTCTGATCACAGAAATGACAAATGCTGTATTGCTGGGACTGACCTGCTGCTTGCCGACGTTGTAGACGCCACTGACGGTGCTGGTGACAGGTTTAAGGTATTCCTCACAGGCTTTCTTGCTGTTGGCATACACCTGTAATTAAACAACATGCGGTCAGGTCCATTCAAGAATTCACTTTAACACATTTCATGTCTAATGCCTGTCCTATCTATTATCTGCCTATCATTAAAGTCCTGAAGTGGATATGGCCTAATTGGACTTTGGTTTATGGTATCATAGTTGCAAAAAGAAAGGCTTGGTTAGCCAATCAAATGACGCAGATTCACTTTCAACTTAATCATATCTTGTTGGCATACCCAAGTTTTACATATGCACATTAATGTGTGCATTTTCTACGAGCAACAGCAATACTTATCCATTGAGTGTAATTATGTATGTTGAGTAGGGCGAGTGATTGTGTTCAGTTTTATGCCACACTCAGCAATATTCCAGCTATATGGGGGCGGTATGTAAAGTCTGGACCAGACAATCCAGTGACCAACAGCATGAGCATCGATCTACGCAGTTGGGATACGATAACATGTGTCAACAAACAAACCATCTCTCTTACATGTCCTAGCAATAATTACACAACGAGCTTGAGCAACACACACCTCATCAGCAGGCTGGGTGATGACTGGGTACTTGGTCTCCAGGGTGTTCAGCTTCTCACAGGCATAATGATTCACCACAGCAACTGGAAACAAAAAATTGTAACCTACATGAAAAATCTACACATTTGACAATCCCTTCCTTAATAATATTTACACTGTCACTAGTCATAATTGATTCAGCACATCCAAACGGAAAAGCAGAATCACAGACATTTTTCAAGCAAGCATATATGCAGCTGTGTTATTCTGAGGACAAGTGAAATGAGACTTACATATTCCTCTGCATTTGTCTGTAAGAATATCTCCAGAATTTGAAAGACTGCCTTAATCAAAGCTGCAGGGGTGGAAATAACCTATTGCCCGACGCCCGAGCCCAGCGTTTTATTCTGTCGGGCAAGCAAATTTGTATATCACACTGTACCGGTGTCCAGTTGACTTTCCAATATTAATTATGTTGTTAATTTAAAGAATCAACAAGAAAAAATCCGGTACCGGTATAGTGGAAAAATCATCAGGGTGATTTTACATGTGTCACTGTACCGGAGTACACTAGCAATTTTAAAGGTATTTCCACCCCTGAGCTGGTATTTAAGATAGATACCACAGTAATCCCATACCATTAACAGTAAAATCTGTTTGGAAGTGTCAGGTTTTCTCACTTGGTGCTGTCCCTTCACTACTTGGAAAAAGAATATACTTACTCTGAGGCTGGACTTTGTCCACAAGTGGCTTAGCAGTTTGAGCCACTGTGGTGACACTGCTCTCGGCCAAGTTGAGGGCTGTCCTCAACAGGGCATGCCTTTCTTTTGTCTTCTCATAGGCACTGAAGGCAGTGGTCCATGCCAGGTTCACCATCGGTAGGTTCCCCAGCTTATTTATGAACTGTTCCTCTTCCATTCTTGCTTGTTGTGCCTGCAGACTTTGTCGTACATATAATTACTGCTGTAAGGAAAAAGAACTCAAAATAATACTTGATGATGAGTCATCAGGACGACAATGAGTTCATAACTTTGCACCTCCTGGTTAGATACAAACACGGAATAGTTTTAAATAAAGATAAGCGTAATCCTGACATGGGAAGGGGAAATGTCATAACGTGATAGATGTGAGTAATATGGGAGTGGGGGACTGCAACATGATGATGATATAGGGTAAGGAATGCAAACATTACACAATGCATACAATCACAAGTCAGCAGTTGATGGTATAATCATCCTCCTAATATTATGGGTTTTCGGACCCTTAAAGACATCCATTGTTGTCTTGATCATCACACAAACAAATGAAAAACATCTTGTTTTCATCAATAACTCCCAAATTCACAATAATTCCCCAAAACACTCATTTTTAAAAAAAGATTCATGAAATTTGATTCTAGTGATTGTCAAATTGTGTGTATGTTTTGGAGGAAGGAGGGGGAGTGGTGTACCTGCTTTTTGTGTCTATGTTGGACATAAACTCCTGAAGGGTAAATGAAGGGCAGGGACGACCACTGTGATTCTAGATCTAGCTACAGTGATAGTTTAGTGTCTGCTATCTTTTAAGTTTAGGACTTTGTCATAAAACTCCAAACCTCTGCACATGACAAAATAATAACATTTCACGAAAAAAGCCCCATTGGCATTGTAGCATTCTCTAAAGTTATCACTGTACAAAGGCAGTATGCTGTGACTACTCAAAGCGAGAGGTTGGCCACCCACCCCAGGGATTCCACTGGTCAGTCTGCTCCCCTGCCAGTTCATGGATAATGTGTAGCTACCATGTACACAACAAAGGGCCAGTCGGGGACCACCATGTGGACATACTGGCAGTTGGATAACCAAACTGACCCACCTAACCATGGTGACTGGACCAGGAACAAATCCATCGATCATCCATTAATCATCCATTAAACCATTAAACCAAAATGATTTTTCTCAGAACAAATCAAAGTAGACATTGTTGCTGTTAACATTTATAAAACAGTGTGAATAACCTCCAAATAGATCACACACATGTAGCCGTACATATACATTTTCATAGTTGTCTAGGAACCACTGAAGTAATGAACTCTAAAGACAGAAATCGCACATATTTGATTAAATCACTGACATTTCACAAGTTTCAGGCCTTGATTTGATTTCTAAACTTGTACCTCTCCTGAAGTCGACGATCTGCTGATTATAGGTAAACGTTTTGAATCCAGAAAACTGTACTTACCTCAGTATAATGTGTGAGAGTTCCAGCATTTAGCGAGCTGTGAATGTTCCTCGGTGGTCGAGGTTTTCTTTATATATACCCCAGCCAAATTACATCAACGTACGGTTCAAAGTCCACTTGCTGGTCTGCGCGTGACCCTCCTTGACGTGTTTCCTAAAATAACTCTCGAACATGCAGAGCCGCCTGGCGGTCAAAGATCGTGTACTAGGTCAACGTGACCTAACCTTTACTCTCCCACTTTGCCCCACCGTGGTTTGAATTTTGTCCGAAAACTTTGGCCACATACGTACAGTTGACAAGATATACTTCAAGTTCGGTTGTCATACAGCGTGTTTTATTAATTGAGCAACGTTTCATTATTCTCCACGCAATTATTTTGTAAACGTTATATTCAATTAATACTTCTATAATTCGGTTTATACAATGTCAAAATGTTAATAATGAAATCTATTAACTATTTTAACAGAGTTGGGAACAGTTAGGCAGATCTAAAGACAGGGTTTGTTCAACATATACGTCCGTTGTACCCACCGTCCCAGAATTTAACCTCTTGACAAACCCACGAACAAGGATGTTGAAAGGCCCAAAGTAATAATCTGAATTATTACATACTGCGTTGCACCAGAATCAAATGTGTTGTAGTCACGTGGTCTGTGGTTAATTCAAAGCCTACTCTGGCGGTTACCAATTTGAGCATTTTCGCCGTTCGTTAAATATTACTGTGCTTGGGATGACAATGATAAAAATGTTCAGCACTCACAATGTTCAGAACGTGGGAGGGTCATTTTGTGATATACCTGTTTTAGATACACGTATTATCTTGTGCGATTCTGCATGTGTTTGGACTGTGTTTGACAAGCGTTGTAAGTTTAAAAAATCCATATCATATGCACTGTTTATAACTTCCCCTGGGATTCGAACCACTTGTGTAGTGGGTCCTGACATGGCTAAAGAGTAAATCAGTGTATAGTGTATTGAAACCACTGCTTCTCATGACGCCTCGACACGTTATAAAATCAGTTACATGGTTTGTTTTCACGGCATTAACGATTTACGTCGAAATCATTTCGCGGAAGGGCCTGCTGGAGCCCGTTTCACAAAGCCCTCTTACCGGTACGACCTCGTAAAGCAGGTCGTAGACCACCTCTTATTTTTATACCCCCTTTCACAAAGACCTCTTATATTTACACTGTGCCGTAAACAGCCCAAAATGTTAGGACCCCGATTGACCTGTCGTAAATGCTTTAGGAGGTCGTAAACACTACAAAGATGGCGTCAACGATTATGGCACTGCAAGTGATTAAAACGCGCTAACAAAGAAGACCTGAGAAATTTTGAGACAGGTCGAACGTGCTCGACACTCTGGATGATGTTGACATGATGTCGAGATATAGATTTCCTAGGCATGTTGTTTTCTAACTGTGCAGAAAGTTAGAGCCCCAACTGAACAAACCTACAACAAGGCGTTCACATGCTATTCCGACCTCCCTGCAAGTGTTGTGTACACTGAGGTATTTGGTAAAACGGGCTTTCCTCAATGAAATCGTGGATCTCCCATGGAGTTTCCAGAGCTAGTGTGTCAAGAATACTCCGCGACACCACTAGTGATCTGGCCGAGTCTCTGGACTTGATTAAAAACCCCAGGGTGCCACAGGGACATATACATATGTTTGCATTTAGGAATTAAGATACAGAGTCGTGCAAACGTATTCGGTCACTTGACGTAATTTCCATAGACTTACATGTTAATTTAGTGTAGCATAAATAATTTTCATGAATTTAATTAAGATCCAAGTCAAATTTTGCATACTTGTGAGGAATCATCTTACCTACAATTGCATAATTTCTGTTTAATTTTCCGTTGCTTATTTATCGAATGGCAACAATTTAATCAACATGCGTACAGTGCCGTGAACGCCTTGAACATAGCGGCCTACGGGATTGGGCATTGTGGAACCAGTTGATAAATGTGATGTCATAAGTTAAATAATGGGCGGAAAATAGAACTGAAACTATGTGCGCAGGGCAGAGATGATTTCAAACTTTACAAAGATCTATCTTAAACTCACTTCATGAAAATTATTTATGTTACACTGAAATAACATGTAAGTCTATGGAAATTACGTCATGTGTCCGAATACTTTTTGCGCGGGTCTGTATGTCCTTCCTCTTTAACCCTCACTTTGAAGTCCAATAAAATTCTAAATATATCACGTACACAAATATACTTCACAGTTTTGTATTCTGCGGGAAATTACCTGTTTCTTGATACCATCCACTATTATCTCAGACAAAGCTAAAGTGCTTAAAATAACCTTTCTAAATAGGCTTCAGCGTAAATATCGCCATGTTTGACACAATACGAAATCGCGATTCATAGCATTATTTGCTGTACAGTATGTTTTCAAATGTGAAAATCGGATAATTACTGGGAGTATTGAATTTCATAAATACCATATTAATGATAATTGAAATCAGTTTTTCATGATATCACTAATGCTAAATCTGAAAGCTGCCGATGAACCTTGAATCGGTTGGGATGTTTTCGAAAATATACTTACACGAACGCCGAAGTGCGCTTTCCGCTATATTGGATAGTGTTTACAAAATCACGTCTCGCGAAGGCCGGTATTGAGACGCCTATTACATCACGTATATTTCATAGTCAGCTGCGACAAATGCATCACTGAATTCCCCATTTTGTGTAAAACTGTCTGTTGAGGTATGAGGTTGATGTTCTAGACTGTGTACACTTTTCTACGTATACCTGAAAGACTGTAGTTTTTGATCCTAAATGTTAAAACCACCTCATGGTCATTATTTATACCACAGATTATTATGTAGCAGTGACATTCTTTGTGTAACAACGTTCCAAGTGTATAACATTGTAAATGTGGATAGTCCGTGAGGGGCAGAGTTTTAGAATGTACTACAACCCGTTATATTAGGTCTTTCAGTGTGTTCTAATGCTCAGAACATTATATAGAGATGTAGCATCTTTTCCTTTTGAGTATAATAGGGGGAGCTACCTCTTACCTCTCATCTCAAGCTGCAAGAAGACCAGCATTTTGTGCGATGATATTTGTACCCCGCCAGGCCTGGTTGCAACTTGGATTACTTTTGTTGATTAGCTTTCTGATTAATGCTACCATCTCATATTCTATTGCTGTAATCTCTGCTCTGGTATTAGGTTACCTTTGAATTTGTATTGCACCCTATTTTGTTCTGTCATAGCGAAACCTGTGTTGTAATTTGTACTGATTTTTTAACATAGTTAATTTTGGAATAAAATAGTTAATTACATCATACTGCTAACGTGTTTGTTGTTTCACACCTAGTGCTTCTATGGGGTGATTCCCGGTTAACTTTTTCGTTTCAACTTGGAAGTCAACAGGGAAGAAGATAAACTGATGAACTGTACTGGCCTTTTGTCTGTAGACTAATCATCTAGACCACTTGATGCTGTCATGCAAGGTATTATCTCAGTACTCCATAAAAGTGTTTGTGTAAGAGCTAAAGTGATAATGTCATCACGACCATGAACTTAGGTCACATCCCGATATCACTTTATCTGTGACACTCTGCAGACATTTAGACATGTCAGCTATTGTTTTGTTCGTAAACAAAGTTGAAAAAAATACTTCACCTTGACCTCATAAAAATATTTATCGGAGCAGTCCATTCAGAACAAGGGGAAACCAAAACGCAAACTCATTACGTCAGAGCTCTTGCAAAGTCTTGACGCCAGCAAAAGTAACCCATAAGCTGAGATAATGGGATATACCTTAATTGATTTTCAGTCTGTGTATTGCCTAATAATAGATTGCCCCTGTGAAAAGTCATATGTTTGTCAGCATCACGTCAATACCCATTTTCTGTCTCGGTCTTGACGTTCACATTAGTTTCATGTATGAAACATGGAACATATAACCAGATGTAAAAAAGGTCAAACTTCACTCAGAATGTCTCTCTCGCCATGTAAACAAAGGTTCTATACTAATCTTGTTAATCATTTTGGCACTCAGATGTGCACTCTGTTTGATTAAAACAAATTAACATAGGCTTCATTCTTCAAAATGGTATACTCGGCAGATCTGAACACAATATTACCCACGAGATTGATAGTCTATACAAATGTGTGTGCACGTCTATGCGTGTGTTGTGTTACAAACCAAGAGACATGGTGTTTTCTGTACAAACACCGAGGGAAGTACACTGGCGTGACTTTAAGCCTACAGTGTCTAAATAAACCTACACTGACTTAGAGAATGACAAACGGGCATCGAAGACCTACGGTTGACCTTTCCTGAGTAAAGGAATGGTGTTAGACCCGTCTTTGGCGAGGTACACACATCATTCACTCACGAGGGAGAGATAAACTGTATTTCCGACATTCAAGTAGGCTATTCCATATACTAGTATCTCAACAGTATTGAAAATCGCTATAAGCACATGTGCAAATGCATGGGCGGTTCCAGGAATTTTCAAAGGAGGGGGTTCAGGGGTTCGGAACATTGTGACCTCCTCTCTATACCCTCCTCTCTAACTTTAGTCATTTTCAAAAGGGGAAGGGGGTACCCCCTGAGCACACACACACACACTCACACACACACCTGGATCCGCCAATGAAATGTCGGAATAATTAAAACACGTTCTTTCTTTTGTTGTAATGTGATTATTGTCACGACCTTGTACATGGCGTTCGTATTATGTCAGACATGGGGTTATGCATAGGGTCATTTATATGCGATGTCAAATGGCGTAATGTAAGAAAATACATTTAATGGAAACCAACAACGTAGATGTAAACCATTCAAACTGAAAAATATGCTTTGAAAATTAGATTACTCCCGGGAATGGACATAAATATCAAGTTTAACACTTTAAGCTTGTTTTTTTCCCATGATGACAGCAATAGGTTCGTCACACAACTTTCATTCAAATTTACATCAGACTCAAATTCTAGGATGATATTGAACGTGCATGTAACATGTCTATGTGTATGTCAGGTTATATTTGTATATCCTTTTTCCAGTTAGTTCTGTCAATAGCATTCTTAATGAGTTTTTGTTTGAAAATATCATTGTAAAAATGTACACCTGGTTTAAGGTAAAACACGACTGTCAACCGCAGACATGCGTGCCTAAAGTCCCAAGCAGCATGGACTGAAAATCCCAGTCAATGTCCTCTGTATACTTGGACTTTAGACCTATGTAGTAAAGATACCCGCGGAGCGAGCATGTCCGGGTCACGACTGCTTGGTGATCACTGCGAGTGCACAGAACAATCCACGGTATGTGGGACCAGATGATAGGGATTGGCACATGATCACCGGCCAGTCTAGGTCTATTTATACACATGGAAATTCCACTTGAGTTTGACGCATGAGTTTTAGTTGGGCCGCGATGATTTACAGAAACGTACGTGCAGCAATATACACAAATCATGTAGTCAGCTGAGCATGGACTGAGCATTTAGGGCTACTGTTATATTTCTCCTGGCCAAGATGAGGCATGTCAGACAAGGAATTTCTGAGTCGAATCACCCATCCAAATGTACACACCCATCTGTGTTCTACCTGTACACATCCAGGTAACCCATCCATGTACTACCATGTACACACCCACCTCACCCATCTGTGTTCTACCTGTACACATCCAGGTAACCCATCCATGTACTACCTGTACACACCCACCTCACCCATCTGTGTTCTACCTGTACACATCCAGGTAACCCATCTATGTACTACATGTACACACCCACCTCACCCATCTGTTCTACCTGTACACATCCAGGTAACCCATCCATGTACTACCTGCACACACCCACCTGACCCATCTGTTCTACCTGTACACATCCAGGTAACCCATCCATGTACTACCTGTACACACCCACCTCACCCATCTGTGTACTAACTGTAGACACTCAGGACATCCATATGTGTACTAACCCTACAGAGGTATCCATGTACTATGTTCTGTATATAAATGGCAACTCCATACTGCTAGTGATCAAGGTTGAACACTAATTCTAACAGTACCCTGGCTGATCTGGGGTATGCTTGTACCCCAGTGAAAGTGATGGACACTGACCAAGTTGTAACAACATATAAATATCAAACATGCACAGAAATATCAACATGACACCAGTGCAATCAGCACATATTTATTTCACACTTCATAAATGAAAACATATTACAGGGATTAAAGGCAGAATATCTTCCATCCTACAAACCTTAGTTATGATCCTACACACACTGAAACAAGTCACAAACATTTTCAAAGCATCGATATCTTCACTGTATGACAAACTTTTATATGAAGCTGAAAGTGAAATATAATCCATTACACAGTCAACACATTATGTACAATTGATTGGCCACCTGTCATATCAGATATGAAAGTGCATGGGCGGCATTATAACAAAGGCACAAATCTGTGCTGTAAGCACCTATCAACCCAATGATTACCTCAACTTAAAGCTGCTGATGCATGGACAGATTAACAAATTTGATTCTCTACAAGACAATTGAGGTGAACATGTATTGAGACTAATGCTACCGAAGAAATACCTCGTATTCAGTTTGTCTTGTTAGTTCGTTGTTTAATGCTGCACTCAGCAATATGCCAGACATATGACGGCGGTCTGTAAATAATCGAGTCTGGACCAGACAATCCAGTGATCAACATCATGAGCATCGATCTATGCAATTGGGATACAATGACATGTGTCAACCAAGTCAAGCGAGTCTGACCACCCGATCCTGTTAGTCGCCTCTTGCGACAAGCATGGGTTACTGAAGACCAATTCTAGTCTCCCATTCAGTAAACAGCACATATAAGATGGAAGGACTGTTTTAGGTGGGAAACATTGCATGTCCTTTACATCACTTTCTCTGCTTTACCAAACTTCTAGAAAACAAACAGTGACCTGGCTAGCTATTCTCGAAACGTTCGTAGCCCTACAAACTTTTAAGCCCATTCTTAACACATTGGCTACGATCAAAGTTAAGAATTCTTAGGGCTACCAACGATTCGAGAATAAGGGCTCTGATATAAACTGTATCTAAGTAACAAAGGTACGAAACTCCTCACAACTAATACTGACCTTTGTAGAAGGTAACAAAGGTGGTGAAGGGTATTGCCAATCAAACCTTCACCCCTCTGAGAATGTGTGTTTCGTATTGACCTGATTACTATGTATGTTTATTAATGAGCAGTAAACAGTATATCCTCGAGCATTAAGTATTGGACACTATCTACTTTGCGCAAAAGGATAAAACCACAATTACATAGGCTAAAATCGAGTACATTCAGGCTACAAGTATCTTGATTAACATTTTAAAGACTAGATTCTCATTATCTAAAACTAAAACTAACAATGATTTTTACAAAAACAAGCCATTTCATGTTAGCATTCTTAACAAGTTCTGCTGACATATAATTTACACAAGAGCGCAAAGTTAAAGAGTAATGATAATAATGTTTTCATTTCATTGTGAATGTCTGTTTTCTTCATTTGGGGCAAATCTTGTTGATAAAGTAAAAATGAACAAAATTGAGCAACTACAAACTTAACATATCTGTCTCTCCTTTAATTGAATTGACAACTACACACAGCACCACATGCAATATATGTCCCACCGGTCGGACGAATCAAATGAATCCCTAAGACATCAGATTCCTGTCGGAATCTCAAGTTGAAATCCATCAATTGGCTTACAATCACATGAAACCATCAGACCATACAACTGATTCAGCAGACATGTCTGAAAAGCCAAACATCTACAGAACATTTCATTGTTCACTATGCTGTTACTATTGAATTGTTCCCCATGTAAGAGATCATTGGAGGCATTTTTATTAAAAATATAATTGTGATTGATAACACCTGACAGTGAGTGAGTGAGTATGGTTTTACACCACATTTAGCAATATTCCAGCAATATCTTGGCAGGGGACACCAGAAATAATGGGCTTCATATATTGTACCCATGTGGGGAATGGAGGTGTTCCGCGTGACAAGCAAAAGCTTTAACCTCTTGGCTACCCCACTGCCCCTCTTACAGACTTCCCAGGAAGCTGAGAACTGAAAATCATGTGAGCACTGATTCATTGACTGGCGTGCTAATAATGCAGTGCTCTGAGTGTCCCAGGGTAGCATTGGCAGAAATTGAATAGTTTTATCATTAAAGCGGTACAAGTGTTGCTTTATCAATGCAACAAAATGAACACTATATTCTCAATTTGTCAAGTAGCCTGTCCTTGTTGTCTGAAACTAACATATTCTGAATGAATACCACCAATGTTTTCAAATAAACGTGACTTTGGATCTGAACGAAACAAAACTTTTGAAAAAGATTTTATATTTATTTTTCCATTTCTTGATGCTGTTAATAATGGTGTGTAATTGTAGGCTGCTGATGACGATATATCTGGACACTGGGCTATTGACATTAGTCCATGGTAGAGCCAACAAGGATAATTACCTTAAATATCTGCAGTCATACAGTTACAATAATCACTTCAATGGACTTCATTTAGTATAGAACTCTTTTTGTAGTAAACTCCTAAAACAATACAGAAACAGCATCAATTAGACAAATCATTTAAACAAACTCACTATCATTTCATGACTGAGAAGCATTGACCAACATTCAGCTAAGACTGACTGACTGAGTTTAGTTTTACGCCGCTTTTAGCAATATTCCAGCAACATCACGGCGGGGGACACTAGAAATAGGCTTCACACAATGTACCCATGTGGGGATTCGAACCCGGGTCTTTGGTGTGACGAGCAAACGCTTTAACCACTAGACTACCCCATCGCCCCATTCAGCTAAGAACATGGCATCAACAATCTTTTGATTGTCTGAAGATTGGAAGTAAACAATTACTGATCTCCACAATCTTCTTGCATGCCTTAGCTAGCAAGAATGTATTTCAAGTAGAAATGCATATGATTTGACATTTGAAATTTTGGAAAATTCAAAATAAATGGGTATAGTTGAGCAGCAGCTGCCTCAAAATAAACATGTTGAAATCCTATGAAACACTTCAATCACACTAAGACACACAATGTTAGAGTAACAGATTAATTGTGATGATTATTATCACATTTTATTCAATGTTTATGCCATTTCATTTATATGCAATTCATTATCACACATTCAAAGAACACAGCACACCTACCAGACAACCATAAGGCCCTGGACTCATATACTATTCAAAAGAAGTTAAGAAACACCTAATTTCCAACGTGACTATAATCGGTCTGTCATGGCTGGTGAGTATTACAACACACAGCCTTCCAGTAGTGGGTGTTCTACAATTGTTTTGAGTAGTATATTTTCATAGCAACAAACAATAAAGGTCTTCGTTGCAGTGTAAGGTCTGACCGACAAAACACGTCATGTTATTGTCAGTGTAAGACAAGAACGACTTCGGGAGGGTTCAGACTAGAATATGCAAGAAAAATGCCTTTAATTAACTCATCACTAACCAGATTCAATAATACATCACAATGAGCTGATTTCAATTTTTAAAAGTCCAACATGGTTACCCCGTTTATCCTTCTGCTGTGTGGGTTAAGCAGGGGAGCCTGTTTTAATTTAATACAAGTCTGCACCATGGGATCGACCATTCAGTTGCCTGAGGAGAAATATTGTTCCAAACACTTAGAAGATGAAATAAATAACTTTGTTTTGCACTGATAATGATTAATCAATTATCTAACAAAAATCATGGTAATCCCCAAACACATCATTCTTGGTAAATAATTTGCAAAAACAAGCCACAAAATGGATGAAGTCAGCCATAAAATTACACTTGCCCTTCCCCATTGAAGAAAATGGTCCATTCTTTAATGGAATGAAATGAAAGATTATAAGAACCTTTTCAGACATTTTTTCAGACATGATGTTGTAGATTCTCTAAACCAAGATTGGTCGTATGTGTTTCAGACAAGACACAATCAATCCACACTAGACACCATGCAAGGTTAGTCATGCACATCTGTGACAAATACAAACAAACATTGTCTCATAAAGCATCTTGTCCTATTGGCAATTGCATTGATTCACACACCAATTCTTCATTTCATGACAATTCACACACATTGTACACTAATTCCTACATAGATTTCATCTAAAAAATTCCAATAATTATTACTAGTATACTACAAGGCACTCACCCACTTGCTCAAAGCAGTTTGTTATTTTGTACAATTATAAGGTGAGGTATGAGACACTATCGTTCACTACATACATAACCCTTTATCTGAACAAGTGGGTCTCCATAAGCTGTTCGACATTAAATTATCAGGAAAATAGATAACATAGAAACATATTATGACTGTAAAATACATTCAGTTCAGTAAGCACATGAAGACTTTGCTTCATGATCAAAGTGAATTTCATCCATTCAACAATACAAAAAGGGCCGCACACCATTCTGAGTGTCGGTAGCTCAGTCGTATCATGGCTTATTTCATAACACAGGAATTTCTGAATCCAGTCACTAATACTACAAGGCAGATTGTCATAGATATATTGTGCACTGCCTGCATTTTTGGTCTGCGTCTTGGTGTGAGTGAGTGAATATAGCTTCACACCACTTTTAGCAATACTCCAGCAATATCACGGCGAGGAAACCAGAAATGGGCTTCACACATTGTACCCAAATGGGGAATCAAACCCGGGTCTCCAGCGTAACAAGTGGATGCTTTAACCCCCAGGCTACCCCAGTGGCCCTATAGGTTGAACTGATGTGGGAAGTAATTATGTTAAATGAGAGCAGGAACTGTCATCTGTCTCTGAAAACTCAACGCTGCCACACCAGGACCAGTACTATAGTTCTCACCACGTTTCTTTCACCATGTGGAACTTCTCTGGAGTCAGTGATTTGTATCACATTTCTAACACAGTCTTGATGCTATCCATGCTGAGAGCACACCCAGCATATATGACTACAGTTACCTGTACTGAACATTACTAACATCCTTTACTACGGTAGATAGCTGTTCTAACAACATTACAGTTCATTTACAACATGCTGTGCGAGAGTTCTGTTCATGGTGTTCAATAATATTTCCCCCCAACACTATCCACAGTTAACATGTGAGTAATGTGTGTAATATCACCTTAGCTGCTGCCAGTTTATATTACCAGTAGGTTTCTGAGTGACTGATTATGTTTTTATGCCTCTTTCAACAATATTCAAGAAATATCACAGTGTCACAGGAAATGGGCTCCACAAATTAACATGGGGGGAAATGAATCTCGGCCTTTCTTCCTGACAAGCCAAGGTTATCGCCACAAGCCCCAACAATACAACAATAGTTTTCTGACGATTGAGAAATAAAAGACTGAAAGAAGCCTGATGGCGTGGATGAAACGTTTGTTTCCCACAGCCACATTGAACAATTTTCATCAAAACCATCAAACAACTCTCATCACCACAAATTCAGATTGGCACGTTTGACCTGCACAGGTATAATTAATCCGCATGAACACCTCTAGGCACCTCCATCGGAAGTAGCATCAGGTGAATTCTTTAATGAGCCTATCAATGTCAAGGCTTCAACATTCTCGGTACAAGTGAGCAGGCTATTCAGTCAAGCATGTCTGATTTAAAATCTTGAAAATGAATAGAATCGATGAAATCTGAATATGAAAAAATACCATCAATGCATTTACTTCATTCTGGATACAGTATACGTCATTGTTTTAGAAAGCCGTGGCTACAACTAAAAGGGTTTTCTATACACAGAATATTTAAGTTCACTGGTGGTTTCCTTTGCCTTGGATTGAAATTACTGAATGGAGGTGGTACAATATTGAAGCTGAACTGTTTTAGAAAGCTGACTCTTCATTGTATGAAGAACTCAAATATCCTTCATTTTGACTTTACCGATGCAAGCTTCTATGGAGGTGTCATCTGATCTGACAAGGACATGTAAAAGCTCTGACTGTAACACCTGAGCTGACCTGAGTAAATCTGGATGATTTATTTTTTAACATAACCGTAGATGAACAAGGTACATTGACAGAGTGAATGAGTATGGTTTTACGCCGCTTTTAGCAATATTTCAGCAATATCAAGATGGGGGACACCGGAAATGGGCTTCACATATTGTACCCATGTTGGGAATCGAACCTGGGTCTTTGGCGAGAAGAGCCAACACTTAACCCACTAGGTTACCCCACTGCCCCACATGGACAGAGAGCGTATGGTATGTGACTTATGACAAAACTATGACATTTTAGCTTACAGATCCACTGACCTTTAACCCTGGATATAAAATAGGAAATTGCAGTCCGGAAGGGTTTGTGTTATAACTGCTGATTATCAAACTGCTGTGGGAAATAAATAACCAAATATTTCCTGCCTGGCCAGGAGAAGTGATCAATAACCTTCAAACGGCCAGGAAAACAGAGCATACATCCTAGCCGTGATACACTCTGGATCTCCAATTAAACTTGAAATTACCTTGCTGTGCACTGTTGTAGAAACCATAAAATAATCTTAGTTGTATCATATTTCTTACCTACTTATCTACTGACCCGACTATATTTTTCACAAATAAAAATTGAAGCAGCCATATTATCATTAATATTTTGACGATTGAACCTAAATTTTGAAGAATGAAATCTGAAAACCAATTAATCAGGCCTAATACGAGTTCATGTGGGCATATGGAGTTGCATACGCTCCTGCAGACGCTCATTGTACAGGCGAGCATCTGCAGGGGAAATGTTGCCGGCGGTTTCAATGAGGTGTTGGTGAATCTGTCGCTGCTCCATCTTGAAGAGTCGACATCCTTTGCTGAATGCCTCCCACGCTCTGGATCTCCCATAACTACGTCGTTTTATCATACTGTATACAACAGCCTGGAAAACAAGAGCATACATCATGACTGCTATACACTCCGGATCTCCCATAACTACGTCGTTTTATCATACTGTATACAACAGCCTGGAAAACAAGAGCATACATCATGACTGCTATACACTCCGGATCTCCCATAACTACGCCGTTTTATCATACTGTATACAACAGCCTGGAAAACAAGAGCATACATCATGACTGCTATACACTCCGGATCTCCCATAACTACGCCGTTTTATCATACTGTATACAACAGCCTGGAAAACAAGAGCATACATCATGACTGCTATACACTCCGGATCTCCCATAACTACGCCGTTTTATCATACTGTATACAACAGCCTGGAAAACAAGAGCATACATCATGACTGCTATACACTCCGGATCTCCCATAACTACGCCGTTTTATCATACTGTATACAACAGCCTGGAAAACAAGAGCATACATCATGACTGCTATACACTCCGGATCTCCCATAACTACGCCGTTTTATCATACTGTATACAACAGCCTGGAAAACAAGAGCATACATCATGACTGCTATACGCTCCGGATCTCCCATAACTACGTCGTTTTATCATACTGTATACAACAGCCTGGAAAACAAGAGCATACATCATGACTGTTATACACTCCGGATCTCCCATAACTACGCTGCTTTATCATACTGTATACAATAGCCTGGAAAACAGAGCATACATCCTAGCCGTGATACACTCTGGATCTCCCATAACTACATCGATTTATCATACAGTACACAGCAGAATGATAAACAGAGCACACATCTGAACTGATATTCAGTCCAGATCTCCCATAACTACATCGATTTATCATATTGTACATGGCAGAATGATAAACAGAGCACACATCTGAACTGATATTCAGTCCACATCTCCCATAACTACATCGATTTATCATACTGGTCATGGCAGAATGATAAACAGAGCACACATCTGAACTGATATTCAGTCCACATCTCCCATAACTACATCGATTTATTATACTGGTCATGGCAGAATGATAAACAGAGCACATATCTGAACTGATATTCACTCCACATCCCCCATATATGACATGTCATATCCACAAGGCCATATTTACATAACATTATCATTCCAAAGCCATGTTGATCATCTTAGTTTCGATGAAAAATATTTGACTTTTTGATGGATGTCTCTTCAACATTTCAGTCATGATCTCTCTTGGCTGATCGGTTCTGTTTACATGAAGTGTGAGTGAGTCAAGTTTTACAGTGCCTTTTGTTTGGGTAAAGGGATACTTATTATCTGGAATTGAGATTCCCGTCTTTTTGTCTGAATAATATTTGAAATGCTACTGAGAAGTACTTACTTCGGGTATCCACACATCCAAGATGTAGTCGATGTCAGCTGATGGACAGGCATAGTCTTTGTACCATTCCACAAATTTGTATGTAATTTCATCTTGCTGAAACACATTACATTCGATTCTCTTTTTTCAGATAAAAGATATTGTGAATCCTTTTTTTTACCTGCCCCAAATCTCTAAATTAATTTGTAAAATTCACTGACATTTACTTCTCAAATCTAATTAATCATCATGGCAACGCTGACTTGCACACCTAACAGGCTTTCACACAGCATTAATTTCAAGTGCCAATCACAAAAAATGAAAAGTTACGTACTATAAAGACAAGCAAACTGAAAAAATAATTGGAAATATTAATATAAATTGTATATTTATATACTTATCCTATCTCACGATTTGCACTTCTCTCTCTTGCTTCAACGCTGAGTGGAACGGATGAGAACTTTTCCTGTAGGCCTCTCTTGTCCATATGCCCGTGTTTCCCAGGCTGCTCTCTTTATAGGACAGGTCCCTAGTCCCTGGCTAAGTGTGCAGCACGTTCCCCTGTCTACCCACGTGACTACCTCAGAGTGATCAATCTCTTCTTGGAGCCAATGACAGTTATACGTAACCGTCGTAATCTGAGTAGAGGGGGGGGCTGGGTGGGCATCCATTGCGTGAGATAGGATAAGTATATAAATATACAATTTATATTAAAATTTCCAAATTTTAAAACTTATCCTATCTCAAGATTTGCACTTATCCCACGGTTGGACGGCGGGTCGCAGATTACCCTAAGTCAAAAGGCCCTGATAGTATATACTGTATAGGCTAATGACAACCGTAGATAGCAATGAACAAGGGAGGCCGGATCTGACTAGCATAGTACCTCTACTAGTGATGGGTTCTTCTGAACCTCTTGGCTTACTAAGCATCATAGCTCCAAAGGAGTGGGTGCTCCAAAGGAGTGGGTGCTCCTGAGCAATGTGTGTTTCGGCCTTGGCACTAGGGATCCCCAAGAGTGGGTGCTAGCATAGTACCTATACTAGTGATGTAGTGATGGGTTCTCCTGAACCCCTTGGCTTACTAGGCATCATCGCTCCCAAGGAGTGAGTGCTCCTGAGCGATGTGGTGTTCGGCCACAGGATCCGACTAGCATAATACCTATACTAGTGATGGGTTCTCCTGAACCTCTTGGCGTACTAGGCATCATCGCCCCAAGGAGTGGGTGCTCCTGGGCGATGTGGTTTTCGGCTGCAGGATCCGACTAGCATAGTACCTATACTAGTGATGGGTTCTCCTGAACCCCTTGGCTTACTAGGCACCATCGCTCCCATGGAGTGGGTGCTCCTGAGCAATGTGGTGTTCAGCAGCAACCCTCGCATACGCAAGAAAACGCAACTAGGCAAGTCACCTTGCTTCGCCACGATTTATCAGAGTACCCACGTAATTACGACTAGTAATCGGGCCCGCACCTGCTTCGAGACAGCCCCCCAGACCCCATCACGAAGAGGGGAAAAGGAAACTGAATCGGAAAACTCACAAGTTTAACGTTCAGTACCAAAACAACACCACATGACTTCCACTACTTACCACAGTTAGGTCACAACGGTGTGCTAAGGTACTTAGGAGCTTGAACGCTACGAAATCCATAAGGAAATCGGGAAGGACTCACTACACTGACGTGATTGCTCCGTGGAGTAGAGGTCAGCAAGCAAGATTGTCGAACACTTCTACATCCGTAGGGAGCAACGACAAGGTAGGCCCATAACTACCAAGGTCACTACGTGCGATGGTTAGTTCGAACCCATTGACTTACTAAGCACAATTGCTCCCAGGGACCGGGACTCCTGAGCAATGTGGTGTTCAGTCACTACCTTCACGAAAGTGAAAGGACGCAGCTTAGCGAGTGTAATCAGTCGCATTACCACGATTTCCAAGGTACCCCCGTAATAAAAGTCTAATGACTAGTATCGGGCCAGCCCCTGCTTCGAAACAACCCCCACAGACACCGTCCCGAGGAGGGTGAAAGGGTAATTGAATCGGAAAACTCACAATTTTAACGTTCAGTACCACAACATCATCTTATGACTTCCACTACTTACCACAGTAAGATCACATAGATGTGTATAGGTACTTAGGAGCATGAACGCTAACGAAGTGTAACACTTCGAGAATGACTCACTTCACTGATGTAATTACTCCACAGAGCAGACGACAGTAAGTGAGGTGGCGACTCTCCAGAGTCTAAAATTAAATTGAGAGGAGAAATCGAAGTCCCGGAAGAATCGAAGGACACAAATCAGAAATAAAATTCAGAATTTTATTCAGATTGTACACAAAGCAGCAACGATCGCAACTGGTGATCATCTGCGCTGAAGCTGATGGTTGTACCGAGTGGCGAACAGGTCTACATCTGGTCGTGATAACAGGTAGATCTTCGATTGGAATATCAGAGGCAGTTGTTTCCACTCCGTGAGTGACGGGTGTTTGGGACGTGACAGGGCATCGGCAATGACATTGCTCATCCCGGGAATGTGTCGGGCTCTGGCCACTGTGTTGAGTGAATCGATCAGATGATAAATTCAAAACATCAACTGAAGCAGACTGCTGATCCTGTCGACCCCTGATGGTTTATGTATCAAACTACCATCAAAATGCCTGATTGAATCAGTATATGAGAGGACCGTTGTTCAACTGCCCAATGCAGAACGGCGAAAATGACAGTGCTGAATTCCAATTCGTTGATATGAAGGGCCCTTTCTCCTGATGACCACTGCTAGGCCACTTGATGAAGAAAGTGAGCGACCCAGCTTGAGAGATGCGTCAATGAACAGGTGTTGAGTCGGTATGAAGGGCACCATAGAGACTCCAACGCAAACATTCCACTTGTCAAGCCACCACCGAAAGACTGAATGTAGTTGTGCGGGAAGATGAATCAACTCCCTGGGGTTGTCGTCCCGGATGTATGGGCACAGAAACATCTGAAGAGGGCGAAGCTGCAGCTGGCCCCTGTAAGTCAGCGCTTGTGCCGACGTTAACCACCCTAGTAACTTCTGCCACTGGCGAAAAGTTGTGGGTTGGACCAGCACTAGTGGTACGTTGCACTGAATCTTGTCCCACCTCTCCTGGGGCACAAACATCATGACCTGTCGTGTTGAAAATTGTCCCAATAAAAAGTAATCACCGGTCGTTGTTACCTCCGATTTCTCCTAATTCAGCAGCCATCCTAATTGCGAGAGCAACTTGATGATGAACTGCCTGTGGAGATGAAGGACGACTGGATCCTGCTGGGCTTGAACACAGTCGTCGATATAGTTCTCGAATGTCACGCCTCGACAATGCAGGTAGCTTGTTATCGGATTGGGTACCTGAGTAAAAAGCCACGAGGCCGTACATATGCCAAACAGCAGGACCCTCCATTGGTATCAATGACGCCCCTTGAAAGTAAATCGAAGATACTTCCGATAGTCTGGATGTATCGGGATGTGAAGGTAGGCGTCTCACAGGTCGAGGGAAATGAGAGGTCTAACAACTCTTGCCTCTGACAAAGAGATATCTCCTGAGATAGGAACGTTCAATTAGTCCAGCTACCATGCCAGTACTAATGGAGTGCTGAAAGTAGTAGGTTTGCACATGGAGATTGTCAGTCAATCTACAGGAACGTTCACATTGTAAACGAAGTGAAGAAATTCACACGATCGGCGACCTCAGGAACGTTTTGGTTGGCCGAACAAAATGATGGTTCGCCAGGTGGAGTGGTAAAGGTAGTAGATTGCCGGACATAACTGCAGTGACCCCTGAACTCAGTGCTTGAACTAGTGTAGAAAACCGCGTAACCCCAGCCAAAGTCAAACCATTCATGGGTGTTTCTGTCTGTCACCCTCGCTAAGCAGTCTCTCTCGACTGGCTGACGAAATCCCGACACAATCATTCTTACCGGGAATTGTTACTAGCCTTTGAAGACTGGACTTGATATCCGCCTCGACGGACCAAGACAAGTCTGCCAGGGCACTTCATACTCACTCTAATCATCAAAATTCCGGTAAACAAACGTTACCCACGATGCGACAAAAATCCGGACAACACAGTCTTCGGTTAACCTGGCGAGTCACAACCTATAAATTCCGGGCTGCGCTATGCTGACTATACTTGACAAGACATCGCTGCTGGTACCATGCACAAAAACTTGACCCATCTGTCATCTGTCCAGAAACTTGCTGATGATGTAAAACGCAGGGTGCTGAAGATGACGAACCATCTGCAATGATTGCACCCAGCGATACACAGAAATGCTGTTACGAGTAGTCAGTAGTAACAAGACTCAGTGAAGCGTCGTAAAGTATTCCTGGCTAGCAAGCTTATCTAGAAATGCCCTATCGGGTGGTCGTAGTGCTGATATCTATGCCGAAGATAGATTCTTTGAACCGAATCATTCATCAAAGGTGAAGATCGGATGGTAGATTAAATCTGGAATGAGATGAGTCAAGTGAATCTTGAGAACTGGGACCGTCAGACCGCCAAGTGCCGAAATGTAATATGTTTAGATGACTGCGCTACTGACATCAAATGTGAATCGATTCGGCATGGTGAAGCACATAGCTACTACCTCTGTTCAACCAGCAGAAAAAGGGTACCAGGTGGGATAAGTTATGTGACTAAAAACTTTAAACGCCGCCGTAAGGTAAACCGGATAAACAATCAGTTTGTCGTGCTTAGTGCTTGCCACTCCATGGTGTGGAAGGAAGTCAGCGCCTCACAGATGCCCTGAAAACTAGGATCGTGTTGAAAACTAGCAGAGTTCGACAAATTTGGCCGTATCTAGATGCAAGTTCACGATCCTCGTTGAGGATGTTAAAAACCAGTGTTGACAAGTCCCGATCCTTCATGTTGAATGTAATAAATAAAACATCTGGTATTTTCCTCTAGGTAGCTGTAGGTGGTCGGCCAACCAAGCGATTATGTGTGTCAAATCAACCAAAACAATTCCTGCATTTTAAAGGCGACTGGCATAGCCCAAACCATGAAAACAAAGACGAAGTTCGATGTGGGTTAAGTGTCTTGGGAGGCATCCCAGACATAATTTGCATAGGCTCTGACGAACCAATAGGCTGGTAAGATGCGCCGTGTTGGAAATAACACGAGTGGTGAATCGCAGAATTCGGTGAATCAACTCAATTGGTAGGCAAGGTCCGAGGAACGGATTATTGACGAATGCTGACAGTTCGATGAATGCTGACGATTCAGTGATCTTGAATGGCCAGGTGAACTGGTTCGGCGATATGAAGCGGTTCGGCCTGGTGAAACGGGACGAGTCGGGCTAGTAAATCGGTTCAGCTTAGTGATCTGATTCAGAATGGTGAGCCGGAACGTTGATGTGATCTGGATCGGCGTTGTGATCTGGATTGTGACTGTGATCTGGATCAGTTTGGTAATCCGAAACATTTAAATGATCTCAGCTGATGGAGAGATCTAGAACGATCAGATGAACCGGTGAGGTGAAATGTTCCGGCCGAGGTGAATCGTTTCGGTGAAGAAAGCTGTTATGGCGAGGCGAACCGTTTCGGTGCGATGAATCGAACCGATGATGTGAACCGTTTCGGCGATAAGAAACAGTCTTATATATGGCGAATTGAGTCGATGTCGTGATCCAATACACCTTCGCGAAACGGTTCGGGCCTGGTGAATCCATTCGGTGTGGCGAACCGATTCAGTGTGGTGAATTGGTTCGGCGATTTGACGATGTAGATCGGCTGTTTGTGTGTTGGCTGGCAAAACAGAGCGGTTCGATGAGGCGGAACGACGAGTAGACATCTGATGATGCGCAAATAAAATCATCACCTTCCGACATGGGAATCTTCAAATGACAAGCAGTTAATACTGGTCGTTGTAAACGGGGGTTTTGTCGGGTGATCAACTGTTGAAGTGTAACGAGCTCTGTCTGCCAGTCAACGGGAGCAAGCATGTCTATATGCTCTAAAAACGTCCTTGATAAGGGAGCACAATCCCAACAACGCTTGCTTCAGGAACACAGGTCAATACAACCCACACATGACGAGTGGGGATCCGAGGAAGAAAATATTGTTACAGTGTGCGCAAAATTACGCTACTTTGGGTTAACTACCCATCACTGTACCTAAGGTGATGCTGGTAACGCACGTTATCAGCATCCCAGCATGGCGGCAGGTAAGATCGCTTGGCGATTATTCCCCTCGAATTAGCAGCCTTCCACGTGTATACAATCAACATTATTTAGCACACTGATGAACTTTGATGGTGGAAATACATTCAGTGCACTGAATTTGCTTATTAATGCCTATGTGTTGAACAATAAGCATTTTTAAAATCGCGCGAGGATGTCGGTAACTCAAAGTCTGGATGTCGGTAACGTGCAAAGAATGATGCTGGTAACACATACTGTCTTGCTTTAGACCGTAAACAGAAATTTTCGAGTTATGTTTAAACGCACAGGGGAACGTGCTGCACGCTTAGCCAGGGACTAGGGACCTGTCCTATAAAGAGAGCAGCCTGGGGAACATGGGCGTATGGACAAGAGAGGCCTACAGGAAAAGTTCTCATTCGTTCCACTCAGCGTTGAAGCAAGAGAGAGAAGTGCAAATCGTGAGATAGGATAAGTATATAAATATACAATTTATATTAATATTTCCAATTATTTTTTCAGTTTGCTTGTCTTTATAGTACGTAACTTTTCATTTTTTGTGATTGGCACTTGAAATTAATGCTGTGTGAAAGCCTGTTAGGTGTGCAAGTCAGCGTTGCCATGATGATTAATTAGATTTGAGAAGTAAATGTCAGTGAATTTTACAAATTAATTTAGAGTTTCCTTCTTATATTTTCGTCAGTGCAAGGGAAGCAACTCTTCTGTAACTAACTAATGGTGTTCCCATGTGGGAATTCTACCTGTCGTCTCAGACATTACTGAGTTAACCAGTAGGATTCCCAAAGCATATCGTTTCATGCTAAAATGGGTTCAAAACTTAAGGGCTATTTGAAAATAAGCCCCACCAAGTTGTCCTTTTACCTTTAACAATTATTCTAATAGATACAGAAGCACGTGGCAAGTATCAGATGTCTGCAAAGTGTAACTGACAGTCATTACATCATTGATGAAAATGTTGGCTACCTGCTCTTCATCTGCAATTGGACCAAACCCAGAATGACGTAGCTTGTCTCGCTCCCGAACTGAAGAATGGTACTGCGTATGACGTTCACTCTTCTTTGTCCCTTTGTAGATAGCTAATAAGTACTCCTGAAGCAAAATATGACACAAACATACAGTGATCAAGTCAAACATACAGTGATCAAGTCAAACATACAGTGATCAAGTCAAACATACAGTGATCAAGTCAAACATACAGTGATCACACAAACATACAGTGATTATGTCAAACATACAGTGATCACACAAACATACAGTGACCACATCAAACATACAGTGATCATATCAAATACAGTGATCACACAAACGTACAGTGATCACACAAGCATACAGTGATTATGTCAAACATACAGTGATCACACAAGCATACAGTGATTATGTCAAACATACAGTGATCACACAAACATACAGTGATCACATCAAACATACAGTGATAAAGTCCATGTACAAGTGCCTGCACCTAGGGGAGAGTGTTTAATACATTCTCAGTGATTGAACAAGTGAAACCTTTTTTTTAATTACAGGAATCATATATTTCCTGTCAAGAACTTGGTACACTGAATATTATTTTGCACCCTTCTGGACATACTATATATTGTTTTCTGCTTGCATTCTATACATTTGTGCATTCTGTCCATGTGTGGAGATAAGTAATTAAGATTTGTAACTCACGCAATGCCAACAAAACAAGCACAAACTACATATCAACATTAAAGAGGAATATACCTTCATTTCTTCCGATATTATGAAGTCTAAAAGGACTTTGTTCTTTTTCTTTCTTCTTTCCTTCCTAAAAGAAAAGAAAATTATTATAAAATCTTTCACAATCTTCAGTGATACACGATCTTTTATTCCACAACGAAACAACATAACAACATCCCCACTGATGTGAGTTTCATATTTTGTGTCCTATACCACAATTAACTCATTGCAACACAAGCGAATTGGCCTTGTTTATGGTGGAACAGCCATGACATTGAGATAACATCATGGAGGTACTGGTTATCTTACATGACATTAAGCACTTGTAAGCCATGAGCTTGTTTCCCCATGCTCTTCTTGACAACTTGGACTGGTGGAGTGGCCAGTTTGCTGCCTTCCTCGGGACTGTTGACCGGTACGTTGGACTGTGACTGACCATGATCTTCCTCGGCCATGCTGTCATTGGTGTCACTATCATAGTCTGTAACATAGGACATATCAACTGATAAGAACATTCTAAAATGTAGTGGCTAGTTATATGCTAATTCCCTTCGGAAACTGTCGAGTCCTTTATAAACCACATCTCCGTAACACATACCTTCATCAAAGAAGCTGCTTTCTTTGCTAGGAGGCAAAAGACCGAGGGCCTTCCTATTGAGGTATGTTTCCACTTCCTGAAGACTTGACTTGAATCTCTTCTGCAGGTCTAAGTTCTCACTCATCAGTCCCATATCCTAGAAACATCAAAACTCTCCTTACAGTCTGACATAGGAGCAGATTAACGAATCCTAGAATTACCCAGTCTTACCATTCAGACAAACATAAGGGCAGAGTAATGAATTGTTACGATCTAACAATGAATATTGTTTATCTCTAAGAGTAACAAAACATCATTTTTTCAATATGATGTCTATACAAAGTTATAGACAAGACAAATGAGTGTGCTGACAGGAGAAACAACACCATTAACATATCATGACAAACAATGATCAAGACCACATAATGGGAGAACCAGAATCTGTACTGGAATCGAGGAGGCAAGTCATCTATCGGATCTTCTGCTGGAACAAACATTCCTTACTAACACATCGAACATGCCAGCCATTCATTTTAAAGTCACTGACTGGAGAACCTATGAATCTACAACAGGACCACCCATGAACCTGCAACAGGAGAACCTATGAACATACAACAGGAGCACCTATGAACATACAACAGGAGAACCTATGAACATACAACAGGAGAACCTATGAACATACAACAGGAGATCCTATGACCCTACAACAGGAGATCCTATGAACATACATAAACAGGAGATCCTATGAACATACAACAGGAGATCCTATGAACATACCTATGAACATACAACAGGAGATCCTATGAGCATACAACAGGAGATCCTATGAACATACAACAGGAGATCCTATGAACATACAACAGGAGATCCTATGAACATACAACAGGAGATCCTATGAACATACAACAGGAGAACCTATGAACATACAACAGGAGATCCTATGAACATACAACAGGAGAACCTATGAACATACAACAGGAGAACCTATGAACATACAACAGGAGATCCTATGAGGAGATCATACAACAGGAGAACTTATGAACATACAACAGGAGAACCTATGAACATACAACAGGAGATCCTATGAACATACAACAGGAGAACCTATGAACATACAACAGGAGAACCTATGAACATACAACAGGAGATCCTATGAGCATACAACAGGAGAACCTATGAACATACAACAGGAGATCCTATGAACATACAACAGGAGAACCTATGAACATACAACAGGAGAACCTATGAACATACAACAGGAGATCCTATGAGCATACAACAGGAGAACCTATGAGAACATACATACAACAGGAGAATGAACATACAACAGGAGAACCTATGAACATACAACAGGAGAACCTATGAACATACAACAGGAGAACCTATGAACATACAACAGGAGAACCTATGAACATACAACAGGAGATCCTATGAACATACAACAGGAGAACCTATGAGCATACAACAGGAGAACCTATGAACATACAACAGGAGGACCTATGAACATACAACAGGAGAACCTATGAACATACAACAGGAAACCTATGAACATACAACAGGAGATCCTATGAACATACAACAGGAGAACCTATGAGCATACAACAGGAGAACCTATGAACATACAACAGGAGAACCTATGAACATACAACAGGAGAACCTATGAACATACAACAGGAGAACCTATGAACATACAACAGGAGAACCTATGAGCATACAACAGGAGAACCTATGAACATACAACAGGAGATCCTATGAACATACAACAGGAGAACCTATGAACATGGAGACCTATGACATACAACAGGAGAACCTATGAACATACAACAGGAGAACCTATGAACATACAACAGGAGAACCTATGAACATACAAACAGGAGAGGAGGAACCTATGAACATACAACAGGAGAACCTATGAGCATACAACAGGAGAACCTATGAACATACAACAGGAGAACAACAGGATGAACATACAACAGGAGAACCTATGAACATACAACAGGAGATCCTATGAACATACAACAGGAGAACCTATGAACATACAACAGGAGAACCTATGAACATACAACAGGAGAACCTATGAACATACAACAGGAGAACCTATGAACATACAACAGGAGATGAACCTATGAACATACAACAGGAGAACCTATGAACATACAACAGGAGAACCTATGAACATACAACAGGAGAACCTATGAACATACAACAGGAGAACCCTATGAACATACAACAGGAGAACCTATGAACATACAACAGGAGATCCTATGAACATACAACAGGAGATCCTATGAACATACAACAGGAGAACCTATGAACATATAAAACATACAACAGGAGAACCTATGAGCATACAACAGGAGAACCTATGAACATACAACAGGAGATCCTATGAACATACAACAGGAGAACCTATGAACATACAACAGGAGATCCTATGAACATACAACAGGAGAACCTATGAACATACAACAGGAGGAGGCATACAACAGGAGAACCTATGAACATACACCTATGAACATACAACAGGAGAACCTATGAACATACAACAGGAGATCCTATGAACATACAACAGGAGAACCTGAACATACAACAGGAGAACCTATGGAGAACATACAACAACAGGAGATCCTATGAACATACAACAGGAGAACCTATGAACATACAACAGGAGAACATATGAACATACAACAGGAGATCCTATGAACATACAACAGGAGAACCTATGAACATACAACAGGAGATCCTATGAGCATACAACAGGAGAACCTATGAACATACAACAGGATCCTATGAACATACAACAGGAGAACCTATGAACATACAACAGGAGAACCTATGAACATACAACAGGAGATCCTATGAACATACAACAGGAGAACCATATGAGACATACAACAGGAGGACCTATGAACATACAACAGGAGAACATACCAGGAGATCCTATGAACATACAACAGGAGAACCTATGAACATACAACAGGAGAACCTATGAACATACAACAGGAGAACCTATGAACATACAACAGGAGATCCTATGAACATACAACAGGAGATCCTATGAACATACAACAGGAGAACCTATGAACATACAACAGGAGAACCTATGAACATACAACAGGAGATCCTATGAACATACAACAGGAGAACCTATGAACATACAACAGGAGAACCTATGAACATACAACAGGAGAACCTATGAACATACAACAGGAGATCCTATGAACATACAACAGGAGAACCTATGAACATACAACAGGAGATCCTATGAACATACAACAGGAGAACCTATGAACATACAACAGGAGATCCTATGAACATACAACAGGAGAACCTATGAACATACAACAGGAGATCCTATGAACATACAACAGGAGAACCTATGAACATACAACAGGAGAACATACGAACAGGAGATCCTATGAACATACAACAGGAGAACCTATGAACATACAACAGGAGAACCTATGAACATACAACAGGAGAACCTATGAACATACAACAGGAGAACCTATGAACATACAACAGGAGAACCTATGAACATACAACAGGAGAACCTATGAACATACAACAGGAGAACCTATGAGCATACAACTGGAGAACCTATGAACATACAACAGGAGAACCTATGAACATACAACAGGAGAACCTATGAACATACAACAGGAGAACCTATGAACATACAACAGGAGAACCTATGAACATACAACACAAACCTCAAACTCCTTCCTTTTCACATGGTCCAGTGGGAACACACGGTCACGCTTGTATGTCACGTAGAAACTGTACAGAAACAAATATGGATTGAAACTGTGGGACCAATTTAAAATGTCGTTGATGGTCTCACTTCTCACACATCTTATCACAGTAATGTAATGTTTTAAACCATAAATAAGTTGTGTACAATATACCACTTCACCCTGCTTTAGAATCAGGGACTGCCACTTAGAGCATTAAATGAATGGTTGGAAAACCACATTTCCCATCAAACAGAGTCAATGAATCTGGCCTGAACTCAAGGCTGCAAGTCACACTATTGTTGTTGCAGTTTGATCAAGGAATTCAGGTCATTGGCTCCCTCCCTCTACAAGCAGTTTGCGTTCTGCTGTTTATTTTGTTGACAGTTACATAGACAGATTCTTTAATACAAATGCATAAAATCGGTGCTTTACAATGTGATTAGGTTGTCTGACAAAACATCCACTTGCACAGTTTGAGATCGCTTGGGTCATTGGATGAAGAGATATTTACAAAAAAACGGGTCCACATGCATTTCATGCAAAACTATACATTGTGTTGAATATCAATACAAACATGACACTCAAAACAAAAAAGGATGCCTTGTTACAGACGGGTCTAAGGGACCTACTTTTCTCTGAAGTGCCCTGTGTTTCCTAGAAACTGGACTTGGATCTTCTTTGGACTTTTTTTCCCTCTACTATCCTGGATCCTTCTCACCTTTCCACACAAAAAGAAATCAAGAACACAGTCATTTCTTTATTCCATTAATCGTAATCATATTCTTCTTACACAATAGAGATCAATCATAATGAATAATACTAACTTACTAAGTATATTTATAATCCACTCAACTCCTCATACAGGTGTATTCAAAGCGTTGCACCACTATTATCCCACTCAAAATATCAGAGTTCTCTGAAAAGTTTTTTTCAACTTCCTTGGGAGTATACAACCCAAATTACCTAACGTGCTGGGTTAACATTAAAATCTTATGGATCAAAGTAGCACTTAATTTGTTGGCCATGGCACGGTAAATATTGAAATGGCATGGATGAAATATTTTCAATTTTACCTGGTGCCACGACAAATTTAAAAATCGTGACAAATTTGACCAACTCATATGATTCATAACTTATTTATGCATCCCATCAAACTGTTTTTTGGTGTCACTCTCAGTCTCAAGGCTTAACCTGGGAGTGGCCATTTTGAATGCCAGTGTGCATAATAGGAGAGCTTGTTTTGAAAGATAACAGTTCATTGGTTAGGTTATGGGTCCTGGACAAATGAGGCAGAAGTATTCTTACAGTCATGATAGTATTCAGGAAATCCAGCACTCAGGTTTACATGATGTTTACTGGCTGCCTAACAGTTATCACCATGTAACAGTTATAGCCAATACATCTGTGTCACACATGCACAGTTCCGGTCAATTACAAGTCTGGTATTTTTCCCCGTGGTATTTGACAACAATAAAGGACAGAAACAGAAAATTCTTCACGGTAAGTAACATAAAAGAAAAATTAAAGATAAGTTATGAACCCTCTAAAGAATGTTTTAACTTAGATGGGGGCACAGGATCTATATAATAGCAAGTTCAAGTTCACAAACAGTTTCATTTTGTAAACTGTATGAATTACCTTCACATCAGTCCATAAACTCGAACAGACATCAATCGACAGGGATTCACTGGACGCATATTCCTGCGTCCTATACGCATAAAAATTGACAATGGACGCAACAAAGTTTATTAGTGCATCCACAGGGACGCAGAAAAAGTCCAAATACTTTTTGTAAAAATTCCAATCAAGTAACACTAAGTTATCAAAGAGTTTGCTACTAGCTTGGTTATGGTATCATTTGCAATTCAATTACTGTAACAAATAATGTGATGATCATGATACACAAGACAATAACAATATTGATAATAATATTTAAGTGTCTGGACCCCCATTTTGTTGTCCCAGGGACCCTCAAAAACAGGACTCAAGGTAAATCCCTGAATCGAGGATTCTGACTTCAGTGTTAATAATTAATGTGAACAGAACAGAATCAGAATACATGTACTTTCAGCTTTGATTTACAAATTTTCTTCAAGGCCAGCTTATAATCAGAGTTGCCTCCCTAACTCACAGACAACACTCCAGCAATCTGTACAATCTGTCACTTTGGGGAGTCATTGGCTCTGTCAACATGTCAGATAACATAGGGTACACAGTACAGTGATATATAATAGTTGTCCCTGTACTGCATCACAATAGTTATGCCATATTCAAATGCCCTTCCAGAACAAAAATCAGCACTACAAATGTATTATTTAGGGCTCAATTTCATGAAATGCAAATAATGCATGTGTACAAGACAGCACTGTTGACAGAACACCGAGATCCGTGAGAAGCACGACCTGACCCAGTTGAGCACAGTCCAGGACTAAGTACTCACCACTGCTGGCCAGAAGGGGCACTGCCTGTACTTGACCCACACCACATCCTTCACCTTCGGTAGGGACGACGTGTCTGTTACAGAGGAAGATAGTTAAGTCTTATTTCATAGCTGGGCCCTACATTTTTATAACACAGGTTAAGGATTTGTCTATCATTAAAAAACAGGCAAGACACTAATATAACTATACATATATAAAACTATAATAAAGAAATTGTCATCTATATAGTTCCTACCTTTCTTAATTGATCATTAAAATACTTAATGTAATTGTTTAATTCAATGTTGTCACTTGAGTGAAGCATTACATAACTGAATGCCAACACTATTAATGCAATAAATCTATTAGTGAATTGCCTATGATCAGGACTTCTACTCCAAGAATGCTCCACCTCAAATAATCACAATTAGACACCTACCAACAACTGATGGAGACAGTCCCTCGGGAAGCTCATCATCTGATTCTGAGGATTCCGAGTCAAGATTGGAGTAATACATGGACGCGCTGTAACAACAACCATTAACTACCATTTTCAACAGGGCTCGGCCAGCACAAAATCTGGTTAGCTTGCAAAAACATTAGCACAAAAGAGCTAGGTTTTGACTAAAGATCAGGGGTGGGAATAACCCATTGCCTGACGTCTGAGTCCAGTTTTTTTCCAGTCGGGCAAGCAAATTCGTATATCACGCTGTTCCAATGTCAAGTTGACTTTCCAATGTTAATTATGTTGTTTATCTAAAAAAAATCAACAAGAAAATCGTCCGGTATAGAGGAAAAATTATCAGGGCAAGTGATTATACATGTGCCACTGTACCCATGGTACCGGTGTACACTAGCACTTTTAAAGTTATTTTCACCCCTGAAGATATCCCTCTGATTGAACATTTATTGATCACTCATAATTGTAATTGCTTAAATATTCATAAAAAGAAAGATCTCAATGATAAACTAATTCAAGTTAGAACCAAATACTTCCCAAAACAACAAACACTTGATTCTTCAGTATTGCTATAGTTCGTCTGTCATACCATTAACAATAGCAACATAATCAGGTGTTCTACTTTTGAGCAGTAGATATCAAATATGGAGTGTCAATTCTAGGTCTCTTCTCTGTATCAAACTTACCTTGAACTGTGGCGAGGGAACATAAAAGCCTGGTTTTCATCTTGAATGCCATTGTCCTTATCCTTTATCTCCTCCTGTCCATCTGTAGTCATCGTGTGGGTGTGGTTGGGCAGCCTCTCTGACAGGCTACACTGAGTCCCCACTGACCAGGCCGAGACCGAGTCGTCAGGAGTGCTGTTCACTGAAGCTGTAGATGAATACTCACTTTCAAGAGATCTTTTCACTGCCACACCCAGAGAGGTTTGCACATCAAGACGAGTCACAAGACTTGACTTGGCAGTTCCAAAAGCAAAAAGTCTTTGTGAAGGATATGGAATAGTTGGTGAATTTGCATCAATGCTACTGTTTCTGATTTTCCGTCGACTTGGTGGCACAGAGCCTGTGGACATGCTACGTCTTTTCTGTCCCTTTTTGACTCTAGGATGAGGATCAGGATTGCTTGCAACGAACTTCTGAACCTGCCGCCTCACTCTGGATGCTCTTGGAAGTTCTTTGGGCTCTGTGACCTGACGATCTACACCGATGGTGTGGTTCTCCCCTGGGTCTATGTTATTGTTCTCAGTGTCACTGTGTTTTGCCTCTGGGCACTGGTCATTTATATGATTGTCATGTCTTTGTGGGGTATTAGTGTTTTCAGTCTCCTGGCTTTGAAGTGAGAGCAGCTGGCTCTGGGAGCTTACATCAGGCACCTCCTTGGTAGGGGAGACTACCCCGACCCTTTGAAGGCCCATCCTGACCGCTGGACCAAACTTCACCCGTAGACTCTCTCTCTTTTCTTTCTCTCCTGAAATAAATAACAAGTCAGAGAGATGACTCAGATGAGTGAGTGAAAGAGGGTCTAAGATGGTTTAAGCGGTCATCATGGTACAAAGAATCAAATGATGTTTAGAGAAAGCAACCAAAGCACTAAACTCTGCATGGCGAATTGCAGCAATTACACTTTTCCACCCGAGCCCCTGACATACTCTTAAATCTACACATGCAATAATGTAATTTTTATGATAAAATTGACATTTCATACTTATCCTGACTCATGCTATATTGCTTATCTCCCTTCTTCTTTCGACGGTTACGTGGAAACTTGAATCCCTTGTTCCCTGAAGAGAATGTAAAATCACTCATCCACGAGTTGCCTCCCTTTTCCCGCATAAAGCATAACATGTGACTTGGGTCTTGCTCTCATCACTCTCTCCTGAATAAGCCCGCACTTGGGCCTGCAGTGAAGCCCGTAATGCTGAGAGGGGACGGTTGGGAGGGCCCTTCAGATCATTAGTCAGGATAAGTATAAAATATCAATTTTATCATAAAAATGACATATTTTTCCTTATCCTGACTCATGCTATATTGCTTACCGAATCCGATGGAATAAGTGGCATGGCAGCCACCTAACGGGATTCATTGTGACTGGGAACTCTTCTTTGCGGCTTCCAAAGGATCCTGATGTCATTCGGAGGACCACCTTCTCTTAAGTCAATAAAAGAAGTAAAGTCAACGTGATAAGGGTGAGTTTCTCATCGTCTAGCTGGAGCTGTGAGTTGTTGCGCTACTACAAGAGTGTCGAAATGGTGGATACCAGATACATCTTCTGTAGCGATATCTCAGAGATTATGATTGGCGAACACTGTGTCCAACTTCCAGAAGCAGTCCTCCATGATGGACAATAGAGAGCAATTCCCATGTAGGGCGTGTCGAGGCTCATACTCTAACTTTGTGTGGGTTGGGGGCTCTGCTAGGCTTAGTAAGCTCGTAGGATGACAGCTCTGATCCAAAACGAGTAGTTTCCTCCTTCTTGTAGCAGTCCATTCCAAGTACATCTTAAAACTCTGACTGGGCACAAGGACAGATCTTCTGTATCGTGTGGTCCAAGGACCGTAGATATTGCCGGGACGTGGAATTGTCGATCTGGTTTAAAAGGTTGCTGATTCTCTTCATAAAGTCCCATCTGAGACCCAGGTGGACTGCAGCATACTGGTTTGTCCGTAGTCGAGGGTGTGTATTTCTGACATCCTAGCCGCTGTATCTAAGGCGAGGAAGAATAATGTCTTCTGAGATAACAACTCAAAAGTTGTGTCTCTCAGTGGCACATAGTCGTCGCTGGTAAGATGTTGCAGCTCTATGTTGAGGTCCCATGCTGGAGTTCTGAACTTCTGCTGCTGGTCTTCTAGTATATGACCTCAATAGAGCAACAAGTTCAAGTACTTTGGTGAGCTTGACTCCCGTATCCATGGTGATAACAGAGCCGATCACCGCCAAGTATGTTGAGAGTATAGATCCCTTCAGGTGTCGAGTAGTTCTCAGATCACATAAGTATTCTGCTACTTGAGGATGTGTAGCTTTCTCGGCCGAAAATCACCTGCGTGCAGCAAACTGGTCGAAACTCCTCGACTTATCATCATAGAGGTACCGAGTTGATCGTCTAAGGCCAATGTAACTGCCTTAGCTGCTCTTCTGGAGTACCCTCTTTGTCTCAGGCAGTACGTAATACGTTCCATGCGTGTAGTCATATTGGGTTGCCGTGACATTGTTTTGTGTGAGGGTGGATCAGTAGATTCGGCCAATCACATAGACTCAGCATTGGTTTCCCTAATCAGTCCTAGGACTGGGCCATCTTGTGTAGAACTTGAGGTAGCAGGATCGGTGATGGAAATGCATATGCATTCAGTCCCTCCCAAGATATGGCTAGAGCGTCGAGAGCCAATGCTTGTGGATCTGGTACTGGTGAGACAAACTTCGCAATCTGACGATTGAAGCATGTTGCAAACAGATCTATGAGAGGACGGCCTTTATCTACTGTTAGCAGTTGGAACGCTTCTGAGTGAAGCATCCATTCTGTGGGTGATGGCCTGACCGGTCTGGATAAGGTTTCGGCTAAGACGTTCTTTGCTCCTGGTAAGTTGAGGTTGTCTGCTAGGTTGAAGAGTTGGAACATCAGTTGCAGTAGAGGCGATGATCTCGTTGAGCCTTGGAGATTTATGTAAAAGGCTACTGTTGAGTTGTCAGATTCAGACTCAGACTCGTTTATTCAATACTGCAGGTCATATGACCTAAGGTACAATTACAATTACACCAGAACATATTATTTTGTCACATGGATTTGATATAATAAATAATCGCTTGGGCGATGAAGGGGAGAGTGATGAGAGCAAGGCTCAAGGCTCTAGTAACAAGGGACGCTTCTGGCGGGAAAAGGGAGGCAACTTGTGGGTGAGTGATTTTACATTCTCTTCAGGGAACTAGGGATTCAAGTTTCCATGTAAGTGTCGAAAAAGGAGTGAGTGAGTGAGTTTTGGTTTTACACCGCTTTTAGCAATATTCCAGCAATATCACTGTGGGGGACACCAGAAATGGGCTTCACATGTTGTACCCATGTGGGGAAACGAACCCGGGTCTTCGGCGTGACGAGCAAACGCTTTAACCACTAGGCTACCCCACTGCCCCATCGAAAGGAGAAGGGAGATAAGCAATATAGCATGAGTCAGGATAAGGAAAAATAATAATCTTACAAACTTACAAACCTACATTGCCTAACATCACTATCTGTAACAGCCAACAAATCTACATTCGGCATGGAGTGCTCTGTCATCCATTCCATAAATACTGCCTTTCACTTAAATCAAAGTAATCACTGCATTACTTGCATCCTATACCCATCTTCACCAGTTAAGATTTTGAAAGGGTAATTACAATGTGAGTATTTACCTTTAAGTATACATTCCTCATAGCCAGGGTACAGCAAGGGTTTGATCTTGTCCAAGGAATTGATGCAGTAACTGAAATATACAATCACTGATCTATATCAAAAACAGAATATCATCTGAATATTCCTGACTTGATCAGTCAACAACTTTGCCTGATTCTGACTTACAATAACAAGCTAGAAACTATCTATCTCCATCTAAATCTGCCAATAATGTTTAACACAAACAGTTCTGGCATTGACTTCATCCTGAGGTACAGAAGCTCAGCACACTTCATAAAATAGACTGGGTTTTGTGCTACACGCACATTCAAAAGTAGTGCCATACTCTCCTTTTTTCTATACCCTAGAAACAATTTCAGCATGAACTTATTTTAAGAACCATTTTGACTTTTCTAAATCAAGTGACAGCAAACCTCATCAATGTCTAATTATTTTCATCTTTGATTCTAATGTTGCCAAAAGTAGTACTACTTAGTCCAGTTCCATTGCTATCCTAGAAATATACAACTGTGGTTTAATGCAATAATTCAGTTTGGGAAAATGCAGGCACATAGCACAATACAGGAATTCCCATGAAGGAACCTTACTAAGAAAATTATATAGAGCCTGAATTTCGACATGAAAATGATTTAAGCTCCTACAAACATGTAACACAAATACATGGATTGGTTCAGTGAAGGTAAACTTTGCTTGATGTAGCACCCCACTGTCGAGTTGTTTGATGGCACTGTGAGGTTCAATGATTGTAGGCTAGGCTAGGATCATTGCCTTGAAATTCTGATCATTTATGTGCAGTGGATGATTGGCAAAAGACAACAGGCTTGCCACTCACTGATTAATAAGATGTGCTCCCCAACCATGAAGATTGACTAACGGACAATGTGCTGGTATGAAAAGAGACTCCGGGACTAACATCTGACTCCAGCAGCCTCCACTGAAAGTACTGATGGAGGGACAATAGGAGTCACCTGGATCAGTGATCAGCAGAAACCATGATGAGGTATGGCTCGAGAATCATCGGGAGCCGCACTACGAAACCAACCATCCTGAAGTATGGTTCATGATCGAGGTACTAGGCAATGAAAATCATGCTGAAAATCATGTACAGCTTTCCCGAAAGCTTTTTCAGGGGTTAGGTCATTTCCACTCCATTGTCAAAAGAGAAAGTGAGACAGGATAAATTTAAAACTTTCTTGATATGGATTGGCAATGGCATCTCAGAATATATGATAAAACAAAAGTACCAGAGTGAGAAAATACACAACACAATCCACCATGTCTACATACTAGCAATCTTCATCAAGGAACTTGATGACTGCTACCACAGTTTTCTTTTTCCGAAATTCTGGAAGAGGGAAAGGGCAGTCATCTTCTTCAATCACCTGAAAGAGGAAAACATTCCAGAATTGCCATCTTTCAACATTGCAGAGAAATATGAACATGATGAATGAACCATTTTAAACTAATTCAAGGTATCCAAACATAGTCTTGGTAGGGAACTGATAACCTAGTGCAGATAGGAACTGTCATCTTAAAACAATTTACAAATTGGGCAGCACATTTACAACCAACACAGTCATCTGTAGGCTGCCTGATAATGTCAAATTACTACAATGAAATATTTCAGGATAACAGTTTCTTATATTTCAGGAGCATGAGTTTTAATGCGGATTCTTGTACCGTTGTGATGCAGGATTCCTCAAGACAAAGGATCTGAATCGAAATGTCACACTCATGAAAAACAAGAAGTAGCTATCTAAAGAGTTTGTCAATATTGTACGATTGTCACCACCAGGGTAAGAACTCACCTCTGCTGGCCACCATGGACAGTTAGGTATCTTGGCCCAGACAACATCCCCTGGACTGTAGGTCTCTCTCTCTGGCACGACGTCAGTTTCGTTCTCCATCCCAGCAAACTTTACACAAATAAGTCTAAAGGCATCACATCCAGGTTCAATGCTGGTCCAGCAAGACAAATGTGAATATATTTTAAGCAAAGAATTTTGCTTTTCTTATGACTGGTTCAGAGAAATAGTATAATAATCAGGGCTGTGGCTAGTCCCACTTGAGCAAGAAATATTTGTTTACAATAGTTATATAATTTCTATCAGTTATATACAGTTCCAGTATATAGTAAACTTGAAGTATTGAGAAATGGTTCAGATTGTTAGCCCTTAACACTACTAGTCAGTGTGGACAACCATTACGTGACTTGTCCTCAGCCCAGTTTCATACTCTCCAAGGTGGCAGACTACCATGAATTTCTTTGCTCATGCACAATGTTTTTGAATCCACTCTGGTCAAAGTACAGAAGAGTAACATCCCATTGGTGTCCTAATGATTTCCTGTTGGAATTATTCAGTAATTGTTGGAACTACATAAACTTCCATTATATTTTCAACAAACACATTTAACACCTTCTCTGTGTAAAATGTCATTGCTGATAAAAAGTGACATAAGGCACAGCAGCAATGGTGGCAAGCAACAAGTTAACTTGAAGAGTGCATTTGGCGAAATGTGAGTTTGATGTAATGAACGAAAAATGAAATTATTTTATTAGAATGTTCATAAATGTACCCTGCATAGTCTTACTTCAACAAAAACTGGTGGACTGACTGAGTTTGGTTTTACGCCGCTTTTAGCAATATTCCAGCAACATCGTGGCGGGGACACCAGAAATGGGCTTCACGCATTGTGCCCATGTGGGGATTCGAACCCGGGTCTTCGGCGTGACGAGCCAACGCTTTAACCATTAGGCTACCCCACCGCCCCAAAAACTGGTGGAACTGGGATATACAGTAAGTATCTAGAATTATGTAACCACTAATTTGTTATTTACAACAAAAAATCAGGAAAATGACATGCTTTTCTTCATTATTCTGAAGTGAATGTCTTTACAACCATTAATATTACACTGAATTTCAAAGAAGCATTCCATTTTGACATAGCAAACAGGATGCAGACAGAATGCACTGATGACAGTGAATATGACACAAAATAATAAGAACACCAACAGTGCATTTTACATGGGCACAGCTTACTGTAGTGCCCTTTCGCTCAGGCTACTGACTCTGGCTCTCACTTCCCAGATCTCTCATCCTTAGGGTCAGTTGTATGGGTGGTTACACACTATTCTATCCATATCCCTTGGAACCCCTTTCCATCTAGCACTCTTTTTATGACATTTGGTGTACCCCTTTCGAATCAAACACGTCTTCAAGATCCTTAGAGTTAGGCAACATTTGCTGATGAAAACCCAAATCAGGGTAGTTTTGAGGTCTTGCTTGGGTCAACTAACTCCTTTGGTGGATACAAGAAACGAACGTTGAGGAAGAAAATCCGAATCGGGTGCCCGGTAATGTGTAATATTCTTAACAAAATATTCTGATGGCATGAACACAATGTCAATCGACATCCATCCACCTGGCTAAGAATAAGACACTTCGATCTAAATACGTTATTTATCACTTGTCTTCAAGTTCAGTGACGATAAACAAAACAACACGCAACCGTTTCTATGCTATCTTACCTGTAAAGTAGAAGGTCACATGTTCAAACGTTATTTCGTATTTGCATACAATGTATTCGGATAGTCAACACATTCGTTTCTCACTTAAAATACCCACAATATTTGCGGAGAACTTTGAAATGTATACCCAAAACTCGCAGCACAGCTTGTATGTTTTCTTGAGAAAGTCTGTATTAGCGAGTCCCTATAGACGCTGTAGGGAAAATATGCTACCATCTTGGTCTCACAACACCAAAGAGTCTCCAAGTTGTCCTTGGACAGTTTTATGTAGACTATACAAACGTCGTTCTTGTGTTGTCAGCATTTGACACAATCACAATCGATATTGTCTGATCAGTACTTTACATTTGGCGGGTCTACATAGGCACGAGTTTTGTACTACGCTCATCGGGTGTCATGACCCATTTACAACAGGTAACGATCGGTTAGACCAGAGACCATATAATATATGGTCTTTGGTTAGACGATCAGGTTCAGACGCCTCAGTTCAACATCTCCGATTTCATCTGACGCAAACGGTATTGTATATCTTTACTGTATATATGCTGTATAAGAGTGTGAATCGGTATTTGGGGTGGGGTGGGGGTGGGGTTGTGTACTGCACTTTACCGGGCGCACTTTTTCAGATTAATTAGCGCTGCTGGGGCTCGAACGCGCTTCCCACTGTGCCACGCCCTTCCCATTCATTTTTTCCGCGCCATTATTTCTTGGACTGTACTGACGAGTACCGGATGGATCGAAATGTGTTTCAATTGTATATAATAGGATTATACTGCCCTACTTCCTTAGTTACATGACAAGCAAATACACAAGACATAAATGAGATGAACGGAGTACCTGCTCAACCCCAGGGCGTTTCCTACGAGCGACATTATCCTGCTCGTGGTCGTCCCAACACAGACAGTCGGAATACCGGACTCGTACTCGTTTTTCAATACACATGTAGATGTGAGCATATATATATATATACAGTTTTTTACAACAATGGACAGGTGTCAATGTACAATGCAGTAGTGATAAGGATTGCATAGAATACAGATTAGCATCATATAAATAATTACAATAAAGTCTCACATGTCTTGAGTACATAGTTTTTACTTTTTAAATATTTGGACGATGGCTGTCCTGAATTAGTCACTATAACACCCTAACCCTAACCCTAAGGATCGTAAAGGGTGCCATACCCTAACCCTAAGGATCGTACAGGGTTGCTTAACTCTATAGATGCAAGTGAAGGGAGACGGAGCAATTACTGCGAAACAGCGTGGTAGCGCTATAACCATGATAACGCGTTAATTGCCCTGCAGCGAGCAGCGAGGGCTGTGCCCGGTAAACTGCATTCTATCCGGTATGGGCCAGAGCTAAGCATACATGTATATATTTGACTATGGAGGCCTTTTAGTGACATTTATTTATTTTTTTAATGCCAATCAAAGAAGTATTTTTTTCTTTCTTAACTATACTGACTACCGAACAGTTAATAATTGCCATATTTTAGTGATATTTACAAAATTACTCTGCCATTCTTTAATTAATGAAACAGAATTAATTATGATACTTAATTAGCTCTTCACCGATGTGTCCAGCCCATTTACTGACGCTGATTGTGTTTCTATATAACGTGACGGAAGGGAATCATGGTAGTACAAAGAAGTGTTTTCTCACAACTAACTGTAACAGTTTTTGCCATTTCCGAATTTCTCATGTCATGCATGAAATAATATATATTTATATCATAAAGTAACCTTCGAATAATTGGTTATGTGACTAATTGAGTGTTTTTTACTGTAGATAGATAGGGAATGAAACAATTAATGACTTGTGAACTTGAAATTTCTATCATATAGATCATGTGACATCCCTTGACAAAGTTAAATTTTTTTATAGGGTTCATAACTTTATCTTTAATTTTTCTCTTTATGTTTCTTATCATGAAGAATTTTCTTTTACTGTCCTTAATTGATGTCAAATACCGTTGGAAAAAATACTGGAATTGTATTGACCGGAGCTGTGCACGCGTGATACTGATGTATTGGCGATAACTGTTATGCGGGATTAACTGTTCGGCAGGCAGTATATCTTGATGTGCAATTTGGGTCAAACCGAGTGAATTAGTTGAAATATCTTTCAACAAAACAAGTGCACTATTTTAATTGTGACTTAACATCTTGAGATTTCAAGTTTCAACTTATTACATGTATATTGAATTTTGAAAACATTATGTTGAAATTTCAACTTAGTGTTGTGAAATTAAGCAGATTGACCTAAAAGGCTTCTGTATGTTTATCCGAATAATCTACATTGGTTAAACAAATGTTTGGACAAAGTAAGAAAGGACTGGGATAAAATACCTCCATCGTCATGGGTAAAAGTACATCAATAAAGGAGGGAATACCGCTTAAAATACATTATTTGATGTTCAGGCCAAGTCACTCTATGTGAGGCTCAGAAATTATGAATATATTTGATTGGGCAGGAATTCATCTTAAGATTCAAATGAAGTGTCATCGACAGACAAATTTGAATTTTTAAAGTTTGTATTTTCATTTGTTCAGAGACGTTTTATTCTTGTATCGATTGCAATATGGTAACATTTTCCAATTTGGGAATTCATACTGGCATAATTGGGATGAAATATCAGCTATTTAGCAGTCAGGTCAGCTACATCCCAGGGTTGTACCTGGAAAAGTTGTCCTAAAATTGTAGATTTCATCAGCTCAATAGTGGGGAACGCCGTGAAATCATAATTTTATGAGTAACCGAAGGCAAGATATGAAAGTGTTATCTCCCCGCCACCAGGTGGCTGCAAACCAGCTTTTTCAAATTCCCACGAAAATTTGCCATTCTCCATTACCAGCTTTCAGCTAGCAGGAGAACAGCGAGAAGCAAAACAGGGTCCAAGCTCATCAACAATAATTTTAATGCTCAACAATAGCAAAACAATGCATACATGGCATCTGGACGGAATTGAATTAGAGTATTAAAAATCACTATCAAGCCACAAAGGGCTCCACACTGTCAGGCTGTCCGACACAATGGAGATCGTCAGAGCACAGGACTCCATCTTTGGCTAGGTCCTACCTGCAACAAAGGTGAAATATTTTAGTACCGAAGGCAAGCAAACGGGATAGGTGGGTGGGAACACTTTCATATCTTGTCTTCGGTTACTCATAAAATTATGATTTCATGGCCCTCACTACGTGAGCTGATGAAATCTACAATTTCATTTCACAACCTTCGGCAAGACACTCAAGTGTTAGTTTAAAGCTTACCTGGTCAAAACTGCCTGCTGGAAAGTGTTGACCTCTGGAGTCCTACAATAAAACTTTCTAAAAGTTGATTGCTTTGACCAATTTGCCTGTTTTCTGGATATCATCAACCGAGATACCTTGACCCATTGCCTTAGAGGTGGAGGCGGCCCTGGTAGAGTGCGCTGTGAACTCCGCCGCCAACCCAGACTCCTTCATGACATCTTTCAGCCATCTGCTTATGGTGCAAGTTTTCACATGCCCATGGGGCTTCACATAACTCAGGAGCAGATTATGACGCAAGACTTCGTCCGAGGTCTGCTGCCATAATCTACTCCTTGACAAATATCCTTCAATACATTCAACTACACACGAGGACCTGTCCTCCTCAAACCTAAAAAATTCTAACACCATATGTGTTTTCCCTGGCCTACAAGTTTTTGTTCTTTTTGTCAAATGAAAGGTTACCCTATCATCTTTGATACACATATATCTTGTGTCTAACTGCTGAAGCTCTGACGCCCTTCCAGCGGAGGTTAACGCTAACAGCATAGCCAGTTTTCCTGTGAGAAGCTTATCGGAGAGATTCGCATTATCCCCCCAACCCTTGATGGCACCCAAAACCTTCTCAACATCCCAAGTTTTAGTATATCTAGGGCTTGGTATCCTTTCATTAAAGATTGCCCGCATGTGCTCGCAGACTACAGGCAACTGATCCACCTGAACAGCCCCTAGGGGAGCATGATTCTTGGAGATTGCTGACCGATGAGCATTAATTGTCGGGTACTTTAATCCCTTATCGTAAAGGAAAGTCAGATAATCTATAACAGCGGAAATAGGTGACTGAACGGGATCAATTTCCCGTTCGTGACACCAGCAAACCCACTGTCCCCAGGCGCTTTTGTAAGCTGCCCTTGTTCCTGACCGCCATGCTCTAGCATGAAGGTCTGCAGACCTCTCTGATATGCCAGCTGTTGAGTGGGATTCCCTGAAACCTTCCAAACTGCTAGATGCAGTGTCTTCAGCTCCACTAACGGGTGGACCTGACCCAAAGGCGAGGTTAAGAGATCCCGAGTTAGTGGTAGCCTGATTGGGTTCACCACTGCCATCTCCAGCAAGAGAGGGTACCAGACCTGAGCCTGCCACAGGGGTGTTACTACCACTAGTGTCCCACCCTCCTTCCTTACTTTGGCCAGACATCTCCCCACCAAAATGAACGGAGGGAACGCATATGGAGTGTTCTGATATTGTTTCCAGTTCTGTTCTGGAGGAAAACGTCCGTCGCCAAGGCATATAGGTCTGGTTTCCAACTGACATACTGGCTCAGCTGTTTGTTCAGCCTGGACGCAAACAGGGCCACTGATAATGGTCCAAAGAGCGACAGAATCTGCTTGAACATGACTCTGTTCAACATCCAATCGCTGCTGTCTTGGTAATTCCGAGATTGCCAGTCTGCTACAGAATTCAGAATTCCCGGCAGATGTTCTGCTGTCAGGTTTATTGATCTTGCAGCACACCATTCCCATATCTCCTTGGAGAGGCCGTTTAACAAACGGGATTTCGTCCCCCCTCCCCTGACTATGTGTGCAACTGCCGTTTGGTTGTCCAGCCTCATGTGAACACACATTTCTTTCTTGTTCTTTGTGAATGATTTTAGAGCTAGTAGAGCTGCAAGGAGCTCATTCACATTGATATGATATGATAGCTCTGTGGAACTCCACACACCCTGAGTTGTCTGACCCTGACATACTGCCCCCCAGCCCTTGTTGGAGGCGTCCGAGTCCACTGTCAGATCCGGTGTGGGGGAGATAATGGCTCTGCCATTGAACTGTTCCATCTGACTGATCCACCATGCGACTTCCTCTCTCGCCTCGTGATCCAGAGTCAATGGAGTTTTGGAAAGACTTCCCCTGAATCAACGTTCGTATTTGTATCATTTGGAGGTATCTGCACTGCAAAATTGCAGGGAGAATGGCCTGAACAGATGATAGCAGTTTTCCCACCAGCTGAGACACCTGACGCACTGTTACTGTGTGAGATTGTAGTACCTCCCTTCACTGATTCTTTATCTGATCCACCTTCCCCTCCGGTAGGTAGAACATTATTTCTATGGAGTCAATACAAAACCCCAGGAATTCTATCCTTCTTGTCGGCACTAACTGAGATTTCTCCCAGTTTATTGTGAAACCGAGGGATTGGAGGAGGAAAAGAAGGGAATCCCGACACTTGAGAAGACCCTGACGACTGGTGCTCACCAGCCACACATCGTCGAGATAAATAATCGTTCTCATTCCCAGGCGTCTGAGAAACGCTACCTCCGGTCTCAGCAGCTTTGTGAAATGGCGCGGCGCAGAGGCCAGACCGAAAGGAAGGCAATTGAATTGAAAAATCATACCATTCCATTTGAACCGGAGGTACCTTTTGTCTTTTTCGTCCATTGGAACAGCAAAGTATGCGTCTTTTAGATCTACTTTGCACATGAAGTCGCCTCTTCTGAGAAGATCTGGAACCATGAACAAACCCTCCATCTTGAAATGTTGGTATTTCAGATGACGGTTTAACCTTTTTAGGTTTATTACAGGACGAAAGCCTGCACCCTTCTTTGGGACCAGGAAAAGGTGGCTTAGAAACTGAGGCGGTTTGCCTTCCACCTGTGATATGGCCCCCTTCCGAAGGAGTTCTTGTATCTCCTGGTCTATTAGATTCCTTTCCTTTATTGAGAGGGATGGAGTGTTTGATGGGGATTTCTGAAAGGGAGTGGAGACCGAATTCAACTTTGCTCCCTGCACAAGTGTAAGAACTGACTGGTCGCAAGTTATCTTCTCCCAATTTTCTAGAAAGAAATGAATTCTCCCTGCCAAAGGAACGTTTGGAGCCAGCTTGGTCAAATTCAAACCTAGCACTGGGGCCACCACATTTCCGTTTTTGTGCAGGGTATCTAAATCTAAGAACAGGTGTTCTAACTGATTTTTTGTGGGGTAAGGAACTTGCTGATACATACCTTTTGCCTCTCTTGTACTGGGACAAACCTCCCCTGCTGACAAGTCCACCGGTATATCCGCCCCCGGAAACCTGTCTGCCTCCCGAGGGCACGGGCCGAAAGAGCTGCTTGAACATGAGTCTGGAAAAACTAGCAGACTGTGGAGGGTTAGGTTGTGCTGTTGGCTTATGCACAAATTTCAGTTTCTTTTTAGGGGGCTGAAGTGCATCAGCCACTTCTCTAGCCTCCCTACGATTTTTTCCCATGTCTTTCAAGACTTGCAGAAAACCGTCCCCAAACAATTGGGCCTCGGTGTCACTGAAGACGTTGGCATGTTTTCTCATCAAGGATTTACTCTTTTTGAGATCCTTTGTAAGTTTGCACAATGTAGCTAGCCTCCAATTGTAGTTCAAGGCTACATTAACTTGGCCTGTGCAACATATCGTTTTCTCAACTAGCTCAATCACACACTCGAAGTCTAACTCAGTACACTGATCATTACGGGCCTGTTCAAGTAGAGCATATAAAGCCCCTAAAGGACCCATAACTCTCATGAGCCTGGACTGAATGGATCTTAGACCCTTGTCAGCTCCCTTCTCATTACTTATCCCATATTGTTCCATAAGGGATTCGATAATGCCATCCATATGAGGGACTTCAAAAACCTTACCCTCCGGTATAGGACATTCCTCTAACACACCCTCCATAGTCTTGTCATCTATGAAAGTGGTGAAATGCCTGGTTATGTAGTCCACTTGTCCCTTAGGGAGCCTACAGCGAGGGACATTAGATGCCCCATGAGGGTCAAAACGTCTAGGTTCTGTCAGGGTGTCCCCCATATTCGAGGTACCCTGCACAGACCACATGCTGTCACCCCTTCTGGCTCTTGTATCGCTAAAAAACGAACGTTTCGAGACAGCATCGTCGTCTGAGTCAGATTCGTTTTGATCGACCCGACACTCAGAGTCAGAATCTACCGTGGCCGAAACCAACAGTTTCATACTCGGGTCAGTATTACCTGCCAGTACATTGACAACGTGTTGCTCATCGTTATTTTCCTTATTTTGACACGGCAACTGCGAACTAGACATGTTTTATAATGTCTTATGTTTGTAGAAACAATACAATTAAACCAATTATGCAAGAAAAGTACTCACCTCCAGCTAAAAAGCAAAATGCAACTGTAACCTTCACGAGTCGACTGCTAGCTGAAAGCTGGTAATGGAGAAAGGCGAATTTTCGCGGGACTTTGAAAAAGCTGGTTTGCGCCACCTGGTGGCGGGGAGATAACACTTGAGTATCTTGCCGAAGGTTGCGAAATGAAATTGTCTTTTTCTCTTTCTTTTTTAGAAGCAATATTCAACTCATGTTACTGTAAATATTTGCTTTCAGTGTTTGCAATGATCAGGCCTACTTCTGTACTTGAACTGAAAGAGTATGTCCCGCGTCCAGTGTTATGTGTGCTGGCATTTTTGGGGATTGCCGCCACCCAGATGGTTCTGTTAGTGCTTATCATGGTACCACCACTTCGTCAGTTTGTAGTGGCTAAAATAAAGGCCAGAAGAGAAAACAGCAGCCAAGCTGACCCTGAGGAGTTTATTCGAGCCATGTATGGAATCAAGGCAGCAGAGACCATGTTGAAGACCCTGTATATCCGTATCTATGACAACGTTGCTATTGGAAATGTAGCAAAGGATGTTAAGGTTGTTGCTCTCGACAACACAGAACACTCTTTGATGGAGTTTGCAAAGAAGGGAAGGCCTTTGGTACTGAGGTAAATTTGAAATGTTCTGTTTCTGCATGAGTTAACATACAGTATCATACCAATATGTTTTGGCTGAAGTGATTTGTGGATAGATAAAATAAGTCTTACTGTCTATTGCAAACAGGATTACCTAGTATTGAATATATTGTATTTTGTTTCAATTTCCTGATTTTTCTATCCGTATTGTGAATAACACATTATCAATGATCTCTTATGCTCCTGTAAGGGTCCAGTTCCATTATAAGATCTTTTAACTCTATGGGTTATTATTGTAAATCAAAACTATCAGCGTTTGATAATCCTGCTGACAAGATTGCACAATGAGGGATTGTAAATGTTATGTTTGATCAAATATCCATCTTGACTTACAGATTTTTCAGTGTTGTTGACAGAATGAAAGGAAATCTGTTACAATATATTTTAATGCACTAGGTTTTGCTTAAAGATTTAGTTACTGTGTATTTTCAATGGAGAGAGAATAATTCTATTATGACCAAACTAGTTTGGTAAAATGAGTATTTCATGCTTTTTCAATAGTGGAAAGGTGAAAATTGCTGTTGAACCATGTACAAAATGCAATGTTATCAACTGCAAATACTCAATAAATTTGTACAAACCTGTAGAGGTTATTGATTCTTTGAAGAAACTCCTCCTTGGGGTACATATAAGCATTAAAATGTCCATTTTAAAACCTACTACGTTATGTATACATAAATACATACATATATATATATATATATACATTTATTGAGCGCTAGAATCCAGCAGAAGCTGCTCAAAAGCACATCAGTTCCAGGAAAACACTTTAAGTAACAGTTACAGATTGAATGCTTCTCTGTGTAAGTGAGTCTTTAGCTGGGCCTTGAAAGTGGATAGCTGTTCTGATCTTCGATGAAGAGGTAATCTGTTCCAGAGAACTGGACCTGCTTTACCAAAAGATCTATCTCCAAACATCTTTGTCCTAGTCCGTGGCACAGCAAGTAGATTCTGTTCAGCTGATCATAACTGGTTGATAGGTTTCTATCATGCTGGACAAGACCCTTCAGAAGATCTTGTATTGGATTCTGTGGTGGACAGAAAGCCAATGAAGGTCTTGAAGTACTGGTCTGATGTGATCCCACTTCGCTGTTCTAGTGATGATTCTTGCAGCTGTATTTTGTGCTTTTTGGAGCCTATTCATAAGTTGTTCTGGAAGGCCATATAGCAGCAAGTTACAATAGTCTATCCTGGATGTAACATAGGCTTGTGATGTGTGGTATCCACATAAAGGTACCTCCTTATCAGACCAATGTTTCTAATGTGGCAACCTCTTGCAAACAGAGTTGATGTGGGTCTCCAGACTGAGTGACGAGTGAAAGATAACCCCCAGATTCCTGGCATGTGGACTTCTGGGTATTGTGTGTTCGCCAATTTGGAAATGTGGCAGATGGATCCTTGTCATGGTTTGCTTAGGGCAGATGACCAACAACTTTGTTTTATCATCGTTCAGTTTTAGAAAGTTTAATGTCATCCAGTGCTTGATGTCGTCTATACAGTGTTGGATTCGCTGATAAGAGATTGTCACTGTTAGTGGTTTGAAAGCCAGATAGATCTGTCTGTCATCCACGTAGAAGTGAAAATCGAGGTTGTGTGCTCTGGCGATCACCAGTTGGTAGCGTGTATATAGTGAACAGGATCGGTCCTGTGAAACACCATAAAGCAGATCTGTCTTCTTTGAAATTACACCACCGATGCTTACGTTCGGATCCATTCCAAAGCTGAACCCTGGACACCGATCCGGTTATCCAGCACATTAAGAAGCACATTATGATCTACAGTATCTAATGCTGCTGAGATGTCTAGTAGCACTAAGATGTCAGTACGACAGTTGTACTTATATTTTAATAAAAATATTTACAAAACAAAAAACACGTTTTTGTCTTGTGAGACCACCTCTACAGGGCACCTCAGGGCCCTCTACAGCCAAGAGCAGGTAACTCTAGCCATCTACCTCATACCTCACTTTTCATGGGTGGCCGTATCCCAAGGAGAACTTTCTTAACAAAATTAACTCAATATCCTCTACAGGATACCTCTCTTCTTTTTCAGAAGAAGTCCTCCTTGGGGTATGAATGAATGTACATGGTCGGCTCCAAATAGCTGCAGAGCAGATCTCCTCAATGGGCAGAGCAGCAGCATATGCCTTGGAGGTGGCCCCTGCTCTAACCGATGAGACCCGTGAAGGTCTGGGTTAGAATGTGCCTTCAGTACCCCATGCTTGTTGTAAGAGGCGACCTAACGGGATTGGGTGGTCAGGCTCGCTGACTTGGTTGACACATGTCATCGGTTCCCAGTTGCGCGGATAGATGCTCATGCTGTTGATCACTGGATTGTCTGGTCCAGACTCAATTACTTACAGAATGCCGCCATATGGCTGGAATATTGCTGAGTGCGGCATAAAACTAAACTCACTCACTCACTCTAACCGAATGAGCATTCAACCCATCTGGGGGAGTTAAGCCCTTGTTAATGTAACCCATACAAATGGCAGAGACAAGTCACCTAGATATGGTCTGCTTGTTCGGCGAAAGGCCAGCCTTACCACCACCATAACAGCAGAACAGCTTGCGGATAGACGCTGTCCTTCTGATATAAGCCTTAAGCGTCATCTAAAACATGAGCACGTCGAAGAGAGGTACCAGATGATGGAGGCTGAATGAAAGCTGGTAACTTGATAGGCGCCGCTACATGAAAGGAGCCTGCGATCTTAGGATGGTAAGAATTTGGCAAGCGAATGCAGACCCGATCTGTGTGAAAAACGGTAAGCTCAGGATCCGATGACATTGCATGAATGTCACCGACCCGTATGCCAGACGTCACCGCCACAAGAAACTTAACAGCTGGAGGGAGAGAGCCGACAGATTGAAACAGAGAGGACCGGAGATCCAATCAAGAACGATTGACAAGTACCAGGGGGAACTGATCTGCCGGACAGTCAGACAGATTCTGTCCACGCCCTCTAAGAAGCGCTGCATAAGAGGGTGTTGTCCCATAAGTACACAATTGGCAGGTACCGGTATGTGAAAAGCAGAAATAGCCGTGGAGTACTCCCTGATTGTAGAAGCGGCGAGACCGGCTTCCAATTGAGATTGTAAAAACTCCAAACACAGTGACTATATCTGCAGAAAAGGGATTAACAATGCGCATAACAGTATTTATCGTCATACTGAATGTTTGTCAAATCCCTCCGCAAAGCCAGAATTGTGTCTGCAACTGGTACAGGAATTCTGCTCACTTGGAGGTGATTCCGGAGTGGCCAAGCTACCCACTGAATCCTGGGATTTGGGTGTCTGTCCAATAGAGCTGGAAGGCATCGGAGGGGATTGCCCTCGTATCTTGGATAGGGGGAGCAAAAAAATGTCTGGTGTCTGAATCGTCACCCCAGAGGCAGACAGATCCACCTGGAACGATCCGTACAACTGGGAGATAATCCCGAATATCCCCCAGTCGAGCATCCATTCATATGGCTGTGAGAGCGTGTCTGCATGGACGTTGTCTACCCCCGGGAGATAAACAGGCATCATCCGTATGTCGAACTGATCGCACCAAAGCAGAAACTGACACGCATCCTGAAGGAGCGATGGGGAAACCGTACCGCCTTGCTTCAGGATATAAGTCATCGCTGTCTGGTTGTCCATCTCTAGACGAACCACTCAGCTCAGAACCTTCTCGAATACCAACCGGGACTGCTCTCAATTCTAACACATTGATGTGCAGGGTCACCTCGTTCTCGAACCAAAGGCTGGAAGCTGTGAGGTCTCCCAGAACACCGCCCCAGCCTGTGAGGGAGGCATCCGTCTGAATTGTGAGTGTCGGCACTGGAGTCTCCATAAGTGAGGAATTAGCCACTCCGGAGTTACCAGAAGCCTCTCGTAACTCTCCAAGTGAGAGCACACCTGCGCTAACGCCTGCTGAATAGGTCGCATCCTCAGACGCGCACACCAAACTATGCCTAGCAACTGGAGCCATGTCCGTGTCAAGGTCCTGGGGGACGCAAGGAATTGTAAAACAACCCTCTGGACTTGTGGTCTTGAGACAGGGAGACTATGCCCCGGTGTGTCTCGAATCTCGCCCCCCAAGAAAACAAGATCCTGTGTTGGTACCAGCTCTGATTTCTTCAGGTTGATAATCCAACCCAACTTGGTGACAGTATCCATCATGGCATGTGTGGCTTCCCGACTCAACCTGAGCTGGAATGAGCATGAGTTTGGTGAACACCCTTGGCGCCGTAGAGATGCCGAAGGGGAGCACACAAAACTGATAGCACTTCCCGTAGAAGGAAAACCTGAGGTATTTCCTGAACTTGGGGTGCATCAGGACATGAAGGTATGCATCTTTGAGGTCGATTGATCTACAGGTGAGATCACAGTGTCTCCATCTGGAAAGACAGCACCTCTATCATGTCGTTCAGCCCTTTGAGATTTAGAATTGGTCTGAACTCTCCATCCTGCTTGGTAACCAGGAAATATGTGGAGTAAAACCCCAGATTTTCCTGCCCCAACGGAACCACCTCGGTGGCTGCCATGTCCAGCAACGACTGGACCTCGGCACGGATTGTATCTGCCTTCTGAGAAGTCGGCACCAGAGTGTGACGAATCCCGGAGAAGGGAGAGGGCCTCACTTCCACTGTGGCTAATGACCATCCCTGAGCCAGGACAGGACCGAGGGATTTCAGGTGAAGGAATATGGAAAGTTGGCCGCCGACAGGGATGTCGGGCAGAAGGCATTGGATCCCAATGGTCGGCAGTGCAACAACTGTGTGCACTGGGTTCTCTAAGGGCACCCGAGGATGATTTTACTGGGAGGTCAGGGCCGACTTCCCCTTCCTCTGAAAAGGCTGATGGGATGGAGCAGCCTTACCCTTGCCTCTTCTTTTGCCCTTGCCTATGCGCGCCTGCAGTGTAGCAGTCCACAAAAGCAGGCTCCTTCCTGGAAGTGGAAGGGTATGCACTGGCAAAGACCGATGGCTGGGCGCAAGGAGTGGGGGGGTTGCTCAATCAAGGGCTTGGAGTCCTTGAGTGTGCTAACTGCCTCCTCGGCCTCCCAAACAACTGTCAATGCCCCTGGGAATAGGGTAAAACCCATCTGGAAGGGGAGTGACAGAAGGGCGTGTTCTGTGGCCGGCGAATACTATGTGACGGACAGCCAGAGCCAATGGAGGACCATAACGGCGCTCATCATATGGCTAGCGCATAACCTTATAGCGTCACATGCCAGATGTGAGTGGACCTCCGTCAGTTGCCTCGCAAGCGTGGTTGATGACAAGTCATCGCCCACACCACCCTGCTCTACCAACTGCCTCTGAAAGGCGGAGAGGTACAGTGAATGGATAATAACCTTGAGCTGTTGTACGGCGTTACGCTACAGCTCTTAGAAAGAGCGGTAAGCCGACTTCAGCACTTGGCTATTTGTGGTCAACAGAGGCAACCTACGGCCCTGCTGAGCCAAAGCTTGGGAGTAGCCTGACGAACCCCTCTCGAGGGCGACAGATGCGTACACACAATCATCTACCACAGGGGGGTGTATAAACCCTCCTCCCCCATCAGGTACTGGCGGTTGAGCTGCGGGAGGTCAAACCTAGTGAGGTACGAGGTAAATGGCTAGAGTTACCTGCTCTTGGATGTAGGGAACCCTGAGGGGCCTTGTAGGGGTGGTCTCTCAAGACAAATGTGTTTTTTGTTTTGTAAATATTTTTATCATAATATAGTTACAACTGTCGTAGGTTTTAAAATGGACATTTTAATGCTTATATGTACCCCAAGGAGGATTTCTTCTGGAAAAGAATTGAAAATTTTACTATAAACTGTATATTTATTTACATATCCTATCTCACGGTATGCACCTCTCTTCTTCTTCTATGACCATGTGTGGAAACGTGCTGTAGGCTAAGTTGAATCAAAAGTTATCTGGCCTCTGACCCCCCCGACCTCTGTCCCCACTCCGATAGCAGTACCTGTCAATCATCTCAATAAGCGTGCAGATGGCTCAGATGATCATGTGACGGTCTGTGCCTGTCATTCTCGTCTTGGAGCTTCCAGTAATCTGTGATGTGGGGCAGGTCGGGTGGGTATCCATCTCGTGAGATTGGATAAGTATATAAATATACAATTTATAGTAAAATTTTCAAATTTTTAAGCTTATCCTATCTCACGGTATGCATAATCCCACGGTTGGCAGGAGGGACTCAGATTACCCTGTCAATACTTAAAACTGTGAAGATGCATAACCCAAGGAGGCCAGGAGAAAGCACCAACTCCCGATATGCAAACTCCAAACTTGTGATGGGTTGCTTCAGATAACCCCTTGGCTTACACAGCACAAAAACTCTAGGGAGTGGGCGATCCTGAATTAATGTGGTTTTCAGCCGCAACTTTTGACAAGCAAAAGGATGCAGTTTGGCAAGTAGGCCCCGCTGCCCCACGATTTATCAGGTGACCCCAGTGAATTAAAGTCGAGGACCTTAATCTGGCCAGTCCCTGCTTCGAAACTACCCCCCACAGACACCCTGGAAGGCGGTGAAAGAGGGAATAGCCCGGTTGCTCAACTAGTTTAACGTTCAGTACCAATCCCCCTAACTTACCAAAGGTGAGAAAGAACTTAGGAGCGGAACGCCTCGAAAACCACGCAGGTAATCGGAAATCAACACTTCACTGACGTAATTGCTCAGAGAGTAGAGGTCAGTAAGCGGATCGACGATCACCTCTGCATGTAGCACAAGACTGGCCTCTCAGTCTATCGAGTCATAACTATGACAGTGCAGACACGCCCTAGTACCCTAAGTGAGGTGGTCTATGCCCAATATAATCCATACCAATAAGAAAGATAGGACCGAGATCTTTCATGATATAGAGAATGCAAAACCTACAAGAAGGTGGGAACTGCATCTTATCTGCGTTTGCGAGCCGACGACAACTGCTACGCCAGAACCAATGGACCCAGATGGGTCAGTGACAGACAGATCCCGGAGGTAGGGTAAAACAAAGACCAAGTCCAACTCCAAAAACAACCCTCCATGATGCCGTGAAGAAAACAGTTCTATGTCGCGCCATCGTAGAGGTCAAGGCTCTTGTCTCATGAGGGTTGGCTGTAGTAGGAAGAGGAAGATCAACACAGGCATAGGCATGAAGGATGGTAGATCTCATCCCGAAGGTCAGTGTGGTACAAGAGACTTCTCTAGATGAGGCAGATGACAGAGAAATAGAAGTCTCTTGCGTAACCTACAACGGTCCATGGAGGCAGTTAAAAGACCCGTAAATTCTGGACAGGACATGGGGAGAGATTCTCGGTGTCGTCAGGGCCCAAAATAGAAGACAGCGGCGGGAAGGCGAGATGCAGGCAGCAGTGAGTCGCAAGAGCCGGGAGGAAGAAAGAATTAAACGTGACATGCTTGAAAGCCTTCTCTGCCAGAGGTTCATACTCCTCTGACATGAGATGATTAAAAACCATGGAAAGGTCCCAGGCTGGTGGCCAGAACTTCCGGGATTGTAAGATCTAAGGAGAGACTGGAGCTCTGGGACAGTTGACACCTTTGCACCCGTAGCCGGCGCAATAACTGTGTTACGTATGGCCAGGTATGTAGACAAGGTGGAACACGTCAATTCCTTGGAAGTTCAAGGATGCTGGAGGTACTCTGTGACCATCTGCGGCGATGCTGTAGTGGGAGATATAATACCCATCATCTAGCAGTACGCTTCAAAATACTTCCATAGTCATCACAGAGTGGCCTGGTAGAAGTTCAATGCGCTGTGGTAATCGCCACAGCGACTCGCTTGGAATATCCCTTTGCAGTTAGCGATTCAAGTATAGGCACCAGGCGTGAAAATTAAGTGTGAGCGGAGACCATGCAGCTGATCGAAGTGAAGATGAACCATAATATCGGCGTGACGGGAAGTGGTACTGGACACAGGGGCGTGTCACACTTAGAAACAGTGTTAGAAAGACATATAGGTATATAGACCCTAGCCTAGTACTATATAAAAGGAAAGGGATGTAACGACGGAACCACCCCCTCCTCAATCTAAGTTAGATTTCATCACGTAAACTATTTCTTATGGCCTTGACATTTAAGTGACCTGAGCAGTAAATTTGTAAGAATAATTTTAGAAGTTAAATATTCATAAATATAATTTCCTAAAAATGAATCAATATCCAATGAATTTTTACAACCTCTAAAACTATTCTTAACAATTTACCGTTCCGTACATCTATGGCCGACAAGTGAGTATGATTGTCGATGGTTTTGGAGAAAATGTCTGCTTACTGTCCAGGAAATGATTTGTAGATGTTGCAATAAGTTTTTAGACCCGTGGAATGGCGCTGCCGATCGAATCTAGCCCTACATAGGTGCTGTCAACATGGCTGGAATTAATAAAAGAATTTAAAAGATGAGTTTTCGCTGTCTTGGGTGATCCATGATTTTGGCTTGGAATTGCGGAGGTTGCTGTTTTCGGTGAGTCGTGGCGTATAACTTTTGAAATAATGATCTGATTGTGACCATTTATAGCTCATTTTGTAGGGAAATCATCTTGCTTTCAATCCGTAGGCCTCGACGGGGCCTTAAAAATAGTTTACCTGGTGAAATCTAATTTAGATTGAGGAGGGGGTGGTTCCGTCGTTACATCCCTTTCCTTTTATATAGTACTAGGGTAGGGTCTATATACCTATATGTCTTTCTATAAGCCTGACACGCCCCTGTGGTACTGGAATGGGTCGGCCAAGTCTTGCAGGTTAGGAACAAACTAATGAGCCAAAACGGTGTGACCCCAAATCAGTGTCAACCGCTACGTCATGCATAACTTGAGCAGTATGCATGGAAGTAGCGCCACTGGTGGAAACGCGTAGGCATTCAAGTCATCCCAGGGGATGGCTAGAACGTCATGTTCCCAGGCCAAAGGATCCGGGATTGGGGACACGATTATCGGAGGCAGGTGATGGAAGCGGGTAGCAAACAGATCCACTGTCGGGTTAGACATATAAATGCACAAGAGTGCTAGGGGTACCAAGAAAAAAACTCCAGCGCAGACCTTCCGTTCATCGGGCCACCCTGAAGGACTGGACGAAGTGGTTCAGGAAGGCAAAACAATTCCTTTGGGTTCAGTTATCAACGTCGAGATACGAGTGTAGAATCGCAGTATCTGTTGAAGTTGGAGATGGCCTCTGTACGTTGGGGCTTAAGCTGACATCAGAAGGCCTAGCAACTATTGCCACTGAAGAAAAAAAAACCTCCTGAGATAGGATCCGTTTGAGTAGCCAAGTTACCATGACAGCACTGAAGAAGTGCTGAATGTAGGAGGTTTGTGGCATGGAGATGTCAGTCAACCTACAGTAACATACACATTGTACACAGAGTGATGAAGGCCGTATAAACAGTGATCGTAGGATAGTTCGCCAAATGAAGTGTTGGTCCGCCAGATGGAGTGAGAAAGTTAGTAGATGCGATGCATGGGATCATCAGTCTACCCGGAACATTTGTAAAATTGATGGAATGGCAGAGGTAAAAAAGACCAGTGACCCCAGGAACGTTCGTAAAGGAGACGAAGGTAGTAACATCAATGCCTACGAACAGTCCGGACATAGCTGCAGTGACCCCTGAACTGAGGCCTTAAGCTAAGAACCGAGTAAACCCAGCCAAAGTGAAAGCGTCATGGCGATTCTGTCTGGCACCCTCGGTAAACTGTTTCTCCCGGCTGACTGACGAAACTCGACATAAACACTCTTACCAGGAATGGCACTGTCCATCATCCCTAGCAATTAAAGGCTGGGATAGTAATCAGCTTCGTAGGACCAAGACAGGTCTGTCAGGGCACTCCATAGTCACCCGAATTATCAAAAATCTCCCATAAACAAACAGTAGGCCGCCATTGCAAACGCTTCACAATAGTGACAAAAAAACAGACACCGCAGTCTTCGGTTAACCAGGCGAGTCCCAACCCATAACATCCATGTTAGGGACGCTCGCTACTTGACCAAACATTGATACCACACGCAGAAACTGTGGATACTAGGCCAACTTGATATTCAGGAATATTATACGACACTTCATTGAGTCTGGTTACTACAGACAACTCAAAGCAGCGTTATGATGTATCGCTGGGTGTAATCGTGGCCTGTTTCGTCATCCTCATCATTATTCCTTTAACATCAACCAGTTTCTGGACAGATATGTCAAACCGGGTGGTTGTAGAGCTGACATCTACAACGAAGGGTAGAGTCGTTGAATCAAATCATTCATCGAAGGTGAAGATCGGAAGGTAGATGATGGAGGAATCTTAAAGATCCGGGATCGTCATTCGCCGTCGTAAAGTAGGGGCCTGCGCTACTGACATAACTACTACCTCTATACAACCAGCTGAAATGATGCACTGGATGGAAGCGTTGATGCTTAGAGAGAAGCGCACTGGAGTAAAACGGCACACTGGATACGATCAGCACACTGGTAGATAACAAGGAAGTGAATGAAAGCGGCGCATTGGAGCAAAGTGTCGCACTGGACTGAAAACAGTGCATTGACCTAGTGTGTAGAGATGAGCCAATCAAAAACCCAAGGTACTCTCTGAAGCGCTGAACAGAATGAAAGCACCACATTGGAGTGAACGCACTGTCCGTACATAGACACCGCAGAATCAGGAAGCTAACCCTAAAGTCAAGCTGAGAACTGGTAAAAACTGTAGAAATGAGGAATCAACGCCGGAGTTGGAAGAAGTGTTAAAGGTAAACTCGCAGCAGAAAAAAACCACTGTAGGTAACGTAGTGTGTGAACCAGCAAACAAAGTCATGATGACAGTAGGTACATAGAGATAACCAGATGATTCGGTGAATGCTGACAGTTCAGCGAACACATTCGGATCGGTGAATACTGTAGGAGCGGCGAACTGGTATGGTTCGGCGATCAGGATCGGTTATGCGATCTTGGTTGGTTCGACGATCTGGATCGGATAGATGATCCGGTTCGGCAGTGTGATCTAAAGCGCTGAGTCAATCGAGACCGATGCACTCGTCTAAAACATTGTACCATACAATAATGGTGTACTGGACTGTAAACATGTTCCGATCAAACAACAATTCACAAGGTTGAATCGTTGTTCCAATCGAAAAGGCACCGGTCTGAAGCATAGATCTAATCGAAAAGGCACACTGGGCTGAAGTGTTGATCCAGTTGAATGTGGCGCATCGGTCTAATGAGTTGGACCGAACGAGAGCGGTGAACTGAAGTGAAACGATGCACTGGTCTCGTCTAGCGAGACAGTCTGGTAAAAACTTCAGATGTTCCATGCCTGACGAACTGATCCCTGTGGTTGAAAGCGCCGAAATGACTGCACTCGCTGCATGAGAGTGAATGCTTCACCAAGCGCACACACCATAACAGTGTGTGGAGCACTCAACCAAAGCGGCGCATTGGAAACAACCACTTGAGTAAACTAGGAGTCTGTGAAATCGTCACCAAGTTAGAAGGCCGAGACTGTGCTGCAGAAGTGTTAGCACTACCACTCTCGGAGGAGATAAAACTTGTCTGGAGACAGGACTAGACGTTTGATGACGAAAAGAGATGACGGAGATACTCGCTCAAGTAGGAGTCTGACTCTGAGGCCACCCCTAAAAAATCTACATCCGGGGACAGTGATTTAGATCAACGGACTGCTCTCTTCGAACGGCATTCGGATATAGCACGCTTAAAAGTTGAAGGACCTTCAGCAATTGTACGCCAATCTCTGTCTGATCTACGTCTAGATGCAACCCGTCGATATTCAGAAAAATCATCATCATTCAAGTGTGAACAAACAGAACACTGATGTGACCAACTACAAAAGCCTACATCTACAATCCACTCACAAAGCGTGTGGATCAGCAGCGGAAAAGTTTCTGTTGCACTGATCACAGTGTTTGCGTTTCTTAGAAGAACTTTGATTCCATTTATTTCCGATATTGACAATCAAATAATGTCTAACTGAGAGAACAACACACATCCACTCGGTGTAGCGACAAGAAAGAGAATGACAGGCACAGACCGTCACGTGATCATCTGAGCCATCTGCACGCTTATTGAGATGATTGACAGGTACTGCTATCGGAGTGGGGTCAGAGGTCGGGGGGTCAGAGGCCAGATAACTTTGATTCAACTTAGCCTACAGCACGTTTCCACACATGGTCGTAGAAGAAGAAGAGAGGTACATACCGTGAGATAGGATAAGTTTAAAAATTTCTTTTTACATATGCGTAGACATAAAAATGTCAAATCTTAGCTTGCATACTGGTGGATAGATAAAATACCTGAGGTGTATTGAGAGGTTCTGTTTCAACACATGAACTTGGTAAGATGCAGTCTTCTCCCATATTTATAATACTTTTACAATTCACTTTGATTGGATTCACATGAATCTTGGTATGTCTGGTGTATTTCAAATATACAATTAAAGAAACAAACACAGTCATTTGTGTTGCCTGTTGATACCTGGGAATGGTAGAATGTGAGGCGAGTTGTTTAGTGTGACTAGCAGGATGGGATGAAAATCTAATGATGTATTATGGCCAGATATAACAATTGTAATAACAGCATAGATTTAGAATTGAGTCCAGTTTCACTTATTCCAAGTTTCTCTGTGCATTCAACTGTGAACAGCCGAATATTCTTTTTTGGTTGAAAAAACTAAGTCCCAAGTGAGTCAGATGATTTGAACAGCAATAGCAGGGTATGAAACTCCGAAATATTTCAGCCAGACCATAGGGCTGGTTAGATGTAAAACTTGTTAAACCAAAACTCACCTGCCCACAAAATATCTTCATATGTACATGTCTAAATTTTAATCTGACCGTCGGGCAGGTGAATTTGAGAATCTGATAGTCCATGTTGAAAATAACCCGTCCCGGACGGTCGGGCAGGCAGGCTGGTATTTCCCACCCAATCTAGATATTTTGTGTAAGCAACTAGTCCACAAAGAGCTGAAGACTTGCGTCATTTGACGTCACTAGGAAGTAATCTAGTTATGTTACACTAGACACGGGCTTCACCCCTTTGTAACTGAACATAGCACTTTCAGAAAGAGCAAACACCTTAACCACAAGATGGACCCACTGCCTCCCACTTCACAAAATGAGACTATGCAGTTATAAATCTAATTATATTTTAAGTTGTACTATTTGATATTCTTTTTAGATTACTGAGTCATTTACATGATAATATTTATGTATTTTTTTACTGCAAAACTTTTTAAAACATACTGACATCAAACATAAAAAAAGATTCTTATTGTGATATGTTATGCCTTGCCTATTTTGTTTTATTTCTCCAAATTTAAGAAGAAAAGTTTGACACAAGTAGTAAGTAACATACATTTTGTAGTATGCAATTTCAGTTGCAATACACACATCACATAACATCAAGAGTGACTTAGTAATTTCAACCAAACTCTACGGCACTGCATGCAGTGCCTTGATAGGATTGAATGCATAACGATTGAAACAAAACTGTTGGAGAAAAAACAACTCCAATTGATTGTACAATGTGAACCATGCATTGGCATGATAACATGCATTATCACAATATTGTATCATATTGCACTTGAAACAAACCACGGGTGAACAAACAATTGTCTGAAATGTTCAGTAATCCTTGGCAAAAGTTCTTCACCCAGTCTTGATTAAATGGTACAAGTAATGGCAGCTAAAACTTGAAAAGGCTCACTTGTCATTTAAATTTAAATAAAATTTGTCATGAGAGCTTAACTCAACAAACTTTCCCTTCAATGATGTTAAAACTCCAGTACTGAACAAATTGTGAAAATATGTTACAATTTCTTGGCTAATTTGTAACAATGCTCAAATTTCAAAACACCAAATGCTGATACAATTATCAGCACTTGCAAATGATTTCACTTAATTGATATCGTCAATGTTTCAGTATAACGAGTCATAAAGATCAGCATGATAATCTCACATCAGACTGAAGTAATTTCTTAAAATAATGCACGCTTGACAGATGTTCATGGACAAATGATTGATAATTCAGATAATATCTTGGAATAAAACAAAGTATAACAAATAAGATAGTAAAAATAAATATGTACTACATACAAATAAACTGTAATGCTTAAGTTGAGATGATGTTAAAATGGATTAAACATGATTCTCATGACTGATTAAATCAGCATAAAACAAAACACAAAGGTAAAACAAACAAATCATACACTGTTGTTATTCTCATACAACCTGTTTCTGAAACTTAAGTAACCATCCACATGTTGCCCCAAATCAATATTTTACGAGGAAAAGAGTTTTTGTGATCTAAATACACAAATATCTTTAATTATCACTGAAATACTGTAACAATCAATTGAATGTTGAATTCTGCTTTTTATGTAAATACCCCCAACCCCCCAAAACAACAAAAGATATAATTACCCCCGAATGATAATGCCAATACTTCCTGTTTCTTGCCAATAAGCTGTCATAGACTTTACTATCTCACAGCTGGGTGCCATGGAAAAATAATACACAAATGTACAGTTTCAGTACACAGATATTTTGACAAAATATAGGTAGATGCTAAAGATGGGAAACGTGCTGATTGTTATTACCATGGAATTGTGGATGGAACATGAGGTTCAGCATCTTGAGATACAGTGCCCTTGTTAAAGGAAACTTGCAACATTATAAGATTCACATGTCCTCGTACCCTGGTAGCAAGAATATATTATAGAAACATCAAAGTATGTCTTCAATGGTTTGATAATTGGTATCAAGCTAGATGGGGTGCATTCTCTCGCATAATTGATGGAACTATAGAAGTCTACAGATACAGAAGATATGTATACTGTGTAAGGTGATGTGTCTTGATCTTGTCAAGAGATTATCATTTTTTGTTATAAATTATTAGTCAGCACTTTTGTTTGAATCCCCAACCCCCTCCCCTATAATCATTGTGTTAGGCTAACACAGTAAACCAGTCAAAGAGATTGTACAACCATACTGATACGACAAAAGTACAATGTGAAAATTGCCTTTCAATGCAGTAACTTGTGACCAAGAATTATACCACAAGTGTATCAGAGACTCGAACCTTATTGTAACATACAAACAGAGAATGACATTTCTAAAAGGAAGGTAGGTCCACATGAACATTTTAAAGGGTACCAATAACAATGAAAATCAGTGAACAAAAACACAAATGGGATTTCTGAAATCCATGAAAATTAAGTACAAATAAAGAGAAAAAAGGATTTCAGAGACTTCAGATCAAACATGAATACACATAACTAAAAAACCCTTACCTTCTTGATGCTAAATGTCAAAATATATATACTTCAAAAAGAAGTCCAAGAATGTCTGACTTTTGTTAATCTATAGTTAATCAGCAATGGCAATCAGATCAACTATAGTCACATCAAATATTGGGCATTCTTTAAATTAGTTTGAGTAATATATATAAAGGTATGTGTTCATCAATATATTTGTTAGTCAGGATGATTTCTATAGCAGATTAAGAGGATTCACTATACTTTACATTCATCTTGTAACCAGGACATTTCAACACGCAAGGGAGAATTGTAAGCATCACTCATTCAGAAGGATACTCAAACAATATATATGTAATTAATGGTCTAGGTTATCAGTGTCTCAAGACAAGGATCCATTTGTGTGTTTCCCCTGTCTACAGTTCAAAATACCTGTAATATTCAGTCAAATCTTCACCTTTTGTTTCCAGTGAATAATGCCTCTTTCATTATGTAAAATACACCCTGGACCATTTGCTTGCAAAGCTTTGTTTCAAACGTGATCATCATCATCAATCTAGTCCATGAGCATGGTAAATGTCATTATATTTAGTGTTTTTTGTTGTTGATTGGGCCATTAAAATAAGAAAGAAGTTCATTTAAGTTCAAAGACAAAGCTATGGTAGCCAATGGATCCATGTTATTCACCATTGGAGAATGGAGACATCTGGCACTGGATAATCGAGAATGTAAAACACTGGTTCACACAGACATGTGTAACTAACTCGATCACTTGATTGTTTGCACCAACACATTGCAAACCAATCAGTTGACAGATAATTTAGAAGGTCAAGGCAATACTCCCACTAACACGGTAAACACAGTGATGGAAGACCACACACTCCACCAAACCATTGTCCTTGTTCATAAAACATACCAGTAATGAAGTTCACTTTATACAACATGTTTGGGTCATTGAAATCTATTTCACATGAGCTTGCATGATAAGGCTATGAAAAGTTCATTCTCTTTTCAAAAACTCTCGAGCATCAACAAAACACCCTACATGGAAGCATTATATTTCCTTCAAACAAAAATATAAATTTCTTACTGAACATTTTCACCTAAAGATGATATGCAAAAATCATATTTGCAAGCCTAAACTGACTACACATTACTCTACATGCTCTGTTTCACTAAATAAAGCTAGATCTAGCATCTACCATGTCAACTGCAAATTTTTTCAGCTGTTCAGAATCCTTTTCCCCTTGGTGCCATTTATTCTTGGTATGGAAATTACCTCAATATTTCATGACATACTTTGAGCAGTGATATATACGTGATCTAAAGCTATGAAAAGTGAGTTTAGTTTTACGCCGCACTCAGCAATATTCCAGCTATATGGCGGAGCTATGAAAAGAATGAAACAGGTTTATAACATAGCAAATGCTTTCTGGAATTATAACAAACTTAAAAAGAGGCTTAACTAAAACAATGTAAAAGTCTAACAACACAACTGGCATTGCTAATATCAACATAAAGCTCAGATTCATTGCACATTCTTGTAACAAGTCAATATCCTCAGTGTTTGAGCCTGTGACCTCCTGTAGTTGCTGTCCTCAACTCTTGATGCATACACAAAGTGACATCAAATCTTGACTTAATTACGTAAATAAAGAATATAGAACAGAACCCATGCAGGCTTAATGGCGCCAAGAAATTTAAGGAATCAATGTTAACATTTCAAGCTGAACACTCATTCAAATATACATACATAAGCTGTTATTTGAAGTGGCCATATTTCCTTTTAAACTGATATCCTTGTGTTGTGGTTCTGACAATTTTAAACATAAATATGAAATCTCATTTTAAAAATTACCCCAACACACTGTGAAAATCACATTTGTCCTGTATTGTATACAAATGTTACAGGTATTATCAGCTGAATAAGAAAACTGAATTTTTATCATGTATATTAGAATCTATTTTCTTCTTCAACACTATATTCCTTTTATCTTCCTTCTGCCACAAATCTTTCTACCACATATGTATGTCACCCAACATATTCATTCCTGACTCAACATGAAATATTTATCACCTTAGTAAAACACTGACAAAAACACCTAGGTGTGCTGAAACAGATTTCAACAAACCTTTTGATAGAGCAAAATTAGCACCTGTACATAGTCTGTAAATACTGTTCAAACAACATCTCAATTTCTGACATAAAAACAATAGACACTCCCACCCTCACCAGATCTGATGATCTGTGCTTGTGCCCCAAAAAGCATTAAACACTAACTATACTCCTTAAAAACAGAATTAAGGACCATCCAGTTCTTTCATATTAATGTTAATTATCTGTCATACCTTGAAAGATTATTCATGGTAATATGAAAGAATTGTGGTCTTTAACTTTTGTGTAGCATACACACAGATGCCTCCAACATCAGGTCCCAGTCTAAATAAACTATCCATTACATTACACCACTATACTGAGACTAACAAACCCTAGTAGAAGGTCCCAACATTGCAACAGTAGCATGGTCAATCATCAGATCAGAGAGTCTGATTGAATAAATAGCTAACATTTGCAATGCATAAAGTGTCCATCTCAATTAACAAGTTAAAAATCTGGCCTGGAAGGTTGTAAAATATATCCATCATAAAGGACAGACATTTGTGCTTGATTAGATAAGCTTGTGTGGCAGCTAAAGCTATTCCATGACCAGCAGAGACTTGTATTATGATGAACATGTTTCCAAAAAGCAGAATTAATAAACATGTGTTCAGCTGTTGTTTAATACCTTGGTTCACTAAAAGGGAATTTCCTTCAGAAGCAGCATGATCCCGTACCTTTGAGATTCAAGCATTTACAAGTGACATGTCCAACAACAGAGGTGAAGAGCTGTAACCAGGCAAACATGGTACTATGAGGTACCACAATATTACATTCCATTATCAAAGGGACAGGAATCAAATAATTTTAAGCCAAAATGGCCAACTAATGTTTCAGTGGTCTGTATTCTTGTACATAAAATCAGAAAATGTTATTTCAAACTTTTCTTCATGCCATTAAGTAACATGAACTCATGATTCCATGACTTGACAACACATTTGTGTGATGCCCTGAACTTAAATGAATTGTAACACAGGAGAAAACAGTTGAAAGACCTGATGCTGGTAAGCAACATTGAACAATGATCAGGATGAAGATGTATCTGTTTACAATTTGTACCCATGCATGGACTACATACCTTTGTCATGCATGAGAACTTCTGCAGGAAAAAATGTTTGGTGGATTAACCATGATAAGCACAATCTACCACACCCCTTCTGTCCTTGCAATCTCATCAAGATTTAATTTTTGAGTAAAATTGATATTTTATACTTATCCTGACTCATGCTCTTTTGCTTGTCTCCTTCCTCTTGCTAACATAGTGGAACACTTGTATCTCCCTAATTGAAGTTCCCTTCAATGTAAAATCACTAATTAGTACACCACGAAGTTACCTCCCTTCCACAAGCTGCTGAACCAGGGCTTCACCTCTACCCATGTGCCTCACTCTCCCTCATATACTGAGCCCAACATTTGAATTTACAGGAAATCCAAAGTGTTATTTGGGAGGATGGGAGGGTTGATTCATGAGTCAGGATAAGTATAAAATATCAATTTTACTCAAAAAATTACATATTTTTCCTTATCCTGACTCATGCTCTTTTTGCTTGTAGAATCCAACAGAGCCGGAGGTGGGAATATATAATACTTTGGATTTTAATAATTAGTGATTTGAACTGTGATGATTGTAATAACCCTATGGGAACTTCATAAAGGCATTGAACTGATGAATTCTGCTGCCAGCTTATCAGCTGCCATATAGAGGTTATTACAATGTACTTATTATGATAAGTATATATAATATTAATACAATGCTTAAGACTAATAGACTTAAGCTTGTTAATATGCTAGTATAAACTCCTTAGAGTTTGTTAGCTAAAAAATACTTTAAGATATAAACATAGCACTAAGCTTAAAATATGATTAATTTTAAGCTAATTATATAATAACAAACCCTCTTTAGGGTTTGTTAGTTAAAATATTTATATGATATAGACAGTGCTGAGCTTAAGATATGAATAAGCTTAGCTATATATATAACAGCAAACTTTGTAGAGTTTGTTAGCTAATACATTTTTACAATATGAGTATAGTATTGTGCTTAAGATATAATTATCTTAAGCTACATATATAATAGCCAAACTTAGTAGAGTTTGTTAGCTAATATATTTTTACAATATGAGTATAATACTGTGCTTAAGATATAATTAACTTAAGCTACATATATAATAGCCAAACTTAGTATAGTTTGTTAGCTAATATATTTTACAATATGAGTATAGTACTGTGCTTAAGATATAATTAACTTAAGCTACATATATAATAGCCAAACTTAGTAAAGTTTGTTAGCTAATATATTTTACAATATGAGTATAGTACTGTGCTTAAGATATAATTAACTTAAGCTACATATACAATAGCCAAAAACTCTGTAGAGCTTATTAGCTAATAGATTTATAATGTAACCATAGTACTAAGCTTAAGATATGATTAGACTTAAGCTAAATGTATATAGCAAAAACTCCTTAGAGTTTATTAACTAATATACTTTTATGTTATAAACATAGTACTGAGCTTAAGATATGATTAAACTTAAGCTATATATATATAATAGTAAAACTCCGTAGAGTTTGATAGCTAATACATTTTATTATGTTGATTTAGACCTAGTATTGAGCTTAAGATATGAAGTAAACCTTAAGCTAAATATATAATAGCAAAAAACCTTTTAGAGTTTTAATAGCTAATATACTTATATGGTATCAACATAGTATTGAGCTTAAGATATGAAGAAACCTTAAGCTACATATGTATAGCAAAAACTCCGTAGAGTTTGTTAGCTAATACATGATATAATGTAACCATAAAGCTTAAAATATGATGAAAACTTAAGCCCAATATATAATAGCAAAAAACTCTTTTAGAGTTTTGATAGCTAATATACCTATATGCTATAAACATAGTACTGCGCTTAAGATATGAATAAGCTTAAGTTACATATATAATAGCAAAAAACTCCATAGAGTTTGTTAGCTAATACATGTTATAATGTAACCATATTGCTTAAGATATGATGAAACTTAAGCCAAATAGCAAAAGCTCTTTAGAATTTGTTAGCTAATATAGTTATATGATATAAACATAGTACTGAGCTTAAGATATGAATGAGCTTAAGCTACCTATATAATAGCAAAACTCCGTAGAGTTTGTTAGCTAATGTATTTTTACAATATGAGTATAGTACTATGCTTAAAATATACTTGACTTAAGCTACGTATATAATAGCCAAAAAAAAACTCTGTAGAGTTTGTTAGCTAATGCATTTATCATGTAACCACTGTGATGATAAAAAACGAGCTTAAGCAAATTATATATAGCATGAAGCTATTTAGTACTGTTATAAGATAAGTAAAAATCTGTAAGATTGACTTATCTTCTCCGAGGAACTGTCAACTGTTGTGCAAGGACCATGGGATCAAATTGGTGGATACCTGAGATGTCCTCGGTGGTGATATCTCTCAGATAATGGTTGGCAACCACCATATCGGATCTACAGTAATAAACCCTTCATTATTTCAAATAACATTTGTGTAGATGAAATTGTAGAAGTTAGCGCTCTAATATCAAGAGTATTAAAGCTCATGGAGGGTCGGATTAGGTCCATCTGTCTTGTATGCACGTAGTATGACAGTTCTGATCCAAACGGAGATATAGTACGTGAGACTACACTCTGCGTAAGTTGATGATAGAGGAAAAAAAATCTGTTGTATTTTTCTTCCCTGTTTGGTTTGGTGGAGATAAATTTACAGTGCTCTTGCTGGCCAGCGTGATAGCATCATCGTATCATGGAGTCCAAGTATGTCATCCAGGCATGTTCATAAACCTCACTTGTGAGGTGTTGTAGCACTATATTCATATCCCCAAGTTGGTACGTGAAACTTCCGTTTATTCTCCAAACAGAAACTTAGTAGGTTTACTAACCATCTAGTTGTGTTAGTAGCTTGATGATGAAATTCAGGTGTAGTCTGAAACGCTGTGGATTTCGATCCACTTGTATCACGTCGTCTAGGTAAATCGTTGCGATGTCCTTGACGATGTATGTGCACAACCGGGAGTTTGTGTCCTCGATGAACTTTATGTAAAATCGCCTGACTGCTGTGCCCTTGTCTAAACTTGACAGGGGAGGTCTCTAACCTGAAGAAAGCAGCCTAATCCTGAAGGTTCAGGTTAACTGGGCTGTAAGGAGGCTTGCTCGTTCATTGATATAAAGTTGTCACTTGCAACCTATGTCTTGAACTGTGAACTATGCTCGACCTCTGTGTAGGGCGTTGTTCATCGGGGTCCAATCAGAATAAGGCATTTTGATTCTGTAGAGTACCCGCGCTGTGATGTCACCGGTGTAGCAGGAAAAGGAACCTTGTATAATATAGTGCCGTCGTTGATATTAGAACAATCGTCGGTCTTCATCGTAACTTCCCGAAGTTACCCGAGTGACCACGTGTTTCGAGGATTAATGGTAAACGCGCGAAAGCTTCGGCGCAAAATACCTCGCTCTGTAATATTAATGCTGGGTAGGTTATTTTCCTGGCTGTCGTGAAAGTGCTTCAGTTTTGAATATAATTCCGACTTCTTTATATATAAAGGTACAATAACTTGTAAGTTGTCAGCTTGTAGACTGTATACATGAATGTATCGTCATAATTGTAGAATTAAAGCTGAATTTGTTGTACATATTTCTTCTCAGAAATGTTGACGATTATGAGTTATACTCGCTGTAACAAGGCTGCTGTTCAATTTCGATATTGAATTGTCTGCAGATATGCGTAATGGTCACGCATGTAGATAATCGTATCGTCGTCCGGGATTGCATATACTAGCAATTTATACGGAATAGTTGATTTCTGTGAAGATCTATGAAACGTCGTTGACAAATTAATACAGCGACGTTCTGTGTTGTAAATAGCCTGTGCAATTGTCTTCGCGTAGGCTTATAGACGGCATCTGGCATACAGTTGATAGACAACTTATGCGATGTCTTGAACGGACTGAGGAGTAGCTATATATGACGAGTGGCTAGTATATGGAGACCTTGGAGGAGACTTCCTCGGTGAACGCCGGAGACTGCACGAAGCCTCGAAGTATCCCTTCTAGATCTACTGGTGAAGTAGACTTGAGTTACTTAGCCTTCGCGACCTTCGCGAAGGTATCGAGTCAAAGTCCGATTAGAATATATATATATATATATATAAGAGCGCTTGCTTCGCGAATGGCCTCTGTGTTTAACAGGATGTGGGGTCGGCGAAGCGCTACTCCTCCGCGACGTCCCTTGTAGCTGGTGAGGCTCTAGCTCCTTCGCGGAGGCGGCCTGGGACTTGCTGGTTCTGCATAAGTAGGGCCGAGTGGATCATCTTATCATTTTCAGAAGTCGTGTTACGAAATCTGGCGATAAGTGTCTCAATGATCGTTCTAGATCTATTTAGGCCAACGAACATACGTCTCGTCATGGATTCAACTGAACCAATTTACGATTGTAGTTCTTATTGTTGATATCGATGATCAACTTGTAGTTTTCATCGATGTCTTAAGCATTGAAGAAGGGGTCCATGTTGTGCGTGGAAAACTTCTAGGCGTGAAAGTTCGGCAATTATGGTGTCTGAACTTTTGTGGCTTTATGGGATGCTATGTCTAGATTCTGTGCTACCGCAGCAATCGGGTCGATCGGAGGTAGGGTGATAGCATCTGCGTCGTCTTCCTTCATCAGGTATGTCTGCGTCGTACTGCCACTCTAGGAAGGTGATGTAGACTTGTGTGCAGACTTGTGTGGTAACCTGTGAGGCGATCGATGTGGTGATGTACGAGGAGATCGGAGACTATTGACAGCTTCGCGAAGCTCTTGAGTAGTCCCTTGACTCTGTTAAATGACGATCTATATTCGGGTGTCCTTCCCGAGTGCCTTCGCGAATGCCTTCGCGAACGCCTTCACGAACGCCTTCGCGAACGCCTTCGCGAAGCTTCCTCTGCGTTCGGTGCTGGGGAACGGCGATTTGAGCTTCGCGAAGGCTTCCGTGAGGTCTGGTGGCTGAGTCTGCATCTAAGGATGAAGCCGAGGAATGTGATGATCTATCCCGCCTTCGCGAAGGCCTTCGCGAAGGCTGTACATCTGGGTCCTTCGTCAAGGTGGTCTGCGACTTCCTTCGCGAAGGCTGCATCGTCTTGGCTGCTACGTTGACTGGAGGTGCCTCTAGAGTGTTGTTCTGTTGGAGCCTTCGCGAAGGCTCGTACTCTGGGCTGGCTGCTTCTCCAGTTTGTAGTGACCCTCCATCACGACCATGATTTGCCGTAGTAGCTCGTCTGGGATGGTCTGCGACGAAGTAGTCGGTGCCATCTCTGCGCTGTTAGTGGTGGGGCCCTCAGGTAAGTCGTCTGACATCAGTGTAGAGACATCAGGCTGCATGACGATCTCTGCTGATGTCATTGTAGCTGTCACCGGGTCGCTACTTGTCTCATACGTCGGGATGATGATCGGCTGATCATCGTAGAGGCCAAGTTCAGCGGCTGGAACAATCTCGCTGAGAAAGTCCTAGTAGACTTCGCTGAATTCCCCTCAGAGGTCGACGCTGCCCTGGGGTGCTAAGTCTCGCGCTGGAGTGTTGGTAGCGACGGGACCCTCAGGAAGATCATCGAATGTTGATCTGCGCTGACATCACTGTTGCCGACATCAGTCATTCTTTGATGTACATCAGGAATGATGATCGGCTGATCATCATACAGGCCCAATCTGCGATGAGAACAATCTCGGCTGAGAAAGTTCTAGTAGACTTCGCTGAATACCCTCAGTGCGACGAAGGGATGTCTGGGGAAGCAGGACGCTTCTTGGAGGCGGCGGACTACGCCCCACTTCCACCATTCTAGCGGAAAACCAGACGGGAGGGGGTCACCAACAGCAGTAGACTGGCGAGGGGTTCAGGTGTATCAGTCATGCTAGACTCTGCATAATGACCTATCTGCTGCGCGTCTCAAACGCAAAAGTAATTATTTATTAAAGGTAGAATTGGATAAATTAGTATCGCAACTGCAACGTGAATCACATGAAACATGGCGCGAGTACAGCTAGGGCATATTAAATGCGGATCAGCAGCAGAATAAAAACGTAATGTGCAACAGTACAGAATTTTATCAACGTAATCCACTGCAACAGCACGGGCCCCGTGCATAAACAGTAGAAACACCGACTAAATATCAATATATAATTGTTGAAAGATACTAGCTAAACCTCTATAGATCTCTATACGAGGTAACTAACTAAACATAATCAAAGGATATAGTGTGTCGGGAGACACAGGCGCTCTCACGTCCAGCTCACTGGGCGAAGAAGGAGAGAGTGAGGCACATGGGTAGAGGTGGCGCCCTCGTTCCCGCGCTTGTGGAAGGGAGGTAACTCGTGGTGTACTAATTAGTGATTTTACATTGAAGGGAACTTCAATTAGGGAGATACAAGTGTTCCACTATGTTCGCAAGAGGAAGGAGACAAGCAAAAAGAGCATGAGTCAGGATAAGGAAAAATTATGTGGTTCAGAAAAAAATATGTCTCCTAAAATAACAGATGAGTGAAAGGAGTTGAAATTTATTGACACCATGTGCAAGGAATTACCTAAAGATTGCCCAATGCATACATTCTGGTTATATGTACAGTATTGTGAGTGTGGATGTAGATTTGACAACACTTGGTGCCAATGTTTCTGAGTTGATCCCACACAAAATACAGTGTACAATGTTGGGTCTGGTTTGACAAAGTGATCTTAGCTCTATGATAGTAGTGATGGTATGGGAGATATGATTGTCTTAGCGCTAAGATCACTTTGGGCAACCGGCCATGTATTTTAGCAGAGAAGATTGTACAGCTGGGAGCTAGATGACCATTTGTACATCTGCAGCTCGATATTAATCAACCACACACATCAGTGACTCAGCTGACAAATCACTCAATCATTACTGGCTAAACATAGCTGAATCTTATAAATAGATGACAGGTAGAGATGGGTGCACACATCTATATGTTATCTGCACAGCTTGAACAACTGACACAGTTGAATCACTGACAGATGACAGATATATATAGGTGCACACAGCTGAATCATTTACACAGCTTGAATGAGTGAGTGAGTGACTTTAGTTTTACGCTGCTTTTAGTAATATTCCAGCAATATCACAGAGGAGGACACCAGAAATGGGCTTCACACATTACACAGCCTGAATCACTGATGCAGCTGAATCACTGACGCAGCTGAATCAGAGACAGCTGACACATATACATAGGTGCACACAGCTAAATGATTGACACAGGTTTAACCATTGACACAGCTGAATAAATGACAGGTATAGCTGGGTGCACACAGCCAAATAATTTATACAGCTTCACTACGGCTACAGTTACAGCTGTTCATGGCTGAATCATTAATGACGATTTCCATGGGCAGATGAAAAACACAGCATAAGCTGGTGGACACAGCTGAAAGAGCTTAAGCCGCTTGACATACGACACGGCCGATGCTGGGTAGACAGTCTCCACGCCGACACAGAAATACTAAGCTGTAAACGAAGCTCTGTCAACAGCAAAAAGCTGGGCAAGAATCAACATCATCTTCTGGCTGACAGCAACAACAGTATGATTGGGTCCAACAGCTTAGCTGTTCTCATGCTAAGGCAGATCATCATAGTTACCGCTGGGCCATCGTCTGACACAGCTTAAAGCTATGTAGTCATGTGCTATATCCATGCTACTGTATGACAGTGTCGTCACTGAATGACACAGCCCGGTTGTTGATGAAGCTGACAGCATGTACATCTCTCGTTAAGAGGGCGTGGTGGTATCAAATCAAGGTCTTCGTCATCAGGTTCAAGGTCAAGGTTGTAACCGTCTTTAATTAATTGGGCAGTAATTTCCTTCTGAGCAGTACGACTTGTCTGTGGAAGATCAAACTCATCATCCTCACTGAAACAAGAAAATCATTCTGTGACAGGACTTTCCAACATCTACCATCATGAAGTGACTATTTCGTTGTCTTCTCAACTGAGTAAGGAAAACTGAAGTTGCTGAACTTGAACTATTGTTCGATAGTTTGATATATATCGTAAGACACAAACAAGACCAATAAATCATCAAGTCAACATCCGACAAACCTTGTCTGAATGCACAAAACACATACTACAATGCCACACAGGTACATGACAGAAATACTATAGCGTTACCAATTTCATGGAAATTATTAACTTGATAATGATAGTCATTGTTCCCACACAAGTCTTCAACATGGTACTCACCTGTCTGTTACTATAGTAACTAGAGGCTGCTGATCTGGATTGAGAGGTTTCATCTCTGGTACTGTCACCCTGCATCAAACAAACAACATTTCAATACAAACTGCATCAAATCATACACATAGGAACAACCTGTTCTGGTCTTTGCTTCTTTGCTGCACTCAGCATGGTTTCACCTGTAAATTGATAGCCAGGACCAGACATTCCACAGACTGCAATGGTGAACAGCAATTCACAATATATAACATAAGGGTATGACATGCCATAAATATAGTACCGTATATTACCGTAGATAAGCCGACCCCATAGATAAGCCGACCTCCAAACTTGACCCTTAAAATCAGTGTCAAAATGGTATGTTTCGTACATAAGCCGATCCCCACGATGGTAAATATTTTTAATCCATTGGCTTAACTCTCACAATAAAACATTCCAGCATTCCACATTGGATCCATCCAGAATATTTGAATGGGTGAATATTGGGTGTGTGATGATGATTCTTGAGGAAGAGCTTGTGAATGACTCCTCCCAAAATGTATGTACAAAGTAAGTGGACAACCCCACCCCCTACACACGTCATGTACAAAATCAATGACCTTCCAAAATTTCTAAGCATGATTTTAAACATAGTAATGTACAAAATTGCTGACCTCCCCTAGCTCCCCAGAACAAAATGGGTGGAACACCCCCCACGCCCAAATCATCATCACCCCCTAGCCATAAATTATGAACGGTCCCTAACCCATGCTTGTCGTAAGAGGCGACTAACGGGACCGGGTGGTCAGGCTTGCTGACTGGGTTGACACATGTCATTGTATCCCAATTGCGTAGATCAATGTTCATGCTGTTAATCACTGGACTGTCTGGTCCAGACTCCATTATTTACAGACTGCTGCCATATAGCTGGAATATTGTTGAGTGCAGCGTTAAACTAAACTCACTCACTCCAAACTCACCCATCATTCAAACTACCACTAGTGTGTAGTGTCAAATTCACAGTTAGCATGTCTAGGCTTAAAACATTTTGACGTATTTCAAAAACTTGAATGCTGACACTCACCTGCTCCTCGGAAGGAGGAAGGATCTTTTTGGCTGGTGTTCTATAGCAGCAGCTTGGGCCTGGGCTTTCTTGGCCAGTTCCCTTTGCTTTTCTGAAACACACGATACATGCTCTAATTACATCTGGGGGACAGCTTTGAAAAATGATATCAAATCGCATGTACAAACTAACAGATATTGAGATGCAACATCATTGAAACAGTTTTGAACGGAAAGAAGAATTTCTAAGTAGTTTTACGTGGCAAATGGATTGGCCAAAATATATATCCTTACAGCAAGTTCAGATCACAAGTACAAGACGTTTATAATATTAATCAATGTTGATTAGATAATCAGTGATCTAACAGTGTCTATTCTAGAACTTAAAAGCGGGGAGGTATTTGTCCCCTATCACGTAAAAAGGAGAGGGGTGGGGGTGGGGGTGGAAAAAGGAGAGGGTAATACCACCAGTATTACTGTCTTTCAAAATAATGTACCTGCAACTTCATGTGAATAAAGAATAACAAACAATATGAAATTTGTTTTATTAAGGTGAGTTCTTTTTCTGTAAAGATTGAAATGATTATGAACCACTTATTCAAAAGACTGAACAAGATTCTTTGAAATTCACATCTTTAAAACTCTATTCAACACTTACATATAATTTGAAATTGGTCTGCATCCTGTCCACTCAAAGTGAAGTTCAGAACTTCTGATTCAGATTCTTACATATTGAAAACAAATCTTTGAAAGATCCTCCTTTGCTTTTTGGTTTTGAATTCCTCAAGAGCCTTGCTGGCATCAAAGATTGAAAGAAGGTGGGCCCTCAATACTTATTATCATCAACTCTCTGGGTGCCTTCTCACTCAGTTTGTTTCTATATATGTTTTTATTATATTCTGACTTGAGAAACCATGTTCACAAACTGAGTCAGGGACTGGGGTTGGTCTCAGGGTTTTGCTTGCCTTTTGATTTACACATGTCTTACCAGACGTATCAGTCTGGGAAGATGTGGCTGTCGCTTTCTCAATGGTATTTTGTGCAAAACAGTTGGTTATTTTCATTCTTTTGCGCAACATTATTCACACCAAATTACCACAAACTGTTGTAAATAAAATTTTTGTCTGCCTTTGTCGTCTGCATTACTTCAAGTGATAATATTATTTGATTTCGAATAGTGGTGGTCAGATTAATTGAAATAATCGAAGATTGGTCGCAATGACTAAACGACCAAGCAATCAATCATGTTTTCACATAATCGAACACAAACAATTTTGGAACACTTGTTTGCATTAACAATATTTTTCACAAGGTTTGTTTTGTCTGTTACATTTCATAAGCACTACTAGCTCGTTCCAAGTCATGATTGAATTTATCTTAAAGAGTCCAGGTAATTTATGTTCCTAACATATCAGTCATCCTGTAAAGATGCGAAATTTGCAAATGAATTTTGTGCAATTTGCCCCCCAAAAAACTGAAAGAACTACATGTTTTGTCTTTGTTTTGTGCATTAACAAACATAATCAGAGAATTTGATAAATGACTCTAACCAATTATTTTTGATGATTGATGGGTTGTAATGAACCAATCATCAATTATGAGATTTTAATCAATTCCCAACACTGATTTCGAAAATGAAACTAAAACTGTGTCTTAAAAGCGATATACAATATGCAATATGTTTAGAGTTCTTAATCTAAGGTTTTCAATTTATTAATTAATCAAATCATAATTTTATTGAATAGTTTGATTTATTTCTAACTGAAGGAAATGGAATTTCGTTTCCCCACAGTGCCGATAATGGATTTAACCAAGAGAGGTTACTCTGTTGTGTTTTCCTGTTGTTATCGATCCAATCAAACTCTGTGGCTGACATCAATTTCAAAAGATATTCCCAGTTAATATAAACCTTTTATGCATGGTTTTTTCAAAGGTAGGTAGGGATAAAATTATGATGTGCGACAGTTTGTGCTATGTTGTTTTTATGAGGGACGATTTGAAAATTATCAGTGCGAATCGTGCGTCCTAGAATAGACAATGATCGAATTATTCAAGTCCAATCTTTACAACAGTATTATTGCAGTTTGATATGCACCAGGTATCTAGTTCAACACTAAAATAACCAACATCAGCACCAAATAACGCCACAGAACGTAATTCTTTCATTACATTACACTCGCCCTTGTAGACTAACAACTAGTCTCGGAAGTGAACATAGTTTACAGTAAAAACAGTTCATTAAAAAAAATATATATATAATGAAAATGAGTCCTGAGGCTTTCTTCATTTTTAGAAACTATGGAAATCTAGACTTGCCACATATTCTTGACTTGCATGGGCGTTCTTGGATATATTTGTTTCAAGGTCTGTAATGTATGACAGACTAGAGTCCTTGAGGAGTATCTCTAGACTGGGTTGAGTGTAATTAACAGTATCAAACACTGATTCTGCTGTGACCTCATTGATGCCATTGGACATGCCAGTGTGTCATTACTGACCTCAATCTTATGGTATGTGCAAATTGTTTGTTTTCGTTACTTGACTGAGATATAAATGATTTGGTAATAATATTCAACAGTGTCTAAATTAAGCAGGAAAATCACCAACTCCTTGTCATGACCCGAGTTTTACTTGACACAGAAAAGGCTGTCCACTATAAAGACTATGCACAAATGTGCACATTGGATGCAGAAAAATGTATACATTGTGCTCCAGAGGGTGCACAATAACATTCATTGTACCAAATTCTTGACTTGAAATACAAGGTTCCTGTAACTGAAATGACTATGGCTCAGTACACCACACCATATCATGACAGTAAATGACCCTCACATATCCCACAACTACTCTTGAACAAGCTCAAGTTTGAAATTCTGATCAGAATGGTGAGGTGAGGTGAGGTGAAATTGGGTTTAACGTCGTGCTTGAGAATATTTCGCTCATATGACGACGTGCATGCGTGTGTATATGTATGTGCGGCTGCTTGTACTAGCTCAGACTTAAACTGGTTTTATAGTGCTAGCCTACTTAGATACCATGCCGCAGTGAAGCATACCCCACTCAGACACATTATGCTGACTCCGAGCCGACCAGTCCTTGTTGCACCCATTAATGCCGAGCGCCAGGCAGGGACCAACAAGTACCATATTGTAACGTCTTTTGGTATGACGTGGTCGGGGGTCGAACCTGCGACCTTCCGCTCTCCAGGCAGACCTCTAAGTCTAGCCACTACACCACGGAGGCGGTTCTGATCAGAATGGATGGAGGCAGATATTATAAAGAAAAACAGAACAGTGCCAATAGCACTGTATAGCATACAGTATTTCATGCCTTCCGAATGCTTATGTCATCAAATAAAGTAATCATGCGACAGAATTCTAATGAAAACATATCACAAAAAACGTGGGCAAATGAAATGTTGCTTAACAGTTACTACTTTGAACTTGTTCAACTCCTGATGTAAGATAGTCTGTCATACAGACCCTGTAAGAAATATATCCAAGAAATCCCATGCAAGTCTAGAATATGTGGCAAGTCTAGATTTTCACAGTTTCAGTTTCTGCAAATGAAGAAAATCTCAGGGCTCTTTTTCATCACATTTTATGATTATTATTTATGAAGTGTTTTTTTTCCTTCTGTAAAATATGTTCATTTCAGAGACTAGATGTTAGTCTAGAGGTAAGAGTGAACCAGTGAATGATTTTGTTTTATGCTGATTTTAGCAGGATTTCACCAGTATCATGACAAGGGACATCAGAAATGAGCTTCACACATTGTCCCATGAAGGGATTCAAACCCATGCCTTTAGCATGACAATTTATGCTGTAACCACCATGCTACCTCACCGACCCTTATGACAGAGGGGGCGGTGGGGTAGCCTAGTGGTTAAAGCGTTGGCTCATCACGCCGAAGACCCGGGTTCGAATCCCCACATGGGTACAATGTGTGAAGCCCATTTCTGGTGTTCCCCGCCGTGATGTTGCTGGAATATTGCTAAAAGCGGCGTAAAACCAAACTCAGTCAGTCAGCTTATGACAGAGATTTTGACAAACCAGCATCTTGATAAGCCATGAGCAAGATAAAACATTAGGTATGATGATGATGGCCCATTTTGGTCCCCTGGTAATCTCATAAAATAAATGTATTTTAAATGTAGAATTTAGGCTAGGAGCTATCAGTATCACTTGCACATTTGAAACATTTGGCATGATCAAATACAGAGGTCTGATTTGGGAGTAAGGTTTTACACCTCTTTTAGCAATATTCCAGCAATATCACGGCAGGAGACACCAGAAATGGGCTTCACACATTGTACAGGTCTGATTAGAGCAAAATATATCCACATATATTTCAATATAATACCCAGGGCTCCAGATAATTTTTGAACACCAGGAGTACGTACTCCTTATTTTTTTCAATATAGGAGTACTCGAAAACCGTAAGCCTACATTTAGAGTACTGAATGGAATTTGATGGAGTATCAGTAATCTTGTGTTTCGTTTCATATATGCACCACAACATTGCTAGTCTTGTGTAAACAGGTCAATGAACAATAAAACAATAGTTTTTCAGATAAATACGTCTGTAAATGATTCTAAGACTGTACACCATTGCCGTGGTGCGCTGCTATGTTTTCTAAATTATTTCCTACCGTATCGTGCAAATTTTTTATCCGTGCATACGCCGATACAGCCCTTATCTGGAGCCCTGATATCCTATAATATTTTTACTAGTTTTATACCATGAATATGTAATTGTAAGATTTGCTTCACTGACCTGCTGTGACCATGGTGATATAACTGGAATACTGATAAAAGTGACATTCCACCTGACTCAGTCTGTCACTCACTTGACGATGTAACAACCAACACATTGTTGGCTGTGATGATGTGCAAACAATCGCATCCTGTAGGGCTATCACTGGAGATAATAACTTTAAAAAGGGTAAACTAGGGCGGTTCTGGGGTGTGTGTATGACTGACTGTTCCACCTGAATATTTCACAGTTACATTACAGCGAACACACTTTGATGTTTCCATACACTTTCAAAGAGGGGTAGCCTCGTGGTTAAAGTGTTTGCTTGTCACCCACAAAATCTGGGTTCGATTCCCCACATGGGTAGAATATGTGAAGTCCATTTCTTGTGTATGCCATAGTCATATTGCTGGAATATTGCTAAAAAGCGATGTAAAACCTTACTTACACAGTACACCTTATAGTTGACATCATTACTTACAGAACAAAAGAGCACAAGACATTTTCCATTTGTTTTGACTGGTTATCTAGTTGTGAGGTACATCTGCCTTTTATTCCCCTAATAGGTAAACTGTAGTGTGTACTAGAAATATTACCCATCAGAGAATTAGCTCTCCAAGATATCAATATATTTCATTCCCATAGATTACTGACAACTTTGACACCTTTCTGTGCTTTAGTGTTGACCTCACAGTTTAACAGTTGACAACACTTCTCATTCAGATTCATATAAGCACATCTGAAATTTCTGAATTTTGTTTTAAGAGTTTGACTCATTTCTTCATTAACACTGAGCTAATTGACCATAAGGCCCTGTCATACCGTATAATCATATTGATAAAGAAAAACTGTAAACTTACCTATTTTCTTCTGCAGTTCTGCTGCTTTCTTCAAAGCCTTGTAGGAGGCACTTTTTGTTAATGTGGACTCTGTCTGCAAACATGCATATAGACAATTACCATAAACCGGAATCAATCGCCTTTACAAAGACAACAAAAGAGTTGCAGAGAGAATGAAACTGTGACATAACATCTACAATATGAAGTCTTAACTATCTAAAGTCCAATGTGAAATTATGGAGAGCAGTTTGATGAACCTGATATGCCCTTAGGCATGGCAATAAAGTGCACTTCAGCCCATTCACCTACTCTGACTATGGTAGTAAAGGCAAGAGGGTTATCATAAACTTAGCTTGGAAGGTTCATTATGACCACGATGCCATAAAGTTAGTTGTGACATCTAAATCACATGTTATTTATTGAGTTGGAAATAATTAGTCATACTTTTAACTTCATCACCAATTGCCTCAGAATACTGTTTTATTGACCTTCTTCCCAGACAGCACTATGACAGACTGTAGACACATGATAGACTGTCTACAGGTTTAATGATAGTACATAACTTAAACCTTCTCTTTTTAAAAATGACGGCAGTTTGAGCAAAGAGACAATGATCAAACTCCATCTATAGAAGTGTTGTTGATATGAATAATACTGAGTGCCTCATCTTGAATACCAGATAGCACATGTATATTTATGTACAGGGATATAATTTAAGTTCTGTCTTTAATGGAAATCCAAACAAAAATAAACTTAAAAATTCTTTTATACTAAAATCTGCCCATACTTTTATAATAAATTCGCATAGGTTTGATAAATGATTAATGATGTTCAAAATGCAGGTTGCTTGCTTTCCTATCATGCTGCATATTATTTAATATTTGTTGTATTCATGTATTAATGTAATGGAGAGGTATTCAAATAAGCCATTACAGCCTGTTTATCGATCCTTGTTCTATTTATTTTGAATAAAATATGTTTACACTGAATATCTGTAGAAAGAAAGTAAACTTGTTGTACCATGTTTAACCATGTGTGAAAAGATTAGCTTGATGAAGCATAGAATAGAGCGGACTTTGTCCGACTTGCATGGACACTGTGAATCATAGCTTTAGTCTTTTAACCTGCAGCAATGAATAACAACAACAATCAAAATAAATTAAATTGGCCTTAAGCTTGAATAAACATGACAGATTTTAGACAATATGACTCAAGGCCGATGACAAAGGTATCTTAGAGGTAATTAAGTAATTAAGTAATCTAGTGCCTGTCAAATACTTAATTACAGTAATTCTTGAAACTTGTGAACAGCTATAACAGTACATTAGAGCTTGGACTCAGTTTCTTGTTAACTGGTTAATCTGTTCTTAGCATGGCTTGTTTCTTAAGTTCTTGTTTAAAATTCAGTAATTGATAATCATATACAGTTATAATGGTATTAATGATTAAGTGTGGCCACTAAGGATCTACAACAGAGATACTGATTATAATGTTTGAGAAATAAACACCTTACATGCTTTTTCACTTCTAAATGCAGTAACATGTTTGAAATTAATCAGTGAAAAGGTAGTAGCCAGGGTTCTATTGCCCTAGATCAAGCACTTATGGACATCTTTGAGTGGCATTTAGAAGCTTGTATGATGAACAGGAACGATTTTTTTGTGGATAGGCAACTTCTTTATTGCAATGGAAGCAACGTTTCGGTGTAGATGTTAATACCATTATACTTCACTTGATATATAACAATGCAAGCATTACACCAAAATGTTGCATACATTGCAATAGAGAAGTTGTCTATCCATAAAAAATTATTCCTGTTCACATTAATCACTTGTTCTTAAAGTTCCAATTTGGAATGACCCCCACCAAGAGACATAAACAAATCACAATTTTGCTCTCTGTAATACAATCCGTTAACACTATGAAAGTAGCCTCTTCAACAAAACATGTTTCCAAAGGCTGTAGGTGAATTCGTAACCAAAACCGGTTCGTAGACGTGGAAATCCGGTGGATATTGTAGACGGATTGAGCGGTGAATTCGTAGACGTTATTAAAATGGGAAAAGTTCATCCTCAATGATGAAGAAAATCGACGAAAAGTGTTTGCATTTTGTAAAATAAATAAAATATATCAGGTAAGTATGATCGGCGGTGAAAATATCCTTAAATAATAAAATATGCTTCACAGTGGTCCATGTCACAAATTCCGACAAATCATAGGCCGCTAATATTAAATTCAGTTGTGTAAAATTAAAAGATATGTATTAGGTAAGTATCGTCATTCAACGTTTAACTCACGAGACCAGCAGAGAAGTAGCAGAAAACACTTCTTAAGAAAACACTTACATCTCCCACACAGAGTACTTTCGCAATCAAAACAACTCACCACTTCCTAATTAACATTCACAACAACTCAGTGAAACCTGTTAATCCTCCCACAACAATGAAAACTGTCGGAAATTCTAGACAAGATCACGGAAAATATTCGTTCACTCTTCAATCACATTTTCTTGTGTCCTCAGCTGCCCTTAGTTTCGTATCACTGAAAACAAAGCATACGGGAAAATATTCATTCACAATTTCCTTGAGTCTTTAGCTGCCCTTAGTTTCGTATCACTGAAAACAAAGCATAACAACTTCGTTATAAACATTCTAAGTAACATCTAAGTAAAAATCAAACTTAATATATACTATATATTCAATTATTTATACACGTCTACGAAATCACCGTCTACGAACCGGTTTTGGTTACGAATTCACCGCGTCTACGAACTGGTTTTGTCTACGAAATCACCGTCTCCCTTTCCAAACAGTCAAACACTTCTGTTGTAAGAAAGGGTAATTTGCTGGGAACAGACACAATAATGACAACAACACATGTAGTCATGTAGCAATCAGTAAAGATAATCATGGTAAAGTGCATTTCATTTTCGGTCTAAAACGTAAACTTCTCTCAATCAATCTGATATTATGCATGAGACACTGTAGAATTATCAACATCATCAATGTACAAACTGCACATGCTACAGTCAATGAGTGGTTTGGCAACAACGCACAGTCAGCTTACAACTGTGTAACTTACATGGGTTTAGGCTAAAACGTCACCTGGCAAAAACGGCACCATTTGGACATAACGGAACCTCGACTTGGCGAAAATGGCTACAAATCTTATGGCGAAAACGGCAGCAACTAAAATCTTAAGGAGAAAACTAGTTTGTTATTAGATAATTGGATTGCAGAATGTTTAGATAGTAAATGCACCTACTATTATGTCTGAACTTAAGAACAACGATGTATTTTTATATTCAAGGATACGATGTGAAAACTACTTTATACAGTAAGTTATTTCAATTATGTATCCAGCTAATGGAACAATGTACTGGAGCGGCGTTTATATAAGCCACTAGGCTTGTTCGCCTATCCAGGTTTCTTTGACGAAATAAAAATATGTTTAAACCAAATACATCTACTGTGCCGACAGTGATTGGAAATGGGCATCCCATAGCCGATAATCGGATTGCAGAATGTTAAGATAGTAAATACATCTACTGTGCCGACAGTGATAAGGGTTTCATATGGTGAACGGTTAGTGACTTATCAATGAATGATCCTCACAGAACTTACCATGCACTTCATCAATCACAATATTTGGCACTATTGATACGCAAAACATTTAAACAGTGGACACATGTGATCAGTTGAAAACTTGAACCCAAACGAATACCAGCTGATTCCAGTGGTCTCAATTTGCGACTCAAATCATGTAAGATACTATTACGAAAAAAATGTTTAAATCCAGATACTGTTCATCATGATAGGAAATGAGTGGGCGTAAATATATGTATATGTTAGTGTCACACTGTCAATATGTTACACACAATTGCATCTACGCCTAAAACATGTAAATGCGAGCACTTCTCAATGAGCTGACAGATGAAACCTCCCAAACGAATGATGGTTGAGAGGTTGCACTCACCTTTGTATCAAAATGTCCATTCTGCGACTTCTGATCACTGTCAAAACCACTGTCTTCCATACTATCCATTGATGAAGATGGAATAATTATGTCTCAAGATAAATAACTTCATCAGCTGTCCAACATTATTATAAAGGCGAAGCTCTATTTCCGGTCTATATAGAACGCCATTTTAACGTGGATTCATGGGAAAAGATGTGGTAACGAGTGCGCATGTGCGTTGCTATTGACCACACTCACCGCCATAGTTGTTTACATCGCAAGTTGTCTGCATTCAGAGAAGTTCACTCGAAGCAAGAACTAGCAGAACATCAACCATGCCACCCAAGGCAGCAAAGGCAAAACAGGTATATATCCCCACGCATATGTTTTTGAACACATTCATGATAATGATGTTGTTTGTCAAAGTGCGAAAAACCTTATAGAATATGATGCTGTACATGTATGCTAGTAATGCTACCATGTTTCCACCGGTTCAAGAGTGCTTTCTGGTGCATGTCATTTCGTTAATTTAACATGAACATAATACTTTTGTACTAACTATAAGATTCTAACGTTGCATTATGCCATACGGTTGACCTTACCGGCGTTCAGACGACATCGCTTGCTGTCAGGTAATTGTGCGGAGCAACTGACGCATATCATCCAGTTGGAGATCCGAAGTATGGAAGCGTATTAGGGCCAGATTATTTTAAAAAATCACTTCATCAATGTCAGGAAGAGTGTTTCATATTAAATCCAATTATGAATAATGAAGAAAAAGGTTTAAAAGTCTGAAGAAAGCGAATTTTCATAAAACTGTCAATTACTGTTATTTACTTACGGTACCTTTAGTGATTAAAAGCCAGTCCCTTGTAACAATGTCCCGATTTCAAGCGTACAGGTGGTAGCAGACCATGTTAACTTCGATACAGAAGTACGCTATTGCAACTGCTCAGATTTACCGGACGTGCAGAATTACCGGATTTGCTTGAAATTGCTTTAGTGTCAAAATGACTAATGATTATTTCATCAATAAAGTAGTTTGGCCCAACTGGTTCTTTTGCAGAGGTGTTGAATGTCAAAGAATGCAAGATTGAAACCATTTATTGGATATACAATATTGGATACCCACTGAACATTCTCTTTAACATCAACGCTTCAGTTGGCAATCGGGATAATGTGTCCTGGAACTCACTGTGTCTATCTTTATCCCTCACCTAGAATATTATAGCATATAGTCTTGTACGTGCTGGAGTTCAAATGTTTTCCTGTTGGGATTCAAGTTAGAATAAGTCACCAGTATCCTGCAGATGTTTTAAGGGGAAGAAGATAAAACCGGTCATCCACTGTGGCTTATTTATTGCATGTATTATACTGTTACAGCATGTGATGTTGCTGGAATATTGCTGAGGTTTTAAATAACAAACCAAATCATGCCTCTTTCAACAATAACTACTACAATTTGCTCATAATTAGATGGATTAATGAATCCGTGCAAAAATGCAAACATGAATGTTATGGTATTTTAAATGATTAAACAGAATTCAGTTGTAGCATGTATGAAATAGTTTGTGTTTGGTATCACTCTGGTAGTGAATAAACATAAACAAGGTGTCTGTCTTAACCAACATGTATTGAAGTTTTCTAAAAGTAAAAGAAATGACATTTAAGTTTCATGTTAATTATTACATGCTTATATGTGAAGATAAAGGAAATCATTCTCATGTTCACTGCCATTCCACAACATTGTTTTTCATGAACCATACACTTGATGTTATTTGTGTTTAATTGAGATAATCATGTGCTTCTAATGAAACAGAGCGTAGCAGGTATGGGCGACTTGTCACGGAGGAGAGCTACACGTATACGGGTAAGTGATATGCACATTGTGACATGCATCAAGATGCAGCACAGTGCATGCAAGCTCATGCTGAAATAAGTGGCTTTTGTGTTTGCAGTATGATTAAAGATGGCAAATGGCGCCCTATTTCAGAAGAAGTTGAAATGAGAGATCACTAGAATTGTTTCGTTTCTTCATTCTAGCAGTTTAAAAATCCCTTCATTACTGCATTAAAAATGCAACAAAACATACATATTGAATAAAGTTACTTTTTATCTAATGAAAATATTTCTGAAAAGAATTATTTGTTTTGTTTTGACGTGAGTCATTTACAGTTTTTTTTACTATGTTTTAATGGAACGATTTCAAAGGTGGCATGACTTAATTTAAGTAACTGATATCTGTTTTACATCTACTGAAATTGGTCACCAATTGCCATCTTCACATTGCCAGAGCACTGTGTGATGCTGGCTCAAATAAGTGAATACCCACACACTATTATTCTCTCTCTTTTCTCCCTGCTCCACTTCACTAACAGACTGGTGGAGGCACCTCTGCACCGAAGGGTAAAACAGGGGTGCGAATTGCAGGTCAGGCCGCGCCCGGCAAAATATCAACTATTAAGGTATCACCTAGTTGGTACTTGCAGTCCGTTATAGCTGATGTTACAGCTTTTAGTTGGTACAGATGGCTGTAGATGGGTGTACACTGTGTAGGTATCATGCCCCCATTTGAAAATGGGATGTATTTAAGACGCCATCTTTTAATCAACATCTTACAAAACAAAAATGTGTAATATTACAGTATCAATTTTCCTAAGATTTAGTTTGATACACAAGATACTTTGTTAATTATTGTAAAGTTTTCGTATACTTGGAGGAGATATGAACTGGTACTAAATACATTGAAACTCAATGTAATAGTTGAGTCATTAGTTTGGTTGTAATAAATTGATGATATTAGATCTTAGTCTGTTTGGAGTTATACCAGGATCATAAAGTTACATTGTTTTATAATATCTGTCAACTGATAAATGTTCAGTTTCACACGGTTGCATGTGTGCATGAATATAAGTTAGTATCATATGTAGAAGGGGATTTTAGGTCTTCAGTTCAAATGTTTACATACAGATTTTGATAGCATTTACTTTTGTTGATAAGCTGTGATGAAATACACAAGTATGTGTCATATCTGTCATGGCATACCATAATGAAATTACGCTTAGGGTGTTGCCCATCTACAGTTACCTTTACAGGTTTTGGTTTTCATTCAAAAGTACAAAATAGACATTAATTAGACTTAGAGTTGATTAAATTCTGTTTTTTTGCTTATATTTTGTTACATATGGTTGGATTGCTTTGATAGTCAAGAATACATGAGCTTATATAATGAATGTAGAAATGCATAACATGACAATCATAACAAGATATAACTACATTCTTTGATGCAAATACATATATATTCAGTTTCACTAAAACCGGTAAGAAAGTAGAAATTGTACCTCGTTTTCTAAAAACATAAACTTAAATTTTATAATTGGTTCTGACAGTTTCATTAAACTTGTTTGGGTCAGTTATCTGACCATTTTAAGTTGATACTTCTTTGCATACTGGTCCAGGGAAGTTACGATGAAAAGGGGAATTTTGTATTTTCTGCTTCTTGGATGGAGGGTAACATTGCACAAGTTTCTAAAGCTTCTTGCTGTTCAATAATGAAGGGCTGGTGTTTTTGGTCTTAAACTTTTTGAAAAAAAAAGTTAAATGTAAGAAGTGTTATGTTTCTGAAAAGTATGACTTGAAAAGAACTCATCATGAAATGAAGACACTAGCCCTTTGTATTTGCTGGTAACACTTCCAACATATTGCATTTTGATGCTTTCTCATTTCATTTCACACCTAAGAAGCTTTGTATCAATTTGAAATGCATTGTTGATACATGTGTTGAGATATAATTTTAAATGCACAAAAGGTTACTCCTATGATTTTGTAAATAGTATATATATTTCAGTTATATATAATGCCTTTGGAATATGTTATCAGTTACATTTTTTTCTTCAGTGACCATATAAATATATATAGGACTCAGATCACTGACGGGTATCTATTCCTTTGCGGATTGTCTTATTCACTTTCATACAATTGAGTTGTATGTGTTGATAATGTCATATACCTATGACATGGGGTGGTGGGATGTCCTATCCTAGTGGCCAAAACATCAACTTGTCACTCCTTGGCACCTCAGTTTTCAGGGGCATGATGGCAGTTCACAGATTGTTCAGCTTCTTTATTATTCCATATATTTGTGAATGTACAGTAAGATCTACTAAAGACAGGACTTATCTGACAGGCTTGAAAAGCTTCCACAAATCCTGTTGTGAAATCTGAGTCTTACATATATTTATTATTAAATTTGTTCCTTTGTAGTCGATTTTCAATGATTTTTTTTGCTTAACATTATTGGATTATAGATACTATCCCTATTCATCAATTGTAATGTAATTATGAAACTTTAGCAGATAATGTAATGTAATTTAAAGCCTTAAAAAGCCTCCATTTTTATTCAAGTCAGTCCTCACTTACTGATATGGGATATAATGTCAGTATCTTGTTGTGTGGTACAGGTTACACTTTTGTAAATCATTGTCTATATGTTCCATTGTGTAAGTGTTTCCATGAGAGTGTATATCATGTAATAATGTGTATTTCAGGAGGGTGATGACATGACAGATATGGGCGATGGTACTGATGCTGATGAGTGGACTCAGGTAACTCAATTAGTATTCTCATCTTCCATCTTTTGTTATTAAATTATACAAAGACAAGTCATATTTCATTCTTTGGAAAGCCAAGGCACAGATCCATAAATCCATAAAATGTCTCAGATTACAGTTTGGTAAGGACAGTGCCTGCTGCTGTTGTGTTTAATTATTCAGCTAACACTGACGTGGAATGTATGTGGGATGTGTAGTTCCATTATGCTGAGTTGACATTTGTACTTCTCTTTGAGCAGCAGCGGACCCTGGTGAAGCCAGAAGACCAGCTGGATCTGTCAGAAGTTGTAAGAAAACATTTTTGCTTCTTTAACTGTGTACATGAGTGTCAGTGTCAAACTATAAGAAAATATTCTGGCTTCTTTTATTGATACACATGTCTCATCAATGTCAGATTGAATTTATTCTACATGCATTATCAAGCTGTCTGTTTGGTTAAAAGGAAAATAAGTTAGAATGTCAACAGTTTTGTGATGCATAACATATTCCATTTGATGGTGATTATAATTTGTATGCTTATAATGATGATGTCATGTATTCATTTGGTATGGCAAAGAGATTATTTAAATTAGTGAAGATTATGCCTTCTTATAGGAACTGAAAGAAGAGTTCACCAGGATCCTGACAGCCAACAACCCTCATGCACCACAGAATATAGTGCGCTATAGCTTCAAGGTAAATATGTCCTCTGTGTCATCTGTAAGTGTGGAATACATCTTGGGAAAGCAAAAGTCGAAGAAAACCAAACCTAAAACAATACCCAATACACTCAGTATTTCCAGGATATAATACTGCATAGACATGTTATTAGACATTCTACTCAGACCCCGATAGCATGAATCATCACTGGCTTGTCTGATCCAGATTTGATTATGCATACTTCAGTGACATACATGTGTAATAATGCTTTTGCAAACTTTAAACTCTTTGAAAACACATGTATACATTCTGCAGACTCAGCGACTGAGTGCTATTGTACCCTGATATCAATGGTTGCTTACAAAATCAATCACTGGCTAGTCTGGTTTAAACTGAATTATCTACAGAATGTTAAAGAACAAACCAATCCTATTTTCAAGCATGTATTGTTTGTAGGAGAAACAGTACAAGCAGACGTCCAGTGTTGACCAGCTGGCTGTCCACTTTGCTCTGGATGGAAACATGCTACACAGAGATTCGGATGAAGCCAGACGACAGCGGGACCGTATGGGCATCCCAGAGGGTAGGTATTCTGTCAAATTGTGGTCATCGTTCAGTTGGACTGAAATGGTTCTCTGAAGTCATGATATTAATAAATCCATATATAGTTCTGTCTCCTATGCTTGCGGGTTTCCTATTCTCGCGGTAAACAAGTTTTCTGCCGATATCGCCGATGCGCGACACCATGCTCTTGTTAACCTTGCGAAGTGGTCCAAGTCTGCGAGTGATCAAAATCTTGCAATGTCATGAATATTGGTGAGTTTATACCAACTTGGACATATCATAACTTTTTCCCGCCCTTTTTGGCAGGATTGCTCTTCCATACACTCCATAACGTTACTTCCTCGTTATACCACGAGAATGGGAGAAGCTTCATTTCATTAATGGCGGATGGCTCACAAGTGGTAATTCACCTGATGGATCTAGCTGCTGATAGATGCAGGTGTTAGCTGTTAGAGGAGAGGGCCCTTCATTTAAAGACAACAAGCATTCATACGATAAGAATTGTCCGTGTTATTTTTTCAGTAGATATCTGTAAGTACCGCAAGAATGGGAAACGCCTTCCTACTTTGTTCACAATACAATATTCAGTACATAATATGGCAAGATTCTAATTTTGAAAACAAAAGCCTTTTTCCTCCAAAAATCTCTAAGATTTGCATGTGACAACAGCAATTCAACATCACACTGAATGAAAAGCAATATAAAGAAACACTAACCACAAGTGATCCCAGGTTAGAACTTGTCCCTACCAACATAATATGATGCATGTCACAGGACTTCACCCATTGAGTGAAGGGGATTGGTGATTTGGTTGATAGCATGTCATCCTTTCCTGATTGTATGGTTCTTTGCACATGTAAATTGATGGATTGCCTGGTCCAGACTTGATTCGTTACAGGCTGCAGTCACACAGGTGTCATATTGCTGAAGGTGGAATTAAAACGAAACAATCATCATATGATAAGTGGAATTGTAGAGCAGTTCCAATTCAAAGATCTTCTGTTTTCATGTCATTCTGCAGAGTTGTCTTAGTGGTACACCCTCATAATACGTGTGCTATAATAAAGACTTATAAGATGGTTGTGTGAAACCGAATCCACATGCACATGGTGAATGAAACACTGTATGAATTACATGTATTGAAACAGATAGAAGCGCTCTCATGTGTTGTATCATTATAGAATTATGCATGCATGAATATTTCTGCTTCGGTTCCTAAATATAACAGCAATTTTATGTATATGTATTGTTTGTTATCAAATAGTAAAGTTCAAACTAATGTGGAAAATATCAAGGTTTATTTATATGCTGTATTTCAAAAAGTATTAAGCATGTTGAGTGCCATGCTCCTTAAACAGCTAAGTAATCTGGGCCAATAAGTAATTATTTATAAACACCCCCTACTAAGTTAAAATCTGATAAGGACAAACTTTATATGGATGAACAACTCCTTTATTCAGGTGATGCGACATTTTGATACGGATTCTTGTATCTTTGACAAGCTTGACAACGATACAAGAATCTGTATTGAAATGTTGCATCATCTGAATTATTATAAAGGAGTTGTTCATCCATAAAGCTTCTCCTTATCTGATTAACCAACTCCTATATGTGCCACTCAAAGAAGTCTAATTAAAATCTGCACAATCTCAATAGCCACTATAATATTATTATTCCTAGATTTCACTTCCAAAAATTAACACAAACAGATTATTGTGCAATTTTGTTGTGGTTTTACATGCTGAACAATAAGAAAATATGATAAGAGTCAGAAAGACAATGTATAGTACAAAGATCAAGTATGTTTTCAAGCAACTCACCTAAAAGTGCTTGATCCTAAAATGTTCTGAGAGTGTTAAGTTGAGACATGCTCTTTGTTTGGTGATGATAAATGTAAACATGGCAATGTACTTTTGCCTAACAGCCTTTGTAAATATTTTTGTGGTAACCTTTTTCAAGCAGCAATAGAAGATGACGTACAACAGGCAGCAGCTCAGCGTGCAGGGGCTGTATCAGGTGACACTTTCACACTGCACACTTGATTAATAGATTAGAGTGCAGGATGACACTTTCGTTCTGTCACAGACACATGCACTGCACAAACTCCATCTACACACAGCACAGACTGCATGCACACACTGCACAGTTGTTCAGTTGGTTAAAGCGCAGGATGACACTTTCATTCTGTCACAAACACTGAACAAGGTATTGTGTCTTAGGCATGTCAGACGTATTGATTATTGTTTCAAATCCCAGATAATTGACCAGATGTATGATTCTTGCATTGTTAGCATCATACACATGCTGTTGAAATTCACCAACTTGGTTTAGGTCTAAGGCCAGCAACTATTCAGGTTGTCCTTGAACATGAAGCTAAATTGTTGTGATATGGTATCTGATTCTTGTATAATACTATGCTCACGACACAACTGCAGTATGACACATTTTCAGCACTGTGATAACAAGCACTGTCAAGGGTGGATTTAGAGGGATGTGTGTGTATTTGTGTAACCACCTTCAAAAGAATACATTATCACTGATAGGTAAATTTTGCCAGAATAGATTATTTGTATTTGTCTAGTTTTGTTACAATAACTTCATTTGCCACCACAATTTCACCGTAGTACTTTATTGCATATATACTAGGACAATTGTAGAAATTGTGTTAAAAGCTGTATCCAACCATGACCGTGCACTGTGATATTTATCAGTATGCAAGTTGCAATGCAAAGTAATGAAACTGATGCATTAACTGCATCCTACAATGTATCGCTGTGCATTCCTATGGGGATTCTGGGGAAGAAAAGTTCCCTGGCCAACCTTTTCACAAAGCGACTAAACATATTGTTTGGTTAGGATTGGTGACTTGGTTGAGTACATGTAATTCTACCAAGATGCTGTTCATGATATCAACCTCTGGTTTGTCGGTCAAGACTCTTGTTTACAGGCCTCCCAAAACAATCTATTTTGTAAAGAACAAACCTTATGTTACCTTGACATATACACTGATATTTCATGAATACAGTGTGCACATCTGCTGCAATATGTTATTCCTGTTTAATGTATGTGTATAATTGCATTATAAAGCTCATTATGATGCATGGTAACAGCTTTATATGAATACGTTGAGCACAGGTGCATGCTGGTATAGGATGACAATCAGACATACCTTCACTCATGCAGACACTCTACACAGTAGTTCAAACTAGTGTCTGTATAGTGGCAACATACTGCCATGTAGTTGCTTGTATTCAATATCTGTCCAGACAGATTATTCATTTCTTTGCATTTCTAGTAGATATACATGTAATTGACTGTTCAGGTAAATTGTAGACTGGGAGATGTAAAAATATCTCTGAGAAATGTAAAAATACTGTATCAACACAGTGATAGTATTTGTTTTTGAGGTCATTCCTTATATATCAGGTCATTTTAAATGTGATATTTTATTCAAGCATAGTACAAGTATAGACAAAAGATTAGACATACCTCATTGTAAGACAGTACATAGGGCTAACAGTTGAATTGAATAAGTTTAACATATTTTGTTCAAACAGAAAGGTGACTTCTGTCTTGATGGTTTATTACTTAAGGTGTATAGTCAGTCTTTCTGCAGCTCATGGATAGAGCAACCTGTTAACACTCATAAATGAGGTGTCAATCCTTCCTAGTTTGAATTGCAGAAACTGAGGAGGAACCTGAGGATATATGTGAGTTTAGCAGTGGTAGCAGAGGACCTTTTTTCATTATTTGCTGAAATTCTGCATGATATACGTTGTACAATAGTCATTTGGTGTTCACATGGATGAACCCAATACATGAGTTAGTGCCATGGTACATTAGAGGATGAGGTTCAGCAACTTCATCACAAGTACACTTTTTAGATTGAGGTAAAGGTAACTGGCCAAGTATTGTAGAAGTTGCATGGTTCAGTTTAGTAACAGTGTTGCTCAGGTCAAACCCGAGTTGTAGAGATATAAGTTGTGAGTCCAGTAATACAGTTTCACCTAGAGTTAGAGCATTAGCTGAGTCCTTTCTCAGCATCACGATTATCCAACATGCCTGTGGGCTGTGACAAGCAGTATGTTTACAGTCCAGAGATGCTGTTCTTGACTAAGATCAAGAGACAAAGTCTCTTGCATTTTTATACTTTTTGCTTTTGTTGAGCTATAGTGGGTAAAGATTTGCTGCCTAAATCACCAGTACATTTTTTTTAGTGCTAGATTATAAGCTAAGCATTAGACAAACGAAAGACTTGTGTTAAAACACTGTTCAGAGTTGACCACTTCTATGTCTATGGAGTACACAACTAAGGATTCAAGATTATGTTTTCATAAGAATTTGTGGTAAAGTAGGGATACAGAGAAAGAACAGCTGGTAGATCATGAGGATTTTGCCATTCTGTGAAGGAAAAAAATGCATATGATTTATGTTAAACTGTTTTCCTCTGAACTGGATGGGCACAAAAGGGAACAAGTATGAATAGAACAATGTTGGTTGAGAGAAATTGACATCATGGTAAACCAACTCTCAGGTGTGACCTGATTAACTACATTATATGGAGTGATGTCTCAATACATTGAACAGGTCTATGTAATATAAGTGTAAAGGCCCATACCTGATGGGGCACGACAATAGATTTAGATCTATTTCATGCCTTTAATTTAACAGAGCAGCATAGTAACTGTTATTGCTTGTAAAATAAGTTGTCCAGCTACACTAATTCAGGCTGCTGAATAGACATAGCCACACACAAGCTTCATGTGTGATCTCTAACATCACTGCAATAGTAATAAAATCGATACAGTTGATGTCAGGTTACCTCATTTGTGATGGTAATTTGTCTCCATTTTGTAAAAATACATTTCCATATCAATGATCAAAGCTTCAGGCCCATATTATTAACTGGATTAAATTCAGTCATTAATTTTCCTTTTTGTTTTCAAAGCAAATGTATTACCTGAACTAAAGCACAGTTTTCTTCACAGGTTGAAGGACAAGATATGAAGATGAATGTATTTATTTCATATGAAAAGATTTTTCTGCTCACTATATAACATAGCACATCTGTCTGGTGGTGACTATGAAAACACACTAATCTATTTTTCTTTCTTGTGCCCAGCTGCCAGTGAACAGGCTGTCAGCGAGGGAGGGGATGCTGCCCAGGCTGCAGAGGGGGAGGGAGAGGATGATCACAAGGTAAGTGAACTCACTAGTTGGATTTGTTGATGGCTGCACAGATTTCATGTCAGGCTGAGGTCAGGTCTTTTGTGAACCTTCAAAAGATTTCATGGAGTTATTTAAGTAACTTTGCAAAGTCATATCAGTAAGTAGACATCATATACTGTCTAAGAAGTTGGATAGTAAATGAGCCTGTGTTTGTTATTGTTTGCTGTTTGTAATGTTTTGGAAAGACACATTTACCGGTATTACGAAGAGTCAGTTGGTCTTACTGTCTTATTGTCAGAGTTTCCTTTATTATGAACTGAAAACAAGGAACGGTATTATTTAGGCTAAATGGTATTCATGTTTCCAATGAACATGACATTGAGTTTGTTTTGATGCTGTACTGTAAGACCTTCAATTTCATGTCTAGTAAACCCAAATGACAAACCAGGCCTATCCATCTTTCAGGCTAAGGATGAAGGTGCAGAGGAGGCAGCGACATCTGGTGGAGATAAGAAGCTGACCAATCAGTTTAACTACAGTGAGCGTGCTTCCCAAACCTACAACAACCCATACAGGGTGAGTGCAACACAATGAACCTCCTGGGATGTGTATAATTATAATGTAAAATGTCTCATGTTAACATCCATGGATTGTTCTGTTGTTTAGAGTGAATGATAATGTACTGTTTAGTACTATTTTAGATGAGACTGATGGCTGCTGCTGCAAAGTATATGATACTGAAAGAAGTAAAACATACTTTCACAGGAATTTACTGTGAGTCCTGTATTTGAGGGTCCCTGGGACTGATACTCCTCATTTTCAGGGGTCCTGGACTACAAAATGGCCGTCCCAGACACTTAAATATTATTATTAATACTATGTTGTAATATTGTTGTAATTCAGTTACTGTTATTGTATTGTGTATCATGTTCATCACATTGTTACAGTAATTAAATTGCAAATGATACCTGCCTAGATGCAGACTCAGTGATAACTTATTGTTACTTGATCAAATTTTTTACAAAAAGTATTTGGAATTTTTCTGCGTCCCTGTGGACGTACTAATCAATTTCGTTTCGTCCACTGTCCATTTTTATGCGTATAAGACGTATGAATTTGCGTCCCGTAAATCCCTGCTTTCATGACCACACAGTGATTCCAAGGTAGAATAGATTTCTAGTAGTTCTTGCGTTGTTGGCATTTTGACTGCCTAGTTTTGACTGTTAATCAGTTGAAAGTGTTGTTTGATGTGATGTGTGTCGGTGATGCAGGAACGAGGAACAGCAACTGAGCCCCCACCGCGTGTCACCTTCTCCTCCAACGTGACACAGTGGGAGATATATGATGCCTACCAGGAGGACTTTGAGAAACAGGTGAGCATCAGGGAACTATGCCACAGTAATTATTCAACCTGACAACTGTCTCACCTCAGGCACCTCCCTGTGTGAAGATTTGTCAGGTGTACAGTGAGTAAACTTTGACTGATGGAGTTAACTGGAGGATGCATGGGTTCATGTTCTAACCAGATATCAGCTAATGTAATTATTTACTACCTCCGATTGGACAATTTCAGTCTGAGTGAAAACAAACCGGCATAGAACACAAAGACAATACTTGATAGTACTCCCCTTTGAATATAGATGCTTTTGGTCTCAGAGAGGACAGGTTTAAGAAATTATCAATATAATAGCATAGTCAGGATAAGTATAACATATCAATTTTACTAAAAAAAGTACATTTTTTTAAATTCAGAACTCTGGGGTCATATGAATTTTCAAAATATGAATACCAGATATCCTTGTGTGAATGGTTCTCTCACTCATGGGGAAAATCTAGAATCTAGAGGATTGACTGATTAGAAGTTCTTACCAGATGTATGGAAGTGTCCTAAGGGATGATTTGTATCTGAGATACAGATCTGATTTTACAGAGACCATACTGTTAACATCAGTCCATGCCTGATATGTCAGAAAAAGTATTCAAGGTATTCTCACTTATACTATGCTCACAGGAGAAGAACAAAGAGAAGAAGGTTGTGCCTGGGAGAAAGGAGGAGGAGAAGACAAGAAAGAAACTTACCATTACAGAAACCCAGGTTAGTGAACATTTCAGCAAGTGAATGTCAAGAAAGTGTATGAAAAACCTTGATTACACATTTTTTCTGTTTGTTGAAAGTGTGTGTTTATAGTAAAATGTTCCCAATAATTTTTCCCCCATGATATACACCTTTTAAATGTTTTTCCTTTTGATATTTATACAAGCATCTTTGTTGATGCTAACAGGTTAACATGTCACAAATGATAATTGAAAGTAATACTTCTCTTTGTCAGAGTGATGACATTTCACGGGTGGCACGTGCTGCAAAGATTGTAGAGAGAATGGTCAACCAGAATACCTACGATGACATAGCTCAAGGTAATGTAAACCATTTATGCATGTCAACTGGAACTGTGTTTGGGGAAAGCGTTTTTCCAAATTCCAAAGAATAACCCTCATCACACTCTGTATTGAAAATTAGTTTGGTTAATGTAGAGAGAGTCCTAATCAAATGTATGGAGATCAAGGTTCAGGATAACAGTTCTCATGTCGTTGTGCTGTTACAGATTTCAAATACTTCGATGACACGTCAGATGAGTACCGAGAACAGGAGGGTACTCTGCTCCCACTGTGGAAGTTCTCTCATGAGAAAGCCAAAAAGCTGGCCGTCACATCTGTCTGCTGGAACCCCAAGTACAAGGACTTGTTTGCTGCTTCCTATGGATCATGTAAGTGTATCATGAAAATTGTTTTGGAATATGAAATAAGACCACCATAGAGCTCTGTTCAGCAGGGTGTTGTCAATAGTTTTTAAGTTCTGAAAGAATCCTTTTAACAGCAGATCTGGTCTGATCAATCTTGAGATAACTGTGGCCAAGAACCCTATTTATTACCCACGTGGTCAACGTATGGGTAGTTGCATACTCATCTTGTACGTCACACGAGTGTCGTATTGCATTGACCTGTGTTGTAACGACTTGACCTGAGATTCTAACGATTTGATTGGATAACCGATGACCTCTCAATTAGGTCACGTTGTGACAGAACTACTTTTTCATTCATAACAAACACGTGAATTCATTCATTCTACAATTTATATGCATTGTGGGAATGTAAACATTGCGGATGTTGCCGTATCGCTGTTTAATTGTGAGTCAAACTGAGACATTATATGTGTCAAAAAACATAAACGCAAAGTTTCAGCCAGTTATGTTAGCCGAGTGAAGCAACTGCAAACTAAGAAACAGGGTGCTACGGAGTAGTTTATGTAGGAGGCTGTACGAGGCGATCACAACCGACATGCATCGTGACGTCGGTTACCAAGGGGGCAGATGAGCAAGGTGTAAGTGACGTGATTACAGTGTGACGTCTTGCAAAAAGTGTACTACACAACAACATTCTTCCACAACCTCTTTATGAAACCGGTTTCGGTTTGAAACCATAAAAATAACAAAAATACGCTATTTTGTCAATTTAATGCATGTAAGACGTGGGTAATAAATAAATACCACACTCAGTCTTATAACATGCGAATTATACGAAACTTTCGCTCGGTCAGATACCATAGGAAGGACACTCGTTTCGTATAATTCATATGTAATGAGACCTCGTGTAGTATTCTCTATTTACTCACCTCATGATATCCTGGTTCTGATCTCTTGATTTTGACATTGGCTTCTAATACATGCAGATGACTTCATGAAGCAGGGCAATGGCATGATCCTGTTTTCTTCCCTGAAGAACCCATCATACCCTGAGACTGTGTTTGAGACAGACAGTGGGGTGATGTGTCTCGATGTACACCCAGAACACCCCTACCAGGTGGCTGCTGGATTCTATGATGGTAGCGTGGCGGTCTTCAATGTAGTAGAGAAAAAAGATGGCCCAGTACATAGATGCACAGCAAAGAATGGCAAACACACAGACCCAGTGTGGCAGGTTGGTACCAGGAGATGTATGGAAGATTGTAAAGCTCTGACCTGAACTATGTTGTAGCTTCTGTTTCATTACAACAATGTGCGCTTTTCAGCAATTTTGTATCCTTAGGTAGACACTCGATTCACTATTGCATCTACCACACTTTTTAGTAAATTTTTCCAAATTATCTCAATCAGAAAGGTTTCTGTGGTACAAAAGACATCAACCATTTTAGATGACATCATACTTTCTCTGATGAAATTATATGGTGACATTAATTTGTGAGTGACAGCTTCAAGGATTAAGGGTATATAATTAATTGACTGAGGAATAGTGTTACAGACATGACATCTGTAGTGACACTGTGTGATGATTTCAGGTGCGCTGGCAGAAGGATGACACTGACAACAACATGAACTTCTACTCCATATCATCAGACGGAAGAATTGTACACTGGACTATAGTGAAGGTAATGTGTCTGATGCTCAGTAACTTTGTCAGAACTCTATTAAAATCAGTTCTATAATGATCATATTGATAAAACCATACTGGTTTCTGTAGTTCCTGCTGTGTTTGTACACTGTAGTGCTCTGTGTTTTAGAATGAGATGGTGTATCAAGATGTCATCACTCTCACCCTCCCAGAGGACCCTGCAGAGGGGCCAGATGGTATCAAGGTGCCCACTGTGGGTAGGTAACATTAGAAAGATGTGACATGCCGCAGCATGTATCAAAGAATATGCACACAGTATACATAGTATACATAGTACATGTGTGAGCTTAGAGTTGAGGTTTAATTACAGCTATCTGAAAATGTTCATTCCTGTAATATTTTGAAAATGTGTGCATCAGACAAGTACAAAGTAATTCTGTTTTCAATCAACATTACTACTTCTAATTGCATAACTATTGTGTGTTCAGGTTGTGGCACAGCATTTGACTTCCACAAGCAGAAGAACTACCTGTTCCTAGTGGGCACAGAGGAGGGCAAGGTCCATGTGTGTTCCAAAGCCTACACCAGCCACTTCATCGACTCCATCGATGCCCACAACATGGCTGTGTACAAGGTGTCATGGAACCACTACCACCCAAAGATCTACGTCACATGTAGTGCCGACTGGAATGTGAAGATCTGGGAGATGGGTGGCAAGGTAGACAAGAACGCTGATGGTTCCGAAGTCGCTTCTAGGTATGTCAGTGATACTCACAAGAAATAACTTACTTTGATCTGATATTTTTTTAAGTATGTTTGAAAAGTTTGCAGTGCAGTTAGTGAGTGATTGAGTGGTGTTTATAAAGCCTGTTAAGCAGAATGTCAGAAATAGCATGACAATACGACACAGAAATGGTCTCAATACAATGTTCACATGAAGGGAATCACAACATGATGTGGGATCATTTTTACCACTAGACCAGTACTTTTAAATGCCAGTGTCAGGTCAATATGATTACCAGTACCCTGTGATTTTTGTGAATACATGTACTGAGATGCATAGAGATGACATTCAGTTTCATCATATGTGATTTCACAGATTGTTATTTTTCCTATCATCCACTGATGTCCATGCATCTTGTTGACAGGCAGACCACGCATATCAGGAATACTGCTGACTGGCATAAAACAAACTTACATGTAGTTATGTAACACCTGATTGCAGTGTTTTCTAAATAATGCAATATAAGACTTCAGACATCCATTTTAGGGTACATGTTTAAACACATACAGTCATGTCATGACAATTATATGATATGGAATTGGTAGATCTGACTTGTATTTCAGGAAACCATTGTTCTCCTTCGATCTGAACAACTCTGTCGGTGATGTTGCATGGGCACCGTACTCCTCAACGGTGTTTGCTGCTGTCACAGCTGATGGGAAGGTACAGCACAAACTTACTTAATCTCTGGGCTTTGAGTCATCACTTTTGAACTTTCTACAGCAATTCTTAAAGTCAAGAATTCTTTTAATTTTCTACAGTAATTCTGCAGATTTCTGAAGAACATCCCTTAGTTACCAGTATATGTAGCTCTTAAAAGGTTGCTTTACCTCAGTATTTCAGATATGGACAGTTTGAATTGTTCAATTATTTACAATTATCACCACATAATCTATTACTGATACTATGTATCAAGAATGTCTAAGTATCATATTGATCAACATTTTACATATCCAAATACGTATAAATATTTACAAAGATTCACAACCAATGGTGCCTTCCTTTTAATGTATATTCACCATGCCTCAATAATCTCAGTGAATGTACGATTATGAGCATGGTTCTCGTCTATAGATTATATAGACTGACTTTGTTTCAGGTGTATGTGTATGATCTGAATGTAAACAAGTACGAGCCACTGTGTGAGCAGATGGTTGCCCAGAAGAAGAAGACGAAGCTGACACATATAGAATTCAACCCAGTGTATCCTATCTTAATTGTTGGAGATGACAGGTCAGTCATTTGAACTAACCTCATTGCTTATAATAGCATTCACAGAGAAATTTCCAAATATGAAGATTTCCTTGTTTATTGACTGTTTGTGTAACCATTCTAATTGTCAATATGTCTTGTTGCAGGGGAAATGTCACGAGTCTAAAATTGTCACCAAACTTGAAGAAGATGCCAAAGGTATGTCTTTAGTATGCTCCTGAATGATGTTGGATTATTTTCCGAGTTGTCAAAGAGAGTTCATTCAACATAAGCATGGGCATTACGTTGAATATTTTTGAGTGAAGTCTAATTTTGGTGCCCTCTTAGCTGATGTTGCTGGATTTCTACTCAGACAAGAGTAAGGCCTACTTACTCAGCCATGAATCTTGTGATACTGTTGGGTGGTGCACATTTCTTATGCATCTTTGTGTGTTTCAGGAGAAGAAGGGGGGCTCCCCCAATGGATGCTGCTCAGAGGACACAATTTGAAATCGCAAAGCTGGATAAGATATTATCTATGGTGCGAGAACCTACTGAACCCAGTGTCACAAATTAAACAATAACCAGTGACTGTCAGGAGGAGATCAGTATTACATACATGGATAAACCATTATGATACAGGGCCTGTCTGGAAGTGCTCATCTACCATCAGGACGCCTGTGAGGATTACAGAGTACTGGACTTCCTATTACTTCCCCGAACGGAATCATTCAGTGTGCATGGTTTAAGAAATGTTATTTATTTAACGTAAAAGCTACAAAGATTCATACATTTAAGGAAATAACATTTTAAATATCTTAAAGATGTTTAAATTAATTGGTTCAAGTATCTATTATAAGAAAAAATGTTATTGAAGTGTATATATGTGAACTCGTAACAACTTAATCCCACAGTTTGAATGATAGTTCAGTTTATATAAAAGCAGCTATTGGGTCAGAAGATTGGATCTTTGTCAGAGAGACCACAACTTGTATGTCCGTCCATATCTATGTCCTTATTTCTATGGTGCTGGATTGACCAGCATTCGCCATTTGTTAACGTATCACTGCTGATGACTGTATTTCAAGCGTATATCTAACTGTGATATGGTCATGTTTTCAACTTTGTTTGAATTATACATATGTATTGTATTTTATTTAAAATTGAGTTTAAACTTGTTAAGACAAATGCTGAATAAATAATTAATAATAATGCTATTTCTTTGTCATATTATGAAGCAAAGAAAGATAGGCTGGATGTCCAAATGAAACATGCCTGTATACTGTTAAAGTATAATGAAACCATAGTTCCTAAATTATGTGGTTGTTAGCTGTAATCAAGATTGGTTGGCTACAACTATTGTTGTGTTGTTACATAACTCCCAGCCCACCACTTCACTAATTCATAATTTATATTCATGAAATTACTATTATTTTTATGAGAAAAACCTTTTTCTCTTTTTGAAGTTATGATGAATCTCATCAATCTTTTCCCAGGAAGGCAGAATCTATGACAAACACATAAAACTTTATTTGATAATGCTGATGAATATAGTAAAGTAAATTACAGTAAAAAGAGTAGAATCATACTGGGTCTTGGGAATTTGGATATTTGGGATTCTCGACTACGCCTGGTCCAAATTTAAATTCAAGAAAGCCCTTCACATTATTTGGAGCCTTGGCTTCCAAACCAGCAAACTTGATGGTAGATAAGGGTTGTAGGAAATGTTCCGGAAATTCAGTATCTTGTCTGTGAGATTTTAACCAAGTGTATTTAGTCATTGTCCCATTCCTAGAATGAAATGGAAAAATATCCACATGGAGTCTGTTCGTCTCACTATATTGTACTCTATAAAAGTCCCCTTCTATGGCTTTCTCCCACACAAACCCACTCTCATCAACATAAGATCCTTGCATACACTGTCGAAGATAATCACATTTGTTTAAGTCTTCCCTATAAATACCTACATCCACATCATAATCCCATGGAATGATGTCACCAATTCGAGCAGCTCCGAGCAAACTACCCCCTTCCAGCCAAAACCTGGCTTCACAAGACTCAAGTATACTGAACACATGTTTGGCCGTTTCCCGTAGAGCTCGAAGACAGCATGGAGGAGTCCAGCGATTCTCATACAGATATTCTGGCATATCATTGATGACTGTGTCAAAGCATCTAGTTGTGTCTTTAGTACAGCCATACCACTGTCTGCGTCCGCTGTCTTGAATAACCAATTTAAAACCTAGTTGTCGGTACATATATTCTTGTCGATCCTGGCGATTCCGTTTGTGTTGCCAGCGGTTACGAGGGTCAGTCTGGTACAAGTTGGTCAGGGTTGTTAGGTTGTCCGTGTTAACAACTGCTGCTGTCCACTGTTTAATTGCCCCTTGTATGTACAAGGACAAAGGCAAAGGACGTATATATGGCTGAGAAAGCTGAAAGTAACTGTCAGTCTTCATAAACACTGCATGATCCCCAAGAACATTGTTACATGCTTCGTCCGAGGGTTTGGGAAGCACATATTCTAGTGTCCATGTTTTGAAGTTCACCATAACTGGACTGCAGAATGTTTGGGAATTCTTAAATGGAATTGCTATGATTTTGGCAGAATGATTTTTAAGAATTTTCACCAGTTGATTGAATATTGTCACATCTGTTATAGATGTCGAGTCAGGCACAATCATCACATACTTTGTTTTGATGAAAGATTCTGGTCTTGAGGAGGACATATTATGCCAGATATTACCAGAAAGAGAAACAAACTGGAATCTCTCTTTCACAATAGCTCCCGTCTGTAAGGGAGGGTATGGATTCTTATCCCCAATAACTACAACATTAATTTGGTTGAAGGTTTTCTGTATATTTACAATTGAATTTACAAGGTCATTCTCAAATTCCTCGTATTCCCTGATGATGACAGTGACGTCAGATTCAGCTGACGGATGAACTTGACTGATGCTCAGCTGTTCATTATGAAATGGACGTAGGGTAGTCCTCTTGACTCTGGTGCTGGTGTCTGTCTGTGTGTGCTGTATGAATGCCAGATACACAAGTATCACCAGGTTCACCATCAGTGCAGCCACCAGGTATGATCGACAACGATTCACACGGCACGCCATTTTCAGTTTCATGGTATACCTACTGATCTGTCAACTGAAAAAGAATGAAATTAATTGTCATTCTATCATCTAAGGACAGAATATCTGTATTTGCTGAATCACAGAATCTTTCTGAAAATGTCAGAACTAATTGGAGGGCAAAAATAAATTGAGCATTGTGTTAGTTGCACAAGATCTTTTTTAAAATCTAATTGGAAAACATTTTTTTCACAAGACCACTGAAAACAGTAAGGAGAAGGCCAAGATGTGAGAGGCTGATTTATTCATGATGTTTTTCCATTTTAATGCTTATGAATTACAATCCAAATTAGCAAATAGCCTGAGGTTTGCAATGCCCAGATAGTTTTCCTACAATTTGATATGAGATGAGATGATATTGTATATTAACCCAGATCTGTTCATATCCGTCAGTACAGAGCTGATGCTGTAATTACAAGTAGTTCAGTTACATCATGCCATGTCAGAAAGATCTTTGGAGAGATTTTAGAAGCTGTAGTAACACCAAAGACTTGCTTGATAAGGTAACAGCATCACTACTGAAACACCACATCAAAAGAAAAACACAATCTGAATTGCACTGATCAACCTTTTCTTTCAGGCTGCTTTTGATGAAGCATGAGCTATAAATGTCAGTTTTAGTATTTTACACTCATCTAGCAACTTCTGAAATCTGTGCATATAAAACAATGATATCTTCATTTCGATAAATTTGTTTCATCCAAATTCTCTATAACGCATGGTTCAACGCACCACCAACATCTAAAGGAAATGTGGAAACGTGTATTAGGCCTGCATGCGTGTACACGAACATTACCGTAACATTACTCTGAAGGATTTTACAACAACTTCATCTATTTTCCGAGGTTCAAGGCTGGCAGTCATGTTTGCGATCCAACCGCTTCGTTGGTATACATCAACACATTGTCAATTCTCAAATGTTCAGATGGGGACAGTTTGCACACGACAACGTAAGGCAGATGTTGAAGCAACCGGGAATAGAAACAGTACACATGAAACATTCGTAGCTGGACAACTTGTTATGACGACAAAGGTATTGGTTGTACTTATATATTGGCAAAACAATTCCTACAAGTATTGGCCAATGGATTCATGTTAACTTAAATCTTCGCACAGGGGTTCGAATCGGGGAACTATTTTTTAAGTCAAATGGGCCGAAGGACAAAAGGGCCGTGAAGTGCCAAGTCAAAAGGGCCGATGGAAAAAGTCAAAAGGACCGAGGTGAAAGTCAAATGGGCCGTGACAATAAGTCAAAAGGGCCTTATACCTAGTCATAAGGGCCGAACAGAAAAAAAAGTTTAGAAAGGTTTTACATTATTTATTGACACATATAGCATTGAAACATAATATCATCATAACATTAATAAAATGGTAATGGCATGGTAATAGCCAAGCATGTAGCCAAGTTTTCATGTAATGGCAATACATATAGTTCATAATATGCTTAATTAACACAACTTCACATAATTAACAAAAATAAATATAATGGTAATTTACACTAGTTCATTCGTTCATAATGTACACAAGTTCATAATTTACACACTGTTCACTCGTTCATAATTCACACACGTTCATTCAAACACACTTGGGGCATATACTGTGGAACACATTGTCAGAAGCGCAGTTGGACTGAGCTGTCCCTCTTTGTACAGCCACCAAGCAGCAAAGATTTCAGACTGGTCAGCAGATGCCGACTTCTTCACAAATCTTGGGAGTTTTCCATCGCCCTCATCTTCAACTGACGGAAGACCGGTCTGATGTGTGCCGATGGAAGAAACGCCAAAGCCATCAGCTTTCTGATGAATTTGTGAACTGCGTTGTTCTCGCGATACGCTCTCTAGAAAACTTACAACAACAACAAAAACAAACATCCCATACGGATTAGTCATGACACTGAGTCAAGGCACTTCACAATGAAAACATTTGAGTCTCGTGCATATTCAAATTCCATTAAAAATAACAACAAACTAAACACTATTTTACTATTTAATTTATTAAATTTTTATTTCCCTAGGGCCCTTTTTTCGCCCTTTTTGACTTCTCATTTCGGCCCATTTGACTTTTAACCTCGGCCCTTTTGTCCTTCGGTCCTTTTGACTACAACCCTTCGAATCACTGTTTGGATTTTATGTAATGAGTGTAGCGGTAGGATTTTCTTAAAAATTCATTTCTTCTCCGATCTCGTTCAAATTTGAAATAAAGGTTAATCATAACATATAAAAACACTATACGACTGCAAAAGTCTAGATTTTTATTTTAAAAAATTATTGTCCAAACAGTGATCCAAACCCCTGTGGATCTACATGTGTCCAAATTCGGACACTATTATTTAGGTTGCTAAAATAACGGTTTTGGCCACAAATCAATTTCTTTATATAAAAATAACATAATCCTAGAAAGAAAATAATTTATGGCTTGGGTGTGAGGTGTGAGATGATGATTGGGGGCATACAATTTAACTTTATGGTGACACCTTATTGTACAGAGCGACGTTTCGATGTAGATTCTTACCATAGGCTGACTCTGATATGTTTATAAGTATGACCTATATATATCGTATATCTTGTATGTATAGGTCATACTTATAAACATATCAGAGTCAAGCGCCTATGATTCTTACACCGTTATTAAATTGCGAACTTATTACAGAAGAGCTTCATTGGTCTAGAGGAATAGACTACATTACTAATATTAGAGTACAGTTACAGGTTTGTCTAAAACATTACTTTTTCAAGTCGGTTTATCAATTTTGCCTACTGCTGAATATTCAGATATGAAACTTTTGCAGATGATGAGAGATATCGTATTGGGAAATATTACAGAAGAAATTTTAAGAATATATCAATGACAGAAATAAACAAAAAGGGAATTCCTAACCGTAAATTTAAGCAGACAACTTTTATATCTCACCAGACGCGGAAGCGCGAAAGTCAAAAATGGAAGACGGGGATCCAGAAATATGTAGCGATGGGGCGGATGCTGCCAGCTGTATAACAACCGACTCAAGTGAAAACAGACCTGATCCACTGCCAGAAGGTCGTCACATGATTCACTTACGTCAGGCACTGGAGAAGACTGTAAAAAAATGTCTGTCTTCAGTTAGGTAAGCCAAAGTACAGTTGTTTACAAACAAGCAACGGGATTTTCTCATTGATTTGTTATTGTTTTTGTTCTGTATTTTAATTTAAACATAATGATCGTATGAATGTAAAGTGCACTACTCCTTGATTCCCGAAAATATTTTTTCGACCGACAAACTTGCAGACCAGACCAGACAATTCCTTACATTACCAGTTGAGTCTAATCTTAATTTTCCACAAACCCTAATGATTTTAAAAACACATCATGTGCAGGACTGAACCATGTACTGATTTCCATAAACCAGGAGACTGTGTGTTTGTCTACCCAACAGTCCATTGGAATAAACATGGCAGAGACTAGTTCATATGAATAAACTCGTAATTCCAGCCAAGGCCTACATCGAGTTGTCGAGCACACCTTGGTAAAGTGCAAAGTCGTCTAGTTATATGCTGGAGTAGGAAGAGACAGTGTAACTAGGTGAAGTTTGATTACATGTCAGTCGAAATTGGGGGTGATGGCTAGCCTAGTGGTTAAACCGTTCGCTCGTCATGCCAAAGACCCGGGTTTGATTCCCCACATTGATATAATGTGTGAAGCCCATTTCTGGTGTCCCCCACACCGTGATATTGCTGGAAGATTTTTTATAGTGGCATAAAACTAAACTCACTCACTCAGTCAAAATTGTCTGATTAATGATATATCCATTAAACTAAAGAATAGGTGAGATAGTATGGGGAAGGAGGGATGGGGAATGGGCCGAGTGAGATTGGTCAGTGTTGGTCGAGTGACATTGGAATTATGACTGCATTGCTTAACCCGCTGCCCCTCCCCACCTCTCCCTCCTCTTTTTTGTAACTTTTTTCATGACCTGCCTATTGCAAAGTGATTAGAATAGCTGCACACAATGACATGGCAGTACAAAATTCAATATCAGAACAATTAAAGTGGCAGTAAGAAACCTAATAATACTGTTAATAGCAAGATTAGTCCAGCTTTAAAAATAGGCCTAGACTGGATATCCTTGGTGATATGATGATCTTCACACAGATGCTGGTCCGGATGTAATGTATGTTTTAACCAGCTTTCATTTTGTAGATTTGTAAAAGGGAAATGTTTTGATTTGTCTCTTTAACATGTTATTGATAAAGAATTTTCAGTCGGTATGTCTTGCTGACTGCGTGTTACTGGTAGAAGCATGTTCTGTGAAGTCAATTCCCTTCAAGATGCTTCCTTTCCAATGTTCATGCAAACATGACGAATTTGATATGTTTTCAAAAAGATGTCTTAAACTAAAGACTTAGCACAAATAAAAAACAAGTGCAAATTAACTATTTCAAGTGGAATTCTTTTGTGCATTGATCATGTTGATACTGTAAACATAGAAAACCATGTCATTTAAAACAAAAGAATTGACATTTTTAAATGTGTATAATCTTGTATCATCTTTACATATATACACATGTACATGATCTACCATTTTGTTAGTAGAGAACCTAATGGTTTAAAATAGGCAGTAGGGAAGGAACGCTCTACATATTATGTCTGTTACCATGGTTACCGATAACGTCCATATATCATATGTTTTCCAGGTATTCCTCATTCAAGGAACATTTCCAGCCTCTTTATGAGCACAACTCTAAAGCTCTGAGGGGCATCCGGGATCAGATGGTTCAACAGCTGGATTCAAACATCTTTGTAAGAAATGTTGAAATTTGAGAAAATAGTCCAGAGTCCATCAATGACTGGCTCATTTCTGCAAAGAAATACTGAGATTTTTGTAAAAAACATTTGATACATTTACATTTGGTCAGATGTTTCCACATACTGCTTATGTTACTATTTTTTGCCTACATATTGAAAAAAAATAACCCTAGTTCTAAACAAGCCATAAATGTTAAACATTATTAAAACAAGTATTCATTGAAATCAAAATTGTACCTTCTACAAGTCCATAATACCTAAACAGAAGTATCTTTTGTTTCATCTTCAAATTACATGGATTGATAGTGTCTCAAGTACCATGAGTACACTAATTTTTAAATAGAGCTGATTAGAACTCCGGTCTCACATCAGTTGAAGTTAAGCAAGAGTTGGTTGTCCTTGGGACACCATCAGTTTTTTGTCTTTTAACATTACTATTATGGCATGTTAACTGTCATGTTTATTTCAGTTATGTATCACAGTATGTTAATCAGGGATTTATTTAGGATATGAAAATGTATGTTTTTGCCAGGCAAAATAGAGAAAGAATTGTGTTGTTTAAATCTTATTTTTAATGTTCTTGTTTTTGGGCTTTGGAAGTTTTTTTAGATTCAAACTGTGAATTTTCACTGTCATTTACTGCAGACCTTGGGCTGAATATCCATCTTTGAGCAGGCCTAGATAAATCCCTGTTAAAGTAATGAACATTGTGAGGAGCAGCCTGGCTTCATCAGGTTAGATACTGGTCTGATTCAAGGATATTTCACTTATGCTGATTCTCTTTGAAAGGATGAAATCTCAAACATGTTTGAGGAGGAGAATATTCTGCCTCTGATGAATGGCCTGGATGACCTGAAAGAATACCCAGAAAAAGCATGGTAATTATGTGCAGAGTTATATTGCAGTCCTTTTGATCATGGTCTCGAGCATGTTTAGCTTAAGAAGGACATTCACTAGAAATCCTCAATACAAGACCAGTGAATGTAACAGTATGCTCAAAACAATCGAGTCTTGATAGTAGCTTGAGCATGATGAGTAAGCTGCAAAGTACGATATGATAAATTAAATGTACCAGGGTATACACTTGCCATGTTATGGAGACATGATACAGGAAAGGAAAAAACCAGTGAATTGGACTTAGATGGGGAAAATTGATATGCTAGGGAAAACTGTGTTCTTGTGTTTGTCAGAGTACTACTTAGTCAAGTTAATAAAGTCATTTCGGAGTTTGTCACTAAATATAGTAATATTGCTATTTGTCATTGCCAATATCAGTCATTTTCAAGTTAATTTGTATGATATCTTGTTTTATGTCAAGGAACATTGGTAGAAGGAGGATGTTAATCACTTAATGTATTGTGTTTTTGCATTAAGAATGATCAGTTTAATAGAGATGTGTCAGGAAATTTTATGCTCAGGCCGCTATGGCTACCTTGTCTCCATGGTGTAGTGGATAGAGCAGATGGCTGGTGGTTTAATCCCCCTCCGCATCATACAAGAACATGCTAAGAGATGATACTTGGTGCTTCCCGGCCAGGCTCTTACTCTTAGCGTTACAGGCATAAGCAAGCCCTGGCTGGAGCCAGTATACTGTCTGGGTGGAGTGTCCATGTTAAACTGCAGCATGGTATCTCAGTTGGCAGGCTCAATGAAACTGCATTTGAAAACTTTATTAATGGATGTCATGACCTTCTTGATCTTTATCCATATTAATGTTGTGAAGAAACTTGTTACAAAGCAGAAGGTGAATGTTTGACAATATTGTGCATCTGTGAGAGTGTTGGTGTTCCAATGATAAAAAATAATCGAAAATTGTTCGAAAGAAGGATTAAAAATAATTATTGATTGTAAAAAAACATATTTTCGATTAATTTGAATTTTGTTGCTTTAGTATAACACACTTGAATGAAGTAAACTAGCCATTAAAATTGACGGACATTCACGAACAAACATGGCGCTCAACAGTGTAAAGCTATGCGCATAGTAGTCATAGCCTCAGGATACTCATGAATGATGATATATATATTCAATGATATAGAATAGAATAATCAAGCAATTAAAAGATGATAGTAAGCATTGTAACAATTTAACCACTTTTATGGTTTAATTACACTTCCTGTGTCTTTCTTGCATGCATGCATTTCATTGCATGACAATATTAGTTATTAAAAAAAACATTAATTAAAAAATTGCCCAGGGGAAAACGCTTAAAATTGGTGATTACATTCAAAATGTATACATTTTGATTATAATCGATAATCATTCACCACAAGTCCTCCGATAATCGATAATGGATTTGGTTTCCGATTCCCAACACTATGTAGGAGACCAAGTGGAGATCCAAATGTTGATGTACGTGCCCATGTCGTGCCTGGGCACATAAAGCACCGGGAGCAGCTGGCGGCCATGTTGAAGGAGCTGGAGTCCAGGAACCGGATGTTGCAGGAGACAGTCAGGGCACGCCAGGAGAAACTGTATTCTACACGTGAACAAGTGGAGCAGATGTGTGGCGTGTGGCAGAAGGTAATGAATTGTCTAAAGTGCAGCAGTTTGCTGTACAGAGTTGCATGCCTTACCAGTGCGAGATCTAGTGAATCCCATATTTCAGCATGGTTATAAGCTGATAATCATGGTCAGTTCACATTTCTCCAGGCCCTTGCTGTGATATTGCTGTAATATTGCTTAAATTAGCTCAAAACTCACTCACTCATATTTCTCCAAGATAATAATCTAACAGTAATTTTGCATCACTTCAGGCATCTGTCTGCTCCAGGATTGTCTTCCATACAATTTCAATTTTGATTTCCAGACTCCACTATTTACAAACCGCATCACATAGCGGGATATTCGCAGTGACTCATTAAACCATCAAACAAACAAAACACACTTATCCTCTGCCGTTCTGTTTGTCTTTGAAAGAGGATTTCATCTGTCTTTTCATCTTTGAAAAGTAAGTATTAATTACATGGCTTTTACATTTTCCAGTCTGAGGAAGCACTATCTACTGAGACTATTGAAGCCCTGGAGGAATTTGTGAGGATATATTCCTGAGAGCAGTGGCCTTGTTTTGATATATCTTCATCAATAAGTGATCATCACTTCCTGGACCAAGATGAACTATTAAAAACAACACAGTTGGGATGAATATCACTAGTGTTATGTCTAATCGACTTTTGGTTGAACATAATGACATTTCATGGTCGGAGTTGCTTCCCTTACTTGCCAGGATGTTAATATATATATATTTGTTTCGAAACCATTAATGGCTTGAAGAATAATGAATAACACTTGACACATATTTTATAAAGTGATGTGAGTTATTGGACAAGATAAGAAGACAAAATGGTAATGGGTCAAGTCATGTTTCTTAATAATATTAGTAAAATATAGGCATTAACCCAGTATTTATGAAATACCTGATCAGCTATATACAAATATAACTGACACAGTGCTACATGTGGTGTCAAGGTCAACTGTTTCTGTGGAGAATAGGTCTGTTTCAGCTCCGCTCTGTTGGCTCTCAATGAGGATGTTTGCTTTTGTGTTTTCAAACATAAATACGTCCTAAATTCCTATCTTTGTTGTATATAGTATGTGATGGCAATATTCCCAACATAGGGTCGCTTGGTTTTAGGGACAAGCAGCAGGCATGGTTTTGGATGGAGGGAGACTTTATTCTCGTAAGATCTACCCCGAACCCCATTTACAACACATCACTATTAGCTGGTCTACCATCAAGAACTTTATTACTCAAGGAACCACCAGCGGTGGTACATAAGTTACATTTTGCACATAGTTATATAGAAATTACAGCAAGATGGCAGACACAACATTCAGAAATCTTGACAGTTTTTTCAGGACATGTATCTTATTATTCCCAAGTTGCTTATATTTTGACATGCTAGGCCATTTATAATAATAATCACTGATAAAAGAAGAACGTTCATTCGCCAGTGCTTTACATCTAAATAAATAGTGGAATTCGTCGCCAAATTGTTGAGAGTTACACAATGTACAAAATCTCTCTTCACGAGGAATGTTCGACCAACGACCCTGTTCTATAGGCAATTTGTGATTATTTGTTCTAAAATATAGTAATGGTTTATAAATGTTATCTGGGAGTAATAAATATTTTTCAAAACATGGTCTGTCTTTAATAATGGAATAATAGAAACCTTTCGGGAATCCTGAATGACACTTCTCCAAGACTACAAAAACTGGTCCTTTAAAATTAGAACCACTTTGCAGTTAACCATTCTTTTGAAAAGATGTGGATATTCAAAACCACAATTTTTTGAAAATATCTTTGATGTAATTTAACCAAGGATAAGAATGGCCATGTGTACGTTTACCCATCATGTAATTTAGCATAAATGAGGCAATTTTATTGTTAGGATTAGGACATGATAACTTGCACCAGTATGCTATAGCACGTTTATCTATTTGTATGCGTAAGGGTTCTCTCCCAAATTCACCGTAAACCATATAGTTGGGTGTTGACATCTTCAGACCTGCCGCAAGCTTTAGAAATTTCAAGTGTACACGTTCAATTACATTAGTGTTCTGAAACCCCAGATTTCACAACCGTAAAGTAAGACCGGAAGAACAACTTTATCGAAAGAAGAGATAAGACAATCCAAAGGGAAATGTAAATTTCTCGCTCGTTTTAATAAAGGCATTGAGGCTTTATTACCCATATCTGCAGCATCTTTGATGGCGGTAATCATTCTTCCGTTTCTATGAAATGTTATTCCTAGGTACTTAAAGGTATCAACACTTTCCAGGTGGCAATGGTTATAGAGGAATTTGTTCTATTTTTGCCCGCTGAACCCGATCCAAATATAAGTATTTTAGTTTTATCTGAGTTAACTTCAAGTATCCAGAAATCACAATAACGTGAAAACCAATCAAGCTCAGTCTGCAGATGGTAGTTACTTTCGGATAAAAGTACAGTGTCATCACCATATGGCAATACTAAACGTTTAAGGTGGATGGTCAAGTGATCGTTATCGTATTCTAGCTTCAGACCATCACACCGATTACAAGTTAGATATTCTTCAAGGTCATTAAGATACAATGAGAAAAGAAGAGGAGAGTTTGTGATAGTGAATCGAATCCTTAATTGGCGATCTGAATGAATGTTAACTGCTGCTATACAGGGTACCAAATAGTTACCATTTCCGTGCTAGATACAACAGCAGGCTTGTCATCCTGGGAAATATTATCGACTCATATTACCAACTCACTTCTTCTATACTTTGTCTTACCCGATAGAACACTTTTCTGACTTAGGCGCTGTCAAATGTCCTACCCCTAATGGTCTAGTTTGCTACCCCGAATGATCTTGTTTCCAAGGTAGTCAAATGTCCTACCCCTAATGGTCTAGTTTGCTACCCCGAATGATCTTGTTTCCAAGGTAACATCATCTACAATTCAGTCAGTCACCTCATTCACTCATATCAGTTATCGATCAGGGTTCCTTGAGTGTCTTATAAAACACGTTATAGCTTTGAAAGGAAAAGCTGTAACAAAGGTCATAGTGAAAGCTGCCCTCACAAAGTTAGTGTCAATGTATTCTTTGTTAAACGAAATTAAGAAATACAATCTTTCTTTCCGCGTCCCCAGTCGGACCCGAAATCGATTTGCTGATAAAAGGATTAGGTCAATCAACTCTAAAGACGAAGTCTTACTCCAAACATACACAGAACGGTGCGTGCGTGCGTATGCGCTCCTCAGCAGCCAGAACCAAAACAAAGATGTCAGAAACAGGCGTTGCAACGTCTGTCCTTGGCCCTGGAACGAGGATTCATTAAAATACCTTCTCAACGATGTTCTTGGACACGTGTAGATCAGGGTTAGAACTGGTCTTCAGTAAACCATGTTTGTCATAAGTGGCGACTAACGGGATCGGGTGGTCAGGCACGCTGGCTTGGTTGCCACATGTCATCGTATCCCAGTTGAGTAGATCGATGCTCATGCTGTTGCTCACTGGATTGTCTGGTCAAGACTCGATTATTTTACAGACCGCAGCCATATAGCTGGAATATTGCTGAGTGGCGTTAACCAACCAACCACGACGTTCTTCAGGCGTCACCTCGCCCTGAGCCGTCCATTGACGTCAGTTGTACAGTATCTACAGCGCAGCCAATTCAGTAAGCACTCGACTTCATGGCTTGCGAGCGTTAATGGTGGAAACATTTATTTTGTGTCAACTTATACGGCAGAAAACACCTGAAATCACAATGAGACTAAACATCGGCTATTGTCTTTTGTCAATGTAACCCTAATGTCGAACAAAGGTTCAGCCGCTCCAGATATTTGCGTCAACATATAAAAGCTTTCGAAGTACAATCGAGCATGATCTTTCTGTGAAGATTTCATTAGCACCGTGCAACTTTTGCTATAGTGTTGTTTGATCAGAGCTTCTACACTCAAGACCCCAGCAAAACTTGCAAAACGTTTTACGGTATGCAGTTCTAATTTGACTGGTAATTGACAATAATGATGTCCGAATCGAACAACAGACCCAAGCTTTTAGTGTAGCATCTTTAAGGTTATGGAAATGGTATTTGTCGTTGACTAAGTCGTGGAATGTTTAGTGTCTGACACCGAAACGAAATTGATAAAACCCCATAATTACAGATCCTATCTATTGTGCTTGAGAGTTAGGATAGGCCACACTGGACAGAAAGTATGTGAATTATTGAACCATAAACAACACCTGTTTTCATTTATCGTGGGCAAACCCCCTGTATCGTCCCATAGCGTGAAGATGCAGGTTAAATGGATAGAGCAAGTAAGCCCTGTTCCATTTTCAATTCATGTTGTCGTATCTTACTTATTGAATTTAAACACACCTCAATTAAACCCAGATTAGGCTTAAAATCGGCATAAAATTCATAAAAGTAATGAAAGTTTGTCTGTCGTCATGCGTCCTCATTCTTTAATATATACTAGGCACATAAAGAAACTGTGCATACAAAAATTTAAAATCTAAATTTATCAAACCTATGTAGACACATAAGGATAAGGATAAGGTATCCAACATGCATGCACGTGCCACGTTCCGTGACGTCAGTGGGTTCGTCCTTGAGACGTGCAATACGTTGTTGCACGTGCATTCCGGGAAAGAGAAACAGAGCAAATGAATGCAACACAATACTGTCACTGTGGAAAGCTCAACCCCTGCCCTTGCGATCGTTCAAAAAATTAAACGGTTATTGAAACGCATAGCATGCGAAGGCTCACGTCTGCACAACGTCATGAGGCCATTGGGATGGTCCGTGGGGGAATGTCTCAACGACAAGTGGCTGTACATTTCCACTGCCACCGGAACACCATTTCTGCATTGGTGAGACGCTACCAGAACACAAATGACGTCATCGATCGGCCACGTTCTGGACGTTCACGTGTAACAACGCTAAGACAGGACAGATGGATAAGGGTGACCCATCTTCGCCACAGGTTTTAGACTGCAGTGATGACTGCCCGAACCATCCGAGGACTTCGCCGTATCCACCCCAACACAGTTCGACAACGTTTACGTCATCACGGGATCAGACCACGACGTCCCGCCATACGGCCTATCCTGATACAACGTCATCGACAAGCTCGCCGAATGTTGTGCCGAAATCATGTCCGAGGACCCTTGTTTTGGTGGAGAAATGTTGTTTTTACAGATGAGTCCAGGTTTAACATTTCCCATAGTGATGGACGCCAACGTGCCTATAGACGCGTGGGAGAACGTTATGCACAGGCCTGTGTCTTGGAGAGGAATCGCTTTGGTGGTGGTTCCGTGATGATTTGGGGTGGAATAACAGCACGCCAAAGAACTCCTTTGGTGATTGTTCAGGGCAACTTAACTGGTGTGGGCTACAGGGATCAGATTCTTCGACCTGTGGCAATTCCTTTTCTGCAACGTCATGGCCCTGGGTTAACATTCCAACAGGACAATGTCCGCCCTCCTACGGCAAGGGTTGCTATGGATTTCTTACAACACCACAGCGTTGACTTACTGCCTTGGCCTGCAAATTCACCGGATCTCTCCCCGATAGAGCATGTTTGGGACGAGATGGATCGACGTCTAAGCCGTCTTCCTCATCCGCCAGATAACGTCCTTGACCTTGCAACAGAACTTGGGAGAATCTGGCGTGACATCCCACAAGCCTTCCTTGCACGTTTGATAGGCTCTATGCGTCGTCGATGCACTGCTGTTCTCAATGCCGATGATGGACATACCCGTTATTGAGCTTGTGACATGGTCGTTTGACCCCTGTCCCGCATGTGGACTCGTGATTTCATTGTGATTGACTTTTCAATTGCAATTCTCCCGACTTGTTATGGTCTCATGATCCCTCCATTAAAGTTTATATGTACCTTTGACATTGTTATCGTACTTATCAACTGGGATAATATTTTGACAATGCGCAGTTTCTTTATGTGGCTTGTATAATATTTTAAGGCAAAACTATATACTTTAATACACTACGCGTTGAGGTGGAGTAAACATTATGTCCTGATGTCACTATTGTATGTAATCGTGTAACCTACACGCAAGGTTTGTACTTGAAATGTGGCTTTGGCGGCAATTGGTATTTTTCCAATGTGGCTTTCCCGGGCGGACACAAACGCAACAACCCCAATATGTTATATAATGCAGTCGCTCACAAGAAGAAGCATCATTACATGAAACGTCAATTAGAAGTGAGTGAGCGTCATTAGCACTCAGAAATATTCCAGCTATATGGCGGCGGTCTGTAAATAATCGAGTCTGGACCAGACAATCCAGTGATCAACAGCATGAGCATCGATCTGCGCAATTGGGAACCGATGACATGTGTCAACCAAGTCAGCGAAACTGACCACCCGATCCCGTAGTCGCCTCTTACGACAAGATAGTCGCCTTTTATGGCATATGGGTTGTCTATTCTACCCCGGATCTTCACGGGTCGAAACGTCAATTAGATATTCCCGGAAAGTGATGATGCTGAAGACCGGTAATGCATATATAGCGTCATGCATTCGTGCAATTTGGGGATATATATATATATACTAGTATATAACTGAAGAAGTGGCGGTTCTGTTGTTGCAAGGTGCATAGATAGAAGTATTAACTTGGCAACAAACACATATGAAATTATACCTGAATCTAAACTGTTGGTTAAAATACAGTATGCACCTGAAAATGGGATTTGACCAACACGTTACGAACGTTATTGAAACCTCACAAGAATGAAAACAGTTACGGAAACACTGCATCGAAACTTACGCCAAACTTATCGCCATCAAATTGTTTTATTTTACCCTACCATCAAACATAGATGTACGGTCTTCTGCAAGGCAGTTTCGAATGATTAGAGATCAACGAAGTACAAACAGAATAGTTTTTGGTTGATAAAATACCTTGGCAAGAACAGTTCTTTTCCACCATTGTTTTCTTTCAAAACACTTAGTTTAATGCCAGGTACCTCCTTGAAGAGCATCCCAAACTACAGAACAGACACCAATAAGTAACAGAATCACATGAATCAGTGGATGCCATTCCAATAAGGAGAAAACCCGGGATCAAAATGAAGGTGCCCACCGAGCAAAAGCATTATAGGTCCAAAATTTGGAACCAGACTGAGTTCTCAATGCTACAGTTTTGTGTGAATCAGAACTGATTAAAACTGTCCGAAAATGTCAGCACAGTAAATACTTCCGCCTTATTCAAGTTTAACTAGCTAGACCCCCCGAGGACTAGTACTGCATATAGTTTACTGTAATCCGTTGGACTTGCCTCATGAAACTTCTCGGATTGCCGAGGTCGTTAAATGGATTTCGTCTGCTATTTCAGGGGAAGTAACTGTTACCGCCTTGCTGCCCTCTAATGTTTTCAATATTAGGCCATGGAGCCTTGATTGTAGGAATAAATATCACGACAAATCCTGTCGAAACAATGTGCTGACAGAGTCAGGAATCGCCATAAATCGTCGCTACACATGTATCTTATCGTCTTGTCAATGAAAATGCCGATGGTTGAATAGCGTCATTTGAATATCATATTTCCACATTTCAAAAAGACAGCTTGAATTGTTTGTAACTATAAATTCATACAATGCGTTCTGTCACACTCATCTACTGGCACCGGCTGTTGATATCATAGGGGCTGCACCACTCCCCACAGATCTGTGAGCTGTCAAGGCTCAAACAATACACGTAGTCAGGAATGCTTAATCTGCAAACACATTTAAATGTTTCTACTTTACGTTTTTCTCATAAGGTGAGGTGAGGTGAGGTGAAATTGGGTTTTACGTCGTGCTTGAGAATATTTTCTCAAAAGGGCGGATGACTATATTATAATTTTTGTTTGAAAAAAATGGGATGGAACGCTGATAATTTTTTCCCACAATGAATATCAACACACAGCTGGACACGAAATTAACTAGGCCCATATTACAATATTTGTTCTCATGCAATTTTTATGGATACCATTCTGTTTTAGATATGGCGGAGAGAATTGTATTTTTTGTAAAATATTTTTTTTATTGTATTGGCACTAGAAATGACTGTTGCGAAGGCTTTTAAGTTTCCACCGATGTCCGATAACATATCCCTATCTTTGAGCCACAGGCAGTAATATTGTAACTTGTAATATTGACATTCGTGCATGTCGATATTAAACCTATTGGCTATGGTTTTATTATCCCTGCTGTAGGTTCTGTATAGGACTGAGTTTTATAACATATTTTTATACAGCCCGTGCTGCTCTCTGATAGCTTGAAGTCCCGCCGTGATGTTGCTGGAATATTGCTGAAAGTGACGTAAGACTATACCCCTCACTAACTCTATGTTACATGTCATGATGTGGCGTTGTCATGGTGAACATACGTTAGCATAGGATGACCGCGATAATGAATTGTTATTGCTTAATGGCAAACGACGCCTCGTAGAAAACACGTTCAGTCCGACATGCCAAAGTCTTCGGGTTCGATTCCGCCAATGGTTACAGTTAGTAAAGCCCATTTCAGGTGTTCCCCCTTGTTTTGTTTTTTTCAAGCAGCGTAAGTTCATACCTGATCTCAGAAAAAAGCGAATTTATCGAACTTGAATCTGAATAATGTTAATATTCATCCGATATTGTTAAATAGTGTATCACATCAATTTCATTTCTGATCAACTGACTGCATCGTCGCTCATTAATACTCACACCGCACGTTTTGAATGACGCACTATTCTAGCTTTATGATGATTGGCGTCTGGACTAGATAAGCCAATGCCTCAAATGATGTAACTTTTATGATATCACGACGCAATTAACGAAGCCGGCGAGGCTGGCTAACCGCCCAATCTGTTTCCTCGTACGAAAAATGACCCGTGAAGATCCGGGTTAGAATTGATCTTCAGTAACCCATGCTTGTCGTAAGAGGCAACTAACGGGATCGGGAAGTCAGGCTCGCTGACTTGGTGGACACATGTCATCGTATCCCAATCGCATAGATCGATGCTCATGCTGTTGATCACTAGATTGTGTATTTACAGACCGCCGCCATATAGCTGGAATATTGCTGAGTGCGGCGTGAAACTAAACTCACTCACTCACTCGTACGATTAATATCGTTTGTTGGACTCTGATTCTAAACCACAGACACTAAAACCAGAAAATACTTGCCACTGTCATATTGCTAGCATATTGCTTAAAGCGCTTGTGAACTATACTCACTCACTCATTCACAAACAGTTATGTCCTTGATTGGTGTTAATCTCACCAATAACTCCATGAAACCTCCAAACATGTTTCAGTCGATGTAGATTGTCCTGATACTGTAGGAACATTGCTAAAGAGCACACTCAATCACCCACTAAAATAATTGATTAAAAGATTGACAATCCCACCAATTTATCCATCAAAACATGTTTAAGTCAATGTAGATCGCTGCTGTTGAAGGTGAACTACAGTACCTTATCAGCTTTATTGTGGTTTGATTACCCACAAAATGAAATGATCGATTGTGTCTATCCGGCTTTGCGCGTGTCAGGTAACCAAGGTAACCGCATTTCCAAATCTGCAGCCTCATCCATAAAGGCTATAAATACCAGTGCCCTATATTCGCAAATACTTGTGATGACGTCAACATTATGTTGCATTATGGAAAGTTAGCATGTATAAATTAATAATGTTCACTATGAGCTGACGTAGATCTTTGATGAATTTCTGGCTACCTGGGAACAAATGGATTGAATTCGGTTATCATTTAAAGACGTCGTTACCGGTCCTTCCTTCATCATTAACATAGCTGTAGAAATCATCGCCAGGTAATGAATTCCGCGTGGAATGGTAGCTACTATCGACCTGCGTCAATAAACCCATGTGCACCTTGTCATCAGACAGTTATTTATGTGCTTAGGTAGTTGCAATGCGACTTGTATTTCGCTGAAGACTTTGATATGAAGATCAAACGTTACACGTCAACATCTTACAGCTCAAGAAAGGATTACCTTGTCATTAAGTTTATCCACGTGGATAACGACTCCACAAGCTCAGTGTTACACATGTGTGGACATATTGTTCTCAAACTATTCTACATGCATCCTCGATAATCTCCAGAGTATACGTTGCGATAAATCTCCTCTAGTTCTGGTGGAGATTATCGAGGACGGTCCACATGTCTAATGATGAGTTTGTGGATTCGTCACCCAAATGAATAAATGTAACGCCAAAGTAACCCTTCTTGAGTGCAACAGACCCGTGAAGGCCCGGGTTAGAATTGATCTTCAGTAACCCATGCTTGTCGTAAGAGGCGACTAACGGGATCGGGTGGTCAGGATCGTTGACTTGGTTGACACATGTCATCGTATCCCAATTGCGCAGATCGATGCTCATGGTGTTGTTCACTGGATTGTCTGGTCCAGACTCGATTATTTACAGACCGCCGCCATATAGCTGGAATATTACTGAGTGCGGCGTAAAACTAAACTCACTTACTCTTGAGTGCAACATCAACTACGTCGACTTCACATGTTGATGTGTGTGGTAAGTAACATCAATAGAAGACGAGTCACTAAGGTGTGAGAATAATGGCGCCTACAACAGACAAGCCAGTGATATCTACGATGAGCGATGATCCAGCCAATCCACCAGACATGGGGTGTCTAATTCATTATTTAACCACGAATATGGTATTTCGAGTTCCATAAACCCACTTGTTTCAGTCAGCAAGTATAAAATGCTTTAAACAATATTCAGACATTATCACAAGGGGAAAACATCAGGAATTGGCTTTATACATTGTAACCATTTGGGGAATCGATCTCAAAGACTTCGGAGTGAGGTAGGAATGCTTGTCCGCTGAGCTATAAAGAATTCATTATCGACCTGTCCCAGGGTCTACGAAGTTTAACTTATGTTCACAATGACCACACCCTCTCGTGACATGGTTAAGGCAACAGTCGCCACAATGACAAGTATTGTAAAATGATATCCTGTAAACATGTAAACATTACATGATCTTGTATAGACGGTCCATATGGACATGGCAAGGTACAATATAAATCGCACCATATCAGTTACAGAAATACTTTCTGTAAACACAAAGTGAATCCTATTGCTACTCTATTACTCAACACACCCAGTCGAGTCAATGTACGTACATCAACAGGCTTAACGCTAGAAGAACACTGCAAACAAACTTCTCTGTAGAAAAATCAATGTTGTCAGTTGCGTGGTCGACAGCCGTTGACTTCTGATGTTCTTTATATTTTGTAATTGCAGCAAGGAGCTTGGGGGCTGGACAATATTTCAATGTTTTACGGCGGTGCCATGGGAATACCCAATCTTCTTGCCTACATTTTCCGGCAAACTTTGGGAAAGAAGTATTTTATCATTAAGGAGACGTCCGGATTACAGGGTGTTGGAATTAAATGTTGTTTCGTTGGTATTAAGTTATTTTATTATTGTGATTTTACGATTTGGGACTAAATCGTTTGTCTTTATAAGACTACAACGTAGGTGTTCTGTTGAGATAATTTGATTCTTGGGGATGTTGGGCACATTTGATCAATACCGGGTCTAAACCTCGTTATGGGTCCAGACAAACGCCAAGATGCAGTTTGATAAAGATACATTGAATTGTTCGATTAAGTCCAGAGCCTTAAGATGGTGAATTGGTGGTAGTGTGTTCTTGATCAGAGTCTGCGTCCGGTCTCTTCTCAATAGAAGTGTAATCTACTCTTTGTTCTGGTTAACTGGTAATGTAGGTTAACTTTCATTTTGGGGTGATTTCATGTTTGAAATACATAAATGCATGAATGCGTATATTTAACTTAATGTTTGTCTTTCCGCCACTCTTATTTGCATTTTAAGTAAGCTTTAATACGTTTCTAGTCACGGTTATATGTAGGTATTTAAATCTCATTTCAAAAGGATTACATGTAGAAATGAATAGAAAAAAATGTTATGCAAAAGACGTGAGTTCAGGTGTACCATTCTATCCACCCTAAATATACTCATGAAACAAATAGTGGAACACATAAAAGTACAGCTTTCTTCACAAGGTATGTAGTGCACTGTGGGTAAAATTCTGGAAATAAATAAGGAACACTTGTACTTTCATATGTTCCCTTATTTGTTTCCATGAGTATATATCGAGCATTCTTCGACATCACTTAATAGTGAAATAGTTACTTTGACTTCGTAAATTATGGCATAAAGTACTCCCAGTCTAAGTAAACTTAGACTCAGTATTATTCGTTACACTGCTATAATACTGAGTCTAAGTTTACTTAGACAGAAAGTACTCCTTCTAAGTTACGTCACAATGGGGAGACGACACAACTCTATTCAGATTACCAGCGATAATGATCTAACGTATCCTTGAACAAATCAGTTATTGGTTCGTTGAACATATTTAAAATGAAATTGTTGAACACCCTAATGTTGCATGAATATGGTAAGATTATGTTTTCCAAAACACAGAGCAACCACAAGGTTGTCCGAGGCAGGCGTGGTGCAAATGGGATCATGGCTGACTCTGGACACGGCACGAGCAGTCCTTGAGGAGGTTATCTGTGTATGACATTTAGCAACAAATACAATCATATAAAACCAACGCTGTTGCTCTTCTTCCGCCATGGTCTTCCAATGGAAAATCCACATCATATATGGATAGTATGTTATTTGGTCGTGGAAGAAGGCAATGGTATTAATCTCGACATATATTTAACATAAAGCTAAAGTTGAAATTTTAGTCACATGATTGTCGACCGTCTATCCTGAGCACATCCTCGCAAATGGAAGCTTCAATACGTTTCTAGTCATGGGTATATGTAGGTATTTAAATGTTTCATCTCAAATGGGTTACATGTAGAAATGAATAGAATAATAATCTGCAAGAGACGTACTTTCAGGTGTACCGCAGAAGAATATCATTGGCCATACCAACCCTATGGCGACTGACACAACTGTGGCAGATGTGTTCAAGTTAATAAAATATCCCTCCAACCAGAACACACAGGGCAATAATAAATTCTTTAACTGTAATAAGCTTCAACTGATTTATAGAAAGAGGATGGTATGTGCACCTGCTCCAGAAGTCCACCTCCGTCTTCCTTTCATTTGTTGCAGCCTTTTTAGGATGAAAGTGTTTGCCAGTCGTACTCTGTCGGTGATTTTGGTAGGACGGTTTGCCGTGCCGTCCACATAATTAACATAACTACTGTTGTTGAACGTCATCCAGTTATTGTAATTTCCAGTGCGGAGTTATGTCCCTTAGTCTTTTCAGGATACGATTTTCATCTATTCAAATAATTTGCCGTATTTAGTAGCTTTGATTTGCAAATGCGATACCCGTGCACTTGGGCTTCACCGAAATGGATACCAAAACCTTTGTATGTCTTCTAATTGTAACCTGACATACTGTAATGTAAACTGACTTCTAAGTATACGTTAGCACCCTCCTCAAGGGTGATATGGATTTCAACGCTCGAGCCGTCAGGCGAGAGCGTTGAATCCCTATCACCCGCAGAGTGTGTGTGTGTGTGTGTGTGTGTGTGTGTGTGTGCTAACCTACTTATACCACGAGGGCGCCGCATGGACTCGTACATTGCTTGTTGCACGTGCGTTTCCTGCACCGACCAGGTCGTTATCCACATATCAACCTCTGCACGTGCAGACAGAAGGTTGATACGCAGAAAATCAACCTGCCGGAACAATGGACATAACACGCCCTAGTGGTATAATAGAAAGTACACACCTGGTGTTTTTTTAATTATTTTCCAAACAAACAACGCCGGTATTTTAAAAAGTGCTTTGGCTGTGACTTATAAGATGCAAACAAAACACCACAATGAAAGATTCAACCAGTCGATATCTCAGTAATGAATCATGTGTGTTTACTTTTCCAAGACCTATAACAGTTTCTGGAGAAAGCTCACCACAACAAAACGTGGATAACGTTTCTATTGAGAAGCGACCATCCATCTGACACAGACTCTGATCAAGAACACACTACCACCAACTCACCATCTCAAGGCTTTGGACTTAACCAAACAATTCAATGTATCTTTATCAAAACTGCATCTTGGCGTTTGTCTGGACCCATAACGAGGTTTAGACCCGGTATTGATCAAATGTGCCCAACATCCTCAAGAATCAAATTATCTCAACAGAACACCGACGATGTTGTCTTATAAAGACAAACGATTTAGTCCCAAAATCGTAAATTCACAATGATGATATTACTTAATATCAACGAAACAACATTTAATGTCCAATACCCTGTAATCCCGACATCTCCTTAATGATGTAATACTTCTTTGCCGGAAAATGTAGGCAAGAAGATTGGGTATTCCCATGACACCGCCGTAAAAACATTGAAACATTGTCCAGCCCCCAAGCTCCTTGCTGCAATTACAAAATATAAAGAACATCAGAAGTCAACGGCTGTCGACCACGCAACTGACAAATTGATTTTTCTACAGAGAAGTTTGTTTGCAGTGTTCTTCTAGCGTTAAGCCCGTTGATGTACGTACAGGGACTTTCAGCTGGCTCCACTGGGTGTGTTGCGTAACATATTAGCAATAGGATTCATTTTGTGTTTACAGTAAAGTATATTTAGTACTGACGTGGTGCGATTTTATTTTGTACCTTGCCATGTCCAGAGAGACCGTCTATAAAGGGCGTTGGATCATGTAATGTTTACATGTTTAAAGGATTATCATTATCAAATACTTATCTTTGTGGCGACCGTCCTCTTCAGTATGTCATGGGGGTGGTGAAGATGAACTTAAGATAAGCTCCGTGGACCATGATATACCTCTTAACTTTATAACGTAAGCGAAAGACATTCGTAAGAAGTCGCTGGTTTCGATTCCCCAAATGGTTACAATGTGTGAAGTCTGTTTCTGATGATTATCGTGAAACAGACTATTGGTGTTACACGCATCAACATGTCCCATCAGCATGTGTGAAATAGTTTGTGAAAACCTTTTTTGTCTCGTCGATGCTTAAAGAAATAGGAATAATTAAAACAGCTTCTACGCGGGTCAGAATGTGGTGAGGTAGGGAGAGGTGAGGTGAGGTGAGGTGAGGTGAAATACCATGGAACAGTTTATCCTGCATATCATTTGACATTACTGTCCTTGTTTTACACCGTTAATGAGGAGGGCCAGGCAGTAGGAGATGGAACCATCGCTTTGGGATCGAACCACCGCATTCAGGTCATTGTGAAAGGAAATTCAGCTCTTTGACCCGAATAAAATAACAACAAAATTCAAACAAACCAAAAAAATTCCCCACACCCTTAATTTATTCAACCGAGCAATGATATAATTAGCGGGCGAAACCAAGACTACATGATTCATATTTTGAATCCAGCGGGTCTCCTTGAAGGTCTTCAGAAGGCGATAAATCAAAGCCGACAAACGGTCTGTATAATCACCGTTCGCCTGAATATTTGCATGGTGCGTGCCCACATCTCTTTACTATGCGTTTACCTAGAGTAAAATCGACCACAAGCTGACTTTGATTACGGTCAATCTCAAACAATAACAATCAAGTCGATTTATAATGGAAATTAAGTTGCCCGTGGTCGCAAGTGTCAATACGACTCTACAGTGACCTCCCTTGGGAGAGGTAGGGTGGAACGCACCATTCACTGACCTGTCCTGGCTTTCTATGTGCGATAATAGCATTAGGGTACCAATAGACTATAGTCAATGGTAGTAACGAGGTCACGAATGTATTCCATCGATGTGCTTCCATTTGTAAAGCGTTCATTTTCAGAGGATGTGAAGTCAGGCTGTATCAATCTGACTGGGAACGGTTCTCGATACTCGACCAGTTATAGGGAAAAACTTCCGCCTTTAAGGAGTGGACAAGATTACATATTGTGAAAATACAGTATAGTCAGACTCACAAAGCTTTGTGCTCAAACAATGGTACTTTAACAACGTTGTCGTGCAACCTATTTGCACGTTCCAACATGTCCGAGTGATTAACGTAATTGTGTTTTTGTGCACACATGAGGAACATCAATGATGTATTTTTGAGAAAGAACTGAATTACGAACCCCGCGGTGCTGGTCTAATATAATTCATGCTGCAGTATACCCTTGTCCAAAAAATAGTTGTATTTACGACACGAGCCGCGAACTAAATAACGTATTATCTCCTTCCACTCAAGGTGAAGGTCCCTGTTAACAGGAAAATATGGCAAAGGAGACAGAGGCAGGTGTTGGGAAAGCTGTTTGCGATCGACCAAGTGACATCGTGCATCACGATCCGGTGATCACTTCCGGTGTAGAACCAGACCACCACGGTGTAGGTTCAGACGTTGCCATCCTTAAAGCACCATGACAAGCTTTCGAAATCCACGCTGGTTATTCAGCCCGATACGTCTTAATTGTGACATGAAAAATCCAATCGTGGATGAGAACAGATATCAAAAGGGGTGTGAAAACAACTTTTCTTTAAAACGTAATGATCAGTTTCATACGAAACCTTTGTAGTCTGAACCAGTGATTTACCCAGAATCTGATCCTTGACTAATCACCATCATACCCGTGCTGGTGAGGTTCACCTTGTAACCCTCTAAGACCTGCAGCTTGCCTCCACGTCATCCTAATGATTATACAGTCATCCATTTATTTAGCGCCAAACTCCAAAGGTATGCATTGTTTCATGTTTAAGCATTTTAAGAATTAGACATTTCACTCACTCAGCTAACTTACAAGAACCACCCAGTCAGATGGATCACATACCCGACAGACTACCAAGTGTAGACTTCCACCTGATATATGCTAACTTGTCTCGTGATTAAATCCGTCCTCCTGTCACCGTGGCCGTCAGTCAGTCAACTATCAGTCTATGGTCTATTTTCATCAACCCAGTTACCCAATTCGTCAAAATATCACGTTAATTTTCCGGCAACATTGTGTGAAAGCAATGTGCTTTCATAATGTTTAGTTAGCTCCTCGAGGGCACTTTGAGAAAATGTCGAGTCATTGTTTAACAAAACTGACCTGAACACGACGCTGATATGGACAAATGTCACCCATGCTGTCGGTTTGGCCTTAATGGTAAGGGTCTATCATATGAACATATGAATGGATTCCCGCTGCATGTAGTTTAAGTCATGTGCATCGGTTTATCAGTTTGATATCAGCTTGTTATTGCATAGTGAAAGTTGTTGCCGTTAGGATGTCATGTCCATTTCGTTTAGTCAACAATATCACTTGTCCACCATTTCCACGCATTGTTTGCAGAAGCCGATTTAACGGGATCCATTGTCGCTCGGTAACTTGGCTCTCTCACTGGGATTGTTCTTTAGTTACTAATATTTCTCATAAGAGGCATCAATAATGCGACTGAGTTCTCGGTTTCTGATTGACTGGGTTAATGCATGTCATCATATTCAATTTGCATAGATATATGCTACTGATACCTGTACCCGTGAAGGTCCGGGTTAGAATGTTGGCCTCAAGTAACCCATGCTTGTCGTAAGAGGCGACTAACGGGATCGGGTGGTCAGGCTCGCTGACTTGGTTGACACACGCCATCGGTTTCCAATTGCGCAGATCGATGCTCATGTTGTTGATCACTGGATTATTTGGTCCAGACTCGATTATTTACAGACCGCCGCCATAAAGCTGGAATATTGCTGAGTGCGGCGTAAAATTAACTCACTCACACGCTCACCTATCACTGGTTCATCTAGTCCAGCCGTGATTATTTAGACTGACTGACTGACTGAGTTTAGTTTTACGCCGCTTTTAGCAATATTCCAGCAATATCACGGCGGGGGACACCAGAAATGGGCTTAACACATTGTGCCCATGTGGGGAATCGAACCCGGGTCTTCGGCGTGACGAGCCAACGCTTTAACCACTGGACTACCCCACCGCCCCTGATTATTTAGAGACAAAAAAACCCATAACAACATTTCACCACCACCCCCACCCCACCTAAGCAGTCAAGATTTGAATAATGCCGACAATGGCAACTCAACTCACTGTTTTAGCTTAGAGGGGCGATTGGTGTATCGTGATGGTTGAGACGGTCCCTAGTAACACTGAAGGCCCAGGTTCGATTCTTAATATACCAGGCTTGGCTCCTGCCGGTCATGTATTTAATATTTATGAATCCCGTCCACTTCAGACAAGGACTGTCTACGTTTGTAGAATCCTCAGTGCCAGTCAGTGTTGCTTCATTGCTGACCTTATGGAGGGTGACACAGCTGTGGCAGATGTGTTCTGTTAATCAAATATCCCTCTAACAAGAACGCTCAGCAATATTTTCTTTAACTGTAATAAGCTTCAACTGAACTAGAGAAAGATGATGATATGTGCACCTGCTCCAGAAGTCCACCTCCGTCCTTCTGTCATTCAGGGCAGCCTTTATAGGATGAACGGGTTTGCTAGGCGTATTCTGTCGGTGATTTTGGAAGGACGGTTTGCCGTGCCGTGATTCAGTCCATATAATTAGCATAACATACGTTGTCACTGGGGGCAGTCATCCAGCGATTGCAATTTCCTTTGTGGAGTTATTTCCCTAGTCTTTCAGGATACGATTTTCATGGGTTCAAATAATTTGCCGTATTTAGTAGCTTTGATTTGACCCGTGCACGCGGACTTCACCGAAATGGATACCATCACCTTTGTATTTCTTCTAATTTTCAGCTTATTTTTTACTTTGACGTATACTTACGTATAATAGAAAGTACACAGCTAGCGTTCTTTTATCATTTTCCCCCCAAAACAACGCCGATATGTAAAAATATCAATGTTTTGGCTGTGACTTATAAGATACAGACACTGTGTACGTGGTTCCAAAACACCACAATGAAAGATTCAACCAGTTGATATCTCAGTAATGAATCATGTGTTTTTACTTTTCCAAGACCTATAACAGTTTCTGGAGAAAGCTCACCACAACAAAACGTGGATAACGTTCCTATTGAGAAGCGACCATCCATCTGACACAGACTCTGATCAAGAACACACTACCACCAACTCACCATCTCAATGCTCTGAACTTAATCAAACAATTCAATGTATCTTTATGAAACTGCATCTTGGCGTTTGTCTGGACCCATAACGAGGTTTAGACCCGGTATTGATCAAATGTGCCCAACATCCTCAAGAATCAAATTATCTCAACAGAACACCGACGATGTTGTCTTATAAAGACAAACGACTTCCCGCCCAAATCGTAAATTCACAATAATATAATTACTTAATAGCAACGAAGCAACAATTTATGTCCAACACCCTGTAATCCCCACATCTCCTTAATGATGTAATACTTCTTTCCCAAAGTTTGCCGGAAAATGTAGGCAAGAAGATTGGGTATTCCCATGGCACCGCCGTAAAACATTGAAACATTGTCCAGCCCCCAAGCTCCTTGCTGCAATTACAAAATATAAAGAACATCAGAAGTCAACGGCTGTCGACCACGCAACTGACAAATTGATTTTTCTACAGAGAACTGTGTTTGCAGTGCTCTTCTAGCGTTAAGCCCGTTGTACGTACATTGACTCGACTGGGTATGTTGCGTAACAGAGTAGCAATAGGATTCACTTTGTGTTTACAGAAAGTATTTCTGTTACTGATATGGTGCGATTTATATTGTACCTTGCCATGTCCATATGGACCGTCTATACAAGATCATGTGATGTTTTCATGTTTACAGGATAACATTTTAAAATACTTGTCATTGTGGCGACCGTTCTCTTAAGCATGTCACGAGAGGGTGTGGTCATGGTGAACATAAGTTAAACTTTGTAGACCCTGACAGAGCTGGATATAGCATGGCCATACTCACAAAGCTTTGTGCTCAAATAATGGTACTTTCACAACGTTGTCGTGCAACCTATTTGACTTGGTTGACACATGTCATCGTATCCCAATTGCGCAGATCGATGCTCATGGTGTTGTTCACTGGATTGTCTGGTCCAGACTCGATTATTTACAGACCGCCGCCATATAGCTGGAATATTGCTGAGTGCGGCGTAAAACTAAACTCACTTACTCTTGAGTGCAACATCAACTACGTCGACTTCACATGTTGATGTGTGTGGTAAGTAACATCAATAGAAGACGAGTCACTAAGGTGTGAGAATAATGGCGCCTACAACAGACAAGCCAGTGATATCTACGATGAGCGATGATCCAGCCAATCCACCAGACATGGGGTGTCTAATTCATTATTTAACCACGAATATGGTATTTCGAGTTCCATAAACCCACTTGTTTCAGTCAGCAAGTATAAAATGCTTTAAAACAATATTCAGACATTATCACAAGGGGAAAACATCAGGAATTGGCTTTATACATTGTAACCATTTGGGGAATCGATCTCAAAGACTTCGGAGTGAGGTAGGAATGCTTGTCCGCTGAGCTATAAAGAATTCATTATCGAACTGTCCCAGGGTCTACGAAGTTTAACTTATGTTCACAATGACCACACCCGTCATGGTTAAGGCAACAGTCGCCACAATGACAAGTATTGTAAAATGATATCCTGTAAACATGTAAACATTACATGATCTTGTATAGACGGTCCATATGGACATGGCAAGGTACAATATAAATCGCACCATATCAGTTACAGAAATACTTTCTGTAAACACAAAGTGAATCCTATTGCTACTCTATTACTCAACACACCCAGTCGAGTCAATGTACGTACATCAACGGGCTTAACGCTAGTAGAGCACTGCAAACACAGTTCTCTGTAGAAAAATCAATGTTGTCAGTTGCGTGGTCGACAGCCGTTGACTTCTGATGTTCTTTATATTTTGTAATTGCAGCAAGGAGCTTGGGGGCTGGACAATGTTTCAATGTTTTACGGCGGTGCCATGGGAATACCCAATCTTCTTGCCTACATTTTCCGGCAAACTTTGGGAAAGAAGTATTTTATCATTAAAGAGACGTCCGGATTACAGGGTGTTGGAATTAAATGTTGTTTCGTTGGTATTAAGTTATTTTATTATTGTGATTTTACGATTTGGGACTAAATCGTTTGTCTTTATAAGACTACAACGTAGGTGTTCTGTTGAGATAATTTGATTCTTGGGGATGTTGGGCACATTTGATCAATACCGGGTCTAAACCTCGTTATGGGTCCAGACAAACGCCAAGATGCAGTTTGATAAAGATACATTGAATTGTTCGATTAAGTCCAGAGCCTTAAGATGGTGAATTGGTGGTAGTGTGTTCTTGATCAGAGTCTGCGTCCGGTCTCTTCTCAATAGAAGTGTAATCTACTCTTTGTTCTGGTTAACTGGTAATGTAGGTTAACTTTCATTTTGGGGTGATTTCATGTTTGAAATACATAAATGCATGAATGCGTATATTTAACTTAATGTTTGTCTTTCCGCCACTCTTATTTGCATTTTAAGTAAGCTTTAATACGTTTCTAGTCACGGTTATATGTAGGTATTTAAATCTCATTTCAAAAGGATTACATGTAGAAATGAATAGAAAAAAATGTTATGCAAAAGACGTGAGTTCAGGTGTACCATTCTATCCACCCTAAATATACTCATGAAACAAATAGTGGAACACATAAAAGTACAGCTTTCTTCACAAGGTATGTAGTGCACTGTGGGTAAAATTCTGGAAATAAATAAGGAACACTTGTACTTTCATATGTTCCCTTATTTGTTTCCATGAGTATATATCGAGCATTCTTCGACATCACTTAATAGTGAAATAGTTACTTTGACTTCGTAAATTATGGCATAAAGTACTCCCAGTCTAAGTAAACTTAGACTCAGTATTATTCGTTACACTGCTATAACACTGAGTCTAAGTTTACTTAGACAGAAAGTACTCCTTCTAAGTACTTAATGGGGAGACGACACAACGCTATTCAGATTACCAGCGATAATGATCTAACGTATCCTTGAACAAATCAGTTATTGGTTCGTTGAACATATTTAAAATGAAATTGTTGAACACCCTAATGTTGCATGAATATGGTAAGATTATGTTTTCCAAAACACAGAGCAACCACAAGGTTGTCCGAGGCAGGCGTGGTGCCAATGGGATCATGGCTGACTCTGGACACGGCACGAGCAGTCCTTGAGGAGGTTATCTGTGTATGACATTTAGCAACAAATACAATCATATAAAACCAACGCTGTTGCTCTTCTTCCGCCATGGTCTTCCAATGGAAAATCCACATCATATATGGATAGTATGTTATTTGGTCGTGGAAGAAGGCAATGGTATTAATCTCGACATATATTTAACATAAAGCTAAAGTTGAAATTTTAGTCACATGATTGTCGACTGTCTATCCTGAGCACATCCTCGCAAATGGAAGCTTCAATACGTTTCTAGTCATGGGTATATGTAGGTATTTAAATGTTTCATCTCAAATGGGTTACATGTAGAAATGAATAGAATAATAATCTGCAAGAGACGTACTTTCAGGTGTACCGCAGAAGAATATCATTGGCCATACCAACCCTATGGCGACTGACACAACTGTGGCAGATGTGTTCAAGTTAATAAAATATCCCTCCAACCAGAACACACAGGGCAATAATAAATTCTTTAACTGTAATAAGCTTCAACTGATTTATAGAAAGAGGATGGTATGTGCACCTGCTCCAGAAGTCCACCTCCGTCTTCCTTTCATTTGTTGCAGCCTTTTTAGGATGAAAGTGTTTGCCAGTCGTACTCTGTCGGTGATTTTGGTAGGACGGTTTGCCGTGCCGTCCACATAATTAACATAACTACTGTTGTTGAACGTCATCCAGTTATTGTAATTTCCAGTGCGGAGTTATGTCCCTTAGTCTTTCAGGATACGATTTTCATCTATTCAAATAATTTGCCGTATTTAGTAGCTTTGATTTGCAAATGCGATACCCGTGCACTTGGGCTTCACCGAAATGGATACCAAAACCTTTGTATGTCTTCTAATTGTAACCTGACATACTGTAATGTAAACTGACTTCTAAGTATACGTTAGCACCCTCCTCAAGGGTGATATGGATTTCAACGCTCGAGCCGTCAGGCGAGAGCGTTGAATCCCTATCACCCGCAGAGGTGTGTGTGTGTGTGTGTGTGTGTGTGTGTGTGTGTGTGTGTGTGTGTGTGTGTGTGTGTGTGTGCTAACCTACTTATACCACGAGGGCGCCGCATGGACTCGTACGTTGCTTGTTGCTCGTGCGTTTCCTGCACCGACCAGGTCGTTATCCACATATCAACCTCTGCACGTGCAGACAGGAGGTTGATACGCAGAAAATCAACCTGCCGGAACAATGGACATAACACGCCCTAGTGGTATAATAGAAAGTACACACCTGGTGTTTTTTTAATTATTTTCCAAACAAACAACGCCGGTATTTTAAAAGTGCTTTGGCTGTGACTTATAAGATGCAAACAAAACACCACAATGAAAGATTCAACCAGTCGATATCTCAGTAATGAATCATGTGTGTTTACTTTTCCAAGACCTATAACAGTTTCTGGGAAAGCTCACCACAACAAAACGTGGATAACGTTTCTATTGAGAAGCGACCATCCATCTGACACAGACTCTGATCAAGAACACACTACCACCAACTCACCATCTCAAGGCTTTGGACTTAACCAAACAATTCAATGTATCTTTATCAAAACTGCATCTTGGCGTTTGTCTGGACCCATAACGAGGTTTAGACCCGGTATTGATCAAATGTGCCCAACATCCTCAAGAATCAAATTATCTCAACAGAACACCGACGATGTTGTCTTATAAAGACAAACGATTTAGTCCCAAAATCGTAAATTCACAATGATGATATTACTTAATATCAACGAAACAACATTTAATGTCCAATACCCTGTAATCCCGACATCTCCTTAATGATGTAATACTTCTTTGCTGGAAAATGTAGGCAAGAAGATTGGGTATTCCCATGGCACCGCCGTAAAACATTGAAACATTGTCCAGCCCCCAAGCTCCTTGCTGCAATTACAAAATATAAAGAACATCAGAAGTCAACGGCTGTCGACCACGCAACTGACAAATTGATTTTTCTACAGAGAAGTTTGTTTGCAGTGTTCTTCTAGCGTTAAGCCCGTTGATGTACGTACAGGGACTTTCAGCTGGCTCCACTGGGTGTGTTGCGTAACATATTAGCAATAGGATTCATTTTGTGTTTACAGTAAAGTATATTTAGTACTGACGTGGTGCGATTTTATTTTGTACCTTGCCATGTCCAGAGAGACCGTCTATAAAGGGCGTTGGATCATGTAATGTTTACATGTTTAAAGGATTATCATTATCAAATACTTATCTTTGTGGCGACCGTCCTCTTCAGTATGTCATGGGGGTGGTGAAGATGAACTTAAGATAAGCTCCGTGGACCATGATATACCTCTTAACTTTATAACGTAAGCGAAAGACATTCGTAAGAAGTCGCTGGTTTCGATTCCCCAAATGGTTACAATGTGTGAAGTCTGTTTCTGATGATTATCGTGAAACAGACTATTGGTGTTACACGCATCAACATGTCCCATCAGCATGTGTGAAATAGTTTGTGAAAACCTTTTTTGTCTCGTCGATGCTTAAAGAAATAGGAATAATTAAAACAGCTTCTACGCGGGTCAGAATGTGGTGAGGTAGGGAGAGGTGAGGTGAGGTGAGGTGAGGTGAAATACCATGGAACAGTTTATCCTGCATATCATTTGACATTACTGTCCTTGTTTTACACCGTTAATGAGGAGGGCCAGGCAGTAGGAGATGGAACCATCGCTTTGGGATCGAACCACCGCATTCAGGTCATTGTGAAAGGAAATTCAGCTCTTTGACCCGAATAAAATAACAACAAAATTCAAACAAACCAAAAAAATTCCCCACACCCTTAATTTATTCAACCGAGCAATGATATAATTAGCGGGCGAAACCAAGACTACATGATTCATATTTTGAATCCAGCGGGTCTCCTTGAAGGTCTTCAGAAGGCGATAAATCAAAGCCGACAAACGGTCTGTATAATCACCGTTCGCCTGAATATTTGCATGGTCCGTGCCCACATCTCTTAACTATGCGTTTACCTAGAGTAAAATCGACCACACGCTGACTTTGATTACGGTCAATCTCAAACAATAACAATCAAGTCGATTTATAATGGAAATTAAGTTGCCCGTGGTCGCAAGTGTCAATACGACTCTACAGTGACCTCCCTTGGGAGAGGTAGGGTGGAACGCACCATTCACTGACCTGTCCTGGCTTTCTATGTGCGATAATAGCATTAGGGTACCAATAGACTATAGTCAATGGTAGTAACGAGGTCACGAATGTATTCCATCGATGTGCTTCCATTTGTAAAGCGTTCATTTTCAGAGGATGTGAAGTCAGGCTGTATCAATCTGACTGGGAACGGTTCTCGATACTCGACCAGTTATAGGGAAAAACTTCCGCCTTTAAGGAGTGGACAAGATTACATATTGTGAAAATACAGTATAGTCAGACTCACAAAGCTTTGTGCTCAAACAATGGTACTTTAACAACGTTGTCGTGCAACCTATTTGCACGTTCCAACATGTCCGAGTGATTAACGTAATTGTGTTTTTGTGCACACATGAGGAACATCAATGATGTATTTTTGAGAAAGAACTGAATTACGAACCCCGCGGTGCTGGTCTAATATAATTCATGCTGCAGTATACCCTTGTCCAAAAAATAGTTGTATTTACGACACGAGCCGCGAACTAAATAACGTATTATCTCCTTCCACTCAAGGTGAAGGTCCCTGTTAACAGGAAAATATGGCAAAGGAGATAGAGGCAGGTGTTGGGAAAGCTGTTTGCGATCGACCAAGTGACATCGTGCATCACGATCCGGTGATCACTTCCGGTGTAGAACCAGACCACCACGGTGTAGGTTCAGACGTTGCCATCCTTAAAGCACCATGACAAGCCTTCGAAATCCACGCTGGTTATTCAGCCCGATACGTCTTAACTGTGACATGAAAAATCCAATCGTGGATGAGAACAGATATCAAAAGGGGTGTGAAAACAACTTTTTTTTAAAACGGAATGATCAGTTTCATACGAAACCTTTGTAGTCTGAACAAGTGATTTACCCAGAATCTGACCCATGACTAATCACCATCATACCCGTGCTGGTGAGGTTCACCTTGTAACCCTCTAAGACCTGCAGCTTACCTCCAAGTCATCCTGACATACAGTCATGTTTATGAAAAGCATTGTTTAAGTTTGAATTAGACATTTCACTCACTCAGCTAACTTACAAGAACCACCCAGTCAGATGGATCACATACCCGACAGACTACCAAGTGTAGACTTCCACCTGATATATGCTAACTTGTCTCGTGATTAAATCCGTCCTCCTGTCACCGTGGCCGTCAGTCAGTCAAGTATCAGTCTATGGTCTATTTTCATCAACCCAGTTACCCAATTCGTCAAAATATCACGTTAATTTTCCGGCAACATTGACTGAAAGCAATGTGCTTTCATAATGTTTAGTTAGCTCCTCGAGGGCACTTTGAGAAAACGTCGAGTCATTGTTTAACAAAACTGACCTGAACACGACGCTGATATGGACAAATGTCACCCATGCTGTCGGTTTGGCCTTAATGGTAAGAGTCTATTATATGAACATATGAATGGATTCCCACTGCATGTAGTTTAAGTCATGTGCATCGGTTTATCAGTTTGATATCAGTTTGTTATTGCATAGTGAAAGTTGTTGCCGTTAGGATGTCATGTCCATTTCGTTTAGTCAACAATATCACAGGTCCACCATTTCCACGCATTGTTTGCAGAAGCCGATTTAACGGGATCCATTGTCACTCGGTAACTTGGCACTCTCAGTGGGATTGTTCTTTAGTTACTAATATTTCTCATAAGAGGCATCAATAATGCGACTGAGTTCTCGGTTTCTGATTGACTGGGTTAATGCATGTCATCATATTCAATTTGCATAGATATATGCTACTGATACCTGTACCCGTGAAGGTCCGGGTTAGAATGTTGGCCTCAAGTAACCCATGCTTGTCGTAAGAGTCGACTAACGGGATCGGGTGGTCAGGCTCGCTGACTTGGTTGACACGCGCCATCGGTTTCCAATTGCGCAGATCGATGCTCATGTTGTTGATCACTGGATTATTTGGTCCAGACTCGATTATTTACAGACCGCCGCCATATAGCTGGAATATTGCTGAGTGCGGCGTAAAATTAACTCACTCACACGCTCACCTATCACTGGTTCATCTAGTCCAGCCGTGATTATTTAGAGACAAAAAAAACCATAACAACATTTCACCACCACCCCCACCCCACCTAAGCAGTCAAGATTTGAATAATGCCGACAATGGCAACTCAACTCACTGTTTTAGCTTAGAGGGGCGATTGGTGTATCGTGATGGTTGAGACGGTCCCTAGTAACACTGAAGGCCCAGGTTCGATTCTTAATATACCAGGCTTGGCTCCTGCCGGTCATGTATTTAATATTTATGAATCCCGTCCACTTCAGACAAGGACTGTCTACGTTTGTAGAATCCTCAGTGCCAGTCAGTGTTGCTTCATTGCTGACCTTATGGAGGGTGACACAGCTGTGGCAGATGTGTTCAAGTTAATCAAATATCCCTCTAACAAGAACGCTCAGCAATATTTTCTTTAACTGTAATAAGCTTCAACTGAACTAGAGAAAGATGATGATATGTGCACCTGCTCCAGAAGTCCACCTCCGTCCTTCTGTCATTCAGGGCAGCCTTTATAGGATGAACGGGTTTGCTAGGCGTATTCTGTCGGTGATTTTGGAAGGACGGTTTGCCGTGCCGTGATTCAGTCCACATAATTAGCATAACATACGTTGTCACTGGGGGCAGTCATCCAGCGATTGCAATTTCCTTTGTGGAGTTATTTCCCTTAGTCTTTTCAGGATACGATTTTCATGGGTTCAAATAATTTGCCGTATTTAGTAGCTTTGATTTGACCCGTGCACGCGGACTTCACCGAAATGGATACCATCACCTTTGTATTTCTTCTAATTTTCAGCTTATTTTTTACTTTGACGTATACTTACGTATAATAGAAAGTACACAGCTAGCGTTCTTTTATCATTTTCCCCCCAAAACAACGCCGATATGTAAAAATATCAATGTTTTGGCTGTGACTTATAAGATACAGACACTGTGTACGTGGTTCCAAAACACCACAATGAAAGATTCAACCAGTTGATATCTCAGTAATGAATCATGTGTTTTACTTTTCCAAGACCTATAACAGTTTCTGGAGAAAGCTCACCACAACAAAACGTGGATAACGTTCCTATTGAGAAGCGACCATCCATCTGACACAAACTCTGATCAAGAACACACTACCACCAACTCACCATCTCAATGCTCTGAACTTAATCAAACAATTCAATGTATCTTTATGAAACTGCATCTTGGCGTTTGTCTGGACCCATAACGAGGTTTAGACCCGGTATTGATCAAATGTGCCCAACATCCTCAAGAATCAAATTATCTCAACAGAACACCGACGATGTTGTCTTATAAAGACAAACGATTTAGTCCCAAAATCGTACATTCACAATAATATAATTACTTAATAGCAACGAAGCAACAATTTATGTCCAACACCCTGTAATCCCCACATCTCCTTAATGATAGAATACTTCTTTCCCAAAGTTTGCCGGAAAATGTAGGCAAGAAGATTGGGTATTCCCATGGCACCGCCGTAAAACATTGAAACATTGTCCAGCCCCCAAGCTCCTTGCTGCAATTACAAAATATAAAGAACATCAGAAGTCAACGGCTGTCGACCACGCAACTGACAACATTGATTTTTCTACAGAACACTGTGTTTGCAGTGTTCTTCTAGCGTTAAGCCCGTTGTACGTACATTGACTCGACTGGGTATGTTGCGTAACAGAGTAGTAATAGGATTCACTTTGTGTTTACAGAAAGTATTTCTGTTACTGATATGGTGCGATTTATATTGTACCTTGCCATGTCCATATGGACCGTCTATACAAGATCATGTGATGTTTACATGTTTACAGGATAACATTTTAAAATACTTGTCATTGTGGCGACCGTTCTCTTAAGCATGTCACGAGAGGGTGTGGTCATTGTGAACATAAGTTAAACTTTGTAGACCCTGACAGAGCTGGATATAGCATGGCCAGACTCACAAAGCTTTGTGCTCAAATAATGGTACTTTCACAACGTTGTCGTGCAACCTATTTGCACGTTCCAACATGTCCAAAAGTGATTAACGTAATTGCGTTTGCACAAATGAGGAACATGAATGATGTATTTTTGAGAAAGAACTGATTTACGAACCCCGCGGTACTGGTCTCATATAATTCATGCTGCAGTATACCCTTGTTCAAAAAATAGTTGTATTTACGACACGAGCCGCGAACTAAATAATGTTTTATCTGCTTACACTGAAAGTCAAGGTCCCTGTTAACAGGAAACTATGGCAAAGGAGACAGAGGCAGGTGTTGGGAAAGCTGTTTGCGTTCGACCGAGTGACAGTTCCGAGAGGCTGTGCATCACGATCCGGTGATCACTTCCGGTGTAGAACCAGACCACATCCGGCGTAGGTTCAGACGTTGCCATACTTAAAGCAGCATGACAAGCTTTCGAAATCCACGCTAGTCATCCAGCCCGAGACCTCTTAACTGTGACATGGAACTGAAAACCGCTTCTCGTGACTGAGAGCATAATTCCAAAGTGGTGTCAAAATATCTGGCTTTAAATCGGAATCGTCAGTTATATTTGTCAGCTGATTTTCCCAGAATATGATCCTTGGTTCATCAGTCATGCCCGTGCTCGTCAGTTTTGTAAACCTGTAACATCTGCCGTATCCGTATGTTTTATATGTTTCCCACATCAGCAACCAGCGAGAGAACCGGAGGCCGACGTAAACAGAAAAAAATTACCAAAATACGTAAAAATGTTTTATACTAATTATTGTGTACCTTACTTCATGAAAGTTTAAAATTTAGATCATTTGGTATAAGTTTGTTTTATGTGTTTTTCTAACCTCTACCCCAAGAGAGCGGCGGACGAAGAAATTAAATTACAATAATACATAAACATGATTTTCACTAATTGTGCATCGCAGTTTCTGAAATTTAGATCAGCGTGTATTAGTCTTAAAATTAATTTATCACAACGGAAACAATGTATTATATTGATATTCATGAAGAAAGTTCACGCTCACCTGTTTTTTTATTAGTTTGCAAGGGTGTAAACATTCTTTATCACATCTGGACATAAATGTACGTGTCTCAGAAAACAGTTAGGGTAACTGTGATGTCGGAATAAAAATTCAAGGCATACGCCAAATAGGAATCACTAATTATAGACAGGTAGATGTATATATCATAGCATGTAGTGTTCAACATTGTATGGTCAGATAGGAATCACTAATTACAGACAGGTACTTGCATAGATCATGTTGTGTTCAACATTGTATGGTCAGATAGGAATCACTAATTACAGACAGGTACATGTATAGATCATGTTGTGTTCAACATTGTATGTTCAGATAGGAATCACTAATTACAGACAGGTACATGTATATATCATATCATGTTGTGTTCAACATTGTATGGTCAGATAGGAATCACTAATTACAGACAGGTACAAGTATATATCATATCATGTTGTGTTCAACATTGTATGGTCAGATAGGAATCACTAATTACAGACAGGTACATGTATATATCATTTCATGTTGTGTTCAACATTGTATGGTCAGATAGGAATCACTAATTACAGACAGGTACATGTATATCATAATTATCATGTTGTGTTCAACATTGTATGGTCAGATAGGAATCACTAATTACAGACAGGTACATATATATATCATAATTATCATGTTGTGTTCAACATTGTATGGTCAGATAGGAATCACTAATTACAGACAGGTACATATATATATATCATAATTATCATGTTGTGTTCAACATTGTATGGTCAGATAGGAATCACTAATTACAGACAGGTACATATATATATCATAATTATCATGTTGTGTTCAACATTGTATGGTCAGATAGGAATCACTAATTACAGACAGGTACATATATATATCATAATTATCATGTTGTGTTCAACATTGTATGGTCAGATAGGAATCACTCATTACAGACAGGTACATATATATATCATAATTATCATGTTGTGTTCAACATTGTATGGTCAGATAGGAATCACTAATTACAGACAGGTACATATATATATCATAATTATCATGTTGTGTTCAACATTGTATGGTCAGATAGGAATCACTAATTACAGACAGGTACATATATATATCATAATTATCATGTTGTGTTCAACATTGTATGGTCAGATAGGAATCACTAATTACAGACAGGTACATATATATATCATAATTATCATGTTGTGTTCAACATTGTATGGTCAGATAGGAATCACTAATTACAGACAGGTACATATATATATCATAATTATCATGTTGTGTTCAACATTGTATGGTCAGATAGGAATCACTAATTACAGACAGGTACATGTATATGTCAGGGTACAGACTGCGATCTGGTAGAATCGGAGATTCTACCAGTAGAGATTACGATCGGAGTCTCTACCAGTAGAGACTGCGATCGGAGTCTCTACTGGTAGAATCTCCGATCCTAGTAGTAGAGATTGTAATCGTAGTCTCTACTGGTTCAATCGGAGATTCTACCAGTACATTTTCCAATTCAACTGGTAGAAACTCCGATCCTACTAGTTGAGGCTGCAATCGTCTTCAACTGGTAGAAACTCTGAGTGATCTGTGGGTAAACAACAAAGACACTTTTTCTGAACAGTACTATGCATTTTATTCAGATATAACACTAGACTGTTTCCACTTCTACAGATATATTAAGGACTAAAAATACAAATGTGACTTGAGAGATCATATAACAATACCGATTACAAGCAAGATCAATTGCATAATCAGCGTTTGTCCTAGGCACAAAAATTTAGGAGTCATCATGACTCCCTGGTGTCATGAGAGGAGTCATGGACATGTTTTTGGGAGTCAACTTCTTTCATCAAAGAGATCAACTGTCAGGTATTTAATCAGCACTGAGAAGTTAACTGGCAAACATTACACTTAGTAGTTTTAAAACAACAATAAATTACAATATGTACTCAAACTTAAACTAAAGTAAAGTTATCTGAACTAACAGCCCAGGTCGAGCATTGCCTCAACAATGACATCTTCCATATCCCCACCTGGTCATTTCCCCACCTCTTTGGAAAGCAGTGTTTTATAACAATTAATGATCATAAGTGTTGAAATACATCTGAATGAACTCCCTACTTTTAACTGAGACTTTGATAACAAACATTTAACACCTCACTGTAAACATTATCAAAATAAAAATATAAATGGTTTGTAACACTGCATTTTACATCATGAGACCAAGCTGCCAAATTTGGACTCCACTCAAAAACAAAAACAAAATACCTTACTCCAAAACAGACTTAACAAATAAAGTTTACAAGATAACAATAAATAAGTTCAATTATAACTGGCAAATAATAGGAAAACATTATCCCACTTCTTATTATACTTGCTTGCAAAAGCTTGCACTTGCTTGCATAGGTTATTCCATATAATCGTAGTCTCTACCAGTAGAGACTACGATTGCAATCTCTACTAGAAGGATTGGAGATTCTACCAGTGGAGACTCCGATCGCAATCTCTACTGGTAGAGACTCCGATCGCAATCTGTACTGGTAGAATCTCCGATTCTACCAGATCGCAGTCTCTACCCTGACATATATATCATAATTATCACGTTGTGTTCAACATTGTATGGTCAGATAGGAATCACTAATTACAGACAGGTACATATATATATCATAATTATCATGTTGTGTTCAACATTGTATGGTCAGATAGGAGTCACTAATTACAGACAGGTACATATATATATCATAATTATCATGTTGTGTTTCAACATTGTATGGTCAGATAGGAATCACTCATTACAGACAGGTACATATATATATCATAATTATCATGTTGTGTTCAACATTGTATGGTCAGATAGGAATCACTAATTACAGACAGGTACATGTATATATCATAATTATCATGTTGTGTTCACTATTGTATGGTCAGATAGGAATCACTAATTACAGACATGTACATGTATATATCATAATTATCATGTTGTGTTCAACATTGTATGGTCAGATAGGAATCACTAATTACAGACAGGTACATATATATATCATAATTATCATGTTGTGTTCAACATTGTATGGTCAGATAGGAATCACTAATTACAGACAGGTACATGTATATATCATAATTATCACGTTGTGTTCAACATTGTATGGTCAGATAGGAATCACTAATTACAGACAGGTACATGTATATATCATAATTATCACGTTGTGTTCAACATTGTATGGTCAGATAGGAATCACTAATTACAGACAGGTACATGTATATATCATAATTATCATGTTGTGTTCAACATTGTATGGTCAGATAGGAATCACTAATTACAGACAGGTACATATATATATCATAATTATCATGTTGTGTTCACTATTGTATGGTCAGATAGGAATCACTAATTACAGACATGTACATGTATATATCACAATTATCATGTTGTGTTCAACATTGTATGGTCAGATAGGAATCACTAATTACAGACAGGTACATATATATATCATAATTATCATGTTGTGTTCAACATTGTATGGTCAGATAGGAATCACTAATTACAGACAGGTACATGTATATATCATAATTATCACGTTGTGTTCAACATTGTATGGTCAGATAGGAATCACTCATTACAGACAGGTACATATATATATCATAATTATCATGTTGTGTTCAACATTGTATGGTCAGATAGGAATCACTAATTACAGACAGGTACATATATATATCATAATTATCATGTTGTGTTCAACATTGTATGGTCAGATAGGAATCACTAATTACAGACAGGTACATGTATATATCATAATTATCATGTTGTGTTCAACATTGTATGGTCAGATAGGAATCACTAATTACAGACAGGTACATATATATATCATAATTATCATGTTGTGTTCAACATTGTATGGTCAGATAGGAATCACTAATTACAGACAGGTACATATATATATCATAATTATCATGTTGTGTTCAACATTGTATGGTCAGATAGGAATCACTAATTACAGACATGTACATGTATATATCATAATTATCATGTTGTGTTCAACATTGTATGGTCAGATAGGAATCACTAATTACAGACAGGTACATATATATATCATAATTATCATGTTGTGTTCAACATTGTATGGTCAGATAGGAATCACTAATTACAGACAGGTACATGTATATATCATAATTATCATGTTGTGTTCAACATTGTATGGTCAGATAGGAATCACTAATTACAGACAGGTACATATATATATCATAATTATCATGTTGTGTTCAACATTGTATGGTCAGATAGGAATCACTAATTACAGACAGGTACATATATATATCATAATTATCATGTTGTGTTCAACATTGTATGGTCAGATAGGAATCACTAATTACAGACAGGTACATATATATATCATAATTATCATGTTGTGTTCAACATTGTATGGTCAGATAGGAATCACTAATTACAGACAGGTACATGTATATATCATAATTATCATGTTGTGTTCAACATTGTATGGTCAGATAGGAATCACTAATTACAGACAGGTACATATATATATCATAATTATCATGTTGTGTTCAACATTGTATGGTCAGATAGGAATCACTAATTACAGACAGGTACATATATATATCATAATTATCATGTTGTGTTCAACATTGTATGGTGGACAAACATACAAATGAGGAGGATAAGCATACCAACAATGGCCCTTATAAAGGGAAGCCATATGCTCTGAAACATCGTGTTTCCTCATGTTGTAGAGGTTGACATCCAAGATTTCCCCCTTCATGTGCATCACTTCTAAATGTCAATGAATGACTATAACGTAGTGTAGATGGTTATTGTTTGTGTTTCCTAACGGGGAAGATGTATGTTAGAAGTACCTCTTGGATATTTCAACAAAAAGGTACAAGGCTTACCTAAGCATACTCCTTCTGATATTGCCCTGGACAGCCTACACCTTTCCACAATACAATCTTACATTGAGCGTCAATCACTTCTATTCATGGGCAAGCTCTGCAGGGTGAGTAGTAAATACTACTTCAAACGTGTCTTCATTGGTCGATTTGGTCAGTATAAATGTGACCTTAACAACGATAAACGATGCTTCTGCTCACCCGCTTTCAACATGTTCAGACTTGGACATAAATACAGTCTTGAAACGGAGGTCAGGGAACCAACTGGTCACAGATAGAGTTAGAAGCCTCGGCATATCTACTCGAATGCACGGAATAGCCAGCAGATAAGATCTGTCCAGATACATGACTGTACGACACGAGAACACTAATAGACTCTGGCTACTGTGCAAGAGACTTCCCCTGAAATTCAATGCTTTGTCTACAATTGTCCAGATTGCATGTAGACCACTAGAATCGAGAGAATGTGCATGTGGTACAGTTGTTTATGACCTTGTGAACCATGTTTTCATATCATGTTCCAAGAACATGTCAGAGAGAGACGAACTGTATACAAAAGTATTTGACCTGATGGATGTCAAATGCTTTGCTGACTTGTGGTCAAAAGATGACGACTCCATCATGTCATTCTTCCTTGGTGGATTCCCAGACTGTACAGAAGAGATGCAGTTTGATACCTGGTGCCAAATAATGTTAATTGTGGCTGATTTTGTCAGTAAATGCAATTTCATGCTTCATTAACTTTCTGATGCATTCATATATTCACTTGTCTGTAAATATCATGTGATGTTTAAATGCTTGTAATCTTCATATCTGGAGGCAATATAGCCAATCTATCTATCTATTTTATGTCAACTTATTTCGAGGAACACATTTACCTATTTATCAGGTGTTCTTTTGTCGTTAAATCTGTAACTTTGTTTCTATCTGTAATATTGGCAGTCGGAAACAGTCACGAGCCATGAAATGTTGTGTTTGTCGACTTGGCTGCTGTACATGATGCAGTAACCGATGTGAATCTAGGGTATGCATAGGGCTCGATATGGCGTCTCCATGGGAGGAACATGGCGGAGGAAGAGCAACAGCGTTTGTTTTATGTGACTGCAGTATGTTGCTGAATGCATACACAGCAACACTCTTCAAGGACTGTTCGTCCCCTGTCCAGAGACATTTTAGGGCTGACTTAAAACAAATTGTGCACTTTGGGTTCAAAGCACAAAACGTGGCACATTTATACAGTCAACGACTCCAAAATTTCCTGGATATGGATCCAGCTCAGAAAATCCAGTGGTAGAAAATCCAAAGTGACCACCGGACACCACTAATGATGTCCATCTGTGCTGAACATATCATAATTATCATGTCAGATCTGGCAATTTATTCAGGATTGATTACACCAATGATTGGTATTATTCAGATCTCTTATGCAGCGCCCCCTGATGGTGACGTAAATCCCTGAGGGCCGCCAAAATATACTAAATTTCAGAAATTGTCCAGTTTTATTGGTATAATTTTCTTAATTATCACCTTTGGCCTTGTATAAGTTGATAAGTTGTTACAGAGATCAATTGAATTAAGATATATTTTCGGTAATGATTTGCAAGTGAACAATTCATTTATACTGGAATACCCAAGATACATATGAGAAGAGATATTGACATGCAGGTAATCTTGTGAGGAAAACCCCTCAATTGTGGGTAATGGATATCTAATATTTACATTATTACCAGTCACAATTACTGGGGCATGACACCACTCCCGTCTCAGACAAGTTTGTGTATGAGAGTTGGTTGACATAATCTTGCTTTATTCAACTAAATGTTTTTTAATATACAAATTTAAAGAAAATGTTTACTCCAAATGTGATTTTTCCAAGGGTAAAATACATCAGAAAGAAATTTGAATGACGGTGTGACGTCACAATATTATGACGTAACTCAAAAGGCGTAATTTTAGTTAAGCATCCGAGGAAGGCTCGACATATTCAGGATGGATATTATGGTATTTAGAGCTAAGAGCAGGCAATTACACCTTAGCTTACGTCTTTTGCATATCATCGGTACTGTCCATATAATATCATCCCTTAAAGATGAAACAATAGGATACCTACGTATAACCATAACTAGAAACACATGTAACCTTATTTACGCAAGGTTGCGTTCAGAATAGACAATCCTAATACTTAAACTCGAAATAGGATCGACACAAAGTCAAACATTAGGCTCAATATACGTAGGTTAAATTTTGTGTATTTTTATCACATATTCCAGTCACGACATTCGGTTAACGCCTTTCAGAAAACGTCGAGTCATTGTTTGACAGAACTGACATGAACATGGCGCTGATTGAACCAGTGACCAGTTTGATATCGACAAATGTCACCTTTGCTATCAGTCTGGCCTTAATGGCAAGGGTCTATTACATGAACATATGAATCGAATCCCATTACATGTAGTTTAAGTCATGTGCATCGTTTTATGATATCAGTTTGTTATTGCATAGTGAACGTTGTTGCCGTTAGGATGTCATGCTCATTTCATTTAGTCGCCAATAACAGAGGTCCACCATCCACGCTCTTATTGCAGAAGCCGCTTTAACGGGATTCATTGTCACCCGGTCACTGGGCCCTCTCACTGGTGCCTCTGTGAGGATTCGGGTTGGACGAGGTTTTCAGCAGCTAATGGTTATTGTAAGAGGATCCTAACAGGACTGAGTGGTCAGTTAGTGACAATCACTGGCTTGTATAGTTCACCCAGCATTATTCAGAGACCGCTGTAATATAGCTAGAATAGTGCTGACTATTGTGTTAGATACAAAAACAAACAAACACACAAATAAATAACTGAATAAACAAACAAACCAGCGGATTTAGTAGAGACTTGAAAATTGCTGACAGTCTGCGATATACTCAATCACTAATGTTTTAGCTGAGAGGGACGACTGATGGAGCCTGATGGTTAAACTTGTCACTAATTACATTGAATATTCGATTCTAAATATACCACACATGGTTCCAGCTCATCGTATTTTTAATGTTTGTGAGTCATCTCGTCCACTTCAGAAAAGGACCTTCCGATGCCAATGAGTGTTGTGCCTTTACCAGGCAAAGGCGTAATGGAGGTTGACACAGCTTTGGCAGGAGTGTTCATGTTAATAAAAGAGCCCTTTAACGAGGACATGGAGGTGCTTAGGGCAATAATCTTTTCTTTAACTTTAATAAGCTTCAACTGATCTAGAAAGGAGGATGATAGGTGCACCTGCACCAGAAGGCCACATCAGTCTTTCTGTCATTAAGTGCAGGTTTTTAAGGACAAGAATGTTTGCCAGTCGTATTCCATTGGTGACCTCGGTTGGACGGTTTGCTGTGCCATCATTAAGTCCATATAATAAACCTAACACAAGTTGTCCATGGGAACAGTCGTCCAGTTACTGCATTTTCCAGTGCGGAGTTATGTCCCTTAGTCTTTTCAGGATCCGATTTTCATGGGTTCAAATAGCAAATTAGTTTATTTGCTTTCAATCAGGTTGCCTGTGCTTTTGTGTGTATATCCGAAATGGATAGAATCACTTTTATCTTCCTTCTAATTTTCAGCTGAGATACTGTGATGTACTCGTCACTAGACACGCTTTGAAGGAGCGTTAGATAGAACTTGCTCACACTACCCAAATGAATAAACGTTTACAAGAGGTATAACAAGAGGAAACTCACAATGGAGTCTCCCCGTCGTAGAGCGCAGAATGATTAACCCAGAGTGATTATGCTAAGTACAAAGTAGCATAGGTGACCTCGCGATTACACCATTGAACACAGAGTGACATTAGGTGACCTCGTGATTACCCCATAATGCACAGTGACATTAGGTGACCTCCTGATTACCCCATAATGCACAGTGACAGTAGGTGACCTCCTGATTACCCCATAACGCACAGTGACAGTAGGTGACCTCGTGATTACCCCATAATGCACAGTGACAGTAGGTGACCTCATAATTACCCAATAATGCACAGTGACATTAGGTGACCTCGTGATTACCCCATAATGCACATGGTGATAGTAGGTGACCTAGTGATTACCCCATAATGCACAGTGACAGTAGGTGACCTCATAATTACCCCATAATGCACAGTGACAGTAGGTGACCTCGTGATTACCCCATAGTGCACAGTGACAGTAGGTGACCTCATAATTACCCCACTGAACACACAGTAACATAAGGGGACCCCATAATTACCCCACTGAACACACAGTAACATTAGGTGACCTCATATTTACCCCACTGAACACACAGTAACATTAGGTGACCTCATAATTACCCCACTGAACACAGAGTAACATTAGGTGACCTCATAATTACCCCACTGAACACAGAGTAACATTAGGTGACCTCATAATTACCCCACTGAACACACAGTAACATTAGGTGACCCCATAATTACCCCACTGAACACAGGGTACCATTAGGTGACCTCATAATTACCACACTGAACACACAGTAACATTAGGGGACCCCATAATTACCCCACTGAACACACAGTAACATTAGGTGACCTTATAATTACCCCACTGAACACAGAGTGACATTAGGTGACCTCATAATTACCCCACTGAACACAGAGTGACATTAGGTGACCTCATAATTACCCCACTGAATACACAGTAACATTAGGGGACCCCATAATTACCCCACTGAACACAGTGAACACCTCGTAATTACCCCCATGAACACACAGTAACAATAGGTGACCTCATAATTACCCCCACTGAACACACAGTAACATTAGGGGACCTCATAATTACCCCACTGAACACACAGTAACATTAGGTGACCTCATAATTACCCCACTGAACACAGAGTAACATTAGGGAACCTCATAATTACCCCACTGAACACAGAGTAACATTAGCTGACTTCATAATTACCCCACTGAACACAGAGTAACATTAGGTGACCTCATAATTAACCCACTGAACACAGAGTAACATTAGGTGACCTCATAATTAACCCACTGAACACACATTAACATTAGGGGACCCCATAATTACCCCACTGAACCCAGAGTTACATTAGCTGACTTCATAATTACCCCATTGAACACAGAGTAACATTAGGTGACCCCATAATTACCCTACTGAACACACAGTAACATTAGGTGACCTCATGATTGACACACAGTAACATTAGGTGACCTCATGATTACCCCACACACAGTAACATTAGGTGACCTCATAATTACCCCACTGAACACAGAGTAACATTAGGTGACCTCATTAACATTACCCCACTGAACACACAGTAACATTAGGTGACCTCATAATTATCCCACTGAACACACAGTAACATTAGGGGACCCATAATTACCCCACTGAACACAGGGTAACATTAGGTGACCTCATAATTACCCCACTGAACACACAGTAACATTAGGTGACCTTATAATTACCCCACTGAAGACAGAACACATTAGGTGACCTCATAATTACCCCACTGAACACAGAGTTACATTAGCTGACCACATAATTACCCCACTGAACACAGAGTAACATTAGGTGACCTCATAATTACCCCACTGAACACAGAGTGACATTAGGTGACCTCATAATTACCCCACTGAACACACAGTAACATTAGGGGACCCCATAATTACCCCACTGAACACAGAGTAACAATAGGTGACCTCATAATTACCACACTGAACACACAGTAACATTAGGGGACCCCATAATTACCCCACTGAACACACAGTAACATTAGGTGACCTCATAATTACCCCACTGAACACAGAGTGACATTAGGTGACCTCATAATTACCCCACTGAACACAGAGTAACATTAGGTGACCCCATAATTACCCCACTGAACACACAGTAACATTAGGTGACCTCATAATTACCCCACTGAACACACAGTAACATTAGGTGACCTCATAATTACCCCACTGAACACAGAGTAACATTAGGTGACCTCATAATTACCCCACTGAACACAGAGTTACATTAGCTGACTTCATAATTACCCCACTGAACACAGAGTAACATTAGGTGACCCCATAATTACCCCACTGAACACACAGTAACATTAGGTGACCTCATAATTACCCCACTGAACACAGAGTAACATTAGGTGACCTCATAATTACCCCACTGAACACAGAGTTACATTAGCTGACTTCATAATTACCCCACTGAACAGAGAGTAACATTTGGTGACCCAATAATTACCCCACTGAACACATAGTAACATTAGGTGACCTCATAATTACCCCCCACTGAACACACTGAACACACAGTAACATTAGGTGACCTCATAATTACCCCACTGAACACAGAGTTACATTAGCTGACTTCATAATTACCCCACTGAACACAGAGTAACATTAGGTGACCTCATAATTACCCCACTGAACACAGAGTAACATTAGGTGACCTCATAATTACCCCACTGAACACATAGTAACATTAGGTGACCCATAATTACCCCACTGAACACAGAGTGACATTAGGTGACCTCATAATTACCCCACTGAACACAAGGTAACATTAGGTGACCTCATAATTACCCCACTGAACACAAGGTAACATTAGGTGATCTCATAATTACCCCACTGAACACAAGGTAACATTAGGTGACCTCATAATTACCCCACTGAACACAGAGTAACATTAGGTGATCCTCATAATTACCCCACTGAACACACATTAACATTAGGTGACCTCATAATTACCCCACTGAACACAGAGTGACATAAGTTGACCTCGTGATTAACCAAGTGAGCAATGAGTAATATTTTGGGGCTTGATGATTAACCCTAGGACCAGTGAGTAACGTTAGTTTACTGTTATGTGGTAGTGTTATTCATTTTGACCAAGTTGACCAGGTGATTAACCTAGTGAACAGTACAAGTGAGTGAGTGAGTGAGTGAGTTGGGTATTACGCCGCTTTTAGCAATATTCCAGCAATATCAAGGCAGGGGGACACCAGAAATGGGCGTCACACATTGTACCCATGTGGGGAATCGAAATCGAACCTGGGCCATCGGCGTGACGAGCGAACGCTTTAACCACTAGGTCCCCCACCGCCCCTAACAGTTTAGACTGTATAGTTCTGGAATATGCTACAACCCTCCTCTCATGCAGGGAACATAACTGAAACATCTAAAAACTCATATCGTCACCCTGTGGCAGTGACCTGGTGATTAACCCAGTGAGCACATGTTGACATAAGATGACTTCGTAATTAACACCGTGAGCACAAAATAAGCACCAGTGGCTTCAGAGACATTTACATAGCACACATCAGCTGTGTGAAGACTGGAAGTCTGTATGAGGTGCAATCTGTGCTTGTGTTGCCATGACAACGTGCTCCTTCATGTGGTATATTACTATTGACATGTGGTATATTACTATTGACATGTGGTACATTACTATTGACATGTGTTACACAGCTTTTGACATGGATACCACTATTGACACGTGATATATTACTATCGATATGTGGTATATTGCTATTGACATGTGATATTTATTGATATTTATTGATGCCGTCAGTTTCTAGAGAAGGCATACCAGAACAAAGAGTGGATATAGCTTCTTGAGAAGCTACCATCCCTCTGACGCAGACTCCGATCAAGAATACACTATCGCCAATTGACCATTTCAAGGATCTGGACTTTACATTTAATCATCAATTCAATGTATTCTTTTCAAACTGCATCTTGGCGTTTGTCTGGAGACATTATCACGTGTGACCAAGATTCTCAAGAAATCAAATTATCTCAACGGAAAATTTATAAAGACGAACGACTTCCCGCCCAAATCGTAAATTCACAATAACATAATTACTTAATAGCAACAAAACAACAATTTATGTCCAACTCCCTCTGATCCCGACGCCTATTTATTAATATAATACTTCTTTCCCAAAGTGTGCCGGAAAATGTAGGCAAGAAGATTGGGTATTCCCATGGCACCGCCGTAAAACATTGAAACATTGTCCAGCCCCCAAGCTCCTTGCTGCAATTACAAAATATAAAGAACATCAGAAGTCAACGGCTGTCGACCACGCAACTGACAACATTGATTTTTCTACAGAGAAGTTTGTTTGCAGTGATCTTCTTGAGTTAAGCCTGTTGATGTACGTATAGGGACTTTCAGCTGGCTCGACTGGTGTGTTGCGTAACAGATTATCTATAAATGTTTATATTTTTTTCATTTTGTGTTTACAGAAATGTACTTTTGTTATTGCCGTGGTGCGATTTTTATTGTTCCTTTTCACGTCCATAGGGACCGCCCATACAAGGGCGATTGGTCATGTAATGTTTTATGTGTTTACAGGATATCTGGAAGGACATTTACTGTCCATTAATCATGTAATATGAAAAGTATTTCGAGCCTATTTCTAATGGTATTTCAACGGTATTGTGTGCCTGTTCATCGTCTTTTATCAAAAGCATTTTGTCGAGGATATTTTGTGGCTGTTTAGAATATTATATCAATAATATTTTGTTCTGTTCATCGTGTTCTATTGTTGATGATACATTGGGTCTGTGCAGTGGTGTAATCACCTGGTCACCTAGTGTCACACTGTGTGCAGTGGTGTAATCACCTGGTCACCTAGTGTCACACTGTGTGCAGTGGTGTAATCACCAGGTCACCTAGTGTCACACTGTGTGCAGTGGTGTAATCACCTGGTCACCTAATGTCACACTGTGTGCAGTGGTGTAATCACCAGGTCACCTAGTGTCACACTGTGTGCAGTGGTGTAATCACCTGGTCACCTAATGTCACACTGTGTCAGTGGTGTAATCACCTGGTCACCTAATGTCACACTGTGTGTGTCACCTAGTGTCACACACTGTGTGCAGTGGTGTAATCACCAGGTCACCTAATGTCACACTGTGTGCAGTGGTGTAATCACCTGGTCACCTAATGTCACACTGTGTGCAGTGGTGTAATCACACTGTGTCACAGTGTGGTGTAATCACCTGTGTGCACACTGTGTGGGTGGTGTAATCACCAGGTCACCTAATGTCACACTGTGTGCAGTGGTGTAATCACCTGTCACCTAGTGTCACTGTGTGCGGTGGTGTAATCACCTGGTCACCTACTCACACTGTGCAGTGGTGTAATCACCTGGTCACCTACACTGTGTGGTGTAATCACCAGTCACTGTGTGCAGTGTAATCACCTGGTCACCTAATGTCACACTGTGTCACACTGCAGTGGTGTAATCACCTGGTCACCTACACTGTCACACTGTGTGCAGTGGTGTAATCACCAGGTCACCTAATCACCTGTCACCTAATGTCACACTGTGTGCAGTGGTGTAATCACCAGGTCACCTAGTGTCACACCTGGTCACCTTGTGTGCAGTGTGTGGTGTAATCACCAGGTCACCTAGTGTCACACTGTGTGCAGTGGTGTAATCACCTGGTCACCTAATGTCACACTGTGTGCAGTGGTGTAATCACCAGGTCACCTAATGTCACACTGTGTGCAGTGGTGTAATCACCTGGTCACCTAATGTCACACTGTGTGCAGTGGTGTAATCACCAGGTCACCTAGTGTCACACTGTGTGCAGTGGTGTAATCACCAGGTCACCTAGTGTCACACTGTGTGCAGTGGTGTAATCACCAGGTCACCTAGTGTCACACTGTGTGCAGTGGTGTAATCACCAGGTCCCCTGGTCACCTAACCTGTCACACTGTGTGTAGTGGTGTGTGCAGTGGTGTAATCACCTGGTCACCTAGTGTCACACTGTGTGCAGTGGTGTAATCACCAGGTCACCTAGGTGTCACACTGTGTGCAGTGGTGTAATCACCAGGTCACCTCACCTGGTCACCTAGTGTGTCACACTGTGTGCAGTGGTGTAATCACCAGGTCACCTAGTGTCACACTGTGTGCAGTGGTGTAATCACCACCTAGTCACACTGTGTGCACCTAGTGTCACACTGTGTGTGTGGTGTAATCACCAGGTCACCTAGTGTCACACTGGTCACCTAGTGTGTGGTGTAATCACCTGGTCACCTAATGTCACACTGTGTGCAGTGGTGTAATCACCAGGTCACCTAATGTCACACTGTGTGTAGTGGTGTAATCACCTGGTCACCTAAGGTCACACCACGTGCAGTGGTGTGTAATCACATCCTAATGTCACACCGTGCAGTGGTGTAATCACCACCTACACTGTCACACTGTCACACTGTGCAGTGGTGTAATCACCAGGTCACCTAGTGTCACACTGTGTGCAGTGGTGTAATCACCAGGTCACCTAATGTCACACTGTGTGCAGTGGTGTAATCACCAACTCACACCTAGTGTCAATCACCAGTGTCAATCACCAGGTCACCTAGTGTCACACTGTGTGCAGTGGTGTAATCACCTAGTGTCACACTGTCAGTGGTGTAATCCTCACCCTAGTGTCACACTGTGTGCAGTGGTGTAATGTACCTAGTGTCATACTGTGTGTAATCACCAGGTCACCTAATGTCACACTGTGTGTGTGTAAACCACCTGGTCACCCTAGTGTCACACTGTGTGCAGTGGTGTAATCACCTGGTCAGTGGTGTAATCACCAGGTCACCTAGTGTCACACTGTGTGCAGTGGTGTAATCACCAGGTCACCTAAATGTCATCACCTGGTCACCTGTCACACTGTGTGCAGTGGTGTAATCACCAGGTCACCTAGTGTCACACTGTGTGGTGTAAGTGGTGTAATCACCAGGTCACCTAGTGTCACACTGTGCAGTGGTGTAATCACCAGGTCACCTAGTGTCACACTGTGTGCAGTGGTGTAAACACCAACTCACCTAGTGTCATACTGTGTGGAATCACCAGGTCACCTAATATCACACTGTTGGCAGTGGTGTAATCACCAGGTCACCTAGTGTCACACTGTGTGCAGTGGTGTAATCACCAGGTCACCTAGTGTCACACTGTGTGTAGTGGTGTAATCACCAGGTCACCTAGTGTCACACTGTGTGCAGTGGTGTAATCACCAGGTCACCTAGTGTCACACTGTGTGCAGTGGTGTAATCACCAGGTCACCTAGTGTCACACTGTGTGCAGTGGTGTAATCACCAGGTCACCTAGTGTCACACTGTGTGCAGTGGTGTAATCACCAAGTCACATAGTGTGCAGTGTGTAATCACCAGGTCACCTAATGTCACACTGTGTGCAGTGGTGTAATCACCAGGTCACCTAGTGTCACACTGTGTGCAGTGGTGTAATCACCAGGTCACCTAGTGTCACACTGTGTGCAGTGGTGTAATCACCAGGTCACCTAATCACCTAATGTCACACTGAGTGTAATCACCAAGTCACCTAATGTCACACCGCAATTATCATGATAATGTTATATCGACGGAAGCGATATTTTATGTAGATGGATCACTGTTTGTTTTAAAGTTATTTGATCATAAGATCGTTTCTTGTTATTAGTATTTCTATTTGATGGATAATGTTGTTAAGATTATCATGAATGTATTTAATAGAAAACTTTATCAACCAGAACAACACATGAGAATCTCGCAGCTTCTAAGAAACAGCAAGTAAGCAATTAGGAATTAAGCATACGATAACCGCGTTATTAAGATTTAAAAATAATACATACTGTGTTGGAAACGTGTATTATATACCTCTGAATGACTTTAATTAACCAATCACAATCCAGTATTTACTGAAATCATTGTAGAATATCAAATATCACGCTGTACATAATGTTTATTCCAAATATGTTTAATTTACACACACCTGGTCGAAAATGTATTTGTCAGTTTGTAGCAAAAGCTGGCATACTTACTACTCTGTTATCACCTTGTAAGAAATGTGGCGATAATTATCCAGCAGGTGTCAAATATTTCGATAAAGCAAACATCTGTGTATATTTTTCTTCACAAATTGTTATATTCTGTAACAGCGTTTGTTTTACAATCCGGCACTGATGTAAAAATATAAACGTTATATCATTCTTAGCATAGACAGATGTGATGTCACTAATGTTTGCCTTTAAATAATCCGCGCCTAGATAAAATGAAACATCGGCTAACAAAAGACACTGAATATATAAACCACTTTATCTTATGTGGTTAACGAAATATACGAACGTTGTGCACCTGCGAAAGAAAGGTGACAAAAAGCTGTTTTGGTAAACTTTACAGTATTGCCACTGTATTGTTATACCGCACACCAAATCTATCAACTTTGACTTGACTCTAAAACCTAAGACAGGTCCATTACTCTTATGTACTGAATTCAATAAACATCTGTACAAAGATATGCATATTGCTGAGTCCACAAAATGCTCCATCAACTTCCTGTCGCAAAGAGTAATCATACACCTCAATAAAACCAAGGAGGGTCTTTCTTCATGCTCACAGGGGGTATTTCAGACAAGTAACATAAATACCATGTGTATTCTAAAAACCGCAAAGGACTTGCTTGAGGTTTTGCAATCCGAGAAGAGAACAAAAACGAGTTCAATTATGGCAAAATAATATGATTTATCAACTTTGTACCACGTTATCAAACACGACAAACTTACGGAAAAACTGCTTTGATGGATCCATGTGGTATTTGTTACTACGTGCGATGACCATAAATGTCAGTTGTGTGTTGATTATAAATATCACCTATGGTATTTTGTCACTTTTTATTATGTTAAATTAATGGTAGCTATGTCTGTTTATCGTATTTAATCCAGGGTTATATCCAGGGTACTTTGTGTCTGTTGATCGTATAACATCAGGGCTACTTTGTGTCTGTTGATCGTATTACATCTAGGGTACTTTGTGTCTGTTGATCGTATTACATCTAGGGTACTTTGTGTCTGTTGATCGTATCACACCAGGATCGTATTACATCTAGGCTACTTTGTGTCTGTTGATCGTATTACATCTAGGGTACTTTGTGTCTGTTGATCGTATCACACCAGGGCTACTTTGTGTCTGTTGATCGTATTACATCTAGGGTACTTTGTGTCTGTTGATCGTATCACACCAGGGCTACTTTGTGTCTGTTGATCGTATTACATCTAGGGTACTTTGTGTCTGTTGATCGTATCACACCAGGGCTACTTTGTGTCTGTTGATCGTATTACATCTAGGGTACTTTGTGTCTGTTGATCGTATTACATCTAGGGTACTTTGTGTCTGTTGATCGTATCACACCAGGGCTACTTTGTGTCTGTTGATCGTATTACACCAGGGCTATGTTGACTTTGCATCTAGGGTCTTTGTTGATCGTATCAACCAGGGCTACTTTGTGTCTGTTGATCGTATCACACCAGGGCTACTTTGTGGTTGATCGTATCCACCAGGGCTACTTTGTGTCTGTTGATCGTATAACATCAGTACTTTGTGTCTGTTGATCGTATCACACCAGGGCTACTTTGTGTCTGTTGATCGTGTTAAAGATGTGTAAACTGCATTCCTTGATTCGTGTAAAATTGTGTTCTAAACGTGGTGGCCAGACATGTATGTACACTATATTTGCCCTGATGTTACCTTTAATAAATATAACAACCAAGAAATCTTTTTCTAAATGACAGTTTTCTTTAATTGTGCGCTGTATTCCTGATAACTTAACCTCAACCTAAAAGGGCGGTGGGGTAGTCACGCTGAGTTCCTGGGTTCGATTCCCCACTGGGAACAATGTGTTAAGCTAACTTCTGGTGTCCCCCGCAGTGATATTACTGTAATGTTGCTAAAAGCGGCGTAAAACCAGACTCACTTACTTACCCTAAAAAAATATAACTATGCCATTTATAATGGATATATTCATATCACAGACTTAAATAGCAGCCTCAGGGATGACATTATGTTATTAAATCTAAATATTAATTGTACTACTTCAAGCTGTACAGGAAATGTGTTTGATAATAAAAACCTTTCCTGAAGAAATATCTACTAAAAGTCCATTTTACGATTCGTATTAAATCATAAACATGTGTTCATGAACCAGCATTCCTGCCTTGAATATTTACAGACCCGGCAGCGTGGATAGTTTCTCCGACTATCAATCACTGTTCTTCCTGCCTTGAATATTTACAGACCCGGCAGCGTGGATAGTTTCTCCGACTATCAATCACTGTTCTTGTTGCCTTGAATATTTACCGACCCGGCAGCGTGGATAGTTTCTCCGACTATCAATCACTGTTCTTGTTGCCTTGAATATTTACCGACATCCACGATGTGGAATGAACAGATCATTAAGACTTTAAACCTAATTCATTCACTTCACGCCAAGTTTCTGTAAAACCTTCCGGCATGCCAGAGAGCTATTAGCCACCGAAGTAGACAAAAAACGTTCATTCTAAATGCCAACCATCCAAGTAAAGGCTATTATAATGATTAGAGAGAATGATAATTTCACATCTTTGTAATAACTCTTCTGACGGAAATATCTAACCGGAAATGACGTAACGGAAGCCACCGGAAGTTAGTTACCCCCAACAGAGGACGTGCTCTGCGTGTGGATACTTTTGGAAACATTTGCTTTGTAGACCATCAGATGTGGCCCGAGTCTTTGCTGGTGAGCTCCAGGGCCCTAGATTTTGCCAGGGCTAATTTCCTGTCATATTTGTGATAATTTTCTCCCTATCGATCTTCTGAAGCCAGTGCACATTCACCGGGTGATCGATATAGTTCTACAAGAAAACTTTTCCTGAGCTGATTTAGTGCCTCGTTTTCTTTTTTCGACTGTTAAAATCATCAAAGGGAGAAAACCGTGCTAGAGGGTAATTGTAAACCGACCTACATGCTCTCTCATGCGTGGATCTCTCTAATTTCTTGGAAGCTGACGCCGTTGGATCCAAATAAATTGTCTTAGCATCAAATCTTAAATAACACCCGTACATGTCAAACGCGTGTTATGGTTACCTCTAATTTCCAGGATCAGAAAATGTGTGTGTGAATAACCCCTTAGAAAGGCATTTGAGTGCAACGTTTCGATACAGATTCCTGTGAAATTGTCAAGCAGGAATTCATCAAAATACAAGAAGTTGTTATCCATAGATATGTCAGTATTGGATGTATGAATGTTGTTTTATTGCCACTTAATATTCACTTCTGTGGAAGATTACCGAAAAAGGTCACTTGGGTGAGTGAATATTGTTTTACGGCCCGTTAGCAATCAGTTGTGTGTCAGATAACCGAGCATATTGCTTCAGTAATGGTCAGTTTATAAATGCAATCATTAATTAATAACTGAAAATATGACGATAGTTTCGTAAACAACTTTTTGTTGTGATGGCTATTAAAATAATAAACAGCAGGTATTGTTCGGTCAAAGCATTTATTGCAGTGTAATTGGCGTTCAAAAATGGATTCCCGATTTTGAGATATTTTGCAAATCGTAGTTCCGCCAGTAACAGATACCACCAGTAAGGTAGTCAAGGACATAACAGCGTACATGTTAGTTACCCCTCTAACAATAAGGTAAATGTAACGTAAAGTATGTTCTTGCAAGTAACAAAACACGAACTCTCAAGCCGGTTGCTACTGAGTGTTTTAAATGTTGTGTATAATGAAGCATCCCACGTGGGTCTATAAATTTCATCAATGTTTTTAACACATAAGAAATAAGTAGGCGTCCACCTTAAAAAAAGTCCATTTATCTCAGGTCCTTAATCTTTGTTGGATAATTGCAGTGACAATTAATTTGATTTTGTTCTTTTGCGCAAGCACCGGGTTATTTCAACTGTAACAGTTCACGAATAAATGTTGTTAACTTCTCCGAGACACAGCTGAAGTAACGTCAACGCCGATCATTTAGCGAAGACTTCAAAGTTACTAGGTCAGTAACAGATGTAATAGTCATGCGTTACCCTGAAAATGTATAAAAACGACCTGAGCGAAACAATAACAGTATCAGAACTTCGTCGAAAGTTCTGGTTTATCACCATTTCTGTCTTGAGCATTATTCTAAATATAGGAGTAGTGGCATTCGAAGAACGATAAAATACTAAACGATGAAATATGACCTTTTCAAGACCTAGTCCATAGTCGTCATATTATTTAGTAGTATTGCTGATGAAACAAATGATTATTGTCCTCAATTATCATTGTCAACTAACATCTACATAATATCGACATGTTAATGTATTCTGTCACAATATCTAAGATAATGACATTTCCGTCCATATGACTAATGCATAGTATGTGGCGTCGTAAAACGTTACTGATGTAGCTGACGTAGACATTTAATTGTATGTTCGTACTAAAATATAAATGCATGTAAACGAAGACGTACCATAACCGTTCTTTTTCTGCGTTCACATTTATTTATATTAGTCAAAGGTTAATATTGTTGTAACATGTTTAAAGGTTATGAGTGTTTAAATCATTAATGTTTAAGGTTGTTTAAGACTAAAAGTCTAATAAAATAGATTTTTAGAACGGATCTAAACATATAGATCACAGCAAGACATAAATGGAGTTGTGTTTACTCTCGTATTAAAAATATCAGCATTTGTTGACCAGATGAGCTGCTAGAATATACTTTCTTTAAAGGTCAAGAGCCAACATCACTACGAGTAGATCTGTATTTCAATGCAACAAACGTCATCAAGTCTAACAAAGGAGCGTTTCCGATATTGGCCGCAAAAAGTAAGCTCACTCGGTTGTAATAATCTTCGTATGTAATGATCATAAAGAGTGGAAAATTGCTTTTTTACTTCCAAATGCAACATGTTTACTTCCGGCATGTCCAAGTATGCCAAATGGATTGAATAATCATGTGAAAACCTGAATGTTTAGTTTCAAATCTAAGAGGAAATACAACAAATTCATGAATCAAGATGTATTTATCTTGATGCTTGTCTTTATCTACATATCAACATACTTTTGTCCGAATATTACAATAATGTTCTTTAGAAGCCCTCTCATGTCATCAGTCACGCTTGAGCCTCACCTATACATGAGGTATACACGAATGCCGAAGCATGTGTGCGGTGAAATGAACAGTTTAGTTCTCATATTCAGAGGAATTGATGACAGTTTTAAAGGTTCTGGTCATTTCGTAAACAATACAGAACCCCTGTGCAATAAAGGGCCATTATCAGACATGGTCCCACTATGAGGTCCAAACTGGGAGGTGACTGAGGATACACGACCAGTTTCAGATTCTAATCCAAGAGGTATATACATTTTTAGGTATCGCAAGTTCATACTAATCGTGTTTTCAAAAACAACGTCGAAATAGCTCTATTCCAATAGATTGATTCTGAGGACCAATGTCACTAAATAACTGTTTTCAGTTACAGAAACTACCTCCGCCAGTTTCATTTTTATATGTTATTAATAGAAATATTGCAACGTTATGGAATGTTACCAGAATAAAAAAGTCACTGAAACACACCAAAGTGTAAAAAATAAACACACCTTTGATATTAAACACACATAATAACCAGTTCGTGTTTGTTTCAGTGTTGGCCACCGACAAACAAGGATGTATAGTTGTTTTGTCCGGTAGTTTACCTAACTTGAATTTCTCACTTGTATTTGACGTGAACTGTTTTTCATAATGTTTGGAAGAAGGGCAATTACGAAGAAGATTGGAGGTAATTTCTTGACTAAATTCTCCCTGTCATTACTCAAATAAGGCTGAATCTACCTTGCTCCAGGCTGACCATTTCGAGAAGATGGAGGGTGCTTGATTGCTTATATCTTAAAGCGAGATCTGGTCATCACAATCAAATGACGAATGTAACCGCAGGCAACAGTCAATGTTCAAATTATACAAATTGTTTCTCGGGACCAGACAGCAGTGGCCATGCTTTAATTGGAGAGGCGAGCAAACAGAAGCCTTGGAGCAACATGTCCAATCTAATTACAGCCTCATTCCGGGACATATAACAATACAGGGTATGATCCGCCCTCTCCCAATTTCATATCTGACTAGCCTTTGTTTGGCGCTGGACAGTGGCCATTAGTGGACAAATAAAATGGATCGTTAATTACTGGTGGCAGACAATGCAGAAACAGCGTGATTAGGAACGATGTTGTACACAGACAGAGATATGAATATTTTATACCTCACAGAGCTATTTTATAGTCTTCACTGATATTAACCTAAGACTCCATTGATGCAGGTTATCGGAAATTCTTAACAGAATATTGAAGAGACTGGTATTCGTTCACGTTCTATCTTGGTATATGTGAACATCTGGTAAAGAATTGTTAGTCCTTCTTCAACTCCGGAAGTAACTATATTACAGACGTGTAATGGGAGGATTTGACAGCATGTATATAACACTGAGACGGTTGATCGTCACTACTTCACGTGTTTATCTCTTTTAGTTCAGTACTAAGTATATACGTATATACACCATTGTGTAGTACTGACAATGGCTGTGATTATGCATGTAAGAACTGAACACATTAGAAACTGTTATTTTTGTGTTGCAAGCACAAAAGTAAAACTTTCCGGATCCAAACACACTTCGGTTAAAATGGCGCAGTGGATGTTGTTTTATCCCATAGTCAGAACTACCCCAGCTTTATCATGACGGGGTGAACATAATGAAATCAGAAACATAATTGGTTTATAAAGACATTCGTCCCCGCCCTCGGCGTTCTGTGACACAGTGGCCGAGGTTGCAGAGGTCATACACACGTGAATACGAAGAAGCAGGCAAGCTAAGTCTAACTCTGAATGTATATAACTTTAAAAGAAACAAACAATTTCTTTTAAACTTAAAAGGGGCCCCAGTGAGAATGGAGATTCAGAACCGGAGGTAATCCAGACTTGCTTCATTTAACGGCTTTAGCATTGCAGTGAGAGAGCTAGGCAGTAGGGAAAATAATGTTGTTCATACAGTGAGACAGACAAGGAAGCTTTAATCCATACAAACATCCTAGCTGCGACTAGTCAGTGACATGATACTTGTTTCAATCAACTTCATAAATAACTCGGTGCCACGTATTACTGAAGAGGAAATAAATAAAAGGAATTAATAGTCACACATACAAATTAGGTTCTCCCAGTCTGGCATGTAAAGATACTAACTTAACACGTTCCTTGTCATTATACATTAATTCTCAGGATGAAGGACAAACAGTCCAATGATGAATTCACTATAGCAGGCGATCTATAGCATTGGCTAAGATTTTCTTGTCGGATAATATACTCAATCACGCCGTTGCCAGATTATGCAGGATCAAGTGATACATGTATATAACATGCGGCCTTAATAAGACACAGTTCCGCTAATAGATCTATACATTAAAACGAAATGACTGACGATAAAGTTGTTATTGTAACAGTGGCGTTATCTCGACAGAATTATATCATTTAGATGGACCGAAGCATTGATGATAAATGTGTACAATGGATGACCAGTTGCGAGTATGGCACGAATGTATATGTGGCACGCGAGTGATTTGACCAACAGAACATAAACATAAACAGACAATGCGGATAAACGTATTGCACTTTGGACCTGTTAGTTGAACCCTATCTGACCATAACCATACGAGACACTGGTTTTAGATTATGTTCGATGCTCGATGTCAATGTGACCCTTAGCAGGTTTCAGATGGTATAACGTGATCGGTTTGTCAGTAACATATAACGTAAAAATATTTTAAAACTTTGTTCATATTTCCCACGTTAATAGATACATTATAGCACTGCGATGATTTATGAGACGATTTAAATGTGTTGACCAAGACGGCATTTCCCAAGCACACTCCATCGCCCATCTCGTGATGGGTGCAAAGTTGACGACCAGACAAGTAGGCGCGGCACATCCTGCATCGGATGCATATAACACCGACAATCGGGCGAGTAGGCACGCCATAGTGATTACCACAATGAGGACAATTCAAGAAGGCAACCTTCTGATGGTTAGGATACTGACTAGAATGCGAGACGGCATGCGAACCTGCATCAGATGAGTGCGATATTGACGCCCAGTCAAGAAAAGCACGCAATAACGCCTTGCGGTATATGGGTGCAGCATTGACGACCAGGCGTCAACTTGCCTTAGATCGTTTCCACATTCATAAGGAATCTCTACTAAAACGAGAATCCATTCTATATCATGAGGATGTGTCTTTGAATCAATCTCAAATGGGCAAGATACCAGGTACCATTCTTTCACACAGGTTTCACCAGTCACACATACACGCAAAGGCTAGTCAATTGTATACCTGAACATACTACGGGAACATTGGTACAAGTCGAACTAGGGAATTGAATCGAACGTCGTATTTGATGCGTCAGATGTCAAAATGTCAACCACATGTCTACGATAAATATTTTGAAAGTTTTACTGAGGCCTTCAGTAGGGTAACTTTGTTCCAATAACTTTAGATGAAGAGTCGAAGGATGCTCTTTAAATGCTGGAGCTGCTGTTCTATTGCTCGATATGAGGGACAGTTGAGTATTGGAAAGTTTAAGTCATAGCTCTTGTCCTACAATCTTGTGGAAAGTTTGTTTGTCTCCACAAATGTAAAACAAACCATACTGTCTTACTGGTTTCGTATCTTTCTAGTTCTACTTGATGATTATTGAACGATATTAGATCATCGAAATACCTGCAGTTTAAGTAAAAGTTCTTTGCCAACTTACCTAGTTTTGACTTTGCCAATGCGAGGATTTAGATCGGCATCAAGGAAGCAGAGTTAGTGTGCATCGGGATGCCTACTTCTTACCTAACAGGTGCCCCCACCCCGTCATATAGTACTGGAATGTTGCTGTAAGCGGCGTAAAACCACACTCACTCACTCATTCAGTCAGTCAGTCTTACCTAAATGTTTTACTCAAAGGTTAACATAGATATTGTCAGTGACATGAACCATCAACATTAAGTATATCGTTGTCTTGGAAAACCACTTATTCCTGACTATCTCGGGATAAATGTATGAATATATCTTTAGTAACCACGCTGAGTACCAAATACCCCAAGGATCAAGGAATTACGTTTTTCTGACAGTGCCATAGTTGAAACATCAGGCGTTCTTACAGGTTGTTGGTTCATTTGCTGAACCTGAAACCTAGCATTGTATATTGGAACAATAAAATAATGCTCACGCTCAGGTTGTCGTCAGGTTTTCAAGTCAAGTCAAAAGTTACAGGACTGATGCACGGTTTTGAAAGACTCAGCTAACATACTTATTTGAAATGTCACTTACACCAATTTATTCGATCATACAACTAATGCAGTGAATCTTACATGTAATGATCATGTTCCTCAGCACCTCATATTTCCACCGGCATAGGGTATCCATACAGTAACTAATATAATTAACGTTTCCAGTAAATACTAATTGATCCCAGCAAAGTGTTGATAACGATAACAATATCTTAATCAAATCCAATTTCATAGTTTACACTTTCTTTGTAACATAACACAACTATTACACACAAAGTTTGTCGTCATCAGATTTCTCCACTGATGTAAGATTGGGAGAACATTTCCTCCACATTAGGACCATTAGGACAGTGCTGGGGAGGGGGTGGGGTATTGGGGAGGGGGAGACCACAGGAAATTAGACAACTACGTCGACGGGGACGAAGAACGTGGCTACATCGCCCTCGGAGGAGCTACAACGCAAAGTCTTTTCATCTCACATCAGAGCGCGTTAAAGCCGACTAATTGTCTCTTGACTTACGGCAAAGCTCTTAAGTGGCTTTCATAGGATTCTATTTCTGTGAAGGGTTACTGCTAAATACCGTAGGAGTTCAAGTTCCGTTCAGTGATTCGGGTGACAGTGGTCGGCAACTTTGGAGTGTCTTGTTGTTGAAAAAACGAAAACGAATTGCAGTGGCTTGATTGTTTTTAAATTTCAGACACTCCATGTGTTCTCGGGTGTCGTCTCGTTTTGCAGATTGATTAGGTTTCGCGTCATAACTTTGTAGTCGACGATAAAGAATGTGGATCGTTTTCATATCTCTTAAAGGGGAACGTGGTTATAGTCTTGTAAACTCATTTTGACATGAAATCGATGCAACGGCAAGATAGAACTAATCACGATGGTTTAGAAGTTCTAAATATAGTATGACGCGAGCAAACAGAATGGTACTCGATTTCATATGATTTCATCTATTTTTCGATGTCCGAAAATCAACACAAACTGGCGAAAACAAGTAAATTAGTCAAGAAATCAATAAAATTCATACTTCAATTTTATTCTACGAGCGAGTCGGGATCCCGCGTTCATGTAACAAGTTTGCACACAGCTTCTAGCGGGGAGGGGAAATATGTGTGTGCGTGTGTGTGTGTGTGAGAGAGAGAGAGAGAGAGAGAGAGAGAGAGAGAGAGAGAGAGAGAGAGAGAGAGAGAGAGAGAGAGAGAGAGAGAGAGAGAGAGAGAGAGAGAGAGAGAGAGAGAGAGAGAGAGAGAGAGAGAGTGAGTGAGTGAGTGAGTGTGAGTGTCCTGTTTCGGACATTTTATTGTGCAAGCTCACTGCGATGCCATGGCGCAGTTAAACATGGCCACTCCCAAAAGAGGCGGCCTCAGTTGCGAACCAGGCCAGTGGGTAACAGCTGAACGCATTGCCGAGATGGTGATGTTGTTAGAAAATCTTCTGAAGTTTGAATGAATGACGTAGTTAAAGCGTTCGCTCATGCAGAAGACCCATGTTTAGATCTAATACAGGTAGCTATTGATGTCCTTTGAAGTAATATTGCCACGCCGGGATCTAGTTTCAGAAGATATCTACCATGAACCTCATAGTGCAGAATGCCTGAGGACAAAGGTTTCCATGTACACACTCGCTATTCCAGCTTCAAGTAGTATAAATTTACTTGGGTGTGGCGTCTGGCATCAGGTGATGTTATTAACATGTCGACGTAGGGTACAGTCTCCTCTCAACACACCCACTGCTGATTGTAGCTTCATCACGTCGTATTTCAAATCCCTAGTTCTTGAAATGCTTTACTTACACTTGTATGCGCAGTGATTTCCGCCAGAATGAAACCCTGACATAAAACAGACGAGGTCTGATACTGAATATTTCATGGAGACAGAAATGTCAGTTCTTTCATGGTCAGGATCATGACTGTTTTGCAACTTGTATTCATGTACGAAGAACCGACTTCGTTGTGCACTGGATTGAGCATCAGCAGGAGGCCGGCGCTTCGGTCTCCTGATGCTAACATGGTACTTCTTGTTGTCTTGCCTGGCGCTCGGTATTAAGGGGATAAAGTGAGTGAGTGAGTATAATTTTACGCCACTTTTAGCAATATTGCAGCCAGCCGGAATGAACTTGACCAGGAAGTTACGTTGTTTTAACAAGTTGAGAAATGACTCGCATCGGCGCGCAGCGAAAACATCAAAGATGACAAGTTATTTCTGGCGTAGTGGCAGTTTGAATTGTTATTTTTGCCTCTGAGTGAGTGCCTCTCGTAAAAATAACTCGTCAAAGAACCGGATGAGGTATCAAGGTCGCAAAATTTTAAAGGCGGGAAAATTTCTTGTTTTACTGTATATCACGGCGGGGGACACCAGAAATGGGCTTCACACATTGTACCCATTTGGGAAATCAAACCCGGGTCTTCGGCGTGACGAGCGAAAGCTTTAACCATCAGGCTACCCTACCCCACCGCCCGATTATGGGGATATAACACGGACTGGTCTTCTCGGAGTTCACTGGTCATACATAGGATATACATAATATCGCTGCGACAGCAGCGAGGCTTTGTTAAACATGGGAGTTACGGCGATGGAGTGAGTGAGTGAGTGATCTAAACCAGTGGTTGACAGTGTGAGTAACAGCAATACATAGTAAAGCAAGTGAAATGACTACAACCTGATCCCCATTTCAATCGACAGTTACGACAAGCACGGGCTACTCTGCACATATAGTACTCCAAAACGTTAAAGAACAGCCACAGTTGGACGGCTGTGTGTTAAACTACTCACAACCCATGGCAGATTAACTACAGCCTCGTGAAATATCGGATGGTACTTAACGTCTTCGGATTAATATTCCCTCCTGAAATAAAACCTATGAAGACAAACATATGGGAATCGATCATTATCTAAGAGAACACTTTAACCAGGGTGCTACCTTAATACCTTACACAGCTGACATGGGTGTCCTCTGGAGGCAGACTCTTTAAGTGCGTAACTGTCAGTGCACATACTAATCAGTTAATTGATATTATGGAAATCAATTTTCCTTTCTTTAAACATCTCATTATGATTACATTACGATGTTGTTGTTGCAGTTGATTCGAAGCCAGGAAATATCTAGCCATTTTGAAGTGCATTTCGTGCATGTAAAATTGCTGTAACAATAGGGTATTATGCTCAATTACATAGAAATGATGTATCACCCTTCGGGAATTCTTCGTTCCCTTTCCGGAATCCGCAGATTTTCATGATTTCTCCATTACGAAAACCGCAATCTGGCCGTAAATATAATTCGTTATCGTTATGAAGAAAAACAACTTAAAGAGGTTGTACGCTGCTGCAGGTGCCCATTACAATTCCAGGTTTGTAGACATATAATACCTGTTTGTGTGAATTGAGACAGTCTTGATTGATACATGTCGTATAATTTTAAATAGAAGAAAAACAAACTACATATCTAAGAAACTGAATAATATTCAAGCATTGCAAATTGGAGCGAGCCTCGTCTCTCCTTAACAATGTGCTCTAAGCGTTCGCCTGATCGAGCATGCCTAATGTAACTTGTAATAGTTCACAGTCACTTTCAATTACAGTTATTGAATTCTTGGGCTTCGGCTTTTTCTCGTTTTTTTTCTAAAAACAAATGCACATCTCATGCAATGATATTTAGACACTTACGCGTATATTCATATACCAACGCACACATTTGCTCAAAATACACCAATAAGTATTTTATTCGGCATGTTAATATTCAAGTTCTATGAAGCAAAGACAAATGATCGATTTTGACAATTCGCGAAGGTTTTGTTCACGATAGTGTTCTTCCAGCTGACATTTTTGTATGGATATATCGCTCGACCAAGTTCCCATCTAAAGGAGCATAAATATCAATTTCAGGAACCAGCCTCGCTGCTTTTATTCCACAAATTGTCTCCATTGCTCCAGGGAATCCTGCTTGTTGTTACACGGTACACATGGGGAAAAACTCTGGCCATGCAATTCTGGTAATCATTTGACAAACTAAGAGTTAGGTGATGTCGATAGCAAATGACAAACACTACCAGCTGATTGCAATCTCGTTTTACAACGATCATACCTTCTCCCGTAACCAGTCTTAATTTAGATAATGATTTTCTGTGATTGCGTCAAATGAAATTGATGTAAGAGCTAACGGAAATTGGCCGTGAATGCTATGTTTGCCCATCAATATCGGGTGTTGACTGGGGAGGTAGGGGTGGGTCTGAGAATGGGGAAGGGGGCGGGTTGTGGGTTCCATAACGGGGAATGAGGCATGTGGTGCTTGGGAGATATCTATTGTGACGTCATTGTTTCCTTCAAAGCTGAGTTATACAAATGCGTTTGCAAACAAATCGAGATGGCCAAACATCGTTTAATGTCAAGACAATGTCTTCAGTGCTATATGTGGCTAGATAATCGATGACTGGCTCGGTATATTGACCATACCCGTCTGTCGGAGTGGTATTCATATCGCAACAGCTGCGTTGGTCGGGTGGGTAGTGACATGCGTCGGTACGGTAACACTTCCATATAAGCCGGTAACATCGACGTTTGGTAATAGGTGTGTTTAATGACAAGCATCGGTATGGTAACACCTCCATATAAGTAGGTAACATCGACGTTAGGTAATAGCTGACTGTGTTTAATGACAAGCATCGGTATGGTAACACTTCCATATAAGTAGGTAACATCGACGTTTGATAATAGCTGACTGTGTTTAATGACAAGCATTGGTATGGTAACACCTCCATATAAGTAGGTAACATCGACGTTAGGTAATAGTTGACTGTGTTTAATGACAAGCATCGGTATGGTAACACCTCCATATAAGTAGGTAACATCGACGTTAGGTAATAGGTGACTGTGTTTAATGACAAGCATCGGTATGGTAACACTTCCATATTAGTAGGTAACATCGACGTTAGGTAATAGCTGACTGTGTTTAATGACAAGCATCGGTATGGTAACACTTCCATATAAGTAGGTAACATCGACGTTAGGTAATAGCTGACTGTGTTTAATGACAAGCATCGGTATGGTAACACTTCCATATAAGTAGGTAACATCGACGTTAGGTAATAGCTGACTGTGTTTAATGACAAGCATCGGTATGGTAACACTTCCATATAAGTAGGTAACATCGACGTTAGGTAATAGCTGACTGTGTTTAATGACAAGCATCGGTATGGTAACACTTCCATATAAGTAGGTAACATCGACGTTAGGTAATAGGTGACTGTGTTTAATGACAAGCATCGGTATGGTAACACTTCCATATAAGTAGGTAACATCGACGTTTGTTAACAACTGACTGTGTTTAATGACAAGCATTGGTATGGTAACACCTCCATATAAGTAGGTAACATCGACGTTAGGTAATAGCTGACTGTGTTTAATGACAAGCATCGGTATGGTAACACCTCCATATAAGTAGGTAACATCGACGTTAGGTAATAGCTGACTGTGTTTAATGACAAGCATCGGTATGGTAACACCTCCATATAAGTAGGTAACATCGACGTTAGGTAATAGCTGACTGTGTTTAATGACAAGCATCGGTATGGTAACACTTCCATATAAGTAGGTAACATCGACGTTAGGTAATAGGTGACTGTGTTTAATGACAAGCATCGGTATGGTAACACTTCCATATAAGTAGGTAACATCGACGTTTGTTAACAACTGACTGTGTTTAATGACAAGCATCGGTATGGTAACACTTCCATATAAGTAGGTAACATCGACGTTAGGTAATAGGTGACTGTGTTTAATGACAAGCATCGGTATGGTAACACTTCCATATAAGTAGGTAACATCGACGTTTGGTAATAGCTGGCTGTGTTTAATGACAAGCATCGGTATGGTAACACTTCTATATAAGTAGATAACATCGACGTTTGTTAACAACTGACTGTGTTTAATGACAAGCATCGGTATGGTAACACTTCCATATAAATAGGTAACATCGACGTTAGGTAATAGGTGACTGTGTTTAATCACAAGCATCGGTATGGTAACACTTCCATGTAAGTAGGTAACATCGTCGTTTGGTAATAGCTGGCTGTGTTTAATGACAAGCATCGGTATGGTAACACTTCCATATAAATAGGTAACATCGACGTTAGGTAATAGGTGACTGTGTTTAATCACAAGCATCGGTATGGTAACACTTCCATGTAAGTAGGTAACATCGACGTTTGGTAATAGCTGGCTGTGTTTAATGACAAGCATCGGTATGGTAACACCTCCATATAAGTAGGTAACATCGACGTTAGGTAATAGTTGACTGTGTTTAATGACAAACATCGGTATGGTAACACTTCCATATAAGTAGGTAACATCGACGTTAGGTAATAGGTGACTGTGTTTAATCACAAGCATCGGTATGGCAACACTTCCATGTAAGTAGGTAACATCGTCGTTTGGTAATAGCTGGCTGTGTTTAATGACAAGCATCGGTATGGTAACACCTCCATATAAGTAGGTAACATCGACGTTAGGTAATAGCTGACTGTGTTTAATGACATGCATCGGTATGGCAACACTTCCATATAAGTAGGTAACATCGACGTTAGGTAATAGCTGACTGTGTTTAATGACAAGCATTGGTATGGTAACACCTCCATATAAGTAGGTAACATCGACGTTAGGTAATAGCTGACTGTGTTTAATGACAAGCATCGGTATGGTAACACCTCCATATAAGTAGGTAACATCGGCGTTAGGTGATAGCTGGCTGTGTTTAATGACAAGCATCGGTATGGTAACACTTCCATATAAGTAGGTAAAATCGACGTTTGGTAATAGTTGACTGTGTTTAATGACAAGCATCGGTATGGTAACACCTCCATATAAGTAGGTAACATCGACGTTTGGTATTAGTTGACTGTTTAATGACAAGCATCGGTATGGTAACACTTCCATATAAGTAGGTAACATCGGCTAATATTGTACGTCTTGTACGCATTTCTAAGACCGGGAGATGGTTTCCGACTGAATCGGAATAAAGATTTGAGTGTATACGTGCACTCCAGATGTGCACCAAACCTGCCTTGTTCCTGCATGGGTTAACGTTGTTGTTTCAAATTCGATACATTCGTTATACTATCAATTTCCATGGTCCCGATATGTCCCGAAGTTCCCTGTGGAAACTCCTCCCGATTTCGAGTTAACCGCAGTGCAGGCATATCTATTTAGGTATCTGCATATTCCATATTATTCATTATTTCAGTCCAAAATGATTGGAGATGAGGTCATTTATTAAATTCGCTCTTCCTGTCTTTCTTCATTACCATATTGATGCATCACAATTTCAAATCAAATGCGCCTGTCCATCCTATAATATCAAATTTTCACTTTTCATTTGTCACCAATTCAGTTAATTATTCAGTTACTGTATGGGCTAATTGAGCCGTGGCCTAACGCTGACCTGATAATACTCGCCATTTGGACAGTCGTCGGACCGAGGGTCGAGCTTGATACGACTGACCCCTATCCGACCCCATTCCACCATTGCTATGCATCAGCGAGATAACCCATCCCTAACCCTAGGATCAACTACGTGGAACACATAATGCCTGTCAGTAATACAATGACACCTTGCTAATCCGGACACTCAATACTGGGTTTAATAGTTCTCCTTCCAAATGGACTTGTGATGTTTCTTTATAGTTTAATGTCACATCTGCTACTCCTTAAACCCTTAACCACGGTCTAACACTTAAATATTTATTCGGCAAATTTATACAAGCAAACGTTCTTTACGTAAATTAAGTGAGCGGCGGTACTACCGATGGACATGATTGACATTTTCGCCTGGTGTCATAACAGGTTTTCCGTAAAACATTCCAATAACATGTTTGGAACTTGTTGCGATGGATACTCGAGACTGATTATCTCCTGGGGTTGACGTTTCATATTTACACCAACACTGTAACCGCTTTGTGAAATAACTCGTTGATTGTGACGGTTGTTTCCAGCAGGCCTAGTGGTTAAAGCGTTCGCTCGTCACGCGGAAGGCCCGGGTTCGATTCCCCACATGGGTACAATATGTGAAGCCCATTTCTGGTGTCCCCCGCCGTGATATTGCTGGAATATTGCTAAAGGCGGCGTAAAACCAACCTCACTCACTCATATACTCGTGATTATGATAAATTAGGAATTTCAGAGTGGAAATTGAGAAAAGGGTTTTGTCTGTTTGTTTTCAACCAAAGTCGACATTTCCGGTTTGCCTCTGACATAATGTCAAGGTCAAACGCCACAAGCAGGTCTGCCATGTAAGCAGGTCGGCTGTTGTACCGATGATCACTCTTTGCATTTTTTTCGGTAAATCAACGCTGTCAGGGGAAGCGTCTTTGGTCGCATGTTTTAATATGATTTTATTGACGATAATGTCTAAAATCACCGATAATTAATTTCATATAGACCTAAGCCTCCCACAGGACTAGCTGCTGTTTCGAGTTCGAATGATATGGTATGTCGGTGTGATCATATTTCATGGGGATAGACATATGCAATGAAGCGTTGTTGTCCTCTCCTGCTCAAACACTTCACTGAGAACGTTAACGTTTGAGCTGTACCACATCTGCCATCGGGGAATCACTGCTGCCATTTACTGTCATGTCACGAGCGCTAAATCAGCCCTGGTACCACAGCCACAACAACTAGTTCGCTCTCATCACTAAGTGTTAGGCTAGTATGGGCTATGAACAAAGTATTACATTGAACTTCCGTAACGCAATCTGATACGGACTGTGTTTTTACACTAAACTTACAAATGTCATCTGTTCTAAAACGCTTCATGTCACGTCGATGAGTAACTTTTAAGTTGTCTTGCATGTGTTAGTCATATAGACCAGGGCTATCAGAACTGTATTTCACTACCAGCAACATTTGACATAGACATGTCATCGGTGTCGCAGATCCTACTTTCGTAAACTATTGACAACGAGCAACGTTTGACGTTAGATACATCGTCAATGCTACAGAGTGTGCTTTCGAGAACTGAAGACAACGAGCAACGTTTGACGTTAGATACATCGTCAATGCTACAGGGCGTGCTTTCGTGAACTGAAGACAACGAGCAACGTTTGACGTTAGATACATCGTCAATGCTACAGAGCGTGCTTTCGTGAACTGAAGACAACGAGCAACGTTTGACGCTAGATACATCGTCAATGCTACAGAGCGTGCCTTGTGAACTGAAGACAACGAGCAACGTTTGACGCTAGATACATCGTCAATGCTACAGAGCGTGCTTTCGTGAACTGAAGACAACGAGCAACGTTTGACGTTAGATACATCGTCAATGCTACAGCGCGTGCTTTCGTAAACTGAAGACAACGAGCAACGTTTGACGTTAGATACATCGTCAATGCTACAGAGCGTGCTTTCGTAAACTGAAGACAACGAGCAACGTTTGACGCTAGATACATCGTCAATGCTACAGAGCGTGCTTTCGTGAACTGAAGACAACGAGCAACGTTTGACGTTAGATACATCGTCAATGCTACAGAGCGTGCTTTCGTGAACTGAAGACAAGCAACGTTTGACGTTAGATACATCTACTCAAGTACGTTAGATACTTCGATGAACGTGAACTGAAGACAACGAGCAACGTTTGACGATTTGCTACAGAACTACAACGTAACGTGCTACAACAGGCGCGTGCTTTCGTGAACTGAGACAACGAGCTATGTTTGACGTTAGATACATCGTCAGTGCTACAGGGCGTTTGAACTGCCGATCAAATCAAATCTTTATTTCTGATACTATGAGGCCACGGGCCTATGAGTACAAAACACCTCATCGGTGCAGACAAAACACCCTGAAATGAAATAAAATGTTAACAATGAAAGCATGTATAATATATACAATCTTAATATGACAAAATTGATTTCCTTTTTCGAATGCATAAAACAGATATTTAGCAGTATTCAAGGAAATGTCTTCATTTTGGATGATAACAACGAATTGAATTTTAGTATATTGGGAAAACATAGAATTGCGACAAAAGATATTTACGTCTTAATTCAATGTAGGCTGGACAGATAAGTAAGAAGTGATATTCATTTTCAATTACGTTTAAGTTACACATTTTGCATGTTCTTTGTTCCCGGGGAATGTTATAGTAACGTCCTCTTTCAATTTCTAAACTATGGGAACTTAACCTAAATCGTGATAAACAAGATCTATATTTGGATACAGTAATATGAGTTAAGTATGTTTCACAAGAAATCGTTAATTTAAAATTACAATACGTAAACATTTTGGGGCTCTCAGATAAATCACTATGGCAAACTTGCCGAAAATTATCTTTCAGTCGTTGAAAAAACATTTTAACAAAAACGTTTTTATCTCCGTAAGTGTGTGATACCCAAACATCACCAAAACCTAATTTAAATATGATATTTCTAACCTTGGTAACCCAGTTCTCATAGCCTTGCTCATCATACATACGCATCATATTGTAACATTTTCGAGGCAAACGGCATCCAGGCATGTTAATAAGATTTAACCAATATTTAATACATTTTAAAACAGCAGATAGTTGGACAGGATATCTACCACACTCGGCTAATACTCCATTATTGGACGTTGATAACTTAACGTTTAGAAAACGTTTGCAGGCATATAAATGTACTTTTTCCAGTTCTTCAATATTATTAAGCCCCCAAATTTCAGCCCCATAGAGGAGAATTGGTGTTATCTTTGTATCGAATAATTTGAAGTACAGATGAGGCGAGTGTGGTTTCAAACAATGTATACTACTAAGAAGTAATGACAGCATTTTTCTGGCTTGAATAGAAATATTGTCAAACGCTTTTGACCACTGTAACCTATTACTAAAATACAATCCGAGATAACAATATCCTGAAACAACTTCAACAACACTACCATTATAAAACCATTTTTCATACCGAGATAAACCACCTCCTTTCTTAAAAACAACAATTTTAGTTTTATGCATGTTGACTGACAATTTCCATTCTGAACAGTACCTATTAAGAACATTTAGTTTAAACTGCAGACTTTAATCAATAGGCTACCTAACATGACAGGTGAGCAAAACCAGGTGATTTACACGTGCAGCGACATACCCCACACAACTGACTTACTGCTGTTCTTTATTGCGTATCCACTTGTAGCAGTTTCCTAAACTTCCACAAAGCTATATTTCATTATACAGTAAATATAATATGTATTATGGAGTACTATATCAAGCACTCGTCTAGATATATGATAATATATTTCATATGAATTACCGACTTCCACCAGAACAATTCCATTATTCAATAAAAACAAACGACCGTTCCTTGCAATGCAATAACTTTGCGCTCTTGCTATGCTTAATCGTGTATATACGCAAAAGACATCTTGCAGATGTTAAAATTATACCATTCTTGTTGGAACTACCGTCATCCAAACCATTTGATAAATATTATGGCGTTCCATCACTATCCCAGATGTATCCAATGATGGCAACTCTCCTCTCATCCATCAGCCAAGATTGCATCAGACCAAAGCTGATTCATTCCCCAATCTAATTGTGGCACATTTGTTTCTTGTGTACCAACCACATGCCCGATTTATTGTCAATTACAGATCAAGACCAGGCATGTTTTTCTTCGGGCTTCTGTGATTTTATTGTTGCGTTTTAATGAAATAACTATCATAGAAGTGGCAACTGCCAAATGTAATGTTATTAACTTTTATCAGCACCGAGAATGAGAAGGACCACTTTGAGATGTTAAACGCGATAAGAGGCGGTTCCATTACGTCATCCTGCCAGCGTTTATAGAAGCGCGCCGCCATGTCTTTATGGTCCGTCTCAACCGCTATGGGATGCTCTCGAACCTAAAAATAGAACTGACTTAATGGCCAAAGATCCAGGATGATATCTATGGACCCGAATCTCACAAATTATTTGCACGACTACCAGTGCATTGAGAGCTCTGTATTTAAGGGCATATTTAATCTTCCAGCCATATTTCTTATGCAGGAAAAATACGCGTTTTGTACTCTATCACGTTTGTAATTTGAACCATGACGTTCCTGCTTTCTACTATTTCAAATTATACGTTCAACAACAAAGACAGAACTCTATTTGTTTGAGGGATTATTGGCTTCCGTGAGTTCGGCTTTTCGTCTCCACATAACAGTCCAGTGATTGCTTTGAAGACGCATTTGCCGCTTTGAACACAGCCGTACTTTTGACGTAATTTACTATTGAATAATTGTTCCTACAAATATAATGTTTTTTCGTTCAACTTGTTACTGATCTACAAGTCACTGCAGCCAGCATAGACATCCTTTAAAAAGACAGAAGCGTGTTTCAAAGCTTTATTAGTTTAGTCCTCCGAAACGTTGTGTGTGCACACTGCCATAACCTTGAATACAATTTACGTTTTTGTAATGCGTCTATCAGCTGCGATGTGCATCCATCTTGTTGTTTAGTCAGTTCCTGACAGATATGATCAAAGTCCGGAATTTCATAACTTTACTCAGCGCTAGAATAAACAGCGTCTGAAAAAATCCCACCTAATTCTTTGAGCAGTTAATTCCGTATTGCAAAATCATACGTCTTGCAAATATATCATTGCGGCTAAAGGTCACTTTCAACGTCAACGCGTTATACCTCTTTCATCGTCGTCGTTTTGACAAAAAACACAGCTTAATCAAAAATCGGGAATTACGAGTTCTTTATCTACCCCCTCCGGCCTCAACCGGAAGGCGCATGCGCGAGGGAGACGGGCGCTGATGATAAAGCTGATCGTGAAAGCGGCAATTAAAAGCTAATGACGTAATTACAAAGACTGCTCTTCGCGCCTCGACACTTTATCACATTAGACGAGATCAGTCAATTCAAATCACTCGGGCGGTCGCCACTCATCGAAGACCCGCTCAAGTGGAAGGGAATTTTGAACGCTCATTTCCCTATTAAGTAGCTGCCTAGATTGATGTGGGCTTGATTGCCGCGACACAGTCACCAGAGATAGATAGATTGAGAGACTCTCAGAGATATTGGGCTGTCTATTTGTTCGGCAGATCCACAGGCTGCCTGCCACGTGAAAAGCGATTTTTTTCTCCAAGGTTTCTTTTGGCTTTGTGATGGTACAGACGTATAGCTGGTTAAAATGTTACGACGTTTGACAAGTTGTAAATCAAACTTTTTTTTATCCCCATCTGATTACTGTTATAGAAACATTCGAACATAAGTAAATAAAACATGATATTGGTTCCATTTGAAAGTCTAAACGACTATTTCGAGAGAATTAAGTCAATCACAAATGGAGACATATGTGTTCTTCTGACGTATAATGAACGTATACGTGGCGTAAGCGTTTATATAAACCTTTTGGAACATGGATCACCACACGAAATGGCTGTATTGAGATTTATTATTTAGATAGATATTGACACAGATTAAACTCATTTCTCGGGAAGGCGAATGTTGTTAAACACGACAATCAGTAATATTTCAAGTGACCATGATCTTCGAGACGAAGCAGCAACCCCTCTGGGAATTCCGCCACAAATAAATCCAACGGTCCCATAACTGTCGCAAGACTACAATGTTGGTGAGGCAGTCAGGATAGGCCACTTGGCTAACTGCGTGTCATTTTACCCCGATAGAGATAACTGTTCATGCTATCAGTCATTGGTTTGTCTGGTTCAGACTCGATTATTATGCCTGCGTAAAACAGATTGTACGCAGGTAAAGAGTTTAATCTTTGTCAATGTCAATGTAAATGCATGTCGCTGGTTGTGTTCAGCCAGACTACATTTCCTCGACGTTACATAGCTGTACCTGTGGTGTGGCGTTACACAACAGTCTCATAAAATAAGCCAATGTAACTTCTAATATCTGAATTATATCTCCGTTGTTGCAGGAGAAGAAAACCTTATCGATTAGTTACACATTCTATAGTACTGCGTATGTGGGTGAGTGAGTGAGTAAGTTTGGTTTAGCAATATTACAATATTATCTGGGCTGGTGAACCCCATGTTCCCATGCGTAGGATACATTATTAACTTGTACGCACTTGAGCAGATAGACATCCTCTTTGAATGGGTTTTGACCAATTTAATGCCTTTTAGGGAATTCCACGTCATTGTACTCTCTTCCTGCTTTCTGATCACATGTGGAATATGACCATTTGAGTGACCTTGTCATTGAAGAGTGAGAGAGTGAGTTTAGTTTTACGACGCACTCAGCAGTATTCCAGCTATATGGCGGCGGTCCTTACAATCCAGTGATCAACAGCATGAGCATCGATCTGCGCAATTGGGAACCGATGACATGTGTCAACCAAGTCAGCGAGACTGACCACACCGATCCCGTTAGTCGCCTCGTACGACAAGGATGGGTTACTGAAGATCAATATTCTACCCCGGACCTTCACGGGTCGCCATTGAAGAGCAGATACAGCCTGTTCGTGGGACAACCCCGAACACCACCTTGTGGTTGAACAAGAGGTGTAACACCACCTTGCTGCAACCTCTCTAACACCAACCTTGTTGTTGAATATGTCAATATGTAACCTCTATGTGGGGCAAACACCACCTTGCCTTGTCAATATGTGTTGAACAAGAGATACAGTCAATATGTGGGGCAACCTCTAACACCACCTTGTTGTTGAACAAGAGATACAGTCAGTATGTGGGGCAACCTCTAACACCACCTTGTTGTTGAACAAGAGATACAGTCAATATGTGGGGCAACCTCTAACACCACCTTGTTGTTGAACAAGAGATACAGTCAATATGTGGGGTAACTCTAACACCACCTTGCTGTTGAACAAGAGATACAGTCAATATGTGGGGTAACCTCTAACACCACCTTGTTGTTGAACAAGAGATACAGTCAATATGTGGGGCAACCTCTAACACCACCTTGTTGTTGAACAAGAGATACAGTCAATATGTGGGGATAACCTCTAACACCACCTTGTTGTTGAACAAGAGATACAGTCAATATGTGGGGCAACCTCTAACACCACCTTGTTGTTGAACAAGAGATACAGTCAATATGTGGGGAACCTCTAACACCACCTTGCTCAAGAGATACAGTCAGTATTTGGGGCAACCTCTAACACCACCTTGTTGTTGAACAAGAGATACAGTCAATATGTGGGGTTGTTGAACAACCTCTAACACCACCTTGTTGTTGAACAAGAGATACAGTCAATATGTCAGGGTGGGGAACCTCTAACACCACCTTGTTGTTGAACAAGAGATACAGTCAATATGTATGTGGGGATACAACCTCTAACACCACCTTGCTGTTGAACAAGAGATACAGTCAATATGTGGGGCAACTTCTCTAACACCACACCTTGCTGTTGAACAAGAGATACAGTCAGTAACCTCTAACACCACCTTGTGGAACAAGAGATAACCTCTAACACCACCTTGTTGTTGAACAAGAGATACAGTCAATATGTGGGGCAACCTCTAACACCACCTTGCTGTTGAACAAGAGATACAGTCAGTGGGGCATGTGTTGAACAAGAGATACAGTCACTATGTGGGGCAACCCCTAACACCACCTTGTTGTTGAACAAGAGATAAATCTGCGTGTGGGACAACCTCGAGCACCACCGGGCTATTAAACAACAGATAAAGTACGCATGTGGAACAACTTTGAACACCACAAAGTGTTGAACAACAGCTACATCTAACACCACTATGCTGTTGAACAATAGATAAGGTCGTATGTAGGACAACGTTGCACATCACAAACAACAGATACAGTGCGGATGTGGGACTAAATGTAACATCACCATCTATAAGCTCCGAGCTGTTGACGCACAGCTACGTCACACCACCAGGAACATTGCTGCTAGGAGAACGGATACATTCCTGACCAGTTACACGTTCTTAAGGCATAATTGTCAGTTCTTGGCATCATTGATTTAAGTATGCTGGTGTTCAGTTTGGTGGACCCTGAATGCTGAAGTGTTTGGTTGAAGTGGGCTGGTGTTCAGTTTGGTGGACCCTGAATGCTGAAGTGTTTGATTGAAGTGGGCTGGTATTAAGGTGGGTTGATGTGGACCCTGAATGCTGAAGTGTTTGATTGAAGTGGGCTGGTGTTAAGGTGGGTTGATGTGGACCCTGAATGCTGAAGTGTTTGATTGAAGTGGGCTGGTGTTAAGGTGGGTTGATGTGGACCCTGAATGCTGAAGTGTTTGATTGAAGTGGGCTGGTGTTAAGGTGGGTTGATGTGGACCCTGAATGCTGGTGTTAAGTGTTTGATTGAAGTGGGCTGGTGTTAAGGTGGGTTGATGTGGACCCTGAATGCTGAAGTGTTTGGTTGAAGTGGGCTGAAGTGTTAAGGTGGGTTGATGTGGACCCTGAATGCTGAAGTGTTTGGTTGAAGTGGGCTGGTGTTAAGGTGGGTTGATGTGGACCCTGAATGCTGAAGTGTTTGATTGAAGTGGGCTGGTGTTAAGGTGGGTTGATGTGGACCCTGAATGCTGAAGTGTTTGATTGAAGTGGGCTGGTGTTAAGGTGGGTTGATGTGGACCCTGAATGCTGAAGTGTTTGATTGAAGTGGGCTGGTGTTAAGGTGGGTTGATGTGGACCCTGAATGCTGAAGTGTTTGGTTGAAGTGGGCTGGTGTTAAGGTGGGTTGATGTGGACCCTGAATGCTGAAGTGTTTGACTGAAATGGGCTGGTGTTCATTTGCGTTGTTGGTGAACCCTAAAGGCTGAAGTGTTTGACTGAAGTGGGCTGATGATGAACTATGTAGTCTAAACAGTTTGACATTTAAAATGTTGTCTGGCGCTTTTTGTGGTGTTTACAGAAGTGGCAGGCAAGTGCCATGTTATATCTATCCCCTGGTATCTACATAATCAAAATCGATTCAAACCCAAAGTCTTTGAAACAGCATAAGACAAACTCTCCCACGTAATGCTATCTGTATCATCGTCATGATAAATATTATCTCCAGTTGTCAATAGGTTATATATTTTCATGTAAATCACGTAAGTCCAGGCGTCTCGATAAGGATTCCTGACTACCAGGAAAAGGAATTTGAATTTCTTTACTCTGGTTCCGGTGCTTGTCTTAACTTTTGGATCAAGTCTATCACGAAGAATCTTGTTGTAACCTCAACGTTTTGTTGTTTTGGGGTGCCAGCTTAGGACACTTGAAATCGTTACCCAGCAACAAGATCTTGAGTCTTCCATGTGATCAAACAAAAGTGGGATTATTTGCATACTCGTCGTTAAATCGCAATACATAATCTTTATCAATGTTGAACTTCACCAAACAAGGAAAGTGTCTCTTGTTAGGACGATTACAATGCACCCACATACAATATGTAACCCCAATCCTACATGATCAATCAAGGCGAATCTGGTCCTAGTGACGCTAGAGTATCGATAAATAACACAACCAACCGAAGTCCTCTCAGAAGATAGCAAGTTCAACTTCGTCAATTGGTTTCTCCAAGGATATGAATTAGCATTGCTTACCACCATCAAATATTGCCATGAGCTCGTGACATAGCGAGTCCACGGGTCATACAACCGCTTTATCATCCCTGAATTGTTGATCGAATCCATTAGGCAGTGTCCGGAGTCAATATGGTAATTTTCCATCACAGAAACACTTAATCTAGATGTAGTGGACCTGGTATTATATGCCCTCCCATTGGGCAGAGAAATGGACTATCTGGTATCGGTGTCACTGGTATGGTCCTGATCCCTAGGGAGAGGGAAGGTCATTGCAGCTAGGTTACGGTATTCTAGACGTATTACCATAGATACCACAGGCAGTTGTACACAGTGCAGTCAATATGGCTATTTCAGCCATGGTAAACCAGTGCGAGTCCACGGGATGGCTTTTGTATGCCGTTCAGAGCCGGCAGATTATCATGTCGACTGATGCTGCTGCTGCACCGGGGATGAAAGGGAGATATATCATACACATTGTCATTGTTAACAGAGAGGGGATAGGGAAACAGATAAAGAACCAGATTGGTATTGCTGACTCGAAAACAGTCCCTTAGGCACTAGCTAACCGTAATGACAGTCAACAGCAGGATTGGGAGATAGTTGTGTCCGTTTGTGAGTGTACACTTCATTGATCGCAAAAAAGCTCTGTCATAACGGCATCCATTTTGGGGGGATGGGTCAACCCGCTTGTGCTAGGGTCTGTTCAGTAGTGTTGGAATCAACTGAGAGCTAAACAGTTCCATGTTGGATCGATTCCATATTGTCATGTTCAATGTCAGGATAAATACATCTGTTAGAATTATCCCCGTAATGCAAACTGTCTCTCGCAAAAATGTGCAGCCTCCTATCTGAATATTAAATGTTCAGATCCAGAGCTACAACATGCACCGACTGCACTGTTGTAAGGGATTCCATACACACGCAGCAACCCTACGTGTATGATTGTATACATATAGAAAGGAAGCCACATCCATGTAAACCACCCTAGAACTGCGTATGCGAGTCGCGTATAGGAGTCCACACTTGCTAAATGTAAACACCGAAGATAGAGCTTCAGGAATATTGTTGGTGATTGATAGAAATTTGAATATTAGAAATTTCAAGTGATCCCTCTAGTCATACAATTTGGAGAAAGATGCGTTGATAAATCAGTGGAAGGGAATTTGACCGTTATTGAGCATCAGATCATCTATATACCTAAAGCTAATGTTACCATTCCTGGCGTAGATTACCACACGAACGCACCAACAGCACTGACCAAATGTGTATAAAGGATATCAGACCTCCCTGGTTCTACGTGTTGCGATGTAAGGGATACAACACCCATAAAGAACCCCCTTCCCAACGGGTACAAGATGTTAGAGAATACCACACACATGCCGGCGAACGAGGAACTGTGTTTACGATGCCACACACATGGACTTGTCAACAACCCAAGACTTGCTTATTAAAAAACGCAAAGGTTACGACGATGACGCTTGACCACTCCTGGTTGTACGTGTACACGATATAAGAGACACGCAACCGATACACTACCCCTTGGTGTACATACCAACAACCCTAGACCTGCGTATAAGGGATACCACACACATAGCAACAACCATAGGCCTGCGTGTAACCTAGATGTAAAGGATACCACAAACATACCAACAAGCCTAGACCTGCGTGTAACCTAGATGTAAAGGATACCACAAACATACCAACAACCATAGACCTGCGTGTAAGGGATACCACACACATACCAACAACCCCAGGCCTGCGTGTACTAGATGTAAAGGATACCACAAACATACCAACAAGCCTAGACCTGCGTGTACTAGATGTAAAGGATACCACAAACATAGCAACAACCCTAGACCTGCGTGTAATAGATGTAAAGGATACCACACACATACCAACAAGCCTAGACCTGCGTGTACTAGATGTAAAGGATACCACAAACATACCAACAACCCTAGACCTGCGTGTAATAGATGTAAAGGATACCACACACATACCAACAGCCCTAGACCTGCGTGTACTAGATGTAAAGGATACCACACACATACCAACAAGCCTAGACCTGCGTGTACTAGATGTAAAGGATACCACAAACATACCAACAACCCTAGACCTGCGTGTAATAGATGTAAAGGATACCACACACATACCAACAGCCCTAGACCTGCGTGTACTAGACGTAAAGGATATCGCACAGATCCCAACGACCCTAGGCCTGTTTGTACTAGATGTAAAGGATATCACACACACCACGATCACCCTGCACCGACGTGCACAAGATGTAAGGGATATACCACACATGCACAAACTACCCTCTCCCACCCAGCTCAACTGGAGTAATGTATCGATCGGAACTGGCGACCCGACGTCGGAAACTGGACTTGTGTGAGATCCTATCTCGCCGTGGTCCAGGAATCTGTCAAGCATTATCCCCAGCATCGTCACTGTAATTGGAAGGCTTGTCTCGTTATCAAGCTTTATTTATCCCCGGGCATTGTTAGAGAAAATCCCTCATGTATTCAAATTCCATCAGATACACAAGATGACGTGTGGAGTTTTTCTGCAACAGAAACAATATTTGAACAACAAGAAAACCCTTGGGTACTATCGTCACCAACAGCACAAACGTGTTCACACTACAAGTTTCTGATCTATCTACATCAGCGAACAATAGTTACGTTCGTCTAATGTTGGTGAGTCTTTGGTAAGCCCCTTCAGACTTTCTACTGTGTTCATTCATCTTGCAAATGGACCTGACAAACTCCGACAATCGGAGTGGAAAGCGTTTTATGACTGCGCTGACGAACACGAGTTAGGGTACAACAGCGATTAACCAAGCCGTACACGACCCAACATTGATTGATATTTACAATTATTGGTGGGACGAGGCTGCAGCGTCCAAACTCAGTGATTAAACGCGGCCAATGAAACGAACGGGAAACCCGTGAGTTACGAGTATGGATGCCAATGATGGTACCGGCTGGGAAAGCTCGTGATTCACGTGCGACAGTCTCGTGATTCACGCGTATTCTGCACGCTCGAAGGAAATTGTTGACTGTTTCCGGTTATCCGAGTTGCACATGGATTCCCACTGCAATAAAACTGAAATAGGTGTCACGGGAGAGGCGGGTGTTTGAAGTCGAAAACAAATCAATACCACATTACCAATCTCAGTTATTATAAATATGATCATTGCCATAAAGCTTTTATATTTGAATTCTTATATGTATGCCAAAATCGCACGGTAAGTACAATCTTCATTTCCAACCTGTTGAATTAACTATTCAATCGGTAACTCAAATTGTACTTTCAAATCTAATTCCAAACACTGAAAACATAATGACATTTTCAGCAGTTAAACTCTCCAGCATCAAACGTACTAATCATTAAGTGCGTCTGCTACCTTGTCCCTTGTTCGTGAGCAAATACACAGACTGAGAAGCCAAAAACTTCCGAACAGAAAAGCCGAGGTGCTCAATTCAATTTGTTAGTAAGCCAAACATTTACTCTAGGCGCCAAGAGCCGTTTTCATCATCACCCGTCGCGACCGTAAAATCTTGACCAAAATAGAGAGCCGAGCATGTAATAGAGGGAGCTTCGAGATCTGCTTCAGAAAGTTTGCTTTGCTTTCAAAGAACCTGAGAGACGCGTGACGTGGACGAGGACTGCAAACTCGGGAGGGACGAGGGAGATCGCGGGGCATGAGAGGTGTCTCGAACGCCCAAGTTGGCATCGATGAGCCATGGACAGATCTTTGCGAGGCGTTTGTTAACTATTGATCTAGCAGGCAATCACTAGGGGAGAGGGAGTGGCTGGGAAATTACTATGGCTATCTGTTGATGCTGCGGTGGCCAGTGGCCATGCGGTGACCATTACGTGATCAGAGCAGCCCCTTACAAGCATGGCTAGTGGCTAGTCACTGTGGCCGGCCATGTAAGTGCTGACACTGACTTGATCTACGTTTCACTAAACCGAGGATACATTGGCTAACCGTACCATTAACTTTAACAGCATGGGGAATAAGGTCCACGTTTTATCACCAAGGAAGAAGCAAATTGTTGTGGATGACCTTTGTGCTGAAGAAAGACCGAACAGTACTTAAAGTTAATTCGACATTCGTATTCAATATCATTTCCAGTGGAGATGATTTTTGCTGTTTCATCTTTATTCATGTTAGGAATTTGTGGAAGAACAGTCATTATCTGTCCTGAAGCCCCGCGCAGACGATAAATCACAAGTTAAAAGACGTACATCAATAAATATGGAAGGAAACAAGCCAGCTATCTGACTTGGATGGGTATTGCTCTATATGAGCCATTCCAGGTCAACGAGAATACTTGGATTGTGTACAAGACTGGAAATTAACTTCGTCAAAATGATTCTTTGATCTTTTCCCAACTACAGGTCTCACTGACAATTGGACGGACCAGTGTCAGCAGATCTGCACTGAGTGTAGCTGGGACATTGAGAAATGGTTCGAAAATAGATGTGTTTTTTTAAAACAAACAAAAATAACTCACTCCGACTGACTTGGATTTACGTGTTGCTTTGTGGATGTGTGGCAAGAGGCGACAGCGGTCTGAATCTGAAGAATCACTCATCTGCATCGAGGTTTCTTGTCTTCAGTTCTTGTACGATGCTTGACGGGCCTGATTATAAATGTGTTATTGAACGAGGAAATACGATAGTTATGTCGTGCAGACTAAAACAGGCAATAATTGGTGTTAATTTTCCATTGATCGAAAGACTGGTTGTTTGCTTCCATACACTATCAAATATTCCCTTATTTCCATGTTAACAGCTTAATTGGATTTCACCGTTCTGGCCGAGGTTTGCCGTTACATTCACCGCCTCACAAGACTGGAGGGCATTTGGTTGAAGCTGGACAATAGGCGTACTTTCAATGCACATCTTGCTCAGTGGCGATGTAAATAAGGCAAGGGAAAGGGAGAGATGGTTTATGTTTGTGATCGATCAGATGATTGAATTGACCGCTGTAATTCAATTATTGGATATTACTCCTTCCCGATACTTATTGATATGAGGGATAATAGCCACTTCTCTAATGTTCTTTTCATTATGTGAAGTATTGATGTTTAGCAGAGGACCTCATTTGACTGTTTATATTCCGTAATGAAATGTGTGGGAAGAGATTGTCAGCCAGCCCACAGCATGAGAGGAGGAGGTTGAGAGCAGCGTCTCTTCATCTGTATACCACGCAGTGACAAACCTCAGCCTAAGTTGTTTAACTGTTGCAGTTTTGTTTACTCCCAGCTCTGGACCACTCTGACATACATCATCAGCGGATCTCCTCACGGTTTGAATAGAAGTTCTGATTTCGCTTGGAGTGCAAACACGTCAAGTACGTTTGAGCGCACATCTATGTGTGACTGCTTTTCCTGGTATGACTTTATTGAATATCGGAGTATTGCGCTCGTCAAGCAGATTAAATGTCATGCAAGGGGAAATACTTAAATGAGTGTCACTGACATATTCGGGATCCCCCGTGTTGGGGCATTACTGAGAAGAGATTAAGTGCATGTACTCGAGACCAATGACGTGAACGGCTGCAGGATGAAAGCAGTCCATCGAGTTGGTGGTCACCGATGGGTGATTATTCCTAGGTTATGGAGGTATACCATGTTTTCAGTATCTCTTGCTGCCATTATGTTCATCGTGTCTATGTACCAGACAGACTGTTTAAGCAGGGCGGACCAACCTCCTCCCATCTACACAAGGACACTCCCCGTTGGGGACACTCAGGACACTTTGAGTCTGTCGGAGAAGATTGTCGCCGTCCTCTCGCCAGTGTTTCCGTCCGTCAGTTTAGCTCGTATGTCTAAACTCAATTTATCGACAATAGGCCGGATCACCACGTTTTACGATTTGGAAGTCCATAATCTGTCCTCAAGACGTCAGCCATCAACGATGAAAGAGTATTATATGTTGTTCCAGCCAACCACCACCCCTGACGAAAGAAATATCATGCTTATAACATTTCAGACCTTTATCCGTGCTTGCGAACTGGCCAATCTGACGTACTTCCTGTATGGTGGTACGTTGCTTGGTGCCTATCGTCATCACGGCATCATCCCTTGGGACGACGACATTGACGTTATGATGAACTCGTCTGAGAAGGCTAAAATTCAACACGTGCTCTCACGGTTCCCTAGCTACGGGATACACACGCCATCTCATCGTCAGTGGAAGTTCTTTAGGAGGGACTTACCAACATTAAAACACAAGCCCTATCGGTGGCCTTACATTGACATTTTCTTCTTCGTAGAGAGCTCCAAGCACCTTTGGGACGAAAGTCCCCATTACAGACAAGATTTCAATTTCACAAAAGCGTCGGTCTTTCCTCTACAGTACCGCCCGTTTGAGAGGGCAATATTACCCGTCCCTTGCAACATGAAAGAAGTGCTGGCGACTAACTATATGATAAATGTATGCACCACGTCTAATTATATTCATAAACTGGAATCGGATAAACCCTCACAGTTAAAGCGGCGCGTCCATTGTAAACACCTACATTCCCTTTACCCCTTTGTGTTCAGGACACCGGACAAGTACGGGAATCTGTTTGAGGAACAGCGACAAGGCAAGAAAGTGATTAGTACTGTGACATTGCCACCGTTCTGTAGGAGATAGCCGGATATGTGTGCATCTCAGGTAGTGTCTGTCAGTGACAAGTGACGGATGGGTCGGTAGATGTGTGCTTTCATGTGTACAGGATAATCTGTGTGTTTGATCTGAACTCAAACTATGTCTACTCTGAACCTTGGATATACCTGACGTGGACCTGATCTGTCCCTGTGTAATTTTAGATTCCTTTAGCCTACAACATTGCCAGCAAGATTTAAACCGTAGTCTGAACTATGGCTTTAACAGATCTGAATGTTGTCTGGTATTAAATATGGCTAGATCTGATAAGATCTTTGACGGTCCCTAGTCTGAAATAATAGCTTCATAAGTTCAGATTCATGTCTATTCCTGGTCTGAAATATGGCCACATCTGATCTGAACCTTGTCTGTTTCTGATCTGTTATTATGGCCACTGTTTAGTATAAATGCAAATTTAGAAAAAGAGAAGCTATGTCTGAACCAGCATTGGTTAATCTCAGCCATTATTGTGTGTAACACAATAGAATCATGTGTACAATGTGGTTACGTCTGTATTAGACCTACGCAATGAAAAATAATAATAATGATTGTAAGCATCATCTAGTAAAATGGGTTGTGAGACAAATGTATATCCAGCTCTGTATGGTTCCATGTCTTACCTTTGATGTGTTATTCTTATCGTCAAACAGGGTTCAGATGAGTTACTCCAGCTAGAAATATTAGGCTGAAATGGTATTTTGTTTGAGAGCGTGTGAGAAATGATACCATATGAATATACATTCGTTCGGTTTTCTGGAGTGTAAGAAATGTGGTGTATTACGGAACCGAATACAGAAGTGACATTTTTCATTTTGAAAACATGGGCCCGACACATTGCTCTCCGAGTTGCTGAACCTACAAACCAGAGTCTCACAAAATATCTCCAGGTTGAAAAACGTACGTGTCTCTACGGAGGCTTGACAATAATATGTTTTGTCTGGAATCCGCAACAAGTGGAAGCAAGTATTCCCTGGTGATCGATTTGATAATTGATTGATATCCGATCTTCCCCTGGCTAATCAATATTCATTCCATTAAAAACCAGGTCGTGTTTTTACATCGACCTCTCTATTGATTACAATACAACAGGGGTTTCTTGTCGCGGGGCTCGGCTCGTCAACAGGTCGACGTAGCAGTAACCCTTGTTTTATCAGGAGAACGCGAGTCACTTTACCCTTTTACTTTAAAAATGTAGGTAAATCCATGTTTTTTTAACAATCGGGTCATAAATGACTGCCTTCTATGCTGGTACATGAGAGGTTTTACTGCGATAAAAAATACTGTCCATTGCCATGGATACCAAGAGGCTTTTAAAATAGTCAGTGATCTGACCTTCATTAGCGGGAAAGAACTTCCTCCTCATCGTGTATGTAAAGAAACTATGTGAAAGCTGACGAAGGAAACACTTATAGTTGTTTCTTGCACTCATGAACCCAGATGTGTGGTTGTCATGGCAATCAACAATATCATACGAACGAGAATAAGGTGTATGAGACTGCGTTGTTTGTGACACTGTGAGGTCAGTTTTCGAGGTCTAGCCAACGGAGGTGTCGTTGTATGCCTATGTTAGTCTCATGTGTGAAAGTAGCATCTCTCTCCATAATGTCTGCATTAGTATAAATATTTTTATACGAGACATAGGTATTTATATAGGGCATGTCATTGGTGGTATTTCGAATTTGTATTTCATTATTCTTAACACCATTACTTCGGCTTTCAATTTTACCTCTACACAAGTCGTGAAACGTACCATATGCTCATAGTATAATAGGCATATAATATTTCAACCGCACAATCACGTGGCCGATCAGTGCATGGATAAATGTCAGCTTCTGGGATATTAATAATCAATCAGTTTGAAGGTCGGCGTTCTACAAAAACAGTTACATGTTTACCTGATACGAAATTATTTTTATGTGAAATGTTTCCCTCCTGTCTCGTCATGCAAGTGTAGATGAAGGAGATTCGTCCAATTTGCATTTCCCATACAGATAACAGTAATGCTGTAGTTGTCAGTTACCTCCGTTACAAGGATATATATACTCATGGAAACGAATAAGAGAACACGTGAAATTACAAGTGTTCCTGGAAACCTGGAACAGAATAAAGGAACACTTGTACTTTCACGTGTTCTCTTACTCGTTTCCATGAGTATATGATGCAATAGATAGGTGTCCTTCTCTTGAGTGGCTTCCCATACCCAGCTTTACCGTTAGCACTACCTAATAAATTAAGATCAACAACATTTGTGGTTCTTCCTTTTCAAAACAATGCACCGGTTGTTATATAGTCTACCAAAAATTTCCTCTGGCCAAAACCATTTATGAAAGGCAAAAAGATGGAAACTGATGTTACAATTTGTAAAACTGCGCATATATAATATTGCAAAGTCTCTTGCGTGTACATAAGTCAAAATAGAAAAACATTTTCAAAAAGAAAACTGTCACTATGGAAACAATGACAATTCACTTTGAAGTACATGCTATACGATTTTGTATTTTGCTTCTTTGGACTTGAAAACTGAGTGTCTAAGTTAATGGTCGAATGCGACGGTTCCTACAATGCCGTGTATTAGGTAACAATTTATAATGCAACTGACGATCATTGTTCTGGAAATACTTTATCGTAATAGTAACAGTTAGTTTTATATACAAAGTGCGTTGAATAAATGGTATTTTGTATGCAGCGTATTTTATAGACATAGTGTATGTATACATAGTATTTTGTATACAGATTGTATTGTATACAGAATTTGTTGTATACAGGTTTTTGTACACATAGTGTATTGGCGAGATACTGGTTCCTGTACTGTACGCCAGTGTCCAGGTTTCAGGTGAAAACACTTACAGATGATGAAAGTATGTCAAAAGCATTGCTGACATAAATAGAAAATAAATATTTGAATTGCCCTGCTTCCGTTTTGAATTATTATTATTGTTTTATAGAAATAACCTCTTATCTAACAGATGACGTAGGTGTATGTGAAAATTGTATTTGTTCTATGCACTCCTGTGAATTACGGATTAACCACAACATTCCTTGTGGCTAAATCGGCGCGGAGAAAAGATGGGGTACTGCCAAGATCTGGAGGAAGGTATATACGTGGTTTATTTATCTCTCATTCTTTTAAGAATTGACATTAATACTCTTTCATAACACTTATATATCTTGGAAATGGCGGAGAATGGAGATATCAGCCTGAGCATCAATCATCAATCTATAAAGACGTACCCTTATCATCAGACGGCGGAAGATGCCGATTAAGATGTTTTATGTCGGAGGTCAACGTGACCTTGCTCCACAATGAGGTTTATTGTCCGTGTTTTGAGATTCGATACTCTTCAACCAGGGTGATGGGTGTTGGCTGTTGGATAGCCTCGTAGTCAAAGTGTTTGATCATCACGCCTGACTCCGCGCTCATGGCAGGAATGTCTGTCTGTTCAATAGTATTCACTTGAAGTACAGAAAAATGTGAGTCTGGTTTTACACCCTCAGGGCATTATTCCAGTGATATCACCTCTTGTTCGCATGAGTTGGGTTCGAACTATCTTTCTTCAAAAGAAATCCATAGGATCCAGAAGTGGGCCTCACACATTGAACCCATGTGGGGAATCGAACCCGGGACTTCGACGATCGAACACTATAACCACAAGGCTACCCTTTCCCTAATCCCTAAGTATAATTGATTGGTCTATCGCGTGATATATATATATATACCGATTGCTATGTACACGGAGATCGACCCCAAGCCTCTATGTCAGACACCACACGCAACAATCAAGAACACAACCCCATACCATGTACACACGGCCACGGGCGACTCATCCTGGATCAACTCCTGCCATCCAGGACAAAATGGTTACGGAAAGATGATAGTCTTGCGGAATTCATCGAAAAAAAAGTTGCAACATACCAACAGTTGCAAGTTCCATAAATTCCAACTTCGGGTTAAATGTGAACTACTTTAGTGAAGGTTAAGCCTAGAAACAAGATGAAGTATTAATCAGATAGCTCCTTGTTTTCCCACGTTAACAGAAATATGGCTAAAATACATTCCAGTTTAATTGCTCTGCAGAACTGTCCCCTCGTAAAAACGCCTGCACAGATAACCTTTGTATTCACAGGGGTGAATTGCTGCGTATAATCATGCGAATAGATAACAATAAATGAGCTTCACTTTAAAAAGTGCGACCCTGGAAAATGTTTCTTTTAGTAGTGGGTAGTACTGGGCTTCATATTCAATTTCACGGGTTAGACCCATATTTAACCCCTGTTTATTTACAACAGCAACCCTCTCTAATGTATTGCTGTCACATCTCTATTTTGTGTATCGCCATATCAACCTCAGAAGAAGGTATGAATAATTTAAGAGATGAGAATATCTTTAGAATTCGTTATCAAAGTTTATTGTATCCTTTAGAGTTGGATAATACACTGGATGTATATTTTGACTGATCAGTTTCAAAACCCAACATTTTAGGTTTCAGGAAGCACTTCTGTAACATGCCAATGTGTTTAATTCTAATTGTATTTGGCGTGGATACAATTAAACATGACAATAAACCACGTGGCATTAGTTTCCCTTGATGACAGACAATCCGATCTTTTTGTATGTTCTCAATCACACCCGAGCAAGAAAGGAGTTCGTCCGGTAACTCACTCACAAGTTTTTTCTCTTTTTTCTCGATTCTGCGTCCAGTAGTTTGGTAAAACAGTAATAAACATAAACAGCAAAGCAACCTTTAACTGGTTGCTGTATTTTCGTTTATTGGATATATTGCTTTTAAAGTCCATCTCAGTAGAATGAGTTTTTGTAGTTGTGGACGAGGTTCCAGTATATACAGTTTTCATCAGTATGCAAACATCGTCTTTTAAAAAGTAAAAAATGAGAAAATCAATGTAATAGTTTCAACGACTTTACATATTTTCATCTCAAAGGAACAATGTATTGTCTTGTCGTCAAAGGACTAGGGAGAATTGGCTGTATAAATATAACAAACCTATTAGTCAGTCCTTTAATCGCTTCCTTAACATTTATGCAGGCGCTGTTTGACAGCCACTCAGATACAGTGACTGTAAATTTTATTTTCCCATTATTTTCTGAGCTTATATGGCGAGACTTTGTAGCTGGAATAACTATTTTCTTTGTATTTATTCGGAAATATACATTTACATATGCACACTGTAGGTCGAAGACAAAGACAGAACAAACCCTATTGACAAAAAAAACAACACCGTTGCCTTCCATCAACTTTAAGATATCAGGCACTTTTGGGAAACAAAAATATTGCAGAATTTCTGTCATGGAGTATCGAATTTGAAAGGCGTCGTATAATGCTCTTGTAAGTTCACCGTGACACGACTCCACCCAGAAGAGAATCAATGAAAATACTTTCACACCATTACTGGTCCTGACATTAAGGCATGTATTTATAAATACACACACACATATGCACATGCACATACGCGAACACGGCTGACTATGAGTAACATTTACCAAACGATTGTTCATAGGTAGTCAATAAAGACGTTAAACTGAACAGCAAACAGTTTCCACTAAATATGAGCAATGCTGGGTTATCGGACATATCGATTAGAGTTTCAGCTGAATAGAAGCGGTTGTGCAGTATATTAAGAATTAAAGAAACAAGGATCATACATCCTTCTCAATTATTTAGTGGATAACATTTCATGGCTATAATAAACTGTCTGGATCAACCAAAGTATACAGTTGAAATCTGCATGAACAAATACATACAATCGTCGCCATAGCGTTACTGGACTGAAAGCAATCGTTGCAATCAGTTTCAAAAAGATCCATGTGATACTGATATTAGTTCCATCTCCATCAATTAACCATTTCCTGTGTTATATTTACCGACGATCAAACATGAGTGTATATTTTGTTTTACCCGTTATTTACCATGATGGATAAATAATGTTAGGGACTGATGTACGTGAGACTTTGACAAGTTGACAAAATGTTTTCATTCATCGACAATGTGCCTTGGAATCTATTATTGTTTGGTCTGTTGGTTTTGTCATCATATATGATTAGCTTGTGTGGACTCCATTTGTAACAGGTCTGATTGTGGAGCAACTTTGTCATTAGGCTTCGAGGCTTCAGCGAGCCACGCCCTTGTAGTTCAAGTGATAGAATAGTACGCCCTCTTGTAGTTCAAGTGATAGAATAGTACGCCCTCTTGATGAATGGAATCTGAGTCATTAAGTAGGGCATCATTTGGTTTGGAGATTTCATTCCTGAAACACAGGATCTGCGCTCAAAATATAATAGATATACATTTGTAAACTATTTCGATGTCAGTTTAATTCTCAAGTTGAGACATTTGGGCCTCCGTATCTATTAAATATTATAAAACCCCATTAGTTAGTTTTCAGAAACCTCTGATTCATTTGGTCCCATCCACCTATGTCCCGATCTACTTGGCGTGTTGTTATTTGTTTCTGTAGGACCAACTGTCTGTGTCGCTATCTACATTCACGCCCTTGTAATAGGATCAGCTGATGGAGTCTTTAAGTATAGAGCGAGTTTAGTTTTACGCCACACACAGCAATATCCCAGCTATATGGGGGCGGTCATAATCGAGTCTGGACCAGACAATCTTTAAACATAGAAGATTACAGATGCAGCTCGCTCGTGTGTGAGGAAAAGAAGAGGATTTTTCTTAAAGTGTCAAACTTTGCATCTTCAGTGTATAAATTAAAAAAATAATGAATTCATCATAATAACTCGAATGATAAAACCAGCCGAGTCAAGCCTCATAAGACCCGTGAGACACAAATACACATAAAATACCAAACACTATTAAAATAGACATCTTCAGACATGTATACACACAGAAATACTGAACTAAGACATAACTAGTAATTGTCTTACGACAATGAACAACTTGCATTATAATAAGAAAGGAGAGTGGCACTTAAACAGAATGGATTCTGCATCTGAATATGGAGCAGTGTTGCGGCTATGGATGTGAGATAAGGTCACTCAGTACATATCATATTTCATCAAATTGTGCCCTTGATGGTGTTAGACAGACAAATACCATTCATGTTCGACAGCTTTTAAGTTGCTGTACTTCACTTGTCTCCGGCCCAAAACACTTCAACATATACATCGGTACATGAAAAGGTTTAAATAGACGGTAACTCCTTGGGTTATTTTGATTACGTTTACCGACATCGTCCCATTAGCTGTGGCGCCACTGGGTTAACTACAGATCCTTAATACAATTAAAACTCAAACTAAGCGTTCTTGAGACCGACGCTGACACGTGAAAATAGAGCAATAACAGGACTGACTCACAAATTATTGATAGCAGTTGACGATCATTAGATATCGGTGACTTGGTGAAATTTATCTGATTCCTAACTAGAAGTGCATGATTTCAGCATTGTGTTTATAAGGTCCCGAGCAATTGCCGCTTTTAGCAAAGGTAAAGCCAGTGGTAGTAAGCAATTGTCATGGATCATTGAACCAGTCAGTTCTGACAAATCCAACTGCGCAATGTGTGTGATTCTCACTCATTTGAAGGAAATTCCTGGAAGTTGGCGGATGTCAAAGTAGACAAAACTATGGATAACAATGACATAAAGAAGTTGTTGTCTACAAAATGTGTCTACCTCGTTATTTGTAAAGGTTATACTGTCACTGGACAAGGCTTTCTCTAAAAATATATGTTTGACATTTTGCCACCGGAGCATGTTGTTTGTCTTCTCCTGTGCGTGCGTATATGTTGGGACTCTTGTTGCGTTTCGTCTGGACCGAGACAGAATACCTTTAAGGTCTTTTGAAATTTTACTTTGATGCGCTGCCAATTCTCATGGTTGAAAATAGATTTTTGTTTAATAAATCATACGAAGGATAATTCTGTCTTGAAAATAATACTTTTGATTTTAAGAAAATCAGTACGCAGAACTGATTCTCAGTGACTCGCTGGAAATTCTCACGGGGAGAGAAGATCGTTTACAGTAGATTTGTGCTCCAAGGAATTGCGTGCCATATATAGTATTTGTTGAATCTGTGGGTGTCAGTGATGATGTAGAAGTTAAACTATTATTCCCAGCATCTCCCATGATTCTCTTCTTGAACACATGGACTATACAGTTATGCGTATGAAACCAGTATGTGGATATATGCCAGTAAGGGTCAAGAGTGTGAGAGAATATGTCAATATAATACCGCACTCTTATTAATGCCTTTTCTTACGAATGCAGAACAACTCGTATATTGTGTTTAGCATGGCCCTTTCTGGGCATCAGAGAGCATAACTTCCACATTTATTTTGTGGTTTTAACGCTGATATCTTTGATTGAACAGATGGCTTTTTATAGAGATCTGGGTTAGAATTTGCGTACCCAATATTCTGTTAGTTTTGATCATTACTGGCTGATATTCATATACGGGTTTCATACGAGGCGAGTTACGGGTTCGGATGGTCAGGTTCGCCCACTTGGTTGACACATGTCATCGTATCGAAATTGTATACATTGATGCTCATGAGGTCTGTCACTGGATTGTCTGGTCCAGACTCGATTATTTTCAGATCGCCGTCTTATGGGTGGACTGTTGCTGATTGTTGCGTTGAAAACAAACAAACAAACACAGGGTCCAAAAGTACTTTACATGCATCATTCCGGCCTGTAAATAATTGAGATAATGGGTGAATGGCAGTGAACAAAATTCAAGGTAGATCACAGGAAACAGGAAAATGATCAAGTCTTGACCAAGCAAACTAGTGGCTGATAACACGAGCATCGACACACAAGCTCGCGATTACACAAACTCTCCCAGCTTACACAGTTTCACATTCATCCTAATGTTTACAACAAACATTGGGCACACGGGACCTATTCTGTCTGGAATGGACAAGGGGTCATTACTTAGAAGACGAAGTATGCTCTCGTCATGATTAAACCTGTGAAACAAGACTAGCCCACGTCCATTTCAACGTCAAGCACATTGCACTCCAGGAAATCAGTGTTAGCTTTGTGTGTTAAACAAATGACAGCTAAGAAGATTTAGGTCAGATTTCTTCACACTGGAGGAATTGCAGTCGCATCGACCAGTGGCTAAACCCTTCATCTGATTAGTACCCCAATCAGTGGTCAGCTACAGGCAAACCGCAGTCACACGGACACATCCCATTGCGATGCTGCAGTATCCCTGATGAGGTGTTGTATGATTGCCAGCTCGTATGACCGGGACAGCAATGGACATTAGCGGGTAATGGCCTACACATAATGTATACTGACAGAGTACCTTGAGGAGAGAAAGGACTTACAGAGAGAGTGTAAATGATTCCGACGGTTCGATTTACCAATGTTCTGAGGGACTCAGGGGTACCACCTGGGATGTTGGTTGAACGTAATCTATTTTTTTCCGTAATTACTCGCCACATGAGAATTTGTCGATTCGCTGAGTTCAAATTTCGAGTCCTTTTGGCTTGCTACTACCACAACTACTACTACTACTACTACTATTACTACTACTACTACTACTACTACTACTACTACTACTACTACCACTACCACTACTACTACTACTACTACTACTACTACTACTACTACTACCACCACTACCACTACTACTACTACTACTACTACTACTACTACTACCACTACTACTGTTGCTGCCGCTGCTGCTGCTGATACTGCTGCTACTACTGCTAGCAGTATAAGGTGTAGTAATAGTACTGCTACCACAATTATTGGTACTATAAAATGCTACCTCCCCATACTGAAACTGCTATTTTCCAAAACTGCTACCACTACTACCTTTACTACCACTACAATGCCTACAAAAAAAGCAGCAGCACCACCACCACCACCAACAACAACAACAACAACTGCTGCTGCTGCTACTACTACTACTACTACTACTACTATTATTATTATTACTACTACTACTACTACTACTACTACTGTTGCTGCTACTATGACAAGGACGATGACTATGACGACGACGACTATGGGATTAGATACGAAATTATTGGTACTGGTTGGAGTATAAACTTGCCCTTCCGTGTATCTAAGACCATCTTGCTGTTCTTGCATGGCAGCGGTTCTTAGCGTCATGTACTCCCAAGGCCAGATAGAACCTAGGATGTTTGAAGCAAGAGAAATAGATGCGGCAAATGATTGCTCAATCAGTCTAACTGTGCTTGAACACTAAATGTTATATTTATATAATTCCGGATTAACGTCTCACTCCATGTGGCGGCGGCCTGTAAATAATCGACTCTGGACCAAACCAAACATCTGACACGGTTTATAACGTCGTAAAGATCCACGTCGTCGGGTATGATGACACGTGATCAGCCATGTCACATGATCACTCGAGCCTCGTTTTAGTGGGTTCTTGCGACTTGCATGAGGTCCATATAGGGGACAATGTGTGAAGCCCATTTCTGGAATATTGCTAACAGCGGCGTAAAATTACACTCACTCACTCACTTGCGTGAGGTATGAGCACCTGAACAAATATCATATCACAATATCACAATCACAAGTTATTTTATCATTCATACCGTCGGTATGAATATATGTGATCAGTCTGACCCCACAATCAATACTTTTTTGGTTTTTTATTTTATTTTTTTAGGTACAAAAATATGACATCAAATCACAACCAAATATAAACCATGCGCTTGTATACAGAGTTTGGCGGTATCTCACATCGACAAGCATATCATAACAATTGACATTGTAGGAAAAAGGATCAGTTGTACATTAGCATCAATCAAACAGTTGATGGCAATCAGACCAGAATCCAACAAATTTGGTAAAGTTACAAGAAGAGATGGCATGTGTTCTCTCGATATTGTAAATTTTACTTATTTCCTTTCTGATAATATCGAAACTTGGTGCACAAGTATATGTTCGTATTTTAAAAAGGGTAAATTTGATAACTATTATCAGGAGATTAAGGACATCGTTCCTTTTTTCAGAGAGTCTAAATATGATTTTCGTCTTATCGATATTCAATGTGATATCTGTTTTTGTTTTTATCCTATTGGAAACTTGGTTCCATATATTTCTAGATTTTGGACAGTCGCAAAAGAGAGGAATTCCGCTTTCTGGTGCATTTTTACAATATGAGCATAACTTACTTTCTACATATCCCATCTTAAACAAAAGTAGGTTTGTTGGTAAGATTATATGCACTAAAGAATATTGGAACCTACAATCATTACTCACCTCTTTAGGTTTCTGGGGACCAATTCTAACCTTAAATCCACACAGGGAGGAGTGAGTGAGTGAGTTAGGTTTTACACCGCCTTTAGCAGTATTCCAGCAATATCACGGAGGAAGACACCAGAAATGAGCTTCACATATTGTACCCAATTTTCGATTTCCCTCATGGCTAGAATGTGTGAAACCCATTTTGGGTGTCCCCCGCCTTCATAGTGCTGGATACCCGTGAAGATCCGGGGTAGAAAATTGATCTTCAGTAACCCATGCTTGTCGTAAGAGGCGACTAACGGGATCGGGTGGTCAGGCTCGCTGACTTGGTTGACACATGTCACCGGTTCCCAGTTGCGCAGGGCGATGCTCATGCTGTTGATCACTGGATTGTCTGGTCCAGACTCGATTATTTACAGACCACCGCCATATAGCTGGAATATTGCTGTGTGCGGCGATAAACAACAAACAATCAATCAGTGCACAACGAAGACAGAAAACGGAAAATTAAACTCACTCACTCACTCACTCATAGCGCTGGAATATTACCAAACGCTGCGTCTATCCCTACTCACTCACTCACTCTCCACGGGTCCTCAACAGAAGCTATTACATAGAACAAGGGGTACCGAGGCTCTTTCCTGTCCCGGAATCCTCAAGGGCACATTGATGTGGAGTAACATACCCGAGCCTGTCATGAACATGTGGAGGACGTGTTTTATCTACTTACGTAAGTTTGGTATTTAAGCAACATCTTTTTAAGTAAAAGTAGACAAACATTGTATTAAATTCAAGCGCCCATTCTCAAGATACCTTTAGCGCAAATGCTTTTGAGGACATGTTCTTGTTCTATGGAAGTTTATGTATATATTAAAATGTATACCTCTTTAACAAGCCAAACGATAAACCTTGCCCAGAAGAAGTGTGTGGCTCTTAGTCTTATACAAGTTTAATTAGAGATATGCGTTGTGGGAATAAATGCATAAAATGTATAAATGTATGACTCTCCAGCTAGCTTAGCCATATCCTATATCCATGAAAGTTCTCATGGTTTTTATGATGCATATCTTATCAAAGACTAATGAAACATTTTGTTTTCAACATTGTGTGAGCTTTTCCATTTACGATGCACACACCGCAGTTCTCATTACGGCCAGTTTCAACAGCTAATTTACACTATCTGCATCTACAACGACGGATCTACAGTTTCACGTGTCAAGAACAAAAATAACTTTCTACATTTAGCTGTGTCTTAAAGTGTTTAGAATAGTAGCACTTTAAAAGTCTCATAAAAAACCCGAAGTAACCTAAACGGCGGGGAGAGTATATTGGTTGTTCCATAACTGGCGGTGGCCTAAAAAGTGGAAATGTCGCGACATTTCGATACTGTTCCTAAAACATTTCGATTTCCCAAAAAAAAACTTTGGTAGAAAGTCGATAAATGAAACAAAAACGGTTACAAAAGAAAACACATTTAGCCAGTACATAAACTGCAAAACCAATGTAGCAATACTGTCCATGTGTGTCTGGGAAAAGATTACGAACACAATGTGCGATCCAATTATACTCGTGCCTCAGCTTAGCCCCAAGTAATCTGATCCACTTATCCCCATTTGCTTTTTTCTTGTGCGGATAAAAATCTACTCCATCACCACAGAAGCTACACTTCGTAGTAATGCCCCGCGTCTTCCATTTCTGTATCAAGGTGGGTGAGGTAGAAGGAAGATTCTAAATAATCCAAAAGTAGATTTGCTATCACCTGGCTTCATTTCCGTCAATTATTGGCATCAATTTTCCTTATATAAACTGATGACTCTGCAGGTGCGCGGCCTAATGTCAATCAGGGCTGGAGGGCATGTCAGCTGCAGATATAATCCTGAGTGCAGGCCAATTATTATACTTCTGCCAGACGTGTATTGGTGATCAAAGGCATTGAGATGATTCTATCTTTAGATCCCGGGAAGTAACCCATAGCAAAAATATTATCAAAGAGTTGGTCATACCCTTCATTGCAGTGCAGGTTGTTAGACGCCGTGTGATGAATTATGGATGTGACGTTCCTCCATCGAGGACTCGCCAGGTCCTGTTATATATGAGCTGGTGATGACTGATAGGCTTCAAGGAGCATGATAGCATCCAAATTTGTTTTAAATTAAGGATATGAACTATTTATGTGATGACTTTCTGTCAAATTTCGTCGTCGTTTACGAGTGATTGGTTCAGTTTATGACTGTACGCATTTAATCCATATAAGGCATCGAACCTTCCTCTTCGACGTGACGAGATAACCTTTAACCCACTAGGCTACCCTCCATCTTACACTCTTGTAGGTAATATTGCCATATCAGATCCGGGTTAGAACTGATAATCAGCAGCCCATGTTTGTCGAAAGAGGCGACTAACGGGATCGGGTGGTCAGGCTCGCTGACTTGGTTGACACATGTCATCGTATCCCAACTGCGTACATCGAAGCTCATGATGTCGATCATATGATTATCTGGTCCAGACTCGATTATTTACAGACCACCGCAATATAGCTGGTATGATGCTAAGTGTGGCGTAAAACTAAATTCACTCACTCACTCATATATGCTATATCATTCAACACCGTTTATTCTTTCTGTGATCCTATGCATCATAGTTCAGTCCTGTTATGATATTAACATGTAACCATTGTTCCCGATGAGCAACCTTCCACATGATCTGACAACTCATAATCAAGAAAAAGCTATGTAAGCGAATGATTCCATGGTAACTACCTAAATAGAATTGAGATATTATTCCCCGGACAACCCAGCACGCATGCAGCATGTAGCCAACAGGTGACAATTTACTTGACCCAAGACAATTCTGCAACAATAGTTTTACAAGTCAGTGTAATAAGGAACTTCTCATATAGCAAGAGGACCCAAGGATCTTTACAGTTGTGTAGATTGGACTGTATATCCTAACGTGTTACAGAGTTATACGCAGTCGTTTTGGTCAGATGGAAATGTCCAGTAATATTGGGACATCAAGAAGATGAATGTCGTGTATGGTGATAACTATGTTGTGTGAAGTGACAGACACTTTGTCATGTTCTGGCCCCGGGATGAGACCTGACAACCTCGACCATCTCGCGATGTTTCTGACAGGGACGAATAGTGGCTAGCAGAACTGGATAAACGAACACTGTTTCTATTTGTTATAACGAACACAATTTCTATTTGTTATAACGAAAATTGTTTCTATTTGTTATAACGAACACTATTTCTCTTTGTTATAACGAACACTATTTCTATTTGTTATAACGAACACTATTTCTATTTGTTATAACGAACACTATTTCTATTTGTAATAACGACCACTATTTCTATTTGTAATAACGAACGCTATTTCTATTTGTTATAACGAAAATTGTTTCTATTTGTTATAACGAACACTATTTCTCTTTGTTAAAACGAACACTATTTCTATTTGTTATAACGAACACTATTTCTATTTGTTATAACGAACACTATTTCTATTTGTAATAACGAACGCTATTTCTATTTGTTATAACGAACACTATTTCTATTGTTATAACGAACACTATTTCTATTTGTTATAACGAACACTATTTCTATTTGTTATAACGAACACTATTTCTATTTGTTATGTTAAACGAACACTATTTCTATTTGTTATAACGAACGCTATTTACATTTGTTATAACGAACACTATATACATTTGTTATAACGAACACTATTTCTATTTGTTATAACGAACACTATATACATTTGTTATACTATTTGTTATAACGAACACTATTTCTATTTGTTATAACAGAACCACTATTTTTTATAAGCTATGAACAAATTTCTACTTTTATTCACGTTTTTGCATGCTTCTGTGGAAACATACCCGTATGAAAGTACAGTATAAAAATTATGCTCGACTGTTCGAATTCATCACTCCACCCCTCAGGAAGACCGCCATTTACGGGTGCTTCACTTGCGCAACAGATTCCTGACTGTGACGTCATCAGCAACAACCAGCCTTACCCATCCAGTCAGTAGAAGGACCATATCCAGACGACTCCGCCGATTCGGTATCAGAGCCTACAGACCATTCCGGGCGTGACGTTAACGCGTGAACATCGACGTCGTCGATTGGCTTGGGGCACGTAGAGTTCGGCAGTGGCAGCCGCGGAACTGGCGCCGGGTACTCTTCAGTGACGAGAGCCGCTTCCAGTTGAACAAAGCTGATGGTCGGGTACGAGTCTACAGACGTCGGAACGAACGCACAGCACGTTGTTGCGTTCAGGAAGTTGAGACGTTTGGCGGCGGTAGTGTGATGGTGTGGTGGGGATTTGTGGCGAAGGAAGACTGACTTGTTGGTGATAGAGGGAAACCTGAATGCCCGTCGATACATTGATGTTGTTTTACGACCTGTCGTGTACCCTTCCTCCAGCAGAATCGAGGCGTGTTGTTTCAGCAGGATAACGCTACTCCCCACACTGCTGTTGTTACCCGAACTTCCTGAACAACAACAACGTAAACGTCATTCCTTGGCCAGCAAGATCCCCGATTTATCACCTCTTGAGCACCTATGGGATCATCTCGGCCGTCAGGTGAAGCAACGTCAACATCCCCACAGACAAGAAACGCTTTGGCTCAAGCTCTACAGGAAGAATGGCGTCGCATCCCACATCACGTGATCAGACGTCTTGTGCACTCTGCACGACGTCGTGTGGCAGCATGTATCGCTGCAAGAGGTGGACACACTCGCTACTGAGGAGTTGGACACTCAAAGCCACTCTGTCAGTGCTGATGTGCATGTGTTGTCATGATCGAAAACCGGACATTTGAACCTCCTGTGAAAAACGTCACAAAAACTCTACTTACAGCAAATTGTTTCAATTGTTCTGTAATGACAGTCTGCATAATATGTTCAAAAATTATATCAAACATTTCAACATCGAATTGCACGTGTTTGTATCATTTTATGATACAAAAATGATCGGGGACGTTTCTTTTGCCCCTCAGTTTATTTGTTATAACGAACACTATTTCTATTTGTTATAACGAACACTATTTCTATTAGTCTCTTGGTCATAACGTATTCTGAACAGAATATTGGTTATACTGGAAAAGTTATAATGTCTATTTAACGAACCGTATATTTATATAACGAACTGTATAGTGGTTATAACGAACTGTGTAGTGGTTATAATGAACTGTATATTAGTTATAACGAACTGTATATTGGTTATAACGAACTGTATATTGGTTATAATGAACTGTATATTAGTTATAATGAACTGTATATTGTTATAAGGAACTGTATAGTGGTTATAATGAACTGTAAAGTGGTTATTATGAACTATATAGTGGTTATAATGAACTGTATATTAGTTATAACGAACTGTTTAGTGGTTATAACGAACTGTATGTGGTTATAACGAACTGTATATTAGTTATAATGAACTTATAGTGGTTATAACGAACTGTATAGTGGTTATTATGAACTGAATAGTGGTTATAACGAACTGTATATTAGTTATAATGAACTGTATATTGGTCATAACGAACTGTATATTGGTTATAACGAACTGTATAGTGGTTATAACGAACTGTATAGTGGTTATAAGGAACTGTATAGTGGTTATAATGAACTGTATAGTGGTTATAATGAACTGTATAGTGGTTATAATGAACTGTATAGTGGTTATAACGAACTGTATATTGGTTATAATGAACTGTATATAACTGTATAGTTATAATGAACTGTATATTGGTTATAATGAACTGAATAGTGGTTATAACGAACTGTATATTGGTTATAATGAACTGTATAGTGGTTATAATGAACTGTATAGTGGTTATAATGAACTGTATAGTGGTTATAATGAACTGTATAGTGGTTATAATGAACTGTATAGTGGTTATAATGAACTGTATATAAGTTATAACGAACTGTATATTGGTTATAACGAACTGTATATTGGTTATAATGAACTGTATATTAGTTATAATGAACTGTATATTGTTATAAGGAACTGTATAGTGGTTATAATGAACTGTATAGTGGTTATAATGAACTGTATAGTGGTTATAATGAACTGTATATTAGTTATAAGGAACTGTATAGTGGTTATAACGAACTGTATGTGGTTATAACGAACTGTATATTAGTTATAATGAACTTATAGTGGTTATAACGAACTGTATAGTAATTATAACGACCTGTATAGTGGTTATAATGAACTGTATAGTGGTTATAATGAACTGTATATTGGTTATAATGAACTGTATAGTGGTTATAATGAACTGTATAATGGCTATAATGAACTGTATAGTGGTTATAATGAACTGTATAGTGGTTATAATGAACTGTATATTAGTTGTAATAAACTTATAGTGGTTATAACGAACTGTGTAGTGATTATTATGAACTGAATAGTGGTTATAACGAACTGTATATTAGTTATAATGAACTGTATATTGGTTATAACGAACTGTATATTGTTATAAGGAACTGTATAGTGGTTATAACGAACTGTATAGTGGTTATAATGAACTGTATAGTGGTTATAATGAACTGTATAGTGGTTATAATGAACTGTATAGTGGTTATAATGAACTGTATAGTGGTTATAAGGAACTGTATAGTGGTTATAATGAACTGTATAGTGGTTATAATGAACTGTATAGTGGTTATAATGAACTGTATAGTGGTTATAATGAACTGTATAGTGGTTATAATGAACTGTATAGTGGTTATAATGAACTGTATAGTGGTTATAATGAACTGTATAGTGGTTATAATGAACTGTATAGTGGTTATAATGAACTGTATAGTGGTTATAATGAACTGCATATTGGTTATAACGAACTGTATAGTAGGTTATAATGAACTGTATAGTGGTTATAACGAACTGTATAGTGGTTATAAGGAACTGTATAGTGGTTATAATGAACTGTATAGTGGTTATAATGAAACTGTATAGTGGTTATAATGAACTGTATATTAGTTATTATAACTGTATAGTGGTTATAATGAACTGTATATTTGTTATAATGAACTGTATATAATTGATTAGTTCATAACTGAACTGTATAGTGGTTATAATGAACTGTATAAGTGGTTATAATGAACTGTATAGTGGTTATAATGAACTGTATAGTGGTTATAATGAACTGTATAGTGGTTATAATGAACTGTATAGTGGTTATAACGAACTGTATAGTGGTTATAACGAACTGTATGGGTTATAACGAACTGTATATTAGTTATAATGAACTGTATAGTGGTTATAAATATATAGTTGTTACGAACTGTAACTAGTGGTTATAATGAACTGTATAGTGGTTATAATGAACTGTATATTAGTTATAATGAACTGTATATTGGTTATAATGAACTGTATATTGGTTATAATGAACTGTATAGTGGTTATAATGAACTGTATAGTGGTTATAATGAACTGTATAGTGGTTATAACGAACTGTATAGTGGTTATAATGAACTGTATAGTGGTTATAATGAACTGTATATTAGTTGTAATAAACTTATAGTGGTTATAACGAACTGTATAGTGGTTATAACGAACTGTATAGTGGTTATAATGAACTGTATAGTGGTTATAACGAACTGTATATTAGTTATAATGAACTGTATATTGGTTATAACGAACTGTATAGTGGTTATAAGGAACTGTATAGTGGTTATAAGGAACTGTATAGTGGTTATAATGAACTGTATAGTGGTTATAATGAACTGTATAGTGGTTATAATGAACTGTATAGTGGTTATAATGAACTGTATAGTGGTTATAATGAACTGTATAGTGGTTATAATGAACTGTATAGTGGTTATAATGAACTGTATAGTGGTTATAATGAACTGTATAGTGGTTATAATGAACTGTATATTGGTTATAATGAACTGTATAGTGGTTATAACTGAACTGTATAGTAGTTATAATAAACTGTATAGTGCAATATATAACAAGTTTTATGGATAACAACTTCTTTATTTTCGTGAGTGCGACGTTTCGATACAGATTCTTGTACCGTTGTCAAGCAAGAGTGATACATGAAGTGTAGGAGCTGCATATATATACTGTATATAACAATGAAACAACATAATAGACAAAGGAAACAACATAATTGCCATGATTGGCTAAGCAGTAAGCTGATGAAGCCAGTAAGTACATAAAGGATAGTGAGTGGAAGCCAGAGATGTAGTTACAATGAGATGTTTATACAATGGATGCGATGTTTATACAATAGACTGGGCTTGGTGGAGGAGTGGATCATAAGCAGATGGAATGAAGCATCCTTGGTCACGGTTGATGGTAGGCTTGTGGCGTTTGATGAATGGCTTCTGTGAGCTTGCGTTTAGTGAAGTCCGTTTGGTTGTTGGCGAGAATGGTGATGTCGGACCACTCTATTTGATGATTGGGGTTGGCTTTGATGTGGTCAGAGATAGCTGATTTGGTGTCGGAATTAGCAACAGAGGTGCGATGTTCTTTGACTCGGGTGTTGATGGGTCGGGATGTTTCACCTATGTAGCATTGTCCACAATCACAGTCTATTTTGTAAATAACACATTTCGGGTTGTTGTTGTTGACGGTGGGTTGTTTTCTTCCGTTGGCATGGAGGAGGTTGTTGAGGCTGGAGGACGCTGAGAAGGTAGTGTCTATTCCCGCCTGTTGTTTCAGGAGTCGGCTGATTTGGTGTGATGGTTTACCAATGTAGGGAATGGATATCTTGATGGGGGCTGATTCTGGTTTAGACCTTTGGCAGGAGGTGAAAGCGTTGCTTCGATGGTTCTGTTGACTATTTCAGGTGGGTAGTGGTTGCGTTCCACAAAGACTTTCCTCAGGTGTTCAATTTCTTCCTGTAGGTTTGTTGAGCAGATGTTTTGGCTCTTCTGGTCAATGTAGAGATGACGCCGGTCTTGACTTTAGGTGGGTGGTTGGAGTTGTAGTGGATGTATTGATCCGTATGAGTTGGTTTTCTGTACACGGAGGTCTGGAGTTGGTTGCAGGAGGTGCGGGACACAAGGACATCAAGGAAAGGTAGTTGGTTGTTCTGCTCTGTTTCAATGGTGAATTTGATGCGGGGATGTTGGCTGTTGAGATGGGCGAGGAGCTGCTTTGGATCTTGCTGAGGTTGGAGGACGACGAAGGTGTCATCCACTTTGCGGTACCAGCAGGACGGTTTGAAGGGTGCAGTTTCTAGGGCCTTCTCTAGACTGTGATTGTGGACAATGCTACATAGGTGAAACATCCCGACCCATCAACACCCGAGTCAAAGAACATCGCACCTCTGTTGCTAATTCCGACACCAAATCAGCTATCTCTGACCACATCAAAGCCAACCCCAATCATCAAATAGAGTGGTCCGACATCACCATTCTCGCCAACAACCAAACGGACTTCACTAAACGCAAGCTCACAGAAGCCATTCACATCAAACGCCACAAGCCTACCATCAACCGTGACCAAGGATACTTCATTCCATCTGCTTATGATCCACTCCTCCACCAAGCCCAGTCTATTGTATAAACATCGCATCCATTGTATAAACATCTCATTGTAACTACATCTCTGGCTTCCACTCACTATCCTTTATGTACTTACTGGCTTCATCAGCTTACTGCTTAGCCAATCATGGCAATTATGTTGTTTCCTTTGTCTATTATGTTGTTTCATTGTTATATACAGTATATATATGCAGCTCCTACACTTCATGTATCACTCTTGCTTGACAACGGTACAAGAATCTGTATCGAAACGTCGCACTCACGAAAATAAAGAAGTTGTTATCCATAAAACTTGTTATATATTGTACGTCTCAACTTCTAAAATGCCACTCAAACAAGCGAACTGTATAGTGGTTATAATGAACTGTATATTGGTTATAGCGAACTGTATAGTGGTCATAATGAACTGTATAGTGGTTATAATGAACTGTATAGTGGTTATAATGAACTGTATATTTGTTATAATGAACTGTAAAGTGATTAATATGAACTGTATATTAGTTATAATGAACTGTATATTGGTTATAATGAACTGTATAGTGGTTATAATGAACTGTATAGTGGTTATAACGAACTGCATAGTGGTTATAATGAACTGTATATTGGTTATAATGAACTGTATAGTGGTTATAATGAACTGTATATTAGTTGTAATAAACTTATGGTGGTTATAACGTACTGTGTAGTGGTTATTATGAACTGAATAGTGGTTATAACGAACTGTATATTAGTTATAATGAACTGTATATTGGTTATAACGAACTGTATATTGTTATAACGAACTGTATAGTGGTTATAAGGAACTGTATAGTGGTTATAAGGAACTGTATAGTGGTTATAATGAACTGTATAGTGGTTATAATGAACTGTATAGTGGTTATAATACTGTATATTTGTTATAATGAACTGTAAAGTGATTAATATGAACTGTATAATAGTTATAATGTATAATTGGTTAAATGAACTGTATAGGGTTATAATGGACTGTATAGTGGTTATAAATGAACTGTATAGTGGTTATAATGAACTGTATATTGGTTATAATGAACTGTAAAGTGGTTATAATGAACTGTATACTGTATAATGAACTGGTGGTTATAATGAACTGTACTGTATATTGGTTATAAGGAACTGTATAGTGGTATAAGGAACTGTGGTTATAATGAACTGTATATTAGCGTATAGTGGTTATAATGAACTGTATAGTGGTTATAATGAACTGTATAGTGGTTATAATGAACTGTATAGTGGTTATAATGAACTGTATAGTGGTTGTAACGAACAGTATATTGGTTATAATGAACTGTATATTAGTTATAATGAAGTGTATAGTGGTTATAATGAACTGTATATTGTTATAACGAACTGTAAATTAGGTGTAATGAACTGTATATAATGAACTGTATATTAGTTATAATAAATTGTATATTTGTTATAATAAACTGTATAGTGGTTATAATGAACTGTATAGTGTTATAATGAACTGAATATTGTTATAACGAACTGTAAATAAGGTATGATGAACTGTATAGTGGCATAATGAACTGTATAGTGGTTATAATGAAATGCATATTGGTTATAATAAATTGTATAGTGGCATAATGAACTGTATATTGGTTATAATGTATATTGGTTATAATAAATTGCATATTGGTTATAATGAACTGTATAGTGGCATAATGAACTGTATAACGGTTATAATGAACTGTATATTGTTATAACGAACTGTATATTTCTTATAATGAACTGTTTATTGGTTATAATGAATTGTGTATTGTTATAACGAACTCTATATTGGTTACAATAAATTGTATATTAGTTTTAATGAACTGTATATTAGTTATAACGAACTGTAAATTAGTTATTATGGACTGTGTCTCAGTTATAATGAACAGTGTGTTAGTTGTTCTGAACAATTAAATAGTTGACAAGTTCACACCACTGGCCAAGCCATGAGTCTCTGGGCAAACCTGACAATCGTGTCAAGGAGGACAACATCATCTTAGTCCACAACAGGAAGACAACATACGTGTTTAAAAAAAATACCAGAAAAGTAATGCATACAACTGTAATTAGTCCAAATAAGCCAAATTCCTGCTTCCTTGGGGTTTTCAAGAAGACCCTAATCGCCATCATGTAAGCCGGATAACTTCGTCTGTTCCTGCTGAATGTCCGGTGTGTTCAGATCGTACCTCGGGCAATTAGACTTGGCTCCGTCCTTCATCTTGACAAGATAGTGAGAAAACACAGGCTCAAACTGGCTCTGCATTGTGTCCCCCTGGTGATTTGGTCTTTAATTGGATCCGCGTGCGGTGTGTTTAAGGAGAAAAGTAACCACGAGCCCAGTTCCCCGCTGCGTGACCGTAGAAACAAACTGCTTAATTTGCTCAATTCATAAATCCTCCAGAGATTGCCTCCCAGTCTTGAACGATTACAAAGGGATCCGGGCGTAGAAGGTGAAGAGAATGACCTGATGGGACTGACCTGTCTAATTATTGTAAGAAGAGATTAGAGCCGTGCTCCAGCCCGTGGCACCACAAGGGTAGGCGTGTAGACCAACATGTTCCAGACTTGTTTGTTTGTTGGTAATCAGGAGTAAGAGAGAATTCCGTGACTTCCATGGATGGAGCGTGAGTTGAGGTCAATGTGTGTATTGTATTTGGCACAAACCTCTATAACCACTATTTATCCTGCGTGGAAGAGACTATAAAACAAAATGACATGCAGAATTCTGTTTGTGTAGAGCGCGCGTTTGGTCAAAAACTCACAATCTATCCAGTGTGCTAAGTGAAATATTTTTTTATTTCTCGTTTAGCAGTATTCCATTTATTGAACCGGGACAATGTCACAAAAAAACGACGGAAAAAGGTAAACTGACCTGAAAAAAGAAACGTGATGTACTAGATTCAGGGAAAAACCATGGCAAATATGCGGTCATCGCTTTCGATATACCGACGTATATCGAGTACCAAGTTGTCCGATTCACCATTGACCTCAGCGCTTTAGGTTTGGTACCTCCCAATCCTTTGACTGGGATTGGGAGGGTAACCCCATTTGCTGCCAGGAACACAGCCCATTTGTGTGATGCAGGAGGGCTGCAGTGTTGGGGAGTCACGACATTCACCGAAATGCTCTTGGTGGATTCGACTAGGCAGCACTTCCTGGGAGAAGTCCCATTCGCAGACTGGGCTGCGTGTAGAGGGGTCAAGGTCCCAGAGGTGATGATGAGCCTAACAAACCTCACTGTGCCAGGATCACCTAAACACTCTTTGCCGCATTAGCCCCTGGAGATCCGGGTTAAAATTGATCTTCAGTAACCCATGCTTGTCGTAAGAAGCGACTAACGGGATCGGGTGGTCAGGCTCGCTGACTTGGTTGACACATGTCATCGTATCCCCGTTGCGTAGATCGATGCTCATGCTGTTGATTACTGGATTGTCTGTTCCAGACTCGATTATTTACAGACCGCCGCCATATAGCTGGAATATTGCTGAGTGCGGCGTGAAACTAAACTCTCTCACTCACTCTTTGCGGAATTCATTTTTTCATCTGTAAGTAATATCAATTAGTATATTACAAAATGATGATGATGAAGATGAAATAGTCTCCTTGTTACGCTCTAGAAACCATTCACACGGTAGTTCCTCATAGCGCTAGCAGACCACCTTTGTATGAGATAGGTCTTGATTGAAGTTCGATGTGGAGGTGGGGAGAAGAAAGTCTGATACTCTGCGGTAAAGCGCAGACAAACAATCAAGATAGATGCAGTTGGATACGTCCCCAGCTTCTCGCAAAGCATCTCCACTTACAATTCATGCATAAACCATTGGCCCAGGCCGAGTAGGTTATCTTATATATACGGATCTATTATTGGGCATCCCGCAGACATATTATCTTATTATATTATGATCATGTCAGGGATTCGGGTACTCAGTATCGAATCAACCTTTCAGATCTCCGTAAGATATACAACGGTTTCAGATTGCAACACTGGAAGTACTGCCTCAGAGTTTATATGTGTCGTCATGCTGGACGAAGGGCTTTCGCTAATAGGAGACTGGTGGAAGCTGTATCTTCGTGAAATGTACATTGTCAACTACACCACCATGTTGAATGCTCGAGGTATACTGTGTATCCCGTCTGATGTATCTTGGCTGATAGAGGCAGAACCAAACAACAAATATATACTCAGCAGCAAAAAACACCCCAACGTCAGTACGAATTCAAAATTAGATAGGCACTGTAATCAAATCATTACAGAAATGGACATAATAAGCGGATCAAAAACATTTTTTGTGTACAATATTGTGACACATCAATGAATAACTCAGCACCATTCCAAGACATTACGTGAACGTTTGCAGTCCATTCAGACTCTTGACTTCAGTATCTAGTGTGACCACCACGAGTGGCAATAACTGCAGCACAGCGTCTATGCATGGAGTGCACCAATCGATTGATGAAGGCCATTGGCACCTGGAACCACACTCTGAGAAAGGCCTGGCGCAATAAATCGGCTGTGTTCGGCCTTGGTATGATATTATTCAGTCTCCTCTGAATTTTATCCCAAAGATGTTCAATTTGGGTTTAAATCAGGACTAAGGGCTGGCCACTGCATAATGTTGACACCGTTCTGCTGTAGGAAGTCCCGTGTAGCTCTGGCAGTATGGGCGCGGGCGTTATCATGCTGGAAAATGTTGTTCCGGTGACGTGCGAAATGTGGTGTGACGTGGGGTCTGACAGCCTGGTCGATGTAGCGCACCGCTGTGATGCCGCCTCCTCTCCCTGGACCAAGGTTCTGGAACACCACAGAACCCACTCTGTGGTTCAGGCCTATTCCACCCCATACCATGATGCTTGCACCTCCCCATGAGTCTCTTGAGTAACGCTGGCCACGTCGTCGCCATATTCTTGTTCTGCCATCTGTAGTTGATACGCAGTACAGACTCTCATCTGCGTGAAGGGATTCTGTACATGCTGTCGCACAACATGGTGGTCTTGTCGTCTTGTGGTCACTCTTTGGTCTGCCAGTACATGGGCGATCATTTGTGGTGTTGGTGGCCTGGAAACGTTGCTGCAGCCTGTAGATGGTCCGAACGTTGACCTGGAAGTGATTGGCAACGGTTTGTGCAGTGTGGCCAGCTTCAAGTCCTCCTAGCGCCTGGTTCCTCTGAGCTGGCGTGAGTCGCGGCATCCTGCTGACGTTGTAATGTGAATGTTTCAATCAGGTTTGGGGGTGCATTTTATAGGCCTGGTCCTTGTGAACAGCACGTGCAGCATGAATTGCATGAAAAACATGGAGAACACCGTACCATCTCCGCGATCAGGTTGCGTTTTTGAGACCATATCCTGGGTTTGGGAAGGAATGTCTTTGCTCAGGTAAAGTTGGAGATGTTGTCAAACATATACAGTCAAAACATTAAATGTGTTTACAGTTATTCGCTTCTGCGAAGGAAAATTCCAAACAGCCGTTTCTTTTGCTGCTTAGTATATTTGTATATTTTTTCATATTAGATCGAAAAACACCCTGCCCTCACTGGTGGGTAACATCTTTCATGTTTTTAAATGTACAAAACAGAAAACACGCCTGGAAACTACCTTTAATCTTCCCCCAAATAGTAAATATTTCAAAGACTATTTTTGTCTCAATTCACCTGCGCTTTTGGGAGTAAAACAGTGGTTCTTGTGTGTGTGTGTGTGTGTGTGTGTGTGTGTGTGTGTGTGTGTGTGTGTGTGTTGTGTTTGTGTGTGTTTGTGTGTGTTTTATATTTTTCTCATTATAACAATTTCTATAAAGTGTATATTAATATTAAAATGGGTTATAACATCAAATGATAAATGTTATATTTTAAGAATGTAAACTTGCTAAAAATACAAAATCAATTGTGTTACTCAGAAATCAAAGCTCATGCTCATTGTCTATATCAAGCCCGTTTCTTAACTGGGTGAGTCCACTTGTGAGTAGGGTTGAACTAAAGCAAAGTGTAGGGGTACTGAGAAAACATGCATTGATTAAATGTAGGTGAACTGGGGTGTAGGTGAAATGAGAGTGTAGGAGTTATATTATATATATTATTAATATATTATTGTATATTCAACAATATTCAGTAAACGAAGTGTGGAGGGCGAAGGGGAGGGGCAGGGGCGTGGGCGTGGGCGTGGGCGTTGGCGTGGGCGTGGGCGTATAAGCATCTTCTGGGTTTGTCGGCGGCCGGGTAGCCTAGTGGTTAAAGTGTTCGCTCGTCACGCCGAAGACCCGGGTTTGATTCCCTACATGGGTACAATATGTGAAGCCCATTTCTGGTGTCCCCCGCCGTGATATTGCTTGAATATTGCTAAAAATGGCGTAAAACTAAACTCACTGACTGACTGACTGACTCACTCTAGGTTAACCAGCACTATGCCCGTAGGAGGTTTGGATGTATCCAGTAAGTGAGTTGGGTTTTAGTGCACTTTTAGCAATATTCAAGCAATATCTGAAATGAGCTTCACACAGTTTGCCCTTTTATGGAATCGAACCCGGGTCTTCGGCGTGACGAACGAAGGCTTCCCCACCTCCCGTGACGCATCAAGCTGCCACTACGTGTGACTTACATACTGCTCCCCTACTTACGTCATGAGCTGCTGGTGATAGCAGCGGAGCCCGCATCAGGTCACAATGAACTGAACATCATCTCTCGTAGGTAGGTTTCATTGGACAGAAAACACACACGACTACTCATCCCTCAAGATGCACAGCGATAGTACAACATCGGCGACTGAAAGGCTCCGGTGATACAGACGCTCCAGTATGAGTGTTTCAGAGGAGTTTTGTCTATCATCCCAACTAGAGTCCTATTCTAACCTAGCAGGTTACCTATTCTATCCAAGCCTAAGATCCATTCTAGTGTAACTGGAGACCTATTCTATCCTAGCTTGAGACCTATTCTATCATCCCAACTAGACACCTATTCTATCCCAACTAGAGACCTATTCTAGCCTAACTATAGACCTATTATATCTAACTAGATCCTAACTAGATAACTTTTCTATCATCCCCACGCGAGACCTATTCTATCAAATCGAGACATATATGTTATCCAATCTAGATACCCATCCTGTCCCAGCTAGAGACCAGTTCTGTCTCAACACACCCACCCACAGTAATGAAATGAGAACATTGGTGAAAATAGTCGACCCTGAACCGGTCTAACCTGTGAGAACCGAACCGTGCCACCGTCAGACGATGACACGCCAACAGCAACACCTGATCCCTGTTTTAGTCGGGTCTTATGACAAACATAATATAGTGTTGCCTCCAGGATGCCCACAGAGAGCTTCCTTGAAGAAGTGACGGCAGCTGGCTCACTGACAGGAGGATGGAGACGAGGAGCCAACATTCTGAGTGACTCATGGCTCACCGTGTTATGGCGACGGGAATTACACACTGGCGATGTCCTGTGGCTGGTTTGACATGCCTGTGGCTAAGACATCGCATTATCTTCTCTCACATTTCGTGTATCCAGTCACTGTAAAATTAGCCAGAGGAAGCCATGCTGGGCTGGCACGGACGTCTTCATGGCGTGTAGCAAGTAGTGTAAGTGATTTACACAGCTATTAGTTGTGTCATGTTCCCAATGAAATATTTCTATCAACAAACGCATATGGCGGAAAAATCATTTTGATAACGCATTGAATCCGTGCTCAGAATGAAATACACGGCAGATGTAGATTTTTGACATCCAAGTCTTTGCTGGGCGAACAGCCGTCATACATCTGTATGCCTATTGCTGGGTTAAACAAACAAACAAACAAACAAACCTATCACGATGAGAGACACCTTTTATGGGTTTCGCTCATTGTTTATACCTCGAGAGTACATTTACCGTTAACCTTACGAGTTAAAGCTTTACAGGGTTACACCTCCGCCCTGTAACATGTGCGACACGAAACGCATGAAGTTTATGGGTGTGGATATGGTTTGGTTGGTTGGTTAACGGCGCTATATTACAGCTATATGGTGGCGGCCTGTACATAATCGAGACTGGACCGGACTATCCAGTGATCAACATCATGAGCATCCATCTACGCAATTGGGATGACATGTGTCAATCCCGTTAATCGCCTCTTACGACAAGCATGGGTTGCTGAAGACCAATTCTAACCCGGACCTTCACGGGTCTGTGGATATAGGATACGGCTATATTTGTGTTGTTTTCATATAAAGGTGTATGTTTTCGAACACGTCATACATGTATCAGTTTGTCATGAATATAGCTGTCCCTGAAACCCGATACAATACCCGTAGTTATGAAAAGTATTTTTGCAACAATATTTTATTACAATGATGGAACTGTCTGACAGAAAAGAAAACCAATTTTCGGTAGATGACAAACGTTTGTAAAACACAGTGATATACAATTAAAAAGAATACATTTCGTTTATCACCAAAACTTTCGATTCGAAAAAATAGTTACTCCAAATTGCAGCAATTGAACAATATTCCTTGATCAATAAGTGTGATCTTTACTGCATTAACAGAAGAACGAGAAAATGAGTAAACATGGTTTTACACCACTCACAGCAATAGTCCAAACTTACATCGATGAATGGCGGACGCCTAAACAAATTGTGTTCCCCAGTGTCCGATCGACACGAACAAATGCATTATTTACAAGGCCGGGCCAAGGATTCCTTTAGAAATCAAACATATTTTGCTATGACGTCAAAGGTATGTGAACCAATTTTGAGTGAGTGTCGTTTAAGCGATATCTTAGCAATATTACGGTGCGGGACACCAGGAATGGGCTTCACACATTGTTGCCATGTCTTCGGCGAGGCGAGCGAACCCTTTAACATGCTGGCTAACAGCCCGGCCCTGAACTCATTTTGAAACTAAAGTATGTTTAAAATATGAAGCTTGTTAATATAAATAAAATGAAATGACATATTCCACCACTTGTTGAAACACGAACCATGGTAATTATATTTTTCAGACACACTTGAACATGGAGAGGATCCACCTGGAATCACTGGGAGACATAATCGCCTGTTGGAGGCGATCCATAACGACGCACAGTTAGTCTTAAGGGATACGCGTGTTAATATAAATTTGAATCATAGTTACTGATCTCACAGGGGCCTGTCAAATGCACGTTATACATGAGTTCCAGTCAGGGAGAGTATCGATGGTATGATGAGAAGGGCGAGGATGAACAACGGTGCCATTGATTGGATTATCAGGCCCACAGATCGTGTTTCGTGCCATCATATATCACACACGGCTAATCTCACTGAAGCCGAAAATATAACACAATGAATAATGAATCTTCGTGGAGTTTTCCCCCAGGTTGTTGCCATCAATATACAATGACCTTGAATGTATTAAAACAAGCAGGAATGTTTTCGTGTACAAAGTTGTGTTCCCAAGATGTTCAAGTCATGGGTTTGAATCTCGAAACTCGGATGATTTTGAGGATTTAGCATACAAGAAGAGTAACATTTATTCCATCGCGAATCCCCTCTTCCTGATACTCCTTGTGATGATTGCGGGCTTACTTGATCTATGAACATCATACTTTTTGTCTGAACCGGTTGATGAGGGTGTCGTGTTCCCAGTGCTTGTTCTTGTAGCTTGTATCCTCGTACCTCGACGACGTCAATCAAGGGATTGTCTGAACCGGTTGATGAGGGTGTCGTGTTCCCAGTGCTTGTTCTTGTAGCTTGTATCCTCGTACCTCGACGACGTCAATCAAGGGATTGTCTGAACCGGTTGATGAGGGTGTCGTGTTCCCAGTGCTTGTTCTTGTAGCTTGTATCCTCGTACCTCGACGACGTCAATCAAGGATTGTCTGAGTTGATTACTGGATTGTCTGTTCCAGACTCGATTATTTACAGACCGCCGCCATATAGCTGGAATATTGTTGAGTGCGGCGTGAAACTAAACTCTCTCACTCACTCTTTGCGGAATTCATTTTTTCATCTGTAAGTAATATCAATTAGTATATTACAAAATGATGATGATGAAGATGAAATAGTCTCCTTGTTACGCTCTAGAAACCATTCACACGGTAGTTCCTCATAGCGCTAGCAGACCACCTTTGTATGAGATAGGTCTTGATTGAAGTTCGATGTGGAGGTGGGGAGAAGAAAGTCTGATACTCTGCGGTAAAGCGCAGACAAACAATCAAGATAGATGCAGTTGGATACGTCCCCAGCTTCTCGCAAAGCATCTCCACTTACAATTCATGCATAAACCATTGGCCCAGGCCGAGTAGGTTATCTTATATATACGAATCTATTATTGGGCATCCCGCAGACATATTATCTTATTATAGTATGATCATGTCAGGGATTCGGGTACTCAGTATCGAATCAACCTTTCAGATCTCCGTAAGATATACAACGGTTTCAGATTGCAACACTGGAAGTACTGCCTCAGAGTTTATATGTGTCGTCATGCTGGACGAAGGGCTTTCGCTAATAGGAGACTGGTGGAAGCTGTATCTTCGTGAAATGTACATTGTCAACTACACCACCATGTTGAATGCTCGAGGGTATACTGTGTATCCCGTCTGATGTATCTTGGCTGATAGAGGCAGAAACCAAACAACAAATATATACTCAGCAGCAAAAAAAACCCCAACGTCAGTACGAATTCAAAATTAGATAGGCACTGTAATCAAATCATTACAGAAATGGACATAATAAGCGGATCAAAAACATTTTTTGTGTACAATATTGTGACACATCAATGAATAACTCAGCACCATTCCAAGACATTACGTGAACGTTTGCAGTCCATTCAGACTCTTGACTTCAGTATCTAGTGTGACCACCACGAGCGGCAATAACTGCAGCACAGCGTCTATGCATGGAGTGCACCAATCGATTGATGAAGGCCATTGGCACCTGGAACCACACTCTGAGAAAGGCCTGGCGCAATAAATCGGCTGTGTTCGGCCTTGGTATGATATTATTCAGTCTCCTCTGAATTTTATCCCAAAGATGTTCAATTTGGGTTTAAATCAGGACTAAGGGCTGGCCACTGCATAATGTTGACACCGTTCTGCTGTAGGAAGTCCCGTGTAGCTCTGGCAGTATGGGCGCGGGCGTTATCATGCTGGAAAATGTTGTTCCGGTGACGTGCGAAATGTGGTGTGACGTGGGGTCTGACAGCCTGGTCGATGTAGCGCACCGCTGTGATGCCGCCTCCTCTCCCTGGACCAAGGTTCTGGAACACCACAGAACCCACTCTGTGGTTCAGGCCTATTCCACCCCATACCATGATGCTTGCACCTCCCCATGAGTCTCTTGAGTAACGCTGGCCACGTCGTCGCCATATTCTTGTTCTGCCATCGGCAGTTGATACGCAGTACAGACTCTCATCTGCGTGAAGGGATTCTGTACATGCTGTCGCACAACATGGTGGTCTTGTCGTCTTGTGGTCACTCTTTGGTCTGCCAGTACATGGGCGATCATTTGTGGTGTTGGTGGCCTGGAAACGTTGCTGCAGCCTGTAGATGGTCCGAACGTTGACCTGGAAGTGATTGGCAACGGTTTGTGCAGTGTGGCCAGCTTCAAGTCCTCCTAGCGCCTGGTTCCTCTGAGCTGGCGTGAGTCGCGGCATCCTGCTGACGTTGTAATGTGAATGTTTCAATCAGGTTTGGGGGTGCATTTTATAGGCCTGGTCCTTGTGAACAGCACGTGCAGCATGAATTGCATGAAAAACATGGAGAACACCGTACCATCTCCGCGATCAGGTTGCGTTTTTGAGACCATATCCTGGGTTTGGGAAGGAATGTCTTTGCTCAGGTAAAGTTGGAGATGTTGTCAAACATATACAGTCAAAACATTAAATGTGTTTACAGTTATTCGCTTCTGCGAAGGAAAATTCCAAACAGCCGTTTCTTTTGCTGCTTAGTATATTTGTATATTTTTTCATATTAGATCGAAAAACACCCTGCCCTCACTGGTGGGTAACATCTTTCATGTTTTTAAATGTACAAAACAGAAAACACGCCTGGAAACTACCTTTAATCTTCCCCCAAATAGTAAATATTTCAAAGACTATTTTTGTCTCAATTCACCTGCGCTTTTGGGAGTAAAACAGTGGTTCTTGTGTGTGTGTGTGTGTGTGTGTGTGTGTGTGTGTGTGTGTGTGTGTGTGTGTGTTTGTGTTTGTGTTTGTGTGTGTTTGTGTGTGTGTTTATATTTTTCTCATTATAACAATTTCTATAAAGTGTATATTAATATTAAAATGGGTTATAACATCAAATGATAAATGTTATATTTTAAGAATGTAAACTTGCTAAAAATACAAAATCAATTGTGTTACTCAGAAATCAAAGCTCATGCTCATTGTCTATATCAAGCCCGTTTCTTAACTGGGTGAGTCCACTTGTGAGTAGGGTTGAACTAAAGCAAAGTGTAGGGGTACTGAGAAAACATGCATTGATTAAATGTAGGTGAACTGGGGTGTAGGTGAAATGAGAGTGTAGGAGTTATATTATATATATTATTAATATATTATTGTATATTCAACAATATTCAGTAAACGAAGTGTGGAGGGCGAAGGGGAGGGGCAGTGGGCGTGGGCGTGGGCGTTGGCGTGGGCGTGGGCGTATAAGCATCTTCTGGGTTTGTCGGCGGCCGGGTAGCCTAGTGGTTAAAGTGTTCGCTCGTCACGCCGAAGACCCGGGTTTGATTCCCTACATGGGTACAATATGTGAAGCCCATTTCTGGTGTCCCCCGCCGTGATATTGCTTGAATATTGCTAAAAATGGCGTAAAACTAAACTCACTGACTGACTGACTCACTCTAGGTTAACCAGCACTATGCCCGTAGGAGGTTTGGATGTATCCAGTAAGTGAGTTGGGTTTTAGTGCACTTTTAGCAATATTCAAGCAATATCTGAAATGAGCTTCACACAGTTTGCCCATGTGTGGAATCGAACCCGGGTCTTCTGCGTGACGAACGAAGGCTTCCCCACCTCCCGTGACGCATCAAGCTGCCACTACGTGTGACTTACATACTGCTCCCCTACTTACGTCATGAGCTGCTGGTGATAGCAGCGGAGCCCGCATCAGGTCACAATGAACTGAACATCATCTCTCGTAGGTAGGTTTCACTGGAAAAAAACACACACGACTACTCATCCCTCAAGATGCACAGCGATAGTACAACATCGGCGACTGAAAGGCTCCGGTGATACAGACGCTCCAGTATGAGTGTTTCAGAGGAGTTTTGTCTATCATCCCAACTAGAGTCCTATTCTAACCTAGCAGGTTACCTATTCTATCCAAGCCTAAGATCCATTCTAGTGTACTTGGAGACCTATTCTATCCTAGCTTGAGACCTATTCTATCATCCCAACTAGACACCTATTCTATCCCAACTAGAGACCTATTCTAGCCTAACTATAGACCTATTATATCCTAACTAGATAACTTTTCTATCATCCCCACGCGAGACCTATTCTATCAAATCGAGACATATATGTTATCCAATCTAGATACCCATCCTGTCCCAGCTAGAGACCAGTTCTGTCTCAACACACCCACCCACAGTAATGAAATGAGAACATTGGTGAAAATAGTCGACCCTGAACCGGTCTAACCTGTGAGAACCGAACCGTGCCACCGTCAGACGATGACACGCCAACAGCAACACCTGATCCCTGTTTTAGTCGGGTCTTATGACAAACATAATATAGTGTTGCCTCCAGGATGCCCACAGAGAGCTTCCTTGAAGAAGTGACGGCAGCTGGCTCACTGACAGGAGGATGGAGACGAGGAGCCAACATTCTGAGTGACTCATGGCTCACCGTGTTATGGCGACGGGGATTACACACTGGCGATGTCCTGTGGCTGGTTTGACATGCCTGTGGCTAAGACATCGCATTATCTTCTCTCACATTTCGTGTATCCAGTCACTGTAAAATTAGCCAGAGGAAGCCATGCTGGGCTGGCACGGACGTCTTCATGGCGTGTAGCAAGTAGTGTAAGTGATTTACACAGCTATTAGTTGTGTCATGTTCCCAATGAAATATTTCTATCAACAAACGCATATGGCGGAAAAATCATTTTGATAACGCATTGAATCCGTGCTCAGAATGAAATACACGGCAGATGTAGATTTTTGACATCCAAGTCTTTGCGGGGCGAACAGCCGTCATACATCTGTATGCCTATTGCTGGGTTAAACAAACAAACAAACAAACCTATCACGATGAGAGACACCTTTTATGGGTTTCGCTCATTGTTTATACCTCGAGAGTACATTTACCGTTAACCTTACGAGTTAAAGCTTTACAGGGTTACACCTCCGCCCTGTAACATGTGCGACACGAAACGCATGAAGTTTATGGGTGTGGATATGGTTTGGTTGGTTGGTTAACGGTTAACAGCTATATGCGCAAGTACATAATCGAGACTGGACCGATCAACATCATGAGCATCCATCTACGCAATTGGGATGACATATGCCAATCCCGTTAATCGCCTCTTACGACAAGCATGGGTTGCTGAAGACCAATTCTAACCCGGACCTTCACGGGTCTGTGGATATAGGATACGGCTATATTTGTGTTGTTTTCATATAAAGGTGTATGTTTTCGAACACGTCATACATGTATCAGTTTGTCATGAATATAGCTGTCCCTGAAACCCGATACAATACCCGTAGTTATGAAAAGTATTTTTGCAACAATATTTTATTACAATGATGGAACTGTCTGACAGAAAAGAAACCAATTTTCGGTAGATGACAAACGTTTGTAAAACACAGTGATATACAATTAAAAGAATACATTTCGTTTATCACCAAAACTTTCGATTCGAAAAAATAGTTACTCCAAATTGCAGCAATTGAACAATATTCCTTGATCAATAAGTGTGATCTTTACTGCATTAACAGAAGAACGAGAAAATGAGTAAACATGGTTTTACACCACTCACAGCAATAGTCCAAACTTACATCGATGAATGGCGGACACCCAAACAAATTGTGTTCCCCAGTGTCCGATCGACACGAACAAATGCATTATTTACAAGGCCGGGCCAAGGATTCCTTTAGAAATCAAACATATTTTGATATGACGTCAAAGGTATGTGAACCAATTTTGAGTGAGTGTCGTTTAAGCGATATCTTAGCAATATTACGGTGCGGGACACCAGGAATGGAGCTTCACACATTGTTGCCATGTCTTCGGCGAGGCGAGCGAACCCTTTAACATGCTGGCTAACAGCCCGGCCCTGAACTCATTTTGAAACTAAAGTATGTTTAAAATATGAAGCTTGTTAATATAAATAAAATGAAATGACATATTCCACCACTTGTTGAAACACGAACCATGGTATTTATATTTTTCAGACACACTTGAACATGGAGAGGATCCACCTGGAATCACTGGGAGACATAATCGCCTGTTGGAGGCGATCCATAACGACGCACAGTTAGTCTTAAGGGATACGCGTGTTAATATAAATTTGAATCATAGTTACTGATCTCACAGGGGCCTGTCAAATGCACGTTATACATGAGTTCCAGTCAGGAGAGTATCGATGGTATGATGAGAAGGGCGAGGATGAACAACGGTGCCATTGATTGGATTATCAGGCCCACAGATCGTGTTTCGTGCCATCATATATCACACACGGCTAATCTCACTGAAGCCGAAAATATAACACAATGAATAATGAATCTTCGTGGAGTTTTCCCCCAGGTTGTTGCCATCAATATACAATGACCTTGAATGTATTAAAACAAGCAGGAATGTTTTCGTGTACAAAGTTGTGTTCCCAAGATGTTCAAGTCATGGGTTTGAATCTCGAAACTCGGATGATTTTGAGGATTTAGCATACAAGAAGAGTAACATTTATTCCATCGCGAATCCCCTCTTCCTGATACTCCTTGTGATGATTGCGGGCTTACTTGATCTATGAACATCATACTTTTTGTCTGAACCGGTTGATGAGGGTGTCGTGTTCCCAGTGCTTGTTCTTGTAGCTTGTATCCTCGTACCTCGACGACGTCAATCAAGGGATTGTCTGAACCGGTTGATGAGGGTGTCGTGTTCCCAGTGCTTGTTCTTGTAGCTTGTATCCTCGTACCTCGACGACGTCAATCAAGGGATTGTCTGAACCGGTTGATGAGGGTGTCGTGTTCCCAGTGCTTGTTCTTGTAGCTTGTATCCTCGTACCTCGACGACGTCAATCAAGGGATTGTCTGAACCGGTCGACGACGTCAATCAAGGGATTGTCTGAACCGGTTGATGAGGGTGTCGTGTTCCCAGTGCTTGTTCTTGTAGCTTGTATCCTCGTACCTCGACGACGTCAATCAAGGGATTGTCTGATCCAGACTCCATATGCCGCCATTGAGCTAAAAAACTACTGAATCTGGTATTAGAGAAACAAACTAACCCTAACCCTAAACATACATGTAAGTGCGTGTTGGCGCATTGGAGATGGGTCTCTGAAGTGCAAATGGCCTTAACCCAGACGGTTAACAGCCCTAACACTCAAGAGAAATACGCTAAAAATGTCTAATGTTATATTTTTAGCGGATATTACGATTAATCGTTCCCAGTGGAATTGAGCCTAATATTTTTATAAGCGGATGTCTCGCAAATTTGACCAATTTCTACAAATTGTGGATTATTATTCCATGGGAATTGTATTTGTACTTCTTTTCAACTCAACCCCCTCCAAATGTGAAAGGGCTAAATGATCTAAGCCAGGAGGTCATTTGTTAGAAAATTTAATTTGTGTTGAATGTGGCAGACATTGAGCACGAGCTCGTTTATCTAAACTGTGGCAAGAGATGTGACGTGGCCACGCCATTGTGTCATTATGGCAGGGAATTATTGTTGCAGCAACTACCACGTTCCATCATGCTGCCACTCTGTCGACCAATAAGTCGTATACGAATAACTGATGATACAGGGACGATCGTGTCGCGAGTCGAGGCCAGGAGTTGACGATCTCCTACCTCGTCAGTTGATCCGCCTGTTACTTGTAATTTCTCCAATTGATGGCCAATACTGAGCTAAATTCATTACCATCCCGAGAAGGACCCCTGAGGTTTCCAGCTCTCGTTCCCTGACCAAGCCTGGAACTGTTGCCTGATTATCCGTCGAATGGTGAGGCGATAGTTTTCATCAGGTTGTATTCACAATAAGCTGTTCCCCTAGCCTTGCGTGTCGCATCAACAGAGTCATTTTCAGACATTTATTTGCACATTTTACACCTGGATGATCCAAGAACTGAATATTACTCCCTAGGGTTATCGCCAGAGGCAATGTGTCGTGTGAACCTGGGATGTTTCCGGGTAATGTTCTCGGTTAATGTACGGAAATTGCTTTGTTAGTTCTGGCGATAAAAAGTGGTTTATTAACATTCTGAGTCTTTTTGTATCCTCCATTCCGATTCCGGAACAGACTAGATCCACACGTTCCTCAGAATGAGTGAGCGAGTTGTGTTTTACTCCGCATGGGGTATCTTAGCTTATGCAAGAAATCATTTGATGCGATGCAAACTATTTGTTTGTTATAGTTGCAATCTGCATTATTTTCTTCAAAAACATCTACTCAACACAGGCATGTTTAAAACAGTATGATGAACATTGGTTTCATTTCATTTTGAGCATGTCGAGCCGTGTTTTAACTACTATGTAATTATCTCCCTTAGGTACAGACGTTTTACACCACAGAAAGTGAGCACAGTAGCCTATTCTGACCGGAACCAGGCAATGCCGCATTCCCTTTGTGAGTGAGTGAGTGAGTGTGTTGGGTTTTACGCCGCTTTTAGCAATATTCCAGTAATATCACGGCAGGGGACACCATAAATGGGCTTCACGCATTGTACCCATGTGGGGAATTGAACGTGGGTGTTCGGTGTGACGAGCGATCGCTTTAACCACTAGGTTTCCTCATTCCCTTTGTGATCAACCGGCACCAATGTCATTATCGCGGTAAACACTCTACCAAATGTCATACCTTACGGGATCTACATAACACAGAACTGAACAAGAATCGCCATATCGTAAGGTTTAAGATCAGCAGACCAAAACTATAGCTATAAGAAAGAAAATGTATAATAATATAGAAATTATCCTGTAGACCTTTCGAAAAACTGCAGTAAATATTCAAACAAATGTCATGCTTTTCAGGGCTTTTAAAAATCCAAAATTAAATAAAAATAGCCCAGTAGAACAAATGTGACATGTTATGAAACAATTACTTAAAAAGTTGAATTGCATGTACATTCTATTGAGTTATCCACGAAACTGTATTTCAATTACATATAAGTCCCATAGACTTTCAGAAAGCACTTACAAATAAAGAATCAGGACTATGTTATGGATATATAACTTCTTTTCTGTATAGGCGACGTTTCGACATAGATTCTAATGACGGTGTCAACCACTTGCTTGAAAAACACATTAGATTCTATGTCGAAACGTCACCTACACGCAATAAAGAAGTCGTATATCCATAAAGTTGTCCTCATTCTTCATCTCCTCAACTTCTAGAATGCCAATCAAAGAAGTCAATTACAAATAGACAAAAAGTGATTCAGAATGTGATATCGAAACAGACACATTTAGAAGAAAGAGAAATACTCGATTAAATGCACTATTCGTTCAGTAGTCCTATTTTTATGGTTCACTATAGTTTTGCCACTTGAGCAGTTACTTCCCTTACTTATTGATCTATCAACTATGAGTGTGGTAGACTATTCAGGTCACGGATCTCCCTTTCATTATTAAGACAAACTTTGTAACAAATTTTACGAGTTCCGTTAAAACTGAAATTCAACAACTAACACCATAAGAGGAATGTGTGATTCAAATGATTTGCCACAGACAAGTGTTTCACCAAGAAATCCCATGAACTCACGGACCTTCATCAGAACTATTACAAATAGTGAAATGGTTCAAGAAAAACAACTTACTCAGGCACAGATCGAGAGAGTGTGTGAGTATTGTTTTACGCCACTTTTTGCAATATTCCAGGAATATCACGGCGGGGTGACACCAGAAATGGTCTTCACACATTCTACCCATGTTGGGAATCGACCCCGGGTCTTCGGCGTGACGAGCGACCGCTTTAAGCACTAGGCTACCTCCCACCATTACAAATAAGCCACGGAAGCCAGAAAAAGATGCAGTCTTTAGATGATGGTGAAAATCACGAGCATGGGTATGGTCTGACAAACATGAGATCGTGAGAGCGAAACTTGAGTTCGAGCCCACGATTCGTAAGATGCTGGTGCACAAAGGGGACGTAACTCTGTATTGCCGAGGACTTTGCAAGAAATGCCGAGTAATGGACATTAGTGCTTACATTGTGTTGCCTGGCTAACAGACATTTTACTATGGCGGTTCATGGTGTCAGTCACTGGTTTTTCTGGCCCAGATTCGGTTGTATACTCACTGCCTTGACGTAGCTGAAACATTGGCTCCGTCACTCGTTGTCCTCCTAGGTTAGGACGGTTACTAACCAAACCGTCGATAAGACAACCATTGCATGAAGGCCTAAACAGTGAAATTTCATTACAGTCCTAACCTCGTCACTGTGGAAACTCAATTATAAGGACGTTTCAAATGCGAAGAAATTCAGAAATTCAATAATGTACAATTAATGGTGCTCGGCTGAGAAGCCATCCATACTGCATACCATGGATACCGTATCTTCAGATCAGCGCGTTCACCCCGTACTTCTACTGAAATGAACCATACATTCTTAGTTACATTTTGTGATATTCTGAGATTCTGTTTCAACGAGTAATCACATCAATGATGAATTACTTGCATTAAAAAGTAAAGAAAACTAAAGATAATTCCGAAACTCTATACCATTTAGCAACATATCCAAGAGATACGGTTTCTGGTAGCTTCAACTATGGCGCCAGTGTAATCCACATGCCCTTGAGGAAATGTGAAATCGTTGATTGGCGGTGAAATGTGCATACTCTGATATCAACATGCAAACCACAAACAAATTATCCCTAAACAATAATTAACGACGTGGCCTGTCAACTGTCTTCTTGAAATTGACATGCCATTGAAATAAACTCTGTCAAAAAAGAAACGCAACCCCTGTATTTTAGAGATTTTGATCTGAAGTTTTAGGACGACACGGCATTTTTATTATTTAAGACAGAAGTCTGAAATTTGGCAGAATAATAACCCAGATGGGCATGTTTAAAATTGTCATTTCAAAAGTCATCTCACAGACACCAGTTTGTCACCAGGGGGGCGTCTTTCTCAGTATCTCGTATGAGCACGACGCGCTGCAATCACTGCACGGCATCTCCTTGGACAAGAACGGATAAGACGCCGGATTCTTTCCTGGGGAATGGCTCTCACTCCTCCTGCAGTGCAACGGCGAGCTGTTGCAGCGTCTGTAGGCGGCGGCTGACGTTGACGTACGCGTCGATCCAGAGTATCCCACAGGTGTTCAATAGGGTTGAGGTCTGGTGATTTAGAGGGTCATGGCAAGACATTGACGTTGGAATTCTGCAGAAAGTTCATTGTTGCACGTGCAGTATGAGGCCGGGCGTTGTCCGTACTTCTACTGAAATGAAACCATACATTCTTGGTTACATTTTGTGATATTCTGAGATTCTGTTTCAACGAGTAATCACATCAATGATGAATTACTTGCATTAAAAAGTAAAGAAAACTAAAGATAATTCCGAAACTCTATACCATTTAGCAACATATCAAAGAGATGCAGCGGTTTCTGGTAGCTTCAACTATGGCGCCAGTGTGAAATCACATGCCCTTGAGGAAATGTGAAATCGTTGATTGGCGGTGAAATGTGCATACTCTGATATCAACATGCAAACCACAAACAAATTATCCCTAAACAATAATTAACGACGTGGCCTGTCAACTGTCTTCCTTTGAAATTGACATGCCATTGAAATAAACTCTGTCAAAAAGAAACGCAACCCCTGTATTTTAGAGATTTTTGATCTGAAGTTTTTTAGGACGACACGCATTTTATTATTTAAGACAGAAGTCTGAAATTTGGCAGAATACTGCAACCCAGATGGGCATGTTTAAAATTGTCATTTCCAAAAGTCATCTCACAGACACCAGTTTGTCACCAGGGGCGTCTTTCTCAGTATCTCGTATGAGCACGACGCGCTGCAATCACTGCACGGCATCTCCTTGGACAAGAACGGATAAGACGCCGGATTCTTTCCTGGGAATGGCTCTCCACTCCTCCTGCAGTGCAACGGCGAGCTGTTGCAGCGTCTGTGGCGGCGGCTGACGTTGACGTACGCGTCGATCAGAGTATCCCACAGGTGCGTTCAATAGGGTTGAGGTCTGGTGATTTAGAGGGTCATGGCAAGAAGACATTGACGTTGGAATTCTGCAGAAGTTCATTGTTGCGCGTGCAGTATGAGGCCGGGCGTTGTCCCGTTAGAAAAATCTGTGTCTGTTGGTCAATAATCAGGAGAAGGTGAAGCTCTAACACGTGGATTCGATGTAACGTTGGGCTGTCAGGTTCCTGGAACGATCGCAAGTCTGATTTCTGGTTGTATGAGATGGTTCCCCAAACCATGACGCTTTCTCCGCCAAATCTGTCCACCTGTCGGACGCAGATGGAGCGCAAAACGTTTATGACGTCTCCCTATACAGACGCTGTCTTCCGTCGTGACGTTGCAAAAGAAAACGTGATTCATCAGAAAACCAGATTCGCCTCCAGTTTTGTAAAGTCCGTATCCTTACGTTGTTGCAACACCTGAGTCGTCGGCGTCGATGTAGGGGGCGTAGTACAGGTCCAACAACTTTGGTCTACAGGCACGTAAACCCGCTTCTTTCAGACGGTTCCTAATCGTTTGAGCTGACACTCTCCTCAAACCTGGTATTTGTGTGGCAGTCACGTTTGGTAGGGCATGCCGATTACGCAGGTGATGGACCCGATATGTTCCGATCTTGAAGGGGTCGTGATTCTTGGCCTTCCACTTCTCGGGCGATCGTTGGTCAAATTGAAGTTGTTGTAGCGGCTCCAAAGTCGGGATATCGTTGTTTTGTGAACATTTGGTGCCGTGCAACGGTTCAAAATCCTTCTCCGGCTTGAACACGACCAATGGCGATATTTCGGTCGGCAGCACCTCAATCGTGGCATTTTAACACAGCTTTTCGTGTGCGACAAATGAATGAATATAATGCGGAAGCATATGGGCTTTTATACACCCTACATTAACTGCCATTTTCATGATTTGCATGTGGTTTTGTGCAGAAGTCACCATGAGGTCATTTCATGCGTTGTGACGGAATAAGCAATAAAATACACTTATGCGTACAAATGCAGTTGTTTGGATGGTAATCTTCATTCATTACGTGTATCATTTCAATACATTCGAATAACATTTAGTTTGGAAGCAATAACTTCATTCAAACGAATTTTTCATATCTGAGGACAGGGGTTGCGTTTCTTTTTTGACAGAGTTTAGATAGGATTGACGGATGCGACCTATGCCTGACCCCTAAGTTATACTTGGTCCACGCAAGACGATCTCACTCAAGACTCGAATCTGATTATCTATCTGGTATTTATTACTCGAATTCCACGTGCCTTGGTTGAGTTACGTGTTAATCAATTTTGACAAACAGGCTGTCAGCGTGATGTTATTAACAAAATACAAATGGTTTTCACACTGCCAATATTCATGTGTTTGTGAACCTGATAACGATGATGTAGTGTGCTTTATTACAAAATGAAAATAGGAGAAATTGATCAACAGTTTTGTATCAGTTTCAACACATATCGCGGAGCCGTGGTAGAACAGTGGTTTAAAGCGTTTTACTCGTCACGCCGAAGACTCCGGTTCGATTCTTCACATGAGTACAAAACAGTTCTAAATATTTGTTATTGCTAAACATCTCACTCGCTCTACTCACTCCACGCCACTGGAGCATCGATGTATCCAATTTACGATAAGGCACGATGTATACTCTGGCCCCAGTCTGTCCTGGAATGTACCGGATTATTTAACTCCGTTTGTTTATATTATGTACGTATTTTGAGGGCCTTAGCATCCGTCACACCGTGGTATTCTATATGAACATGTAGGGATTCCAGGACCCCTTTATTTCCTGTACACCTGATAACAGAAGCCATTTTCACATTTTTAACAAGAAACATATTTTCGAGTTAGCAGATATATGCAAAAGGAAAAGGTTTGTTTTGTTTATTTGTTGTTTAACGCCGTATTTAGCAATATATTCCAGCTATATGACAAACAGTCTGTAACAATAAGGGTCCTTTTTGTAAAGTTGTTTCAGTCTGTCATTTAAGGCCCATACCACAGCCATTTGTTGTGTGTCTAATTGAGCTTTTTATTTATATTGATGTGTTAGCATGCATCAGTCTTAGATCCATGTATTTAAAATTGTTGGTTTATACAAAGGTTGTGAATAAGCAGACAAAATGACTTTTTTTCTAATCATTCTTTCAATCTTTACATAGGAGGCCAAACACCTGTGATGAGAAGATTGGTCAAATTTGAAGATTTGGGTCAGGATTACTTTCCACGGGTATGTTCATTAAATTCAATAGAGACGTCAGTATTAACTTTACGTTGTCAATGTGACACTGCTGCTCTGCAGGTATTTTTAATTTTTAACTGGCAGGGACAGGTGGAGCAAATCTGATTTCTGGCCTTGGGTAAGTTTGGAGGCATTGTGGGTTTATGAGAATGTTTTTGTTTTGTATCAGAGGGAGAATATAGTTTTACAAGTAAATAATGATGTATTTCATTTCTAGGAGCAGAAAAGACACCACCATTTCTCAGTCAGACAGCTGTTGACACTGCAACCCAAGGTATTACTTTTAGTGCTATTGCACAATAGACATGTGTCAAAATCATGTACGGAATATTTTCATCACTGATTGTACTCAATCTGTAAAGTGATAGCAATGTTTACAAATGCACTGACCCATGACGAACTGGTTTAAGATTGGTCTTCACCAACCCATGCATGTCAGTAGGCGATTGTGTAGTCAGGTTTGCTGACCTACTTGACAGCCGAATATAATGCTCAATCACTAGATTTCTGGTTCTGTGTCATATAGCTTGAATATTATGGAGCGTGGCGAAACAAACCAAACAATAAATTTCTGTTTAATGTTGTATTTCAGTGGCACCATTTTCACGTGAGGAACCATATTCTGACAGACGGCCCTTTAGATCTGGTCCAAGAGAGTGCACAATTTATCCTCTCTAATGGTTATTCAATTGTTCTATTGTTTGAGGATGAAGCACATAAAATAAGAAATTCATCTGTGAATGTGTTATGAGGAATGCATAATCCCTAAAATCTTCAGTGTTTACACTGCATTATTGCTAACTGTTCCACCAACCTGGCTACAAACATGTTTGTAAATAAATAAAAATATCCTTGAAGTGCATGAAGAAACTGTCTTTTGAAGTTATCCACCAATTGAGATTGTCGTTTTGGAGGAAGACCCAAACCAAACAGAGCCGCTTCATCAACAGTCATTTGAGAGCAGTGTTCAGATATCAGGAACAAAGACTGTCAGATGTTCTCTTCACCCTTGAAGGCCATGAAGTTTGTAGTGTTTGTTGGTGTACTGTATTCAAGATCAGTAAAACCAGGTAAGTTAGGCATAATTGTTGAGGTAATCTTGTAAAGGTGAAGAAAAGACAGATATTTTGTAAATTTCTTTCAGAAGTGGGTTTACGGAATCTTTTTTCATGTAATTTGTGTATGTAGGGATTTTGTTAAGTACAATGTTGTGATATATAATGAAATATATGTTTAGATTTTTTCATCATGGGAGAGCTGTGAAGGACTGTCTACCACAAAAGGTTGATCAAAGATCTGATAAGAACTATGATTCCCTGAAGTACCTGGAGGCAAAAGTGTGGCCGGATCAGTATTTCAAAAGGTTGGTTTGCATGTACATTTCTAAAGCATCATAATATCATCTTTGTTAATTTTTGTGGTTATTCTTTGTATGACACAGCATCTAATGTCTGAATATACTTATGTTGATAGCTTTGTTTTCACATCAGTGCAAACTGTCTAAGACAGCTCCTGTTCTTCCTTTGCCCCATCCATTTCCAAGGGTCTTGAGTAATCCGCTGCTTGTCTCTGTCCTTGAAATCACAGTGTGCAATCACTGATCAATGTAGACAGACAAAATACAGACATGGAGACCACATGCCGCACAAGACTTAAATCCAGCGGCCATCTTGCCTTACAAAGAGGCAAATCTTTGACGCCTATGTGGAAGACAACAATGATCAGGGCAAGCCGGTGATTGGGTATAGCCGTTTTAAGGAGCTCTGGAGAGAGTTCTTCTCATCCGTGAAAATACTGAAGGTAAGTAGGGTATACCAAGTACTAAGTTGTCAACATGTATCTATACTGTATATTTCATGTTACTACAATTATATAAACTACTGTGATACTCCTTTAAGTTTTCAGTACCTAAAACGTACAGTGTTCTCACAGCTTGAAAGATGCCATTGACATGTGTTATGAATAAATACTAAATCATGATGTTGAAATTGTTTACTTCTTGTTCCAGTCAAAGGATTTCACACAATGCTCTCTGTGCATCTTGTATAGAGATGCCCTACAAAGAAAGAACTTGGCAAAGGAAGAAGTCAAGGCCTTGAAAGAAGCAAAACAGGGACACTTAGCTTTGCAAAGGTTTGTTATTTCTGTAATAATGAATGAAGTTAATGAAAATGCAGTTTGAGAAATGGATTTTGCATCACGAGATATTAAACATGAGGAAATAATATTAGCAACTCACAAAAGGGCCACTCACTGCTTTGTGGTTGTTTACAGGTTCAATGTATGTATGTATGTATGTATGTATGTATGTATGTATGTATGTATGTATGTTGTAAATGTGTTGTATGTTTGTAGTGCTACTTCGAGATATTTTAAATGTTTTGTGTTTGCAGGCTACTTCACGAGAAATATTACAAACATGGGGACAAGGCAAAGAGGTCACCATCTAAGTATGTGTCCCTCATCATTGACAACATGGACCAAAACAAGACAAACCTTCCTGTATTTCCAGAACAATCAAAGGTACACATGTGTGATGATTACATATTGAATCGCAGGCTCCTTGAACCATTGAACAGTTGACACTCATATTTCAAAAGCTGAATATAATGAATTTGTCCTAATTCATGTACTTATCGTGTGTAATGACTGTTGATAGTGAAGATACTAGTTTTTGACAGGCATTAATTAAAATACAATAATCTTCAAACATTTCAGATTGATGGCAGCCTGGCACATGTCAAGCACCACGTGACAGGTGTTGTCGATCATGGAAACCGAACAACCCATGCTGTTGTCTGGAATACATGTATTCCAGGCGATGCAAATGTAACTTGTACAGTGCTTCTGTATGTCCTCAGTAGAATTCCACAGGTAACACTACTATATATATTCAATATGAGTCATTGCCTAATTTATCACGAAACATTTGTTTCAAATTTGTTCCTGCACAAATGCTATGAAATAGTACTTAATTCATTTACTAAAAACTACTATTTCAGCTGAACCATGGGCATCTACCAGAAACGCTGTATTTACAAGCGGACAATTCACCAAAAGATAACAAGAACAAGACTGTACTGTAGTTTTGGGCATTGTTAGTCAAATTGGAAATCTTCAAAAAGGTATGTGTTCTTTTTGCAACATATTTACATATACATTGTGGGAATGCATGCAATAGAGGTCATTAAGATGATCTTTAACATTCTTTATTAGAATCTCAGGATATTCAAATAATCCAATAATTGAATGTGTAATTTAATAGTGATACTCTTTTCCAGGTGAAACTGTCATTTCTCATGGTGGGCCACACTCATGAAGATGTGGACCAGCTGTTCAGCATGTTTGCAAGGGAGCTGAGACAGAAACCTGCTGCAACACGTGATGCTCTCCTGCAAGTCTTTGCCAGCAGTAACGACCCAAAGCCCACTGCTACTGTACTTGATGGTGTTTGAGACATGAGGCAGTTGTTTGTCAACTGTGATTCACCTAAAGGACACAAGGAGGCACATGTGTTTGTGTTCAGAATGGAGGGGTCCTCAGTCTCCATGCTTTATAAAGATTGGCCACTGAAAAGTGAAACCTACAGAAAGGTGTCATTAGATTTCAAGGTTGACCTGTCAACACTCACACCTGTCACTCTGGACAAGGAAAAGGTAGATGACACATGTAAAGCCATGGGGAGAGACTTGGCCAAATGGGTGTCATCTACCAGGCTGTCTGAAGAGGAAGGCTTGTGGTGGGTGTCCTACATTAAAAAGATGGGGGACATTCACACACCGGCCATCAAGCAGTCCGACTTCAATCCCATCATGCCTGCCCCAAGGGAAGAGAACACCCTCCCAATAAATGTACAAGAGGCAATAGAGCGAAGCAATGAAAAAATGCAGAAGCAATCAAAGGTATTTTCATTGAGTTCCAATTGTTAATAAAAAATTATATTGTCATCTGTTATACAGCGTTAGAGAGCATTTAATGTATAAAACATCCAGACATCAAGATGAATACCGATTTAAGCTTTTACTGTTTTTCGCATGTCTTTGTATGTCAATTCTTATTATCCTTTCATTTTCATTTTCAGGTATCACTTACAAAGCACAGAAGACAAACCTCAGCGGAACTCTGAGATGGTGGCCTGATTGTAACACTGATGTAAATATGTATATGCGATGTATATATATGCACTGAACATTTTTCTTTGTATAATCACAAGCTAAATTTGCTTTTGCCTCACTGTCAAGCACAAGTTAAATTGAAGTAGATTTTGGAAACGATTTGGACTTTAGTCTCAAAAAGGGGGGTGGGTTTCGTTTCCAGGTCACAAGTCGAAAACCTTTCAATATCTTTCAGCAGAACTTAGCAGATGTATGAGACATATCCCAAAGTGGTGCCTTTAGCCATTTGCAGATTTTTGGCATTTTTAATTTTCCTGGTTTCCAAGGAAACGATTCAGACTTAGTTTCATAAGGGAGGGGTGGGTTTCAACTTGAAAACATTTCATCTTCTTTCTACAAGACTTGGCAGACATATCAAACAGATCTTGAAGTGGTGCCTTTTGCTATTTGCAGATTTTTGGCATTTATATTTTTCATGATTTCCATGGAAGCGATTTGGACTTAGTCTAAAAAATCAAGTTGGACTTTAAGTAACTGCCAGATGATTTGTTCTTTCAAATATGTGGGGGCCGGGGATTTGTCATCTTCTGATGGTTCTTGTTGGAACTGTTGTTAAGTCTGATATTGATTATTCTCCTTGTAAAAATCCCTGTCTAGGTAACAATATGTAAAAAACATAATGGTCCCCTATCATGGTTAGAAAATTCCTTCTTTTCTTGGAATTGTCATGTGTTTTGATGTACTTATTGATAAAATTGTGTTATAATTGAGGTATAAGTTGAATATGTGATTGATGTAATGGTTTGAATGCAACTCTGAAAAACTAATTATCACAAAAAGTTATTTAGTGTTAAGATATAAACATCTCATAGGTCTCTCTTGTAACACAGTATTGTCAAGCTTGTCACATGATACAATTCTACTTTCATACATTTTACTTTTGATGACATTAAACATTTGCTATAATCTTTTCTTTGGATATTCAGATCGAAAATAATGATGAAATAACTGAGAAATTTGCGTTGGTTGAAACGTATTTGGAAGATGTCACAATAATACCGACATCTGCACAAGAAATCTTTGTAGTTTTTATGTATGTCCCTCACCTACGATATATAAGTTTCATTATTTACATGTTATTCTTGTTATAGTTTGTCAAAGTTTTAAATTTTTGTTCTTTTGTTACAACCAGACTGCCATAAAGAAAAGCAAATAACCAAAGTGTATGTTTTTGTGTTTGGAATATATATATATATTTTTATATGTACAGCATGTGTAACTGTAATGTGGTCTATGGCATTTATGAAACAATACATGCAGTTATGTTATATGACCTTGTTTGTGTTATTTTCCCACTGTCTGATGTTAAATCTGCTTTCTATGATAGTATATCTCATCTTGATTGAATTGTTGGATTTCACCAAGTATTCTTATATTTGGCTGGCCTCATTAAAAGGCTGTTACATTTTTTAAAGTCACATTTACTTGCACACTGCAAATTAGATAATTTCAAAGTAAAATCTGACAAAGAGCAATTCATTTAGACAATTTTAATGTGTGCAGGTGTACAAATAATGAAGGCTCTGCTTAATATGGTTTCAAGGATTATGCATCTGCCATATACAATTCAGTGCTCCTCTGTCCAGTTAGGGCACTTATAGAAGCAACAGAGGCACATATACCATATTATAAATCTTTTCTGCCAGAAATTTCTGCAGAAAAAAAAATTCTGCCAGAAATTTCTGCAGGAAAAAAAAAAAATTCTGCCAGAAATTTCTGCAGAAATGCATTTTCAGAGCCAATTTGTGAGCTTATGAAAACATGAACACACTTGCACATTATATTTTTGATTCATCTCCTTGAGATCTTTCCAATGATATAAAAAAATGTTTTTGTAGCATGCTTCCTTCTGGGTGTCAAGTTAGGACTGGCTGGCCATTCCTAAGTTGTCCCGCCATTATCGCGGTAAACACTCTACCAAATGTCATACCTTACGGGATCTACATATCACAGAACTGGACAAGAATCGCCATATCGTAAGGTTAAAGATCAGCAGACCAAAACTATAGCTATAAGAAAGAAAATGTATAATAATATAGAAATTATCCTGTAGACCTTTCGAAAAACTGCAGTAAATATTCAAACAAATGTCATGCTTTTCAGGGCTTTTAAAAATCCAAAATTAAATAAAAATAGCCCAGTAGAACAAATGTGACATGTTATGAAACAATTACTTAAAAAGTTGAATTGCATGTACATTATATTGAGTTATCCACGAAACTGTATTTCAATTACATATAAATCCAATAGACTTTCAGAAAGCACTTACAAATAAAGAATCAGGACTATGTTATGGATATATAACTTCTTTTCTGTATAGGCGACGTTTCGACATAGATTCTAATGACGGTGTCAACCACTTGCTTGAAAAACACATTAGATTCTATGTCGAAACGTCACCTACACGCAATAAAGAAGTCGTATATCCATAAAGTTGTCCTCATTCTTCATCTCCTCAACTTCTAGAATGCCAATCAAAGAAGTCAATTACAAATAGACAAAAAGTGATTCAGAATGTGATATCGAAACAGACACATTTAGAAGAAAGAGAAATACTCGATTAAATGCACTATTCGTTCAGTAGTCCTATTTTTATGGTTCACTATAGTTTTGCCACTTGAGCAGTTACTTCCCTTACTTACTGATCTATCAACTATAAGTGTGGTAGACTATTCAGGTCACGGATCTCCCTTTCATTATTAAGACAAACTTTGTAACAAATTTTACGAGTTCCGTTAAAACTGAAATTCAACAACTAACACCATAAGAGGAATGTGTGATTCAAATGATTTGCCACAGACAAGTGTTTCACCAAGAAATCCCATGAACTCACGGACCTTCATCAGAACTATTACAAATAGTGAAATGTTTCAAGAAAAACAACTTACTCAGGCACAGATCGAGAGAGTGTGTGAGTATGGTTTTACGCCACTTTTTGCAATATTCCAGGAATATCACGGCGGGGTGACACCAGAAATGGTCTTCACACATTCTACCCATGTTGGGAATCGACCCCGGGTCTTCGGCGTGACGAGCGACCGCTTTAAGCACTAGGCTACCTTCCCACCATTACAAATAAGCCACGGAAGCCAGAAAAAGATGCAGTCTTTAGATGATGGTGAAAATCACGAGCATGGGTATGGTCTGACAAACATGAGATCGTGAGAGCGAAACTTGAGTTCGAGCCCACGATTCGTAAGATGCTGGTGCACAAAGGGGACGTAATTCTGTATTGCCGAGGACTTTGCAAGAAATGCCGAGTAATGGACATTAGTGCTTACATTGTGTTGCCTGGCTAATAGACATTTTACTATGGCGGTTCATGGTGTCAGTCACTGGTTTTTCTGGCCCAGATTCGGTTGTATACTCACTGCCTTGACGTAGCTGAAACATTGGCTCCGTCACTCGTTGTCCTCCTAGGTTAGGACGGTTACTAACCAAACCGTCGATAAGACAACCATTGCATGAAGGCCTAAACAGTGAAATTTCATTACAGTCCTAACCTCGTCACTGTGGAAACTCAATTATAAGGACGTTTCAAATGCGAAGAAATTCAGAAATTCAATAATGTACAATTAATGGTGCTCGGCTGAGAAGCCATCCATACTGCATACCATGGATACCGTATCTTCAGATCAGCGCGTTCACCCCGTACTTCTACTGAAATGAACCATACATTCTTAGTTTCATTTTGTGATATTCTGAGATTCTGTTTCAACGAGTAATCACATCAATGATGAATTACTTGCATTAAAAAGTAAAGAAAACTGAACATAATTCCGAAACTCTATACCATTTAGCAACATATCCAGGAGATACGGTTTCTGGTAGCTTCAACTATGGCGCCGGTGTAATCCACATGTCCTTGAGGAAATGTGAAACCATTGATTGGCGGTGAAATGTGCATACTCTGATATCAACATGCAAACCACAAACAAATTATCCCTAAACAATAATTAACGACGAGGCCTGTCAACTGTCTTCTTGAAATTGACATGCCATTGAAATAGATAGGATTGACGGATGCGGCCTATGCCTGACCCTAAGTTATACTTGGTCCACGCAAGACGATCTCACTCAAGACTCGAATCTGATTAGGTACCTGGTATTTATTACTCGAATTCCACGTGCCTTGGTTGAGTTACGTGTTAATCAATTTTGACAAACTGACTGTCAGCGTGATGTTATTAACAAAATACAAATGGCTTTCACACTGCCAATATTCATGTGTTTGTGAACCTGATAACGATGATGTAGTGTGTTTATTACAAATGAAAATAGGAGAAATGATCAGTTTTGTATCAGTTTCAACACATATCGCGGAGCCGTGGGGTAGAACAGTGGTTTAAAGCGTTTACTCGTCACGCCGAAGATCGGGGTTCGATTCTTCACATGAGTACAAAACAGTTCTAAATATTTTATTGCTAAACATCTCACTCACTCACTCACTCCACGCCACTGGAGCACGATGTATCAGGTCACGATGGGGCACGATGTATACTCTGTCCTGGAATGTAATCGGATTATTTAACTCCGTTTGTTTATATTATGTACGTATTTTGAGGGCCTTAAAGTATCCGTCACACCGTGGTATTCTATATGAACATGTAGGGATTCCAGGACCCCTTTATTTTCTGTACACACTCGATAACAGAAGCCATTTTCACATTTTTTTAACAAGAAACATATTTTCGAGTTAGAGATATATGCAAGGAAAAGGTTTGTTTTTGTTTATTTGTTGTTTAACGCCGTATTTAGCAATATTCCAGCTATATGACGGCGGCCTGTAAGTAATCTAGCCTGAACCAGACAATCCAGTGATCAACAGCGTGAGCATCGATCTACGCAGACGTGTGTCAACCAAGTGAGCGAGCCTGACCACCCGATCCCGTTAGTCACCTCTTACAACAAGCATGGGTTACTGAAGACCGATTCTAACCCGGATCTTCACGGATCTTCACTGAAATAAATGATTGTAATAAGTATTAAAAGCATTCAGACAGCCGAGTCTCAGCCACAAAATCAAGTTTATAATATCATTTATCTTCCATTATAAACACATGACGCCATTTTCCAGTAAATACTGAGAACGTATGACGTCAACTCTCATCTACAATAAAAAAAGTACATGACATCTCCCATGTACAATTATGAGAGACGTATGAAGTCATTTCCCATCTTAGACCCTAGATGCATGATTGTGCTATTATAACTGCCTTCTATTTCCAGGCCTTTTAAAAGTCTCACGTTTGTTCTCTTCACAGACCGATGAGTGATACTTAAGCCGTGCAAGATCTACGACTAAACTATGCAAAGAGCAAGATGTAAGGCCAGTAGTTTTTGATCTAAAGAGGAAATTGAGAATAATTGGAGAGAGGACTTGACAGATGAAAGGAACAACGACACTACTGACAGATGACACAGGCAGCTTCTGACAGACATATGACAGATAGAACGATACTCTTAAAGGAAATATGATTATAGAACACTTCTAACGTAATCTTGCAGTCTTCTTGCATGTTGAACAGGGCCGCCCGCTTCATGAAATACATCCTATGATGTGTATCGTGAAGTTCAGAAAGGCTTTATGTGTGCATGGTTGTTTGTTTGTTATATAATGTTTCACTTTGATTATCCACGTTACATACTCTTCGCTGACTTCAAATATCTACATCAGTGCATCAAATGGGAGCTTTTTCATACACACCAACCCGACTCCGTCAACTCAAAAGGGAGATAAATCTCTAACTCACTTAACACGCTAACCACAAACAAATGCAATTCGGTATGGGGTACAAAATGAAAGCCAATCACAATGATTTTCTTCTTTGAATGGGCATTTTAGAAGTTGAGAAATATAATATAAACAAACTTTATGGATAACAACTTTTCTATTTTATCAAAATATAGATTGAAGTTGTTTCCATGAACTGTGGTTAATTATCTTACCACTAATAGATCGGAAGCTGCGCAGGAAGAAGCAACCGCGAGTCCATAACCACTCTGGCAGTCCTTGTGTAACAGTTGGTGAGGAAATCAAAAAAAATCGCTGACACATCCTCCATACTAAAGACGATCGCTGTTTGTCGAGTTGATATCTTCTTTTTCATAAAGGAACTATGTTTTGTGGTTTCTTTTCTCTTTTTGCCCTTCCAATCATTGATTAGATTGAATCATCGATTAGATCTTTGGTCTCTGAGCCATATTGTGATTACCATCTTTAACACCCATCCACCACATCAGCTTCCTTTCCGTTATAAGACTATAATGATCAGAGAAACATCCAGGTCATTTACTTCAATAATTTCTTGGCGCTTTGAGTGCAATTGTTGTTATACCTGTAAGTAATAGTCCTTCTTTGAGTGGCATTATAGAAGTTGTGAAGTACAAGAAAAACAAACTTTATGGATAGCAACTTCTTTTATTTTGTGAGTGCGACGTTTCGGTACAGATTCTTGCTTGACAACAGTACGAGAATCTATACCGAAACGTCGCACTCACAAAATAAAAGAAGTTGCTATCCATAAAGTTTGCCTATCTAAGATTTTTACAAATCCTTCTTTATGGCTCCGAGATATGGGGAACATTATACAATGAAACAGTTGAAAAGGTCCATACCTCTTTCCTTAAACGATTTATATCTGTTGGGAAACTTGCATCAAACAAAGCAATATTGGGTGAAACAGGTCGCTGCAGTGTGTTTGTGTATACCAGAATGAGAGTAATCAAATACTGGTTGAAACTACTACGAATGGACTCCTCTAGATATCCAAGGCAGAGCTATCTTCTTCTCAAATCTTTAGACGATAATGGAAGACATAACTGGGTGTCAGAGGTTAGATCTCTGCTCTTTCAACAGGTTTCGCATGGACTTGGTTATCACAACAAGTTGGTGACGAGAAGTTATTTATCAGCACTTTCATACAAAGGTTACAGGATATCTTTATCCAGGATTGGCATTTGTCTATTTCTACCTCAAGTTATCTGTCATTATACTCTGGATTTAAAACTGATTTTAACACAGAAACATATATTACTTGTCTCTAAGACAAGTCTTTGGTACGTGCATTCTGTAAATTCAGAATAGCATTGAACAATCTGAAGGTAAATGCATACAGGAAGGAGAAACAACAGTACGACTATACCATCTGCTGTGAACATTGCATGGATCTCAACATCGAAAATGGAAGTTCACATACTATTTTCCTGTCCAAAATATTCTGCACTTCGAATGAAATATTTACCTTGGTTAACTTCTGTTGTGCCAAACAAATGTAACTTCATCAAACGTATTTCTTCACAAAATCCACAAACAATCAAATTACTATCATTATATTTGAAGCATGTATTTAATGCACGCCGTTCTTAATTATAAGTTTTGTTTATTATATCACATCCACGTGACAAAATATAATATTCTGCTGTAATTGTACCCTAGGTCATAAGGCCTGTAGTATTGAATAAACTAGTCTGAGTCTGAGTCTGAGTCTATCTATTAGTGAAATATTTATTCTAAAACTTTGCTCTGGCTGGCAATGAAACCTTTATACATGTATTCGCAAAGATTAACATGTATTCGACAATTGAAAAACGCGAACAAGTTGAGACATGTAGTCACATTACTACTTCCAGAAACTTTCACATGAAAGTGCAATTTCAATCAGCCGAACAACATAAAGAAAGTCAGACATCAAAGATTCGGCGTCATCTTCGGAATTATTCGTCTGAAATGTCATGTAAATTCCAAAACCCAGTTCGTTTTTACTTGAACGTATTAGGTTCAGCTTACTTTTGGGTTCGGAATGGATCACATCTCACATGCGGTTGATTATTTCATTCGATACTGCAAGTTTGTAAGACCGAAAAAAAAGATGATTAGTTATATATACAATAAAATAATATGGACAGCAGTTTTCAAACCATCCCAAACCGTCCCAAAACCACCCCCTTGTACAAACGAGGCACGATATAACTCCACGCTGGCTCGTTATGCAGATAAGCCTCCCCTTGGTATTAAATCACTGTCGGGCGCTACATAACAGTTCATTTCTCTTGAAAGACATTTGCATTTACTGTCACGTCTGGGCGTTTGCATGGTGTCTTGCCATCGCGCTTGAAGACCTATGAATATCCACCAAGGTCCTCTATCATTGATTTTACTCTTTTGGCGTAATGTGAAAATTGTCTTCTTAAAGTGATTATGCAAAGAACATGCTATGTAACCATCACTAAATCGCGGGGCATTCATGGAAGAGGAGCGTCCATTTCTAGCGATTCATTTGTTCCGGGAATTTCATTAGAGATCTAATCAGGCTGGACGACCGGCCTACAAATACAGCTAACGTCTTGCAAATTAAATGCAGACGAAGAACCAACTTGATGTAGTGTGTTTATTACAAATGAAAATAGGAGAAATGATCAGTTTTGTATCAGTTTCAACACATATCGCGGAGCCGTGGGGTAGAACAGTGGTTTAAAGCGTTTACTCGTCACGCCGAAGATCGGGGTTCGATTCTTCACATGAGTACAAAACAGTTCTAAATATTTTATTGCTAAACATCTCACTCACTCACTCACTCCACGCCACTGGAGCACGATGTATCAGGTCACGATGGGGCACGATGTATACTCGGGCCCCAGTCTGTCCTGGAATGTAATTGGATTATTTAACTCCGTTTGTTTATATTATGTACGTATTTTGAGGGCCTTAAAGTATCCGTCACACCGTGGTATTCTATATGAACATGTAGGGATTCCAGGACCCCTTTATTTTCTGTACACACTCGATAACAGAAGCCATTTTCACATTTTTTTAACAAGAAACATATTTTCGAGTTAGAGATATATGCAAGGAAAAGGTTTGTTTTTGTTTATTTGTTGTTTAACGCCGTATTTAGCAATATTCCAGCTATATGACGGCGGCCTGTAAGTAATCTAGCCTGAACCAGACAATCCAGTGATCAACAGCGTGAGCATCGATCTACGCAGACGTGTGTCAACCAAGTGAGCGAGCCTGACCACCCGATCCCGTTAGTCACCTCTTACAACAAGCATGGGTTACTGAAGACCGATTCTAACCCGGATCTTCACTGAAATAAATGATTGTAATAAGTATTAAAAGCATTCAGACAGCCGAGTGTCTGATAACGTGGTAAATCTCAGCCACAAAATCAAGTTTATAATATCATTTATCTTCCATTATAAACACATGACGCCATTTTCCAGTAAATACTGAGAACGTATGACGTCAACTCTCATCTACAATAAAAAAAGTACATGACATCTCCCATGTACAATTATGAGAGACGTATGAAGTCATTTCCCATCTTAGACCCTAGATGCATGATTGTGCTATTATAACTGCCTTCTATTTCCAGGCCTTTTAAAAGTCTCACGTTTGTTCTCTTCACAGACCGATGAGTGATACTTAAGCCGTGCAAGATCTACGACTAAACTATGCAAAGAGCAAGATGTAAGGCCAGTAGTTTTTGATCTAAAGAGGAAATTGAGAATAATTGGAGAGAGGACTTGACAGATGAAAGGAACAACGACACTACTGACAGATGACACAGGCAGCTTCTGACAGACATATGACAGATAGAACGATACTCTTAAAGGAAATATGATTATAGAACACTTCTAACGTAATCTTGCAGTCTTCTTGCATGTTGAACAGGGCCGCCCGCTTCATGAAATACATCCTATGATGTGTATCGTGAAGTTCAGAAAGGCTTTATGTGTGCATGGTTGTTTGTTTGTTATATAATGTTTCACTTTGATTATCCACGTTACATACTCTTCGCTGACTTCAAATATCTACATCAGTGCATCAAATGGGAGCTTTTTCATACACACCAACCCGACTCCGTCAACTCAAAAAGGGAGATAAATCTCTAACTCACTTAACACGCTAACCACAAACAAATGCAATTCGGTATGGGGTACAAAATGAAAGCCAATCACAATGATTTTCTTCTTTGAATGGGCATTTTAGAAGTTGAGAAATATAATATAAACAAACTTTATGGATAACAACTTTTCTATTTTATCAAAATATAGATTGAAGTTGTTTCCATGAACTGTGGTTAATTATCTTACCACTAATAGATCGGAAGCTGCGCAGGAAGAAGCAACCGCGAGTCCATAACCACTCTGGCAGTCCTTGTGTAACAGTTGGTGAGGAAATCAAGAAAATCGCTGACACATCCTCCATACTAAAGACGATCGCTGTTTGTCGAGTTGATATCTTCTTTTTCATAAAGGAACTATGTTTTGTGGTTTCTTTTTTTCTCTTTTTGCCCTTCCAATCATTGATTAGATTGAATCATCGATTAGATCTTTGGTCTCTGAGCCATATTGTGATTACCATCTTTAACACCCATCCACCACATCAGCTTCCTTTCCGTTATAAGACTATAATGATCAGAGAAACATCCAGGTCATTTACTTCAATAATTTCTTGGCGCTTTGAGTGCAATTGTTGTTATACCTGTAAGTAATAGTCCTTCTTTGAATGGCATTATAGAAGTTGTGAAGAACAAGAAAAACAAACTTTATGGATAGCAACTTCTTTTTTTTTTGTGAGTGCGACGTTTCGGTACAGATTCTTGCTTGACAACAGTACGAGAATCTATACCGAAACGTCACACTCACAAAATAAAAGAAGTTGCTATCCATAAAGTTTGCCTATCTAAGATTTTTACAAATCCTTCTTTATGGCTCCGAGATATGGGGAACATTATACAATGAAACAGTTGAAAAGGTCCATACCTCTTTCCTTAAACGATTTATATCTGTTGGGAAACTTGCATCAAACAAAGCAATATTGGGTGAAACAGGTCGCTGCAGTGTGTTTGTGTATACCAGAATGAGAGTAATCAAATACTGGTTGAAACTACTACGAATGGACTCCTCTAGATATCCAAGGCAGAGCTATCTTCTTCTCAAATCTTTAGACGATAATGGAAGACATAACTGGGTGTCAGAGGTTAGATCTCTGCTCTTTTCAACAGGTTTCGCATGGACTTGGTTATCACAACAAGTTGGTGACGAGAAGTTATTTATCAGCACTTTCATACAAAGGTTACAGGATATCTTTATCCAGGATTGGCATTTGTCTATTTCTACCTCAAGTTATCTGTCATTATACTCTGGATTTAAAACTGATTTTAACACAGAAACATATATTACTTGTCTCCAAGACAAGTCTTTGGTACGTGCATTCTGTAAATTCAGAATAGCATTGAACAATCTGAAGGTAAATGCATACAGGAAGGAGAAACAACAGTACGACTATACCATCTGCTGTGAACATTGCATGGATCTCAACATCGAAGATGAAGTTCACATACTATTTTCCTGTCCAAAATATTCTGCACTTCGAATGAAATATTTACCTTGGTTAACTTCTGTTGTGCCAAACAAATGTAACTTCATCAAACGTATTTCTTCACAAAATCCACAAACAATCAAATTACTATCATTATATTTGAAGCATGTATTTAATGCACGCCGTTCTTAATTATAAGTTTTGTTTATTATATCACATCCATGACAAAATATAATATTCTGCTGTAATTGTACCCTAGGTCATAAGGCAGTATTGAATAAACTAGTCTGAGTCTAGTCTGAGTCTATCTATTTGAAATATTTATTCTAAAACTTTGCTCTGGCTGGCAATGAAACCTTTATACATGTATTCGCAAAGATTAACATGTATTCGACAATTGAAAAACGCGAACAAAAGACATGTAGTCACATTACTACTTCCAGAAACTTTACATGAAAGTGCAATAATCAGCCGAACAACATAAAGGTCAGACATCAAAGATTCGGCGTCATCTTCGGAATTATTCGTCTGAAATGTCATGTAAATTCCAAAACCCAGTTCGTTTTTACTTGAACGTATTAGGTTCAGCTTACTTTTGGGTTCGGAATGGATCACATCTCACATGCGGTTGATTATTTCATTCGATACTGCAAGTTTGTAAGACCGAAAAAAAAGATGATTAGTTATATATACAATAAAATAATATGGACAGCAGTTTTCAAACCATCCCAAACCGTCCCAAAACCATCCCCTTGTACAAACGAGGCACGATATAACTCCACGCTGGCTCGTTATGCAGATAAGCCTCCCCTTGGTATTAAATCACTGTCGGGCGCTACATAACAGTTCATTTCTCTTGAAAGACATTTGCATTTACTGTCACGTCTGGGCGTTTGCATGGTGTCTTGGCCATCGCGCTTGAAGACCTATGAATATCCACCAAGGTCCTCTATCATTGATTTTACTCTTTTGGCGTAATGTGAAAATTGTCTTCTTAAAGTGATTATGCAAGAACATGCTATGTAACCATCACTAAATCGCGGGGCATTCATGGAAGAGGAGCGTCCATTTCTAGCGATTCATTTGTTCCGGGAATTTCATTAGAGATCTAATCAGGCTGGACGACCGGCCTACAAATACAGCTAACGTCTTGCAAATTAAATGCAGACGAAGAACCAACTTGTTGCTAGGTGTGATAGAAACGGTCGACTGAGATTGATTGAGGCCGGTCCCCCTCGGTCGATCTGCTGAAGGCGTCTTCTTTGGTCTTGCAGCTAGCGGAACAGAGAGGCGGGAAGATATCGTGTGATTGCTGAAGCTGTAGTAGACTTGGTAACAGCGAAAGACCGGTCGAAGCTGTGTTTTCGATACGTTTAACCGATTCTGCTTTTCTCAAGTTTGGCAAAAAAGATCGGATAGGTGTTCTTCGGGTATGACCATGAAAATATGTTGCTAATCTAGAGCTATTTCTGACTGAAACACTTTCCCTTCTTTTCATCTCAGTTGGCAGAAATTGACGATGTGGCGTTGTGTAGGATTGAAAATAACACCATTCAGTTTAAATTCAGATGAATTTGACAGTGATAACCCAATATTAAATGCGGATCAAGACTATCTAAAAAAGACATCCAACGAAATAAAATTATTGATTGGCGTAAACAACCAGTAAACAAGGCGTTTTTCTATGGCACACTCGATGAGAACTATGTGAACACTTTAATGGGTTTGTATCCATATTCTTAGAATAGTATGCCGCAATGCTTACTGATAATCGTGGTCCCTGACATGACGTGTACGGAATACAAACACTTTATATCACCTTCCTCATGTTGCGCCTGATCACCACCATAACATGTAACAGGAATATAAAATAGTTCCATTTTTCTGGAACCACAACCCAGTGATATGCGATGCGGAGATGAGTTACAGAAGTGTAAGCTTTAGGGACTCAGAGATCGTTATCGATTTGGAACAGGTGGAAATTGGGCATAGTTGGGGTGAGTGTTCGTGGAAGTATGGCCTTACTCCGTTTATACTATATTGCAGCGATATCACACCGGAGTCTGGTTTCAAGAATTACACCCAATGTGGGGAATCAAACACGTTTCTTCAGCGTGATGAGAAACCGCTTTCAATACTAGGCTACCCCACCGCCCCTGCAATACCCCAGGGTTAGCCCTTGTCATGTGCAATACTTTAGGGTTAGGGTTAGCTCTTGTCCTGTGCAATACTTCAGGGTTAGCTCTTGTCCGTTGCAATACTTCAGGGTTAGCTCTTGTCCCGTGCAATACTTCAGGGTTAGCTCTTGTCCGTTGCAATACTTCAGGGTTAGCTCTTGTCCGTTGCAATACTTCAGGGTTAGCTCTTGTCCCGTGCAATACTTCAGGGTTAGCTCTTGTCCGTTGCAATACTTCAGGGTTAGCTCTTGTCCGTTGCAATACTTCAGGGTTAGCTCTTGTCCAGTGCAATACTTCAGGGTTAGCTCTTGTCCGTTGCAATACTTCAGGGTTAGCTCTTGTCCGTTGCAATACTTCAGGGTTAGCTCTTGTCCGTTGCAATACTTCAGGGTTAGCTCTTGTCCGTTGCAATACTTCAGGGTTAGCTCTTGTCCGTTGCAATACTTCAGGGTTAGCTCTTGTCCCGTGCAATACTTCAGGGTTAGCTCTTGTCCATGCAATACTTCAGGGTTAGCTCTTGTCTCGTGCAATATTTCGGGGTTAGCTCTTGCCCCGTGCAATACTTCGGGGTTAGCTCTTGTCCCGTGCAATACCTCAGGGTTAGCTCTTGTCCGTTGCAATACTTCAGGGTTAGCTCTTGTCCCGTGCAATACTTCAGGGTTAGCTCTTGTCTTGTGCAATACTTCAGGGTTAGCTCTTGTCCGTGCAATACTTCAGGGTTAGCTCTTGTCTCGTGCAATATTTCGGGGATAGCTCTTGCCCTGTGCAACACGTCAGGGTTAGTTCTTGTCCTGCGCAACACGCCAAGTTTATGTAATAGCACTGGATTTGGTAAAGGAAATACTTACATGGGGTTTGGACAACAGAAGCTTGGACATTTTGGGGATGATGAACTGCAATGCATAAGGATTGGGTAAGGGTGTGATTGGGTAAGGGTGATTGGGTAAGGGTGTGATTGGGTAAGGGTGTGGTACATATCGAGATATAGGGGCGTTCCGTGAGCAGGGGGCGGTGGGGTAGCCTTGTGATTAAAGCGTTTGCTCGTCACGTAGGTTCGATTCCCCGCATGGGTGCAATATGTAAAGAATAGTTATGGTGACCCTCGCCGTTATAGTGTTGGAATATTACTAAAAGCGGAGTAAAACTAAGCTCACTCACTCACTCGGCGAGCAGAGATTTGGGATATTGAAGCAATTTAGCGGATAATAGGGGATCTATTTTTCTGTCTGGGGATCAATAACTTTTATTGCAGAATTCTTACATTCGTGGGTGGCCAGGGACTTGTACGATTAAAAACAACACGGTCACGTGAGTCTCTATAACTATTGGGTAAGAACACATTACTGTTGATTGCCATTTCCCGCTACTGCCCTGACGTAAACTTTATGGCTTTCTTATTGCGACATTGAATTTTCTGCTTGTACAATTTTCGAACAAAGCTATAACCTGGTTTGAGTAGATGGGAGTGGCTGAAGATAAGGGGCAGATGTGTGACGCATGCACGCACTAAATCTGGTTAAAAATCGAAAGAGGCCGAGCTTTTAGAGAGAGAAACGTGGCATTTTCTTCACTTAGGAAATGATTAATCACGGTAATTCAGCCAAATGCGATAAACTGCTTTCTCTCCCCCTCACCGGTTCTTGAATCACGGTCCTCCGAACCCTACTCATGTCCCCCGATTTTAACGCTCTGCCACCACAGAGAGAGATATCTCTCCAAGAAGCGGTCAATAAGTTGTAAAAGCCATGCGTCAGAAGCAAATCTATGAGTTTTATTACCATAAAATACTATTTCCTTGGGAAATTTGGCTTTCATAAAAGATAAAGCTGCAGCGAAATGTGAAAACATGACGATGGAGGTTCCTCATCGCCCCGGAGCCACTGGTCTTCTTTATATCTCTTCGCTCTCGTACACCTCGTCCCAAGTCTCCTCGCTATCCCCATCCTCGCACTTTGCCTCCCATCAGCAATTTGTCTGTGTCTCGGTGTCCTCATCCCTCTCTTCTTCTGTCTCTTACCCTCTCCACAAACTCACCCCTCCTTCAGACGCTTGACCCCTCTATAAGTCAATCCCCTCCGTCCCTCATCTGTTCGGGTCTTCAATTCCCCTCTGCCTCACCCCGACCCTCTTTCTTTTCCCCGCCCTTCTCTCAGCCCGCAACCCTTCCCCTCAAAATCACCCCATCTTTCTGTCCCTCATGCCTTCTCTCAGTCCACTCCCCTTCCCTTTACCTCACTCCCTCTCTCTTTCTGTTCCTCACCACTTCCCCTCTACCTCACCCCGAATCTGTCTGCTCCTCACCCCTCTCTCAGTCCGAAACCCTTCCCTTTACCTCACCCTCTTTCTGTTCCTCTCCACTTCCCCTCTACCTCACCCCGATTCTGTCTGTTCCTCACCCTTCTCTCAGTCCGAAACCCTTCCCTTTACCTCACCCTCTTTCTGTTCCTCACCACTTCCCCTCTACCTCACCCCGAATCTGTCTGTTCCTCACCCCTCTCTCAGTCCGAAACCCTTCCCTTTACCTCACCCTCTTTCTGTTCCTCACCACTTCTCCTCTACCTCACCCCGAATGTGTCTGTTCCTCACCCCTCTCTCAGTCCAAAACCCTTCCTTTTACCTCACCCTCTTTCTGTTCCTCGCCACTTCCCCTCAACCTCTCCCCGAATGTGTCTGTTCTTCACCCCTCTCTCAGTCCGAAACCTTTCCCTTTACCTCACTCCCTCTCTTTTCTGTTCCTCACCACTTCCCCTCTACCTCACCCAGAATCTGTCTGTTCCTCACCCCTCTCTCAGTCCGAAACCCCTCCCTCTACCTCCCTCCCTCCCTCTTTCTGTTCCTCACCACTTCCCTTCTACCTCACCCTCTTTCTTTTTCTCAAACCTCTCAGTCTGCATCCCTCCTCTCTACCTCTCCCCCTCCCTCTGTCCCTCTTTCTGTTCCTCACCTCTCCTCTTTTTGTCCACCTCCATCACTTCCTTCAAACAAACCTTCTTGAAATCGATGCGACAAACAGAGCCAGGGGAGTGCCTCAACATGAAAACTTTCTTAGTCATTCGTTTACCAAACCGTTTTTAGGAACGTGGATTGTCAATGGGCCTTTTCACACCCGTGCATTAGGGAGTAACGAATCTCCCGAAGAGTGATAAGCCGTATTCATCTGGTGGCATGGCTTGGACATTTCTAGTTTTTGCATCCTGAAGGGTTTCCAGATCAGTGTCTACTTGTTAAAGTGTTACTCGGGCTTTGTGTGCGTATTGGGTGATCGCTGGTTGTGAGACCGAATGAATTTACACATTATTCCCCCGACATGAGGAAATGTTGGATATGGTTTGAAGGGTATTCAGCACAGCTGCACAGTCATTCACTTTGACCTTCTCCATGAAAACACCGAACCATGGAAAACCTTATGTTCACGATCTACTGACAGCCTGCTTCAGTATCGGTTGTCCATCATAAAGACACCGACGCCATATTCTTTTCTGCCGAAGCGCTGATTCAGTAAGATTAACGCTTAGTCTCTGAAACTATACAATTTTGATAGAAACAATTATCTCAAGTTGTAGTGGAAAGGGTACCAAGTGAGATGAAAGATTCACCCAAACCTCCGAAAAATCTAGACTTGCTTTATTTGGTTTTTTTGCAATACAGACCTGGCGGAAGGGAATATAATGTGGTTCAGCGACTTAGGGTGTGCCGATCTAAAGGCGCCATAATTTATCATTCGTCCACAAGTCGAGCTAGAATGATCATGGGTTCGAATCCTAAAGTCATTCTCATAATGATTTCCGTTTTCAGCGAGGACATGTACAACTTTATTTTTTTGTAGGAAGTTTTTTGTAAGGAATTTTTTCCAGCAAACCTCATTTGAAGACAGGACATAATTCGAACAATACATACTAGCGTGGTATGCAGTTCTACTATTAATGTTACTAGTAGATAAACCATAGGCAGAATTTTCTGTCATAATTGAAATCGAAACATTATCAACTGTTGTTACGTTTATTAAAACAAAAATGTTGAAAATCCCATATCCCCTGGGTCAGTCCAATTTTTGTACGTGACAACCGCTTTGCGGACCCCTACGCAATTGGGTACTGGTGTAATGGGATTTCTAAGCGCTGCTATTCGCTATCTCAAGCTGTCCCTTATCGTGCTGGGATCTTATAACTGTCGGGGCGGTGGGGTAGCCTAGTGGTTAAAGCGTTCGTTCGTCACGCCGAATGCCCGGGTTCGATTCCCCACTTGGGTACAATGAGTGAAGCCCATTTCGGGTGTCCCCCGCCGTCATATTGCTGGAACATTGCTTAAAGCGGCGTAAATATATACTCACTCACACTATGCCTGTCGGCTCAAGTTTCAGAATTTCTGAATAGTATCTTTGGATTGCCAGCATCAAACCCAAACTGTTAGGTTTCACCAAACAGGTAAAGGCTCAAGATATACGCCACTGAGAGCAGATCAAACTGATCATTATATTGGACGGTGGTGGGATTTTAGGAGAGCTTCAGTGAACAGACAGCGTCATTGAGCCTGTACTCCCCTCGACTCGCCCCTGTCCTCGAGAGCGGGAGAAGTCATGTGACCTGTGTAGGTAAAGGCAACCCATCCACCCTCCAAAACGAACCCGTGAAGATCCGGGTTAGATTTGGTCTTCAGTAACCCATGCTTGTCGTACGAGGCGACTGACGGGATCGGGTGATCAGGCTCGCTGACTTGGTTGACACACGTCTGCGTAGATCGATGCTCATGCTGCTGATCACTGGATTGTCTGGTCCAGACTCGATTATTTACAGACCGCCGCCATATAGGTGGAATATTGTTGTGTGCGGCGTTAAACAACAATCAATCAATCAGTCCACAACGAAGACAGACACAAACACACACAGTAGCAGAGAGAACCACAAACACACACACACACGCACGCACGCACGCGCGCGCGCGCGGACACGGGCGACAAACTGGGCAATGTGAGCGAGCACGTGCGACAGGAACTGCACGTGCTGCAAGGGCTGCATGCCCGTCCACGTCTGCATCAACAACTGGAGAAAGGTAACTGGTGTCTTGTCGGGCCAGAAGACACACCGAGACAGATAAGTATAAACATCTAGGGTGAACATACCTTTGGTAAGAATGGTTATACTAATTTATGTTAGGAATAATCACTTAAAATATTCTATACCATCAATTTTATACGAGTATGAGAGTGGCCGTGCTAATTAACGTTAGAGCGTTGGTGTTATATAGCAGTTAGCACATCCATGGGACACGGTACCTTGCTTTTCTCTGTATGTTGGCCCGATCAGCATCGATACGTTCAGTCGGGGAGTTGCAATTATTGCCGCTCAGGTTACCCTCGGCGGACGTGTAACCTAGTGGTTAAAGTTTTCGCTCGTCACGCCGAAGACCCGGGTTCGATTCCCCCACATGGGTACAATGTGTGAAGCCCATTTCTGGTGTCCCCCGCCGTGAGACTGGAATATTGCTGAAACGTCACTCAGGCTACCCATCCTTTAAACCACTGAGATGACGTCACACTTGTACTATTGTTGTTGTAGTAGTAGTACTGAGTCGGGCATTTACTGGTCAAATCAAACCGACATCTACAGGTCATGTGCAATAGAGAAGATACCGACAAACCAACCATAACATGGCTCCCGTCTGAGAAATCAGTCGATACTTTTCATTCCATGATGTACCGTGTAATATTCACGCAACACTAGTGTCGTGTCGGGAAGAAACATAAATCGGAGTACTATCCGCCAAATTGATCTATGTACAGCACACGTAAATAAGAGCGCAAATTGAATCCAGGGGAAGTAACTCTGTTTGTACAACTGTGAAACTGTAAGTATATTTAACTTGAACACGAATGCATTTTTGTTTAGGGCTAGTTTACTTCAAGGCTATGTTAAAACAGTTCCGCCCAGTATATTTTTAGGAGTTTTAGTTATTGATATCATGTATGAAACAATTTCTACTTGAAAAGAATCTAGACCATTTCTTCTTGAATCTAGATTATTTTGGAGTGGTTCTGTTGTTCTAAGACTTCGTCACTCAAAGATATAAAATACTTTCAGAGTGGGATAGATGGGTTATTCATTCACTGACCGCCTAAGGGGTCTCTACAGAGCGCCTTATGAGACACCTCCGTCCGCATCATATCAAAAGATGCTTAAATATCATAACGGCACTGTGTTCTCTTGCCTGGCGAGACCCGTGAAGATCCGAGGTAGAATAGGTCTTCAGCAACCCATGCTTGCCACAAAAGGCGACTATGCTTGTCGTAAGAGGCGACTAACGGGATCGGGTGGTCAGGCTCGCTGACTTGGTTGACACATGTCATCGGTTCCCAATATCGCAGATCGATGCTCATGCTGTTGATCACTGGATTGTCTGGTCCAGACTCGATTATTTACAGACCGCCGCCATATAGCTGGAATATTGCTGAACGCGGCGTAAAACTAAACTCACTCTTGCCTGGGGCCCGACAATCATATCAAGGCGCCGCAATGCTCTGTACAGAGTTACGTCCCTTTTGTCACTCCAGAAATCTATGATCGTGGGATGGAATCCCAGCCTCGCCACGTCCATGCCTCTAGGTCTATCAGCAGCATACCCGAGCGCTTACATTTCACCACAGTGGCGAATGTCTGATACCTGCATCTCTCTGGTCATCCCGCCCAGTCAGGCTGACACATTGTGATACAGCGGGAAAACTGTTTAACCCAATTTTCTCTCATTTCCAGACATGGGAATTTCCACTACAGGCCAGGTTCATTTGATGAGATACCTGTAATAATCATTAACACTTTCCAGAAAATGTATTTTCACAAAGGTTCTTAAATACTCTATAATTTAGGTTTACAGGTGGTTGTGTTTTACACGAGGTTGTAACGATAGGCCCCAGGTGAGGATGGCGGGTTGCCGGGCCAAATCAGGTAAAGTTGCTTTCATTGGTGTCCTTAAAAAAATCACAATGAAGGTAATCTGGAGATCATGATTTGATTTGTCAGCAATCATTTTCACTTTCACTGAATTCCTACATGGGCAAAAAACACCATTCTCTCCAAATCTGTCTTAAGTAAACCGGACACACTGACAACAAAATATTCACACACCTCTGTATATTCCAGTACCGTAACAACACTGCGTCCTTCTTCCGTACCTGCATTTTCTGCTAATGTCTTCGCCATCTCTTACACAATGTCATAAATTATTGTCTTATGAAATGAAAACTAATTTAAGTTGAAATACGTAATTTGATGAAAAGGATTGCATACTCGAGGCTTGCCATGATTCTTTGATCGTGGTTTTAGATCCCCACCCTCTTGAAGATACAGCCGCGAATACCTGGAAAGTTGCTGATGCGCCGTGAACAATATTCCTTCTTTCGTTCCTTCCTTCCTTCCTTCAGTCAGTCATTCTTGAAGATCCGTGTTAGTCTGTAAGGGGTGACTTGGTTGACACGTGTTACTGTATCCGAACTGCGTAGACCGATATACTCTTGGATGTCAGTCAGCCGTTTGACTGTCCATACTACAATATGTACAGACCTCACATACAGCTAAACACTACTGTGTCGCTGAATGGACTTACTTCGAGTCATCCGAGGAACGACACAACCGAAATATGATGAACAAGTAAGGAATACACATGAGCCAGCTGTTACTTCGAGACAGTTCGACACATCAAAGTTCCACTGGATCTGTAATTTGGCTGAGGACGGTCTTAAGTAGCAAGGAAATCAAATACCTGCTTTACCGTTGTATTTGATCCTTAGTATTTCGGCATTAGTTGCATCGTGTTTCTACGTGGAGATCCCTATCCGCGACCGATGATTGCTGGGAAAGCTAACCACAATAGTGTTTCTGTTGATTAGATTGGTTGACCCTGTTCTGAGTTAGTGTCGTCATACCCATTGGCGTCTGATCCATCATCAAGCCGCTGGAATGAAACTGGAATAATATTGACCTTTCTTATTTTTCTGCATTAACTTATATATTGTTGATAAATTTGTTTTGCCAAGGGCCATGTATTACTTTGCAAGGCCTGGTCACTCTGTTTCGCAGTGGGGTAGCCTAGTGGAAGCGGTAGCTCGTCACACCGAAGATCCAGGTTAAATTCCCAACATCAGTACAATGTGCGAGGCCCATTCTAGTGTTCCCCACTGTGATATTGCAGGAATAGTGTTAAAGCGGCGTAAAACTAAACTCACTCACTGTTTCAGCATCAGTCCTCGTGATGACCCTCGCCGTATATGTCATCATCCAGGAACACATCTGGGCGCAGATAACGTCATATATAAGTATGTATGTGTAGTTCTACATTAACACTTAACATCTCCCCAAGGCACCAGGTCAGTCAAGTTATGGGCATCCGTTTGGCATGAAAGAAACCTATGACTGTGAGTCCGACTCCTCGACTACCGTGCATATGGGTATATGTCTGAGAGCTCGCATCGGGCTTTGCTAATACATCGTGACAGAAATATTGTTCAAAGAGGCATTAAACCAGACCCACTTCCCTCTCATGAACCTGGGATATTTGTTTGCAATGTTTGACCTGATTTGCTCAACGTGCACCGATGGTGTTGGTCATTGCCTGTGCTTCTCTCTGCTGGATCCCCCCAACCCAGGTTCCAATATTTACAGACTGCAGTTATATAGCTGGACTAATATCTACAGATTAATTCCCCACCCACTTAGTAAATATCACAATCACTAACATTCAGTAATGAGTGAGACTTACACACGTCTTACAGCGTTCTCGGACACGGTGGAAGTATCTCACCTTGAACACCAACGGCAACCAATCAGACCAGGTAGGTGCTTGCAATGCTATTGATTTTGAATATTATGAAAGAAATATGTCTTTCCGCAACGCAGTATATTCCAGAATATGATGGTCAATAACAGTTCAGTTGTATAATAGTTCAATAATAAAGATACTGTAAATGAATGTATTCTGAAATCTTCAAGACATCTTGAAGTTATCTGATCGACGCACAGTGTAAATGTTAGCGTCGTTTGCAGAGGAGCATAACTTTCACACATATCGGGTGCTCATAGTGAAAGTGATAAAATCACATGTAAACAAAACGTATTTGCCCCATTATGATGTTTCAGTTGCCCTGCAAACCGTCAGTTTCGACTCTGTCCTGAGAGACTACACAAAGAAATTGAAAGGTACTCCATGGAAGATATTAACGGAATGCACACATAATTGTTTTGGAGATCAACAGGTTTAAATGAAGCAAATATATGAAAAGTCTAACTTGAACGTAAGCTTAATATTGACCTTTTAACGACCTATTAATGTGACACACAAACGCCAGCTTTTTTATTACATGCTTATAGCAAATGTCCAGTATTGATGCAGATTTACAAGCTGCGGGACTCTGGAGACAGAATATAGCGAAACCGTGTGTAGAAGAGAAACATCCAGGTACAGTGAGTGAGTGAGTTTAGTTTAGTTTTACGCCGCACCCAGGAATATTCCAGCTATATGGCGGCGGTCTGTAAATAATCGTGTCTGGACCGGACAATCCAGTGATCAACAGCATGAGCATCGATCTGCGCAACTGGGAACCGATGACATGTGTCAACCAAGTCAGCGAGCCTGACCACCCGATCCCGTTAGTCGCCTTTTGTGGCAAGCATGAGTTAGACCAATTCTACCCTGGATCTTCACGGGTCTCCAGGTACAGCATGAAGAAACCATCAGAGTTTGATAGAACCCTGCATGCATCATTGAACCCACCATTTATCACAGAGATTACATGGTATAAAAGAGCTTATATAATAGAACCTCAGCATGCAACAAAGCTCACTACGAGATTTCATCACTCATTAGGGGCCGTTCATAATTTATGGCAAGGGGGGCGGGATGGTGTGGGATGATGTGATGTTTTTTTATGGAGAAGCGTGTACAATGTGAATGACCAACCCCCCAAAGATTAATGTACATCATAAGCGTCCCCTCTGCATGCCATGTACAAAATCAATGACCACCCCCCAGTACATGTGTTCAAAATTCCCCCTACATACCCAGAACAAAAGAACGACCCCCCAACCCCTAAAATCATCATCACCCCCACCCTCCTCCTAGCAATAAAATATGAAGGGTCCCGTAAGCTTACACGCGCTCAGATATAACTGCAATACGACACAATGTTTTGTTTCCTTTCAATTATGATAAATGCTCTGGGCCCATTCGCCATCTAATCCTTGCATTAAGACCGCATCAAGTGGCCGGGCAGATATGTAGCCGAGGGGTTAAAGTGTTGGCTCGTCACGCTGAAGATTCGGGTTCGAGTCCTCACTGGAGTCCAATGTGTGAAGACAATTTCTCGCTGAGATATTGCGGCGTCAAACTATCCTCACTCACTTGAATTACTCGACACTTGTAAATAGACGTCAAGTCAAAGTACAATGCCCTATCGTGACTAAAACGCTAGAGGATGTCTTCAGTACTCTGTGAGTTTTCCGGGCAGCGTCAAATACAACTGCAACCCATAAACCTGTCACGGTAGCCATATTTCTAGCAAACCTCCCCATGGGTACCTATTCGCAAGAGGCCTCAGACGAAGGTTTGACAATTCGCCCCGGTGTAGATCAGGGGCGAAGTCCGATTGGTTGGTTTTTGGTAATAGGCGACTCGGCAAGAGATGTTCTGCGCCGAGGTGGTGAATAAGTCGGTATATTCATTGTAGAGTTGAGACATGGCACCTCGAAATATATAGGTTGGGTGCTAGAGTTTAGGCTCCAGGCAAGATTTATGATTCAGTCCAGGTACTGCTGATCACATGTCGCCCCAGGTAACTCTCTTGAGGATTTAATACTACACATACAGTGGCATGTCCTGTTCAGGAACGTTTATACCAATTTTGTCCTCAGGCAACGCTTGTGTTGAGTCCTCCTGTCCTCGACCCAAGCCTACAACACCCGAGGACAACCTGAGAAGCGTCTTGTCCACAATGTCGGATCTCAACCATCAGCACCTGAGCCTCATACTGGGGCTGTTCCCAGACCCTCCCTCGGGCAAGAGAGTCATGTTCGTCACTGCAGCCTCAAGCAACCACTTCCATGAGTCACAGGGTCTGATGAAGAATCTCCATCAGAACGTCTTCCCCTACATCAGTAACTACACCTTTGTGTATTATGATCTTGGACTGTGGTCATGGCAACGCAAACAGGTGAATATGCCAGAGATATAAATGTAGGGTTCAAGCAGATATGCATACATTTTTTCTGTTGAATAATGGACACCGGAGATAAATGCATCCACAGGACACCATTGCATACATGCAGAACAATTGACCATTATAGGGTTAAATAGTCGACTAAATTCGTCAAAACACGGTGGTAGGAACAAGGATGGCGCAGTAGTTTCATGCCAACGCTTGTTGTAGGTTCGAATTCTCGATTGGCGGTGGGGTAGCCTAATGGTTAAAGCGTCACGCCGAAGACCCGGGTTCGATTCCCCACATGGGTACAATGTGTGAGACCCATTTCAGGTGTGCCCAGCCGTGATATTGCTGGAATATTGCTGAAAGTGGCGTAACCCTCTTCCTCATGCTAATTCCCGAATCGATTGTGTAGTGTTTGTTTGATTTGTCTTTCGTTTCTTGGAATATCCTGCATGAAACCAAAACACTGTGATGTACCTAAAATATTGTGAAGAGCCGTGTTAAAATGACTTCTCTCCCTCGGGTTACGGTGGTGTGTGTGTATGGTTATCATGCTATCCCACATCTGATTCTCTCGTCAAGACTCTGGGGTGGAGGGGTACCCTAGTGGTTAAAGCGTTCGCTCGTCACGCCGAAGACCCGGGTTCAATTCCTCACATGGGAACAATGTGTGAAGCCCATTTCTGGTGTCCCCCGCCGTGATATTGCTGGAACATAGCTAAAAGCGGCGTAAAACCATACTTACTCACTCACAACCATTTTCAGCTTGAAAAACATTGTCGTTGTGAAGTTCGAAAATTCCCACAGAAGTACATGCCGTCCAGACTACAGGACCTGAGCTGTTTCACCTGGAAGCCGATCATAATACAGGTACTATGGTGCCCAATGGATGGTAAAGCGTCCGCCCGGAGAGCGGAATATCGCGGGTTCGATCTCCGGCCGCGTCATGCCAAAAGACGTTAAAATATGGTACTTATTGGTCCCTGCCTTGCGCTCAGCATTAATGGGTACAACAAGGACTGGTCGGCTCGAAGTCACGATAATGTGTCTGAGCGGGGTATTCATGCTTAACTGCGGCATGGTATCTCAGTGAGCTAGCACTATAAAACCAGCTTAAGTCTGGGCTATAATCCATTTGGCTCAAAAGCGGACGGATGAATTTCCATCTAACTCGAAAACTAATAAAAACATAATTCTCAATGAAACGCTGATCATAATCAAAACATCAGACCAACTCTAAGAAGTTTTTTTTGCAGAATTTATGTCCGAAAAATAAAAAAGTTGTTTAACAAACTAGCATTAAAATTTTGACACAGTTCCCTATTTGTTACGAGGGAGGAGTGCAAAGAGAGGAACAGCCAGGTGTACGAGAAAGGATGGAGACGGCACAGCACAGGTAAATGGCTCAATAACTCTGCCGGCACTTGTGCACGTGCTTCGCGTACACTTGGCCGTTCGTCTCTTTGCACTCCTCCGTAACAAATAGTGAACTGTGTCGATATATTAATGATAGTTTGTTAAACAACTTTTTCATTTTTAGGACATAATTTCTGCAAAAAACTAACAGAGTTGGTCTGATGTTTTGATTATGATCAGCGTTTCATTGAGTATTATATGTTTATTAGTTTTCCAGTTAGATTGCAATACATCGGTACGCTTTTGAGCCAAACGGACTATAATACAAGCAGACACACGTACCCACGCATGCACGTCGTGACATGTGCGAAATATTCTCAAGTACGACGTTAAACCCCTCACCTCACCTTATGGACGGGTCGTTGCTACTGTCATTGGTTTGTATAGGTCTGCTTTGATATTGTATACCTGACCTACCTGAAATATTGAAATATACTACCTACGTGACTGCATGTTTAAACAGCATTGGCCTACACACTTCAGGCAGTTATATTGCTGACATCAGTGAGTAGATCAAGGAAATATCCCTCTGATAGAAAACCCTGAACAGGAAAGTCATATAGGGTGGCGGCGCCTTCAATGAACAGACATTCCAAATATATATATATAAGTGATCATGTTAAAATTTAAAACCATGTTGACATTACTTCAGAAATATACCCACAAAACAAAGTTTATACATTCTGTTTTTAACGGATATGCGTACTACATAATTTTAGAAGCAACGAATAATATTATTTCTCAGATTCTAAACAGCCGAACCAAAGACTGCATACCTTGCATACACCAAGACTGATGGCGGCTAATATGGGGCGGGTATGATGATTTGTCAGTAACATTTAGTAACGAAATTTCAGGCAAACCTCCCAAAGACTGAGATATTGGTCTGGGTAGACTCGTGCGTGAGGTTCTGGAACAAGACTGCCCCCTACCTGCTAAATGACGTGGAGAGGCGTGGTATAATCACCTTTGGTAGCAATTACTCCGTAGGCCAACATACTATGAAGGAAACGGTGGCGTACATGAAGGAGGACACCTGCAGTCTGGCCCCCGTCTTCGAGGATCAGGGAGGGTTCTTGCTATTCCACAATGAGCAATGGATACGAGAAGCCATCGTCAAGCCATGGGTGGCATGTGCTATGAGTTCAAACTGCATGTGCCCTCGACATTCAAGACACATGAACAGATGTAACGTCAACGTCCGAATGTACAATAAGTGTCATCGGTATGACCAATCAGCGATCAATATCATACTACACAAACTGTTTCGTGGCCACAGAAGTAGTTTGTACTCTCCATTCAACGAGCGTCCAAATGTGACTCTGGAACGCGGAGGGGGTGACAATTATTTTGGTGAACTTGAAAGGTCTTAAAACGTATGAAAAGTAATGGGAAGCAATGGATGTCAAGGTTAATATTTGCAGAATTGCATTGTTTAATTTCAGGTCCATTGCTTGTATAGGAACCACTTTTAATTTCAGATGTTTTGTTATTTTATCAATATTGGCTGGTTAATTTAATGTACGCAGAGATTTATTATTTTTTCACCGTTATATCGTTTTATGGTCACCGAGTTTTACAGCATGTGTTTATTTTATTGCTTTTTGCTAGAACATTAACAATGGAGAAAAAGTGTTCTTGTCCATGGTTGTTTGACTTGATGGCGTCTTTTGGTGGCACTGCTGGCTCAGTCGTGGGAGAGTTGCGTCCCCTGGGGGCCCGTGAACAATAAGATCGTTGGCTAGAATCCCAGTCTGCCCGCATGGTTTGTTTGCACCATACCGGAGCTTGTGGTGTTTCGCCAAAGTGGTAAATGTCCAGGAAATGCTTTACTTAGGCTTTCCTTGCACATTTAAGGTGACACACCTTGATATGTCTAGAGTATTGTTCAAAACTGCAGTATACTCACTCATTAATACCCCAATAAAAATACTCTCGTCCAAAGGCGGTAGATTTTGTCACATTTATGGATTCTCGTTATGATTTCGTGACAATATCGAGCTGACACGAAAAATTACCTTTGTGGCGGTGTGTAAATAATCTGGAGTCTGGACCAGACAATCCAGTGATCAAAAGCATGAGCATCGATCTACGCAATTGGGATACGATGACTGACTGACTGAGTTTGGTTTTACGCCGCTTTTAGCAATATTCCAGCAACATCACGGCGGGGGACACCAGAAATGGGCTTCACACATTGTACCCATGTGGGGGATAGATGACATGTGGCGAGCCTGACCACCACCTGTTCCCGTTAATCGCCTCCAGGGACGGATAGGAGAGGGGGGGGGGGGGGAGAAAGAAAGTAGGGATGCACACTCAGTCCACGAGAGTTTCAATGGTCATTTGATAACCCGGTCGGTGGGGGGTGCACGCACGCACGCACGCACGCACGCACGCACGCACGCACGCACACACACACCCTGGATCCGGCTATGGCCTCTTACAACAAGCACGGGCTTCTGAAGACAAATGATAACCGGATCTTCACGGGTTATTAGTACAAGTTAAACGCTTATAATGGGTGGGTGGTACGAGCATGTTTACGGTTATACAGTATTTGGTGTTTAAACGTAGCAAAACTTTGTAGAAGCTGGACCTTTTCGGTTGACATTAGTGTACAGAATTTGTAAATTGTGGGACAGGACATATACATCGACATAACGGCTCCTCAGATCTTCATCCTGTGGACAGATGAGAAGAACGTGATATTCATCTTCGATATTATCACTGTCACACATTCTGCAGGATTGGTTCTCAGAAGCATGACATATTTTTTTTTTAATACATTAGATCATAATAACCACATATATACTACTCACACTTTGATAAGAATCACAAAAATTCACAACTTTACTTAAACGTAGATTTATAAATTGAAATTGTATCCATTTATAACTGGATAAATAATAATATGGTAACCCCTCTTTTGGCAAACAGACACTTTTTTCTAACTTCATGCACTTGATACATGAGTAACCATCAAAATGGTTTTCATGGCATTAATCAACCATTTTGCAAATCATGGAGCGAGTCATTGACAAGTACACCTGTCAATAGCAGGTATGGGATCCACAAGATGAAATGACATACTGAAACCTAGGATTCATGCTTACAATAAGCTTAGATATTTAAACCAAATTAGACCCCACATCATAGTTCTCTGTTGAATCAATGATTTGTGAATAATATATATTAAAAATCCTACCACTTGCTCATAGTGTTGAAAATGATTTGTTTTGGGTTACGTTGTCTCGACACCAGCAAAATATGAAGCAGTGGCGTCTCGCGATGAAAACATTCAACTGATCACTAGTTGGCAGTCTTCTCTTGTCCTTCACTGTTTGGGACAGTGGAAGTGTAACCAGGACAAATGTTGAGTCACCAGGCTTTAAAAACACTTGTGTAAGCAATGACAACGAGTGGTGGTCCGTCACACAGCAACGACTAGCCTTTCTCACGGCTGTACTAAACGCTAAGCCGGATGTACAGTAATTCTATCCTTTAAAGAGGCAAGTCTAGATAAAAGGACAGTCTATGGACGCCAGTCTGTTATTTATATTTTTTAGTAATTATCATTTAAACTATTAATTTTTTTTATTTACATTGTATTTATTTATTTTTTTGTTCCCAATGTGATGAGTACAAAAACATGAGTACAAGCATATAGAGGAATATGTGCACATACAAGCTAGTGGGATCAAAAGCGATATAGTACACTAAGTACATTGAATGTCTATATTAGTGATATGTTTTTTGTTTAATATCCATTCAGGGTTAAATTCAGGGATGAGAGGAAACCATTTGACTAAAAAGCTTTCAACATTATTATTTCTTCTGGAGATGAATGATTCAGTGGTAAAAATGTCTTTCAATATCCTTAAGTAATTATCAACTTTTGGAATTGTTTTTGTCAAAGAGCAAGTGTAAATATATCTCTTAGCAGATAAGATTATGTGGTTCAATAATGGGTTCTTACCTAAAAAGCCAAACCAGATTTAAACCATTTAAACTATTAATTATTATGTTAGAAACTTGTGCAAATCTGTGCAACTACGAAAACGTTTTTGCACAAAAGGTCCCTGACTGTCATACAGACCCTGAAACAAATATATCCAAGAAAGTCAATGCAAGTCTAGAATATGTGGCAAGTCCAGATTACCAAGAATATATTGGCAATATATATTCATCAGTTTGCAAGAATATCATTGTCACAAAAATATTCGTTTTTCTTAATCACTGATTCATAAATAAACCCCCACAGGAACAGGTTGTATTTGTGAAGTGCAGTTTTCATGGAAACTTACATGAAACTGAAAAGAACTTGTACCTCAATCTTATAATGTTTACAACATCCACTAACATGTTCAATAGCAAGAGTCTCTCAATAGCGAATCCCGTTATAAACTGGAACTGCCTTTAGCCAGATACAGTTGGCTGTAGGGTCGTGATATAGCCATCTCGTTTAAGGTATTTTAGACACTAATATGTCGGGGAGATATTTCACAATATATATTTCGCAAACGATATTCATCGCCTGTTAATGGGCTATATTTAAACAGAACAAATATGCGGAGGTGACTCAGCTCTGGTTGAAGGCAGAGTGCAGAGTATTAGGAACATTGGTATAACGGTTGTTGTCACTACGGAGATACACAACCAACCGTTTCACCATGGGAAACTACCGTGCTGTAGTCGGACCCAAATACAGAAGAGGTAAGGCGCTGGACCACCATCATCACGTTATGATGTCTATATTTACACCTATATTTTTATATCAGTTCACCTGATGAAGGGACCTGGAATGGTCTCGAAACGTCGTGAGAAATTAAAAAAGAAGTTTAATCCATAAAAATATCTTGGACATCAATGTACAACTTCTAAATGCCACTGAAAGACATTATATTTACACTGTTGTGAAATAGGTATAAACCCCAAGAAAACCCCAGGAAAATCATATAAAGATGGTACTTATTATCCTGTTTTCATTAAGGGAATAAAACACTGACTGGTCCTCTCGAAATTAGTATCGTGTATCCGTGTTAGACTAGTATTTAATTATGCATTTGTTTTTAAAAATCATAAAGTGGAATGCGTGCCCGGATCTGCTATTCTAAATCTGGACTGCCGAATTAATGCGTTAATTATCTTTATGTATTATATATGTTAATAATGTATCAGCAGTGGACTAGTTTCTGCACTGTAACGTCCAAACAGTGTGAATATAAAATTGTATCCAGACCACAGTCGTATGGCAAGAGTACTGTGTGTCACGCACCAAACACTGCGTGTGTGTGCAAACCACGATGTTGAAAATACTGGTTGTTACACTCCACTTGGCATAAACTGATGAACCTTTGTGATTCCTCTATCTTCCCTAGGAGTTGTTACTTGTAGTGACGGCCCTCCACGTCATTAGATTGTTGATGTGTTGTGGCCAATCGGCTGATAGCCTGCAACTGCTCACAATGACATGCCAGCATTCCACACACAAATAACTTGCCATCTATCTTTGAGCAGTTGTTAGTTGAGGGGTCTTATATTTGCAGTTATCGAGCTGTGAGAACATTTTACTGAAACTTGACATTTACTTAATGACGGGTACAAATATTGCAAGTGATGCTCATCTTTGATCGTATATCAAAATAATTTTAATCATACAAACAAATACACGTATGACATGAAACTAAATGGTTATATAGGGGTTAAGAATCAAGGGTGTTGCCATTACCTTTTTCCATGTGTATAGTTTGAGGATTGTGAGACAGACGCCTTCACAATGAGTAACAATGTTTGGTTTAACGCCGCTTGTAGCAATATTCCAGTAATATCACGGCGGAGGACACAGAAATGGGCTTCTCACCATGTACCCATGTGATGAATCGAACCCGGGCCTTCGGCGTGACGCGCGAACGCTTTACAGTTATTCTTAATAATTGGGTGCATATCCTGTCGCCGCCATGCCTCTCTTAAACTTAATTAGCAAATATTATTATCAGTATGGTTGGAAAATGGTACCAACCTGGCCAACGGTCATCATGCATAAACAGTCCAATAACCCCAAAAGTATATTTGATACAGCTAAGGTAATCGGTCAATTTGACATGTTCGTTACTGTCGCCGGTAACTAGACCTTACTTTGCCGTTTATCTTACTAGTAATGCATTGATATTGGTCAAAAATATCTTTTTCTGCAAATTGTTAAGCTAATGCATTCTTTTTAGATAAATGATTTGGTCTAATGTCCTGTCGCCAGTTTTGAGGAAATGCCCGTGATTAATTTAAACTTGACATGTACATGTATAGAACAAAGTATAATCTTATCCATTCACTTCGAATGAATACAATTTATTATTACATTAATTTTATTTGTCATTATTTGGGGCTTAGAATATCTCTCTGCATAACATATCTCAATACATAGAAAATATTCCATGCGTAGAAATAAGAGTGCAATGTCCATTACCACCGACGGTCCTATTATTTCCAGAATTTCCAGTCTCATGTTAAATAATTACAGCATCATTATTAGAAATTTATACTCCAGAATGATTGAATGTTAATAAGTAAATTTGGGGATAGTTTACTAGTACGTTCCTGCCTTTAAACAAATACAACTTATGAAGATATTGTCGATTTAAAGTTTGGAAACATGCTTATTTATTCTTCAAATACTGCCCATCAAGTGTTTAGACTCACTTCAAGCACTCACTATTTGTTGCGTTCGCGTGTGTTTATGTTTGTGTTGGGTGTGTGTGGGTGTGTGTGGACTGCAAACCTTATGCAGATGAAGTGCATGAGGATTATGCATCAAATTGCTCAAAAGCATGTGCAAATAGTGTGCATGTGAACAGCTCGGTTTGGGTGTAAAGTTTTGTAAAGAATTCGTCAATTTTCACTGAGTTTCATCATTTATTGAACACTTTATGATTGAATTTTCAGAGGATTTGAAAGCATTTGTCACTTCATGGCATTTTTATTCATGTGTATCCTGCGTTCCTAAAGTTTCCTTTCACCCAGTTTGTTCAATGTTTGTAACTTCAGTATGATTCATCCTGCACTGTACTTGCTGGGGATTAGTCCACCTAGCAAGAACACATTTACAATGTTACTTCCAAGTTGGTCATAAGGGCTATAACTGCTTTCTAGGAGCGTGTTTTATCGGCTTAGGTGATTATCCTTTGTTATAACGGACTTTTCAATGGTAGGATTTTCTAAGAGTGTACCTTTTACCTTGTTATGAAAGCTTTCAAGTCTTGTTGAATTCGGTTTTAAGCAGCCCATTAGGTAACCTTGGCAAAATAATGGTTTCACTCATATACAACTTGATTTATTTTCGACACTTTTGTGAGCCATTTGCATGCATCCCGTTATTGAGAGAGGGCGTTTAACCACAAGGCAACCCCACCGCCCGCCTTCACAATGCCCCCATAAAGCGCCATGATCGTGGGTACAATGAGGCAAGGGGGTTGTAAGGTTAAAGCTGAATCAGACTAGAATATAAATGAATACTGATCAATGCAACTCAGCCACTCGTGCGTTGAACAAAACGTTCTGTAAGGCCCGTCTCGTTTAAAAGAACCCCATGTGTACACAGAAATACATTCCCCGACGAGTGTTTGGAAATTAGTCTCAAGTATACAGTCACTGACAGAAGCACACACAGTCTTAACAAACAATTGTGAATGCATGATGTCCATATTCTAACACCAGACTGCTATATCAAAGAAACTTGGCCTCAAATGCACATCATGTTTTTATGCGGCTCCTGTCCTCATATGTTTACATACTAATTCAGAATGCACCAACCGCATAACAACAGCTTGCTCAGATTGACCTGATCAAGTGAATACTAATGCATTGCGTGACCGTATCACAACTGGTTGGGTCTATTATTGTGAAGGGGTGGACCTTTGTCAGTTGATTGTCAACATGTCTGAACAGCCGAGACAAGGTCGCCGTTTGACATCTCAGTGTCGAGAAATCGTCAGCATTGTCATAACTTTCTTTAACCTTAAAAAAGCTACATACGGTTTAATGTTTCCGATTCGGGCTTTTAGGCAGCGATCAGCAACATTAATAACATTCTCTGCTCCCTATTTAATGAAGGTAGCTCGATCTGCCGTTTGTGCCATTTGACCTCCCGGGTCATGCATATGTAAAGTAGCTCAGGTCAAGCTGAACAAGCTGTAGGCATGCACATTCAACACGATGATGGAGATGGAGAGGACCATGGAGATATGAAATGCACATCCAAGTTCTACGTTTGTCTCGCCAATACAGTGCACAGGAAGCGATCACACCCGGCACGTTGACATGGGAGGACTACAGGGACAAATCGTCTGATGGCGACCCGGTATGAACAGACAGCATGCTCACAACAACATATGTACCACATAAATCGAGAAAATACATGATGCAACTTATGTGAGGTACGATAGTTGTACTTAAGATATTACTTATGGATTTATGTGACAATCCTGTTATTTATGTACAACTACATAACTTCCAATAAGTGTGATAGGTATATTGATATTGTTCAATCCTGAAACGAGGGTGACGGTGAAGATGAGTCTGAGAGTGATGGGGAAGTAGAGGGTCAGGACGAGGTGAAGGGTTGGGTCTAGGTGGAGGGTTGGGTCTAGGTGGAGGGTTGGGTCGAGGTGAAGGTTGGGTCTAGGTGAAGGGTTGGGTCAAGGTGAAGGGTTGGGTCGAGGTGGAGGGTTGGGTCAAGGTGAAGGGTTGGGTCGAGGTGAGGTGGAGGGTTGGGTCTAGGTGGAGGGTTGGGTCTAGGTGAAGGGTTGGGTCAAGGTCTAGGAGGGTTGGGTCTAGGTGGAGGATTGGGTCTAGGTGGAGGGTTGGGTCAAAGGTGAAGGGTTGGTCTAGGTTGGGGGTTGGGTCTAGGTGGAGGGTTGGGTCTAGGTGGAAGGGTTGGGTCTCAGGTGGTGGAGGGTTGGTCTCGAGGTTGAGGGTTGGGTCTAGGTGAAGGGTTGGGTCTAGGTGGAGGGTTGGGTCTAGGTGAAGGGTTGGTTCTAGGTGGAGGGTTGGGTCTAGGTGGAGGGTTGGGTCGAAGTTGAGGGTTGGGTTATCAGAACCATAACATTTGTGTTTAGGGACTTATAATGTAGAAAATAAGATTGACATGCACAATTAGTGTCCCTGAAACGAGGGTGACGGTGAAGATGAGTCTTAGAGTGATGGGGAAGTAGAGGGGTCAGGACGAGGTGAAGGGCTGGGTCAAGGTGAAGGGTTGGGTCTAGGTGAAGGGTTGGGTCTAGGTGAAGGGTTGGGCCGAGGTGGAGGTTGGGTCGAGGTGAAGGGCTGGGTCAAGGTGAAGGGTTGGGTCTAGGTTGAGGGCTTGGGTCGAGGTGGAGGGTTGGGTCTAGGTGGAGGGCTGGGTCAAGGTGAAGGGTTGGGTCTAGGCTGAGGGTTGGGTCGAGGTGGAGGGCTTGGGTCTAGGTGGAGGGTTGGGTCGAGGTGGAGGGTTGGGTCTAGGTGGAGGGCTGGGTCGAGGTGAAGGGTTGGGTCAAGGTGAAGGGGTTGGGTCTAGGTTGAAGGGCTTGGGTCCAAGGTGAAGGGTTGGGTCGAGGTGGAGGGTTGGGGTCGAGGTGGAGGGTTGGGTCGAGGTGGAGGGTTGGGTCGAGGTGGAGGGTTGGGTCTAGGTGAAGGGTTGGGTCTAGGTGGAGGGTTGGGTCTAGGTGAAGGGTTGGTTCTAGGTGGAGGGTTGGGTCTAGGTGGAGGGTTGGGTCGAAGTTGAGGGTTGGGTTATCAGAACCATAACATTTGTGTTTAGGGACTTATAATGTAGAAAATAAGATTGACATGCACAATTAGTGTCACTCACGGTCAAACACATAAGTTCCCAATATATCGCAATGCGTATATATTGCAATACAGTTTATTTGCCAATACACAGCCCAATTACAATCATACAGTAAATTCCTTTCCATTGATTTCCCCACCTCACACGGCACGGAAAACTCGATGTCTTGACGTCATGCTAGTACTTCATCGGAGCTGCAGGTCACATAATGCTGTAGTTACTGGGTGACTGTTTAAAATCTTTAAAAATATATCACAGGTGCATCAATTTCATTTGTGAAGACTATTCAATTTCGGGTACAAATGAAGGACCAACGCTGTTCGGTCTGATGACACACAGTTTACCAGGTCGCACATTGTCTAAAGAGAGACTTGTTTGCTCAGCATGACTAATTTATGGAACGGGGGGCATATCGTGTGTGTATTACTGGTGGTGCAAAGAGGGTTTGGAATAGTCAATAGTTATTAGTTATTAGTTATCATACAAAATATTATTGAAGATATATTACATGTAGGTTGCTGTACACTACTACAGGGTACATAGAGGCAATGGCCGTACCGTCACAAGGGTGTATTTGGAAAAATGCAAGCTTGATATTGATACATTCAAAAGGTGGCAGTAAGTCCCGCTCAATGGCAATTATTGGTGCAACAATGGGTGTCCCAGTGCAAGTCCGGACTCTATGGATGGCATTGAAATCGCCAGAATGACTTACAATAGAAGTGTGGGCAATGCGATATTTAGAAAGAAAAAGCTGACACAGTAGAGCTTGTTGTAGGCAGAGTGCAGAGGACTGGGAACATTGGCATACAGTTTCTTGTTACTACCGATATACACAACCAACTCATCATGGGAAACTACCGTGCTGTAGTCAGACGCAAATACAGAGGATGTAAGGCGCTAGACCACCTTTATCGTGATACAACATCTGTATTTACACTGCTACTCGAACTACTACTGCCTACGGGTATAGGGTCGGGACGAGGTGGAGGGTCAGGACGACGTAGAGGGTCAAGACAAGGTGGATGGTCAGGACGAGGTGGAAGTCAGGACAAGGTGGAGGTCAGGACAAGGTGGAGGTCAGGACGAGGTGGAGGGAAAGGACGAGTAGTATACACAATGGGGCTACGGGACCAGGTCCCTCCCAAGGGCTCAATTTTTAAAAATAATTGAGCCCTTGGGAAGTCCCTAATCCCGTAGCCCCTTTGTGTACACTACTACTGAGTTGCATGCAACATTTGATGAAAATCGGTCGAATAGTTTCTGAAATATTTGACTTTTAAGTGAGCATGGGGTTGGTAGGGTGAAATGTTGTTGTTTTTTAAAAACAATATAAAAATTTCTATGACAACGGGAGGGTTTTGAACTATAAATAGCTGATGCACCTTCTATGCTGATGAATGTCGATTCTAAAATTATGGACTGTGGCTTCTAAATTATTTTTCAGCGTCCATCGATACATTTATCGTGTTCAGCAGTGTTTAGACTACAAACCAGCATCGTTTTTGTATTTTATTAGACATTTATTTGAGGTGAAAAGCCTTCTAACATTTTCGAGGCGAGAAGGCGGATGTGAACTGACTTATTTGTGTTATTATAGACGGAGCTCAGCTTAGACATGCAATTCAATAATAGATTGTGGTTTCTAAATTCAGCGTCCATTAACCTGTTTGTCGTGTTCAGCGTGTTTAAAACTCCCTGGGAGTATCGTGTTTGTATTTCATTGGAGGTAAAATGCCACCAAACTATGAACCGGAAGTAGAATTTGTGATAAACTGTTTCTAGAAGTCTGGTGCGCTCAGCTTATAAAACGGGTTCAAGACATCCTTTGCGTTCCTATAGACGGAGCCCAGTTTAGGAAGATGAAGCAATCTCAGGATAGACCTGTTAAACCGAAATGTAACTATCAAGTCCCTGGTAGCGCAATCGGTTGAGGTGCGGACTTAGGATGTGTAGTTGCGCAGCTATAGTTTGGCATGAAATGCATGTGGACCCGGTTTTTGTAAATATCTCTTCATCCAATGACCCAATCGATCTCAAATTGTGCAAGTGGATGTTTTGTGAGACAACCTAATCACATTGTAAATAACCGATTTTATGCATTTGTATTAAAGAATCTGTCTAGGTAACTGTCAACAAAATAAACAGCAGAACGCAGACTGCTGGCAGAGGGAGGGAGCCAATGACCTGTAACAACGGCAGTGTTGGGTCATAAAGGTAAAGGCACGTGCAGTTCATGATAGTTACCCGTGCACTGCACAGTGATAAACCCTTTGGATCATTCACATTGACTACTTCTAGCTGTCATCATGAAAGCGTATTCAGATGATGCTTAACGTTTAATTAGAAATGTGTTGCATTTTTTTTAAAAAGAGAGCAAACGGAGCAAACCGATTTATAAGGTGTCAGATTACATGAAACGTAAACTTTTGCTCTTGGCATGAAAAAGAACATCGTGCTAAAAATTGTGAAAAATAAACCAACAACCAATAAACAAAACCTTGTACAAAAAGGTAGGCATCCAAAGTTAGATTCTTTTGACATCAGGGTCATCAGAGATGTCATTCGCCAATGAACACCTGTCCACAAGAAAGTTAAAACACATCCTTGCAGAGGATCACGACATTAATGTTTCTAGGTTTATGCTAAGCAAACTACTGCTCAAATTTGGATACAAGTACAAGAAGGTAGCAAACCAGAAACTTGTAATGTGTGAGAGATCTGATATTGTGAAAATAAGGTGTAACTATCTGAGAGACATTAAGCAGGCAAGAGAGGATGGGTTTGAACCTATATATCTGGATGAGACCTGGGTCAATGCAAACCATACTGCTGCCAGACAGTGGCTACCCACTGATCCCAGTGATGGTAGGAAAATACCAACAGGCAAAGGTGAACGTTTAATCGTTCTTCATGCTGGTTCCCACCGTGGAATCCTATCTGGGTGTGATCTGGTATTTCGGTCAGAGAGCACAGATGGTAGGGACTATCATACAGAGATGAACTCAACGGTTTTCACACAGTATGTTGAGGAACAATTGTTGCCAGCTCTGCCGTATAAAAGTATTTTGGTCATGGACAAGTCAGATAAGCAGCAATGGCTAACCAAATAACAATATACAATTTTCAATTAAGGCCACTAAACCACAGTTGTACTCTTTGATTAAACCTAACAAACTTCCACCCACATATAACATTGACAACATGCTACGCCAACACGGCCTTGAGATTACCACCGTCCCATTGTAAGCTCAACCCAATCGAACTTATCTGGGGAGGCCTTAAAAGTACAGTGGCCCGGAAAAATCAATCATTCAAGTTGAATGATGTCAAGCACATTGTCAACACTGCTATATGTGACATTGACATTGCACGCTGGCATGCATGTGTTGAACATGTCAAGAAGGTGGAGAAAGAGTACTGGCTCAAAGATGGCTTGAAGGAGCAAACAGTTAATCCAGTTGTCATTCGTCTGGACACTGATGACTCCTCTGTGGCAGAATGGAGTGAACTTGATGAAGTTTAATTCTGTTATTATATTTACAGGTAATAATAGTATCCAGCCAGATATGCTCAAAGAAATATAACTTGTTTTAACAATGACAGCACTGACTAATTCCAACGACTTATAGTGTAACATGAAACACTCATTTCACATAAAATTATCATGAAAATATAAATAATAACTATCTATATGCTTAAAGCTATTAGAAATGCATTGCTTAATTTGGAAAGTGAACGACATCAAAACATAACACTTTTGTCTTCATTCTACCTTTCTTTAATGAGTGTGCATGATTGTGTGTGCTTGTGTCCGAGGGAACGGGGCTTTAACAGTTGTTGAGTTCTAACCATAGGTGGTCCGATTAATGGTTTAGTGTAAATATACTTTCTGTGTTCTTTAAATGCATTTCCACTTAGGTATTGCATAAACAAAATATGACATCAACATTACAAATTTAAATATTCTAACCTACAGAATAATTCTCACTAATGGGTTTTGTGGTTAATGTTGAACAACTCAGAGAAACAAACTCCGTATGATGGTTAACAGTTGGCACCCACCTTACCCTATTCACGACCTGTGACACCTCTTCATACCTGCCACGTGCATAGCTGACCTACATTGACGAACGTTGACCTTTATGACCCAACACTGCCGCTGTTACAGGTCATTGGCTACCTCCCTCTGCCAGCAGTCTGCGTTCTGCTGTTTATTTTGTTGACAGTTACCTAGACAGATTCTTTAATACAAATGCATAAAATCGGTTATTTACAATGTGATTAGGTTGTCTCACAAAACATCCACTTGCACAGTTTGAGATCGATTGGGTCATTGGATGAAGAGATATTTACAAAAACCGGGTCCACATGCATTTCATGCCAAACTATATGCATTGTGTGTTTGTATCCCACCGTTGCCTCAGTGGGTTCCTTGCAACTTTTGTGTGTTTCGTTGGTGGTAGCAAGGAATCAGGATCACATCAGCTGCGCTCAGCTGAATTGGGGCACTCTCGTGGTGAGAGAAAGGTAGCCGACACATGAGTCCCCTAGGGAGAAGTTGCACAGCCTTCATCTTTCTACTTCACCCTAGGGGAATTGTGGCTACTTTTTTTTTAAACCTTTCTATCTTTCTATTTTAACCTTTCTATCTTTACCTATTGTTACAACCACCACGACTGTTAGGTGAGTGAGCCGCTTTTAGCAAATATTCCAGCAATACCAGACATGGGCTTCACACAATGTACCCATATGTGAATGGAATCCCCCATTGCAAATGAAGCTGTTTGATACTTATGTACATCATCTCACTGAGACATTGTTAAAATTGAGTGAACTGTGTTTACTCATATATTCACACCGTTAACATCATCAAGGATGGTCACCTAGCCTCGGACTGTCTACTCGGCTGTGATGTTGATGTCCGCGAAGCAATTTATCATGAATCTCCGATACTAATTTGTTTGGTTTTCGTAAGGAAGGCTTGTCGGACCTGTTGCTTTCCTTGTTCTGTGAAATGTTTTTTCTCGTCTTCGCTGATGACAGCGTTTTTACGAGACTTGGTCCGAATCTCTTGTTTCAATCTGTGATATTTTGCGATTTCTGATAGCACCAACCGAAACTCTTCCTCGGAGATTTTAGAGTCGGTGAGCGCGGTGGAAATATGATCGTCTATCGTGCTTCAGCTAGAATTCTAATTTCGTCGTGTTTCAATGCTTTACGTTGCAGTCTGCGAGATATGAACTTAAGGGTCAATCCCATCAACCCTACCACTCCGGCTGTTATTTCGATGCTTAGCACCACGGGTGCAGCCACGATGGTGGATAATAACCCGATACCTGCTACACCTAATCCCATGCTGACTGAAACCAGAGTGCTGTCAACACCGTCCACGGAATTGACGGCCCTGTAATATTTTTTCTGTAAAGCCGACCGCGTATCGCGTTCACGTTCTAGTTGTTGTTTGATGTCACATATCTGTCACAAACGAACCCCGTCTACCGTTTCCAATGCTTTTGCTACTTCATCCACGACTGGGTACAGTCCCATCCTGTGTGTGTATATATATATATTTTTATAAAATAATATTTAATTGGCTTTCCTTTAATATCCGATCGATGTATTTGAGGCTGATAAGGTTTAGATTATCGTATACATAATAATTCGAGACATGAATCGATTTTTTTTCTATAACACGCACTCCATCGAGGCTTATTAAGGGTGTCAATCCCGGTCTTATGACGATACGACACCATTGGTGATTGTGTCTTCTGAACCAGCGTATTATCAACCCAGTCAAAAGTGTTCGTTCTGACCCACAAGCGTCAGCGAGAAAGACATCTACCACGAGCGTGGTGTGTGATTTGATAGTCAAATTTGAATGGAAAAAAATCCTCTTGGTAATCGGGTACATCAAACTGTAAATATGAAACCATGTCGTTTGAAGCTAACATGTTGCCCGTGTGACCTGATATTCGTAAAACTTGTACATCAAACTCTGGAGTGAAAGACGTGAGAAGGATCCCGTTGTTTGTAATTTTGGAGACGTAACAATTGTTTTTAAAAGATATGTGGGGTGAGGTGAGGGTCATGTTGATCAACCAGTCTGGCTGTTTGAAGTCTGCTAGTGACACCCGCTCGTATACGTTGTCTTTTAAGTGCAGGAGGTACAAGGTGTTTTCCTCGGTGGGCAGATCGAATCCCCGCCTGTCCCCGAGATTGGCTAGTGTTACGTTGGGATGATGGTTGTTCATCGGTTGTTTTATACAAAATTACGAAATGGTTTTCAATTGGTTATTAGATAATTCCTCGGACGTGCACTTTAAACCCATGAGATGTATGTTGTCGAGTAGGAAATTTTGGTGAGCGATATCGTCTCTTCCTGGTCACGGTGACTCCCTGCAGACTGGTGTAGGCGTTAACGTTCACCCGCACGAAAACGGAGCAAACTTGGTATTGTTGTTGTTTGGCCCAGCGGAGTTTGATCCCTTTCACGATTTCGATGACGTCATGCGCCGATGGCGGTTCGCCGAGGTAGACTTGAATGTACAGAGTGGATTTTGCTGGCAGATTTTCCAGGACGTCTACCACTCTGTCGAATTCTGACACAATCTGCAATCCCACGTTTTGCGTCCCGGGTTTGCTCGACAGCATGTGGGCTACTCTTTGCCTCAACGTGCTGACGATCACGCTGCGTCTTTGCATAGGGACGTAAGCCACGAGAAGCGTTCCGTTGTTCACGACTTTCGTCAGGTAGTGATCTTTGTTGTCCGTGAAAACGTGGGGAGAGTCCAGCATGATGTTGAGATTCCAGTCGATTTGCAATGGCACTAATATAATTTTTTTTGTCATCGTTCAAGATTAGAGTGTACTGTGTGTTTCTGGAGACAGCCGTGGTCTCGACGTCGTCCAGGTGGAACAGCCTGCCCCGGAACGCTGGGGTTACCGTCTATTCGTCCTGGTCGTTGCAGATCAAGTCGTATCGCGTGTTGTTGACTGCTCCTTTGGTATCGACGAAATCGCCTAGGTCGTTGCCACCACCACCACCAGCGGCAGTAGAGGGCGGCAGTTCGATACGTTTGTAAATGCTGTTTTTCAGTTGCAAGGCGTACAGTTTGCTGTCAACTCTGGGTTTGTCAAATGCGCACGTGTCCCCGAGGTCGGAGATCGCTATGTTGGCGCATTTTCTAATGCGTGTTCCTGGACCATGAGACTCTGTCATTGACATAAGTGCAGCGCCACGCTGAAATATCCTATACTTACAGGATCGTGTTTAACGTCTAAAACCGATATTTTCAATTCCGTGATGTTGCCTCGGATTAATTTCTTGTAATGCTGCAATGAAAACGATTCGGTTCTGCCGTCGTTGTACTTTTCCGTTTTCTCCGGCACGGCTATTAGCATGTTGTCTGTCATGCTCAGCTGATCGAGATGAATGCACAGTTCGTGATACGGAACAAGATCAGGTAATTTCGTGCCTGTCATGGTGGTTTCCGGTGGTATGTTGCTTGACGTAAACCCGAGCGTTTTAGCCAACGGCCGACTGAGTCTCAAGTCGTTTTTTCCGTTGTTGGCTAACATGACCGTGCCGTTCGAGTCGTTCATTTTCAATTTCGGCTCCCACGGGTTTGAAGATTTCTTCGTTGAGCGAGCACATGCTGTAATAGCCGTCCATTATTTGGTTGCAGGCGTTATTGATAAACAGCCTGTTGTTTTTGCTGTTGATCGCGGGTAGTAGGTGATATCGCAGAGCGCGACTTCGAGCTGACCAGACATGTTGTCGATGGCTCGTGATTCCTGGAAGCGTCACGTACATATTGAAAAGTAGATATGTATACTAAAATTTAACAATTAAAAAATGTACAAACCGGGAGTGTTTTATGCTAAAAGTGATAATATAAGTGCTATCTCTCACAACCAAGTATTGTGGTCGATGCAAAGGATGGTTTACATTTCATAGTTCGGTTCTTCGATGTGTTTAAAAATTAAGGGTTTTCGGTCACGGCTTCTTGAACTACCCATCGTTCACAACATGTCTCTCGTGGAAGCCAGCAAACAGCTAGTGAAAGATTGGGGTTACAAGTCATTACGTCAAGACGAACGAGTGGAACGACGATTACATGGCTTTCAATGACAGCAACGATTACCGCGTTTGGAGGTTTAGGCAGGGACCCGCGGACGATTGGAAAATGTTAATGCTGGACACTTTGAAAGGGTTTACTCGTGCCGGTGTCATCAGATTGAACGATTCGATTCGAACGTACGTGTGGGCCGTGCTGGGCGCGCAGACGCAAACGCGTTCCAGCATCATGGGTCGTGAAGGGACGGCTTACGCCATTGCTAGACCGGTCGATCTACCAAGTGCCATCGAAAGCTATCAAAACGCGCTGGAATACGCCCGGTCGAAAGTCGACTACCTGTTCGGCATGGAACTGTACATGGCTCCGAGCGACATGCGACTGAGGGTGAACAGAGTGGTGGGCTACAACAATGAAACCATCATCGCGACTGCTGCTCAAAAGTTGGGCTTGAACCAGGACGTCAATAATGCGAGTCGAGTCGTGTTGCAGTACATAACGGGCATCATGACACTGACACCAGAAGTAGAAGCAGCACCACCATGCCAACAACAACTGCAGCCGCTGCCCCCGCACGTGCAGGCAAACAATCAGTGGCACGTCGTTCGCAAAACGGCCCTGGTTGTCAGCGGGATCGCGGTTGGACTGTGCCTCATTTGGTTAAAAATTCCTTAGCCGTGACGTACACCAGACCCGCCACAGTGACGACGAAAGCCCACAGATTTTGACCGAACCACGTGACCGTTTTTGACAAAAAGCCTAACAACCAGGAAACGATGCTGCCCAAGATGTCAGGCAGCGCTTCGGTGGCTTTGCCGGGGAGTTTAACCAGGGCTTCGCCGAGAGATTTCAGATGTTTTTTTATCCAGTCTCTGACGTCGTCTCTGATGATTGGTGGGCTTGGTGGTGTCGATATGATGAACCCCAAAGCCGTGAGAATGCTGGCGATTGTGATTCCTTGTTCCCGGAACAGAATTCGTATCCTGTCGGCCAACGTGGTGTCGTCGTTCAAGACTCGGTCGATGGTTTCGTGCACGCGGCTGATTTGTGATCAGAGGGCTTCCCTGTTGGAGGAGGCGGCTTCCAATCTGGTCCGTCTCCAGGTCGCACAATCTTTTCTCGATGAAGTTTTTCATGGCTTCGTCGTCGTCCACGATCCTGAGTTTTCTTTTCTCGCAAGCAATGTGCTCATAGATTTTGTTCGGTTTACCCATGTTGTTCACGAGTTCTCCACGCACGTTTTTTCAAGGCTTTGTCTAGACCCTGAAGTTACCTAAGAGGAAATTAGAAACCGGGCAAGGGTTCGTTTGAGTACATGACCAATGTTGTTTAATTTCGTCTGACGCTTCTTTGGTGCACTGGGGCTTTTCTCTCAGATTGGCAGCGCCGGCACCATCGAGTTTGGTCCTTAGGTTTTGCAGATCTTGGACGACCTTCGTCGGAAGTTGTTGTGGTCATGCGCTGCCGTAATCTCACAGGTTTAGTTCGTTACCACCACAGCGACTGGCTAGCGTCGACAGGACGAGCGTTTTTCTCGTGTGTTTGTTCATGAGATCGACCTCAGGATAAGCTGTCAATCGCATTGTCCCTTCGTTGTCTATTTTGAACTTCCGATAGCCGCGACCCTATGGTTCGACGTAATGACAAACGCACGATCGTGAACAACCTGGGTCGTGCCATCGTCAAGAAAATCCCCATCAAAATCAGCGTGAACGAGGTGCTGAGCATCGACGACAGCGACATGTTTTACTGTTACACAAAACCTCTGGAGAACCTCGGAAGAACACGATGACATAGCGTATCAAGGAATTAGTCAGAATAACTACGTATCGAGAGAAATCCGTGTGGGGTACGGTTTCACACAAGACAATCTCGGCAATATAACAGCAGGAGAAAACGCCGTCACCGAGGCGTACGGGAATCGGTTTTACATACCGCTTGACATCGAGTTGCTCAAAGGGCACATGCCATTTTACCAGGCGGCGCTGGTCCACAGGCTGGAATATGAACTCACGTTCAACAACTACGGCAAAGTTATTTTAACGCTGGGCGGCACCGAGGCCAGCTACGTTGTCGACAACATCTCACTGGAGTTCGACATGGTCACGAACACGAATCTGGCCCGGCAGATTTGCACCCAGTACTTAAAAAGCTGTCCATCCTGTACGACCTGTGTTGCGGCACCGTACCATCGTCAAGGACAAGAGCGTTGTGGAACATCAACCTGAACGTGCCGGCTTGATCGATGAAAGGCATCTTGATCATTCCCGTGGTGGAATACGAGCCGTTTCGAAAGAGACAGCGAACTCACTTGGAATCCCGAGATCACAAAAGTTGAAGTGACCGTTGAGGGTGTGCCCAACCAACTGTTCAGCCAAGGCATGCGAGCTTACCAGCAGTGGGACGAGATAAGAAAACTACCGGCCATCAAGCGACACTCGCCTGAAGTCAACGACGTCATCAAAGACCTGGGTTTCACCTGACGACAGACACTCAGTAGGTACCTGGATAAGCATTACGCAAAATCCGGCTGGCAAGTTAAATTTACAAGATGGGTGAACAAGATGTACACGGAAGATTCCGTGGTGATAACGGACCCGGACGTGCACAAAATCGATCCTGGAATTCGTCTGCAGGACTGGTTGCGTGCTTACCCGACTTTACAAACTGAAAGGAGAATCAAACGGACCCGACGTTCATCCTGGACGACTGCAGCGTCAAAAAGGAGATGCCCTTCTCGGGCCGGCACATAAAGCACAGCGTTTGCAAGGACAGGGACTCGTTGCGAGAAAACGACGTGATCCTGACCAAGCAAGAACAAAACAAGTGAAGAAACAGCTAGCCGAAACGAAACACACCAAACTCTTGTTGAAAACCGACCAACCCGTGGTGTATAAAGTCATATATAGCTTTTAAGCAAAATTCTAGCAAAATTCAAGCAAAATTCTAGCATAACTCAAGCAAAAACCGATGTTCGAAACTATAGAGGTACAGAGGTGCCGCTCACAACGCATGCAACTTGAAGCTCAAAATCAATCCCAAGACCATCAAAATCCCCGTCGTGTTTCACAATCTTCGCGGTTACGATTCTCACCTGATCATGCAGGCCATCGCGAAAGTCCACGCAACATAACGTGCATCACCAACAACATGGAAAATTACATCTCGTTCCAACGCCAACAACACGGAGGACTTCGACATCACCAATCTATTCACCAATGCCGAGACTCGACCACTGCTGCTGAGGAAAGGCATCTTCCCCTACGAGTACATGGACGGCCGTGTCATTGGTGTTCACCAAACTGTCTAGAGATGACAGCAGGAACTGAACGCTATCGATAAATCTCAGACCATCTAACGAGAACGAGATGTATTTCTCCATGTCTAAGTTCGATGAGACGCGATTACCTCCCATCGACCAATTTTACAGCAACTTGACCGATTCCAATATCTCTCAAGACGATTACGCGCACGTGATAAACGTGTGGGACAAACTGGGCTGCAAGAATTTGGGTGATTACCACGACCTGTACTTGAAAACGGACGTGCTGCTGCTGGCTGACGTGTTCAAGATAAACGTGCTCAAAACAGTACGACCTGGACCTCGTGTGGTATTTCTCCTCCCCCGGTCTCTCTTGGGATGCCTTGTTGAAAAAGACCGGAATGGAGATGAAACTACTGACGGATTACGACATGCACCTGTTCGTGGAAAAAGGCTTGCAAGGCGGGATTTCTATGACCTCCAAACGATACGCCAAATCCAACAACAAGTACGTTCCCGCTCATGACCCCATCAAACCGACCAAACACATACTCTATCTCGACGCCAACAACCTGTATGGCTGGGCCATGAGTCAGTATCTCCCCACCGGGGGATTCGAATGAGTCTCCTCGCCCGAGATGATTGACTTGAATAGCATCGCGCCAGATTCGAACAAAGGCTACGTGCTCGAAGTGGACTTTGACTATCCCCAGAACTGCACGAATCACAAAAGAGCTATGTCGCTGGGAATGAAACTCACGAAAATACACAGGGTGCTCCAGTTCGATCAAAGTCCATGGATGGAACCTTACATTCGGTTGAACACGAATCTGTAAAAAACAGCAATGAGCGACTTCTAAAAAATTGTACAAGCTCATGAACAACTCGGTGTGTCGGGCAAGACGATGGAGAATTTGAGAGAACGCGTTAACGTGAAATTAGTCAGATCCATCGAGGAAGAAAAACTCAGGAAACTCATAGCCAGCCCGTCGTTCCACCGAAGCAAGCTTTTCGACGACGAAGACTTGGCAGCGCTGCACATGAACAAAAGCCACATCAAATTCAACCAGCCCGTTTACTTGGGGATGAGCATCCTCGACTTATCCAAACACTTGATGTACGATTTCTACTACAACGAGCTGAAAAAGCAGTACAGCGACAGGTGCGAAGTGGTGTACACGGACACAGATTCCCTGCTGATGGAAATTCGCACCGAGAACGTGTACGAGGACATGAAGAAACACATGTAACTGTACGACACCAGCGACTACCCTAAAGATCACCCTATGCACAGCCAAGTCAACAAAAAAGTGCTCGGCAAGATGAAGGACGAATGCGCGGGCACGCCGATCGCTGAGTACGTCGGCTTGAGACCCAAGATGTATTCCATCAAGAAAGCCGACGACGATGAAATCTGAAAGGCAAAAGGCGTGAAAAAACACGTGGTGAAAAAACACATCAAGCACGCCAGATTCAAGGAAGCCCTGTTCAAGAATAAAACGTTCAAACACCAAATGAACATGCTGAGAAGCGACGGACACAGGATATACGGACTGAGAATCAACAAGACCTCGCTGTCTCCCTTGGACACGAAATGATGGATCGCCATCGACAGAGTCACCACTTACGCGTATGGGCACAAACGCATATCGAATAATTGAACGCTTACGCACACATGCATACATATATCATGGAGAAAATTTATTACAGCCCGCGATGGTACTGGAAAGGCACGGACGCCATCCCGAAATTCGCCAAAGCCGCTTGAGTCTCGGAAGAAAGCCAAAGCTTGGCTTAAAAAACAAGCCATCTGGCAAGTCCTCCTGCCGGCGCTTCGACATTTCAACGCCGAATCGCGTCTACCAAGCCGACCTCCTGTTTCTCCCTCACGACAGGGTGAGGTGTAAAACCTACAAGTACGCCCTGACCGTCGTAGATGTTACCAGTTGCTACAAGGAAACCGAATCGTTGACAACAAAAGATTCGAACGAAGTCGTCAAAGCCTTTGAAAGCATATACAAATGCAGTCGCTTGACATAGCCTACCATATTGCAAGTCAATCCCGGACACGAGTTCATGGGAGCCGTGTCACAGCTGCTGGCCAAGTGAGACGAGGTACAGCGGGAGCTCACCATAGCCAAGCCATCGACTTGTCCGCCCACAGCGCTCGGAGGAGCAACCATCCCTGAGGCGACCCGAGCTTTTTTTCATGACCGACCCCATGCTCACTTAAAAGTCACATATTTCAGAACCTATTCGACCGATTTTCATCACATTTTGCATGCGACTCAGTACTAATATATACAATGGGGCTACGGGATCAGGGACTTCCAAAGGCTCAATTTCATGTAAAAAATGTATGTAAAATTTTATGTAAAAATTGAGCCCTTGGGGAGGACCTGGTCCCGTAGCCCCATTGTGTATACTACTGGACGAGGTAGAGGGTCAGGGCGAGGTGGAGGGTCAGGGCGAGGTGGTGGGTCAGGACAAGGTGGAGGTCAGGACAAGGTGGAGGTCAGGACGAGGTGGAGGTCAGGACGAGGTAGACGGTCAGTGCAAGGTGGAGGGTCAGGACGAGGTGGAGGGTCAGGAGAAGGAGGAGGGTCAGGACGAGGAGGGTAGAGGGTCAGGACGAGGTGGAGGGTCAAGGACAAGGAGGAGGGTCAGGACGAGGTGGGGGGTAAGGACGAGGTTGGACGAGGGGACGAGTTGGAAGGAGGTCAAGGACATGGTGGAGGGTTAGGACGAGGTGGGGGGTAAGGACGAGGTAGAGGTTCAGGACGAGGTAGAGGGTCAGGACACGACATAGAGGGTCAGGACGAGACAAGGTGAAGGGTGAGGACGAGATAGGGGTCAGGACGGGTCAGGGTCACACGACATAGAGGGTCAGGACGAGGTTGAGGGTCAGCACGACATAGAGGGTCAGGATGGGGTGGAGGGTGACGACGAGGTGGAGGGTCGGGACAAGGTGAAGGGTCAGGACCAGGTCGAGGGTCAGGACAAGGTGGAGAGTGACGACTAGATGGTGAGTTAGACGGGGTGGAGGGTCGGGACGAGGTTGAGGGTCAGGACGAGGTGAAGGTCAGGACGTTTGTGGTGGGTCAGGACGAGGTAGAGGGTTGTGTCGAGGTGGAGAGTAAGGCGAGGTGCAGGGTCATGACGAGGTGGAGGGTTGAGTCGATGTTGAGGGTCAGGACGCGGTAAAGGGTCAGGATAATGTAGAGGGTCAGGATGATGTAGAGGGTCAGGGCGAGGTGGAGGTCAAGGCGAGGTGGAGGGTCAGGACGCGGTGGAGGTGAAGGCGAGGTAGAGGGTCGTGGAGGGCACCCGACTCGAAAACCCAACCCCTACTCATTCTTATCGACTGTAGACGCCTAAAACTGGAGATGACGTATGTCCTGGACAGATATGAAACTAACTCTAACCTCAGGGTTACTGAGAATTTACTGAATTTCCTCATTGATATCATCTTCATAAAATGTGGGAGGGAGCACATGTATAGCGCAAGCTGTACTCCCTTCTTAGTTAATTCCCTTCCAATGATTTCCCCCAGCTGACACGGCACGAAAAACCCGAGTTCTTAACGTCATGTTATTAAATCTTTGAAGGGCATTTAGAAGTGGAATGCATAAGAAAAGCAAGATTTATGGATGTCAACTTCTTTATTGTGCATAACACGACTGTTCGGGGTGTATGAATTAGCAAGGGTACGCTCCGAAACGTCGTGTTGTTCATAATAAAGAAGTTGACATCCATAAATCTTGCATTACATATTTTTGTTATGTTATTACTTCATCAGAGAGGCTGCTCACATAACGCTGTAGTTACTGTGTGACTGTTTAAAATCTTTAAAACTATATTACAGGTTCATCAATATCGTTTGTGATGACATTTCCGGATACAGTGTGTCAATGACATTGATAAATTATAAATGTTCCAGTTCTTGCCGCTGTGGTGCTGCTGACGGTCGTCGTTGTCGAGGAAAACACCACTGGCTATTTATCCACCTACGCCTGTATGTATCTGTCACGTTCACACATTCGTGGCTGCACAACCAATATATACAGTGAAACAACATCGTGTCGGAACTGAAGGTCCTCCGTTAATACTTCGAGTTATACAGTGTTACGTAAATGATAAGTAAATAAGGGTTAAACAGGGGTCAAGCTTTTTCTTCGACACAAGCGTACTTTGGACACAAGAAAGTGCAACACATCAGTGTTTGACTGTACAGTGTACAAAATCATGTAAAGAGAGGCTCCATGGTTCGTTCAAAGATAAAATGCTAGGAACATATCCTACTCACACTTTGCTAAGGATCACAAAAATTCACAACTTTCCTTAAATGTAGATTCATAACCTGAAATTGTATCCATATAAAACTGGATAAATAATAATTTGGTAACCCCTCTTTAGGCAAACGGTCACTTTAATCTAACCTTATGCACTTGATACATGAGTAACCATCAAAATGTTTTTCATGGCTCCAATCAACCATTTTGCAACTCATGGAACGAGTCATTGACAAGTACACAACACCTGTCAATAGCAGGTATGGGATCCACACGATGAAATGACATACTGAAACCTAGGATTCATGCTTATAATTACAATAAGCTTAGATATTTAAACCAAATTTGACCCCCACATCATAGTTAAATTTTCTGTTGAATCCATGATTTGATCCTAAGCAATGTGTGAATAGTATACTTCCTGTGGAACAGTTTACACATGCCGCTCAACACCTCTCATAAAGGGACATACATAAACATGGTGGTGTTTTAAATCAAAATTCACGTTTCGTGGATGATCAAACTGTAGGCGATATGCATAGGTCTTTCATATCCCTGGAAATACATATGATACATTCACATATGATATAGATAATTCGACATCTGATCGATTTCAGTTTGAAGTGAAAGATTTTCTTTAAAATCTGCCGCGTTATTTCAATGCATATTATACGTCATGTGAGAGTGTCTAGTTTAAATCAACTAAGATATGTTTATGTCAACTAAGACGTACGTTCTTGTCTTATTGTCGATGTTGGTTTCTGGTTTGGTTCTCAAAGATGATTGCATAATTGATGAGTTTTCTTCCAGATGAATCGCAAACGATTGACGTTTCCCACCTCGTAGGAAAAGTGCAACCTGGTAAGTCTATTAATTGTTTTCTCGTGAGTTTGGGAGAAATATATGAACATAGAAGGTTAAACTTGCTATGGCCCACATGCAAACATACAAGCCCCTGTAGAGGTATCATACACATAATAATATTTGCATTTTGATAAATGCCAACCAGTGAGGATCCGGGTAAGAATTGATCTTCAGTCACCCATGCATGTCGTAAGAGGCGACAAACGGGATCGGGTGGTCAGGCTTGCTGACTTGGTTGGCACATGTCATAGTATGCCAACTGCGTAGATCGATGTTCATGCTGTTGATGACTGGATTGTCTGGTCAAGACTCGATTATTTACAGACCACCGCCATATAGCTGGAATAGTGCGGCGTAAAACTAAACTCACTCACTCAGTTAAGTAGTATTCCAGTACATTGTATGTTGGAAGGTAGATGTAAAGACAGTTCTGTTCCAGTTCCAGTTGAGATTGTCAACTTTGATGAATTGCTGAGAGAGTTCACACAGAAATTGGCAGGTAAAGTTGCATGTACAATAACAATGCCTCCTAAAATAAACTTTCTACATTGTTTTTGCAAATGCTTGAAAACATGTGTTTTCTCGGACGAAAATGACTTGCCTGATGCAATAAGTATTTATGATAATATAATTCCATATCAGTCATGGTTAAACAACACTCAGCATTGTGAATGTCGTTTAATCTTTGAGAAAATATTAATAGACGTTTCCCAAGCAAAATGACTAGGGCTATGCAATATTACCGGTAAACCGGTAAAAACAGGTACATTTTCTCGCGATACGATTATCGCGATATGGTTCAGATTCTGCAATATATTGGGTCATCCAGAGTTAGCTACCTTTGAATTATCTGGGCATGATTTCAGTGGCAAAAAGTGGACTCTAAAACTGCCAAATATACTTTTATTTCTGTTGATTTCGTGTAACATTTTACAAGTGGAAATGTGATTATAAGTGGCTCCAAAAGTGCCAAATGGACCCCTGAAGATCCGGGGTAAGATAGGTCTTCAGCAACCCATGTGCTTGCCATAAAAGGCGACTATGCTTGTCGTAAGAGGCGACTAACGGGATCGGGTGGTCAGGCTTGCTGACTTGGTTGACACATGTCATCGGTTCCCAATTGCGCAGATCGATGCTCATGCTGTTGATCACTGGATTGTCTGGTCCAGACTCGATTATTTACAGACCACAGCTGGGATATTGCTGAGTGCGGCGTAAAACTAAACTCACTCACTCACTCACTCTACCAAATGCTTTACGTTTTGTGGGTTTGAATGGTTTCATATGTGGCATTTTGGAAGAATTAAGTGGCCTCAAATGGATCAGTTCTTTATTTGGACTTATAGTAGTGCGTCTGGCTCTGAATGACCATTTCACAATTCACAGTAGTCTATGTTGTTATTTTTGTTTGTTTCATAATGGGACATATGATATAAATTTATCATAAAAGTCTAAGTCTGATAGATTTTATAGGACTGTATAATGAGTGAGTGAGTGAATTATGATTTGAAGCCACACCGGCAATATTTCAGCCATATCGTGACTAAAACTAGTTCTACAGAGCTACAGATAACTTTTTGGGTCTTTGAGTTATGTACGCGCTTGTGTTTATCTCAATTGGGTATACTAATTTTTCTTTGAGTAACCAAATAAATTGTACCCACCTCACTCAAACTCAGTTGGGTATTTTGTCATTTTCCATTAATTGTAAAAATATAACATAGTTTAAATGTTTGTTTAGGTGTTTGTTGTTTATATTTGATCAGTAATATGAGAAACGATAAGAAAGACTGCAAGTTGCCGAGTTCATGTGCTGAAATAGAACCTCTCAATATACCTTAACGTTTTTGTGTGTACGCATGTAAGATCAAATGTAGAGAGTATGTACAAAAAATCAAGCGTACATGTACGCAATAGACGTAATAGGAATTAAGTTTTCACATGAATATTTGCGTAATTTACGCAGATACACAGCTTATCTGTTCCTCTGTTCTAAATTCATAATACATACATATAATATATAAAACCTTGTCAATGAAGGACAGTAAAATTACTAGATTATCACAAAATGAGTGAAAACCAGCTAGCATATATCTTTAAAATTAGAAAACTAGTTTTGGACAATACAATGTAAAAATGGTCTGTTGATGCCAACAACTGAAGGCGGATTACCATACTAGGGACCATGGGGACTTACAGTACTTTTGCTACCTGCATGGATCCTAGCTGGATTTATATCATCCCTTCAGCTGCTGGCGATTGTAGTCGAATTAAGCAATAAATTAAAATCACATAAATACTACGTTTAAAGAATCTGGTAAGTTGAAATTTACTTTAAATGTTTCGGGACTTACGTACCCTCTCAGGAGGACACTAACTTTACAATACTTTAACCGCATTTGGGGATACAGCCACTAACAAGCTAAGTTACTAATCTAAACTACCAATCATTAAAATACATATATCTACAGAACATATTAATCAAAATTCATCAATTAAATGGACTGTATAATGACATTCCAGTCAAAGATCTTAATCATCGGAGGTCACATGAGATTTTAAGCGCAAGTAGTAAAACTAAATCGTGTTTTTGTTTCATTTTGCAATAGTTCATGTTAACACATGTTTATATTGGAGTTAAATCTGAATGAATCACTGACATACAGTAACAATAATTACATACTGCATTGAAGTGCATTCTGTTGAAGCAAACAACACTGACCATGAAAAGCATGTTATACTATTACCTTTATCATTATGTTCGCAAAACTTTGTTGCAATACTTCAGTCAAACATTCCACGTTATGGCTCTATATCATTTTGTTTATCTGTCACAATGAGCCTGAAAGTATGGAGTAACGGCAATTAAGAAGATGATGTTGCTCACAGAGAGCTATTATGAATGTATGATGTACGCACTTGAGCAGAAACTTTCCAGTCAATATACCCCAATATATATTGCAATATATATGTTAAATTATTGCAATATATCGCAATATGAAAATCAGCGCAATATCCAACCCTAAAAATGACCTTGACCATTAGTCGGATACAACATTATGTCGCATAATTGATAGGGGCGGTAGGGTAGCCTAGTGGTAAAAGCGTTGGATCCTCACGCCGAAAACCCGGGTTCGATTCCCCACATGGGTACAGTATGTGAAGCCAATTTCTGGTGTCCTCCGCCGTGATATTGCTGGAATATTGCTAAAAGCGGCGTAGACCCAAACTCACTCACTCACTGACCTTGATACAGGCATAATAGTTTGGACCTTCGGCGACTGCTTCGGGCTTACTAATGTTTTGATAATTGAATATTGCTAAAAGCGACGTGAAAACTAACTCACTCACTTATAATCGATCCAAGTATTTTCTTCTGGTTAATATTCCAAGGAAGAAGTGTTTGTACATGTAATCAGAAAATGAGTCCTTCTAATACGGACGTACGTTCGGATATAATAGTTTGTACTGTCCACTACACGAGATGCGTGTACACATTCATGCCAGCTGGATATCTGACCTTTGCTTTACTGTTATCAGACTTACAAATGGCGGGACTGTGGAAGAAGACTGACGTGAAAACATGTGAAGAGGAAGAACTTCCAAGTTAGCAGACTTATCTCAGAACTTAGCCCAGTGCCTAGAACACACACACGCACGCGCACGTACGCACACGCAAACATGCGCGCACGCACGCATACACAAAAACAAACACGAAATACCTATCTTATGGCGTTCGGGAATATTCAGGGGAATTTTTTCAATACGTATTTCAGTACGTATCTACTTTACGTACCTGCGTATTTTTGCAGGGGTCGTTTTGGGTATTCATTCTTGGCGTGGTGTACTAATTCTCTTAATAACCATCAGCGATAGAAGACTTGAGCTAACATCAGATCATGGAGATAGCTCGATGACGATCAGTCGTGGAATGTCTTGGTATTCATCTTGTGATGAAGCCAACCCTGCCTGATAGCATCAGCAATACGTGGCGCTAAAAGATCAAGAGTATTGATGGTTACGAATGTATTTTCCCTTTTTAAGTGCGTTAATGTCGTTCTTGTCCTCAGGCAGACCTTGTGTTGAGTCCTCCTGTCCTCGACCCAAGCCTACAACACCCGAGGACAACCTGAGAAGCGTCTTGTCCACAATGTCGGATCTCAACCATCAGCACCTGAGCCTCATGCTGGGGCTGTTCCCAGAACCTCCCTCGGGCAAGAGAGTCATGTTCGTCACTGCAGCCTCAAGCAACCACTTCCATGAGTCACAGGGTCTGATGAGGAATCTCCATGAGAACGTCTTCCCCTACATCAGTAACTACACCTTTGTGTATTATGACCTTGGACTGTGGTCATGGCAACGGAATCAGGTGAATGTACAGCTGGATATTGACAAATCAGCTATGTTATCAAAACGACGTCTTCACGGATGGTCCAGTTTATTTATTCTGTACCTCACAATGAGTGATCTCAGTGAGATGAGGCTGCCGTATTTCAAATGCATCGCAGTGAGTCAGCTTGACGTATCCTGTTTTCGCAGACCACTGCTCATGATTTCAGTCAATGGACTGTCTAGTCAGCAAAAGAGTGTATAAAAAATTGAATCCCCCGAGATAAGGGATTAGCAAATGTGGCGCCTATGGTCCACTGGTTAACTGAACCAAACAGTGTGGTCCCCTCATGGTCCAATTCGGCACTTATGCTATCTGCATGTAACATTGCCAAAGTAGTATTCACTGCCTGTATGCAAAATTGTTAAAGTAGTATTCACTGTCTGTATGCAACATTGCCTCCAGCCTATGTCATATGTTTTGCTGTACTTTTAATCCCAGCTGATGAGAGATTGGCGTTGTGAACTGAGACGTTTCCCGTTGGAGTTGATGCCACCAAGGCTGCAAAATCTACGGTGCTACGCATGGAAATCTTTCATCATACAGGTATGCTCTTGTAAACACTGTTGTATTCATTTTGTTGTATGCGATGAGGGTGTGCATATAGTGTACCGTAAGATTCAGTACATCATCGTCTATACTGACTGGTAAAAGAAAGTATTCGTTGTGACGCAGATCAGAGATAATTTCTGTTTAGTTACATTATACAACGTCCAAGGCTAATGTGATGAATTATGTGAACAATGGCCTACGTCTACCTTAAATGATTGTTAAAAGGTTCGTATCTTTCAAAAATCTGTTTCTTTCTCACTCCCATGTTTTCTCAGGCCAACCTCCCAAAGACAGACATCTTGGTGTGGGTGGACGCGTCTGTGCGGTTCTGGAACAAAACCATCCCTCAGCTGCTGGATGACGTGGAGAGACGAGGCATTGTCACCTACGCTGATATCCACTCAGTCGCGCAGCATAGCCTAAAGGAGACAATGAACTACTTGAAAGAAGACGTGTGTAGTCTCGCGCCAGTCGCTGAAGACCACGGTGGCTTCCTGTTGCTTCACAACGAACTGTGGATCCGTGAGGCTTTCATCAAACCTTTGGTGGCATGTGCCATGAATCCTAAGTGCATGTGTCCGCGGTACCCACCAAACGTCATCGTCTGTGACACAGGTATTCGCAAATACAATAAATGTCATCGCTTTGATCAAACTGCAATCAACATCATTCTCAGTAAACTGTTTCGAGATCATAAAAGCAGCTTTCACTCGCCCTACAACGAGTTTCCAAATGTCACATTGGCTAGGTGAACATGCAGAATAGGACAACATTACTGGAAAGAATGCATATTTGAGCATATTGTATGCGGAAACATATGGAAATGTCGTATAATGGTTTTGTGTCTACTGTATGAAAATAACATTCATCTGCACAAGGCAATTCTTTTTTCATACAAGTTATGTGATATGCGGGTAATATTGTTAGGACCCTTTCAGTGCCAACCCGTGAAGATCCGGGTTAGAATTGATCTTCAGTAACCCATGCTTGTCGTAAGAGGCGACTAACGGGATCAGGTGGTCATGCTCAATGTCTTGGTTAGAACATGTCGTCGTATTCTAACTGCGTAGATCGATGCTATTGCTGTTGATCACTGAATTTTCTGGTCCAGACTCGATTATTTACAGTCCGCCACCATATAGCTGGAAGATTGCTGAGTGCGGCGTTAAACAACAACCAATCAATCAAATCAAACTGTAAGTCCCCCAACCCCCCAGTATCCTCACCGATTTTCATTCATATATTCCATCACCGTTTCGCTTTGTACACCACGTAAAATCAGTATCGTAGAAAATTTGAGTTTGTTTTTATTTGGTGATGATATGTATATGTGTTATTATCGATGACAATGTTTTGCTAAAGCCAGACTACCTCAAATATCTCATCACTAATTCCAAAATTCAAATACTGGTACGCCAGCAGAGAAAATAACGGTGCTATATATCAAATAGTGTAAATGTTATGTTATCGGAAATAACAACGTGCTATTTAGTCACTCGTCTTTGTAGAACACGGTTATCAATCTGTCGCATTGTTTCTGTAAAGATTCATTCGAAGGCACACTTGGCAGTTGCTGTATACAGACTTTTGGGGCCGAGGGTGGTCTGAATTCTTGTAGAAACTCCTGGAAGCTTATTCACTATCGCTCTGAAAGGATTTGTAAAAGTAAGTTAAATATTTCCGCATTAGTGAGTGAGTTTAGTTTTACGCCGCTTTCCAACAATAGCATTCCAGGGGAGAACAATAATATTCCTGAAGTGTAGCTCCACACATTCCTGTGGAGCAGCCTTACATACCTGTGGAGCTAGTGGAGCACATTCGATAAATTCCAGCAGTTATACTTTGAACCCTTAACCCTATTGCATACAATAACAGCCTACACTATAGTTCTATACCAGCCGGTAAACAGTTAATAACGTCTTTATTTAAAGAGATCACTCACGGACATCGGAATGTGCATTGAAATGGTTTGAAAATAAGTACAAACATAGGTAAATGGATGTGAAGTTGAATAGGCCATTGCTATTAAATTTGAAATGTGTGGAATGTTGCTCACGTCTATAAATTCATAGCTGATTCTAACCGCTTTCAATAAGTGCTTGGTACCATAAGTAATATGTTCATTAAGTAGTACATCTTATTTGTTAACACTAGTAGTATACACAATGGTGGTACGGGACCAGGTCCCCTATAAACATTATTTTGTCAAACTCCGGCCCCTGGCGCAGTGAAAAATACGGGTGAATGATGGTGGAAGCTAGTAAAATTCAAGCAAAATTCTAACAATTAAACCGATGTTCGAACCAGAATTTCGAACATCGGTTCTTTGTTAGAATTTTGCTTGAATCATAAAATGCGGAAAGTCAACCTATTACGACGTGGATTCATTCAACCCCTGCCTGACTATATCGTCTAGTGTTATACTGTGTGGCAACCTCTTTACGATAGCATTCTTCAAACTTTACCCCAAGTACAGTTTATTAAAGGAATACCTTACAATCTCGAAGATGAAAACTATTTTGATGCCCGTAGCCAGAACATGATGGTGTTGGATGATATTTGGTCGGAAGCAAAGCATGATGAGCGGATTTCCCGTCTGTTTACTCAAACCTCCCATCACAAAAATGTTATCCTCTTTTTGCTGTTGCAAAACCTGTTCCCAAGAGGTAAGGAATCTCGTAACATTGCTCTCAATTCTGATTATGTCACACTTTTCAATTCACCAATGGACAGACAGCAAGTAAAGTTATTAGCACCAAACGTGTATTGAAAACTACAAAACCTACCGATGATTAAATATAAACGACCAATAGAATTATAAAACTATTTCATACCATCCAACAACCCACATATAAAGTAATAAAGTATAGATTACCCGATTTCCTACAAAGGCAAAGCCGTACCATGACAAGGGTGCATTTGGAAAAAAATGGTATAACTAATATTGAAACTGTAGGAAAATGTTTTTTTTAGAAGTGTTATTTTTCATGTTATCGGGCGTCAGGTTCGTAATGTAAACTTAGTGGGAAGTTTGACGTGTCAATTACCTGAAGTAAGTGATTTCTGAAAGAGGTTGCTTGTAGTTTATAAATTCCACTTGTTACCTTCGTTTTGGCAGTAAAATTCGATTGCAATTATCCGTTCCCGGTCGGTTTACATTCACGGCATGATCGATTTGCCGTAGCCCGTGTGTATTCTTATCTCCTAACGCATATGGAGGGAATCACTGCCTAGCATAGTTTTATCTCCTAACACATATGGAGGTATCCACTGCCTAGCATAGTTTTATCTTATAACGAATATGGAAGGAAACACTGCATAGAATAGTTTTATCTCCTTACGAATATGGAGGGAAACACTGCATAACATAGTTTTATCTCCTTACGAATATGGAAGGAAACACTGCATAGCATAGTTTTATCTCCTTACGAATATGGAGGGAAACACTGCATAGCATAGTTTTATCTCCCAACGCATATGAAGGTATTCACTTCCTAGCACAGTTTTATCTTCTCACGCATATGGAGGTATCCACTGCCTAGCATAGTTTTATCTCCTAACGCATATGGAGGTATCCACTGCCTAGCATAGTTCTATCTAGTAACGCATATGGAGGGAAACACTGCCTAGTATAGATTTATCTCCTGACGCATATGGAGGTAAACACTGCCTAGCATAGTTTTATCTCCTAACGCATATGGAATTATCCACTGCCTAGCATAGTTTTATCTCCTTACGAATATGGAGCATAGTTTTATCTCCTGACGAATATGGAGGGATACACTGCATAGCATAGTTTTATCTCCCAACGCATATGAAGGTATTCACTTTCTAGCACAGTTTTATCTTCTCACGCATATGGAGGTATCCACTGCCTAGCATAGTTTTATCTCCTAAGACGCATATGGAGGTATCCACTGCCTAGCATACCTTTATCTCCCAACGCATATGGAGGTATCCACTGCCTAGCATAGTTTTATCTAGTAACGCATATGGAGGTATTCACTGCCTACCATAGTTTTATCTCCCAACGCATATGGAGGTATCCACTGCCTAGCATAGATTTATCTCCTAACGCATATGGAGGGAAACACTGCCTGGGAAAGGTTTATCTCCTAACGCATACGAAGGTATCCACTGCCTAGCATAGCTTTATCACCTGACGCATATTAAGGTATCCACTGCCTAGCATACTTTTATCTCCCAACGCATATGGAGGTATCCACTGGCTAGCATAGTTTTATCTTCCAATGAATATGGAGGTGTCCACTGCTTAGCAGATACACAATATTAATATTAAAGAAGAAATAATATGAAGTTTTCTAAATACTTTCTAAAATTATGCGATAGTCGGTTGCCAATGTTCTTTCAAACAAGGTCTGTCTACTTAGTCAAGATGGGAATATTGTACTTAATAGTAGGCTCTTTGAGTAGCCCTTCCGATGAGTGCCGATGAAAACTTTCTTTTTCCTGGGCATCTACAAAACAAATGATGGAAAGATTTCCGCCCGTAACCCCCGTATATTTTTAATCAGTATATGCCTAAGAATATTCGCCTATGTTTTTTTTATAAACAGCCTGTACCTAAACCTAAACCCTAACCCTAAAATCAAACCCCAAACCTAACCCTAACCCTAAACCCTCGAAATAATCCTAATAAATAGAATACATATCAAGCGGGGGTTACGGGCGGAACTCTTACCAAAATGAGGACCTTTTCTTCAAACATAATCATCACAATGAACAAAAATGGAAAAAAGTACATTTATTTTCAACCGATTAGGTGAATTAGATTTTTGTAGAATTATTTAAATATATATTCGGGTCATATTAAGAAACAAAAGGAAAGTTATGTCGTCTGCTACAAGGTAATTGAAATGTTCAGTATACGGCGCAAATATGGGTTTACGTCAAAAATCATTAAACAAAAATACTGATCGTAGCCATATAAATTTGATACCAAGGAAAAGAGGAAATCGCCGTGAATGTTGACATATGTATTTTAAAAATGCTAATAGTAAACTATTCTTGTGAAAGCGTGCGAAAATCAAGTGTTGTGGAGTAAATATTTCGGAAAACATCATATTTCGTCGCATTGCAGGAGTAAAGAAAAGGACTTACGTGACCGCCACAGACTTATAAATGCCACAAAACCAATCTTTATCTTATCTGCTTTTATTACACCCCGGTAACTAAGGATTTGTATTGAGAATTAGTAGCCGTTGTTGAAAATCAAAATCGGGACTTTCGCCGATTTTACACCTCCGCCATCGTTCTCACAGAACTTCAACGAGCACACATGACAATTTTCATCAAATACAAAGACAAATATATGCTTTAACACCCTAATAAACATCTGATGCACTGTTGCAAAAATAAGTATATGAATGAGAATACATGAAAAAAATTACATCTTACCTTTGCAATGAAAATAAGCGAAAACGATGACTGAAGTGAACGCACGTTTTCGCCAGCTTCCGGATAGGCTGCGCAGTACACGCCGTAGCGCTGATGGTTTTGCGCATTGGCTCGAGGGCCGTCCCTCTATTATATGGTCTCTGGTGCGAGGTATACCTTCATGTGAGTTTGTTAGCTTCATATTAGCGAAGTAATAATCGTTCATGTCAGAGCAGTGTCTGGTAAGAATTATTCATTATATTTTGCTAGTATTTTCACAAAGAGTTAATTTTGCATATTTTGTGAAAGGTGTAAAGAGCAGTTATAGTAATGCACCAGTGTCAGTGTCAGACTGTCTGGGTATTATTTTCAGCATTCAGTAATAGTGTGGATGCTTTGGATATTTATGTCAAGTATGTGACATAATTGGATAGTTTATAACTTTAAGTATATTTTCATGTTAAACGTGAGGCATGTGTATTATTAGCAGTTTAACTGTTAATTTCAGAACACACAAGATATTCATCTGTCAACTAGTTCTTGCTGTAAGCAAGTATATGATGGTGAATACAGTTGAAGATTACTGCACAAATTGCTAACGTGTTTTTAAGTCCTCTTTGCCTCTTATGCACAACAGTGGTTACGCTTGAACGACCTCCCATTTATAGCAAGCAAGTGTGTTCAGCGGAACTAGTTGTAGGCGGAGTGCAGAGGATTGGGAACATTGTTATAAAGTTTCCTCTCACAACCGGGATTGACAGCCAACTGTTTCATCATGGTATGTCACAGTGCTGTAGTCGCACGCAAACACAGACAAGGTAAAACGCTGGAGCACCTTTAACATGTTACAAGTTCTATATGTACACTGATACACCGCCCACTCCTCCTAATCCACTGTTGACGCCTTAAGCTGGAGATAGCTAAGTGTGTCCTATATGAAACCAACTCTCACCTGAGGTTTAGAACAACATGTGAAAATACTGGATTTCCTCATTGATATCATCTTTGTAAAATGTGGGTTGCGGCTTTTGCGGCTTTTGACCTCTCGGAAACGTCGAACCTCAATTGCAGCATCCCGGGGCACGGCAGCATGTATAGGGCCAGCTGAGTTCCCTTCTTGTTCGAGTATATGAACAATCAAACAGTAGACGACGCATGTCGCGCAGGCTTCGTCACTTTAGAAAGTGAGATGTTTCCTTGACTGGGCTCAATGGGGAACATTCCTGGAGTTGCGCCCCCTTGCCCGCTTGAGCGCTGCGCTAGTTACGGTCCAACAACAGCTGTCACTCTGATACTGGCATATACTCTGCACATGCTCTGAAAGAAGTGGAAATGGCACACAACACTGAGAGTGAGACCAGCGAGAGCTGACGGCTACCTCAGTCATGCTTTTGTTTCATTCGTCGCTACTTCGAATGATAGTCAACCACCATTTCAGCAAGTTTTGACCTCTCGGAAACGTCGAACCTCTATTGCAGCATCCCGGGGCACGGCAGCACGTTTCAGGCATCGTAATATTGCTGCGCATTTGAAATCGACCGTGCAACAAACTTTGATTGGCGCCATCTATTGGCGAAGCTGTAAAGGGAGATAACTGAGGAATGTTCCCCATTGTAGAGGCGTCATCACAGCCAATATCCTCATTGAGGTGATTCTCAGTCAAGTCAAGTTCGTCAGGCATCATGGCAGCCAAGCAGCGACATCCTGGTACGACAAAACTGTAAATTCTGGTTGTTACCAGTAAGTGACAGTATAAATAACTACCTCCGTGAGCTGTTATATGTAGAACAATAATCATGTTGTAACCATGGTGCTGTTACTATCATTATAGGATATTTATAAAGCGCACATATCCACGTAACTAGTATATGCTTAATACCAACGGATTCGTGGGTTCTTTTAAGCGCACAAGGTTGTGCACTGTACACTAGGGGTTGTGCACTGTACACTAGGGGTTGTGCACTGTACACTAGGGGTTGTGCACTGTACACTAGGGGTTGTGCACTGTACACTAGGGTTGTGCACTGTACACTAGGGGCTGTGCACTGAACACTAGGGGTTGTGCACTGTACACTAGGGGTTGTGCACTGTACACTAGGGGTTGTGCACTGTTTTGTGCACTCTACACTAGGGGTTATATAGCAAAACCCAGAAGGTTCATGCTTTTGATAGAGGGTATTATTTCCTGTTTGTTTACCCTCAGGAACCTTTCTGGTCAAGGCTTCAAAGTCCGCGTAAATAACAAAGGGAGCTTTCAGCTGTTTCTGAATAGAATCAAATTGAATCCATTTGTTGTATTCATTGGGCAATCTTATCTTCTGTGGACTGTGCTCAGAGCAATATAGGGAATGATCTTATAGCAAATCCTGTCTCCTAAATCCATGCAGACAGCGTCTACAGTAAAATGTGGCCCATCATGTTTTGTTCTATCTCCCATCAATCTGCTGAAATTTCTGATCAGACAAAAATGTCTCTTCTCTCCCTGGGAGAGCAGCAATAAATCTACTGTTTTGTCAAAGTTGTGTTTGCTGATATGGAGAGCAAACACTTTCCCTTCATATCCAAAGACATTCACTGAAATCTGGTTTTGTTTCTCAGATTGTGGGATATTGGAAAGGGATATGGGAAAATCAATGCCTTGAAGATTCAACTCAGAAAGAAATGGAAGATATTTACAAACCCTCTCATGATGTTGCTTTCTATCTAAAGGATGCAAGGCAGCCAATACTGACCAAATAAAACATTTTTGGTCATCATTTTTCACATTCAAAATTGTTTTCTTATCTTAAAATACTTGGGGAGAGGATTGTATGAGCTAGCTGACAGTGGAACATATTCAGCTGTACTAACCTCTAGATGAATGATACCACCCAAAACCCACCCACTCCCCTCAGCCTGAAACTCTTGAGAAGGGGTATACATGTACAAATGTTGAAAAGCCACAGCTAACTGCTCTTCAATTTCTGAGAAATTGGTCACTCAAAAGTTAATGCTTCTCAAAACTTGTTCAGCCAAATTACTTTCATTGTTTTCATCATATTTTATAAATTTCAGTTTTAATGTTAAAAACCACTTTATACATTTTTCCTCATTAAGGAAATCATGCAACAATGTTTGTATGTTAGACTGTTCATCGGCCAAAAACTGGAGAATGTCAATACTATAAGACTCGCTGGGGATGATTGCCCAGTCTGGTTGCCCGCCTTGCTTCATAACGTTGACGACGTCTCACACAGCCGTCACACTGGTCCACACGCTCACTGTGGCAGCGCTCAGGGAGAGGACGGTGACAACTCATGCACTCACGAGTTTGTTTGGCAGTAACCATTTACAATGGTCACACCAATTACAGATAGCATATCTGGCTGGAATGTTGCTGTTACTTTAGGCTGCAGACAAGGACGTTTTGCCGATGTTTCTGCAGCTGTTTCACGTCCCTTCCTCTTCAGAGTAGTTTCACATTTGTGACTTTGAAGTGCATCCAGGCGGGAATAACATTTTCCACATTGCTCACAGTTATATCTCTCGTTGTTGTGCACTGTCCTGACATGGCGGAGAAGATTTCTCTTCTGTATGAATGTCTTCGTGCATGTATGACAGGTGTGCTGTGATTGAGAGGGTGTCACATTTTCACTATGGCTAATGTTATTTGCAAGCAGTTCCATACGTTTTAAATTCACATTAGCATCATTTATCAATCCATTCTCTGCAGCCCATTTCCCTAAATCAGACAAAGAATCCACATCGTCCAGAAACCTTTGTTTTTCTGACATTCTGTAATACAAGAGGTAGTGTGTTAATTACTATCGACTCTATATACACGAGGGCTTATTTTATAAAGGAACAGATGCGATAACGTATTGTAGCCTACAATATGGGGCCAGTGCAATAGTATTATATTTAAATAACCCCCATTCACATAAATTTGATTGATATTATTCTGAAAATGTGTTGGTTGGGCTGTGGTGGTGCTCACTTACCTTTCAAAATGTTTCTTTCACACTGCAGTATGTGCGGTCCTTGCTCCGTGCTGACAGCAGTTAGAATAACCCACCAATGTTGTTGTTGTTGGGTTTGGTGCTTTGGAGGTCGCCTTCGCCGGTTGGCATGTCGGCAGACCTATCCCTCCTTGGGATGCGTGGGGTGTCCCTCCTTGGGACTCGTGGGTGTGGTGGCGGTGTCCCTCCTTGGGACTCTTGGGGCTGCACCGGGTTGTCTTTGTGGCGTTGGGTCTGGGCGTCTCTCCTTGGGCGCTTGGGTCGGAGTGTCCCTCCTTGGGACTCTTGGGCCTGGACTGGTGTGTCCCTCCTTAGGACGCTTGGGGCTGGTGAGGTGTGTCCAACCTCGGGACGCATGGCTGGACATGGCAGTCTCAGCTTGTGTTGACCCTCTTTGGGTCGCATGGTTGTCCCTCTTTGGGACGCGTGGTTGTGAGTACACGAGCGTTGTGTGTACAAACACATATTTTTTATTTTTGTGTGTGGAGTGGACACGGCCACTCCCCTACTCACGCTCTGGGGAGCAGACACGGCCGCTCCCCTGCTGTCACCCACCAACGCTGTCGACCGCTTTATATAGAAACCATGCAACCAGCATAAGTGAACATTAGTTTTCGCATAGAAAATAAATAGGAAAAGGGAGATAACTGTTTAGTTGACAACATCACTCTTCACTCAGTCTACTCATGTTTCAACACACAGTCGGCTAAAGATAGAATCCCATACATACAGAACTGGATCGCGCATACAGTTACAGAATAGTATATATATTATTGCTTTGGTTTAAATATTCCTATCCAGTTTACACCATCTGTAAACCAGTCGATCTGTCAGCCAGCATGAGACCCAACGAGTGTTTCAAACAGTGTCCCCATTTCACCCACAGTAGTTGAGCGGTTATGAATAGGTGTATAAACCTTGGAGAAAGCTATTGACAAAAGCCATAATCTTTTCCTTCTTTACTCATGATCTCAATATATAACCTTTCTCGCTATACGCGTTGGCGCGTTTCTATAATTAGCTCGGCTCCATCGGCCCCTGGGGCAGAACTGTCAAAGTCTTATCATCAATTCGTTACACTTCTATACTGAGCCTAACAAAACCTAGTAGAAGGTCGCGTCAGCTAAGCTTTTGGACTGACCAACCAGAACATAGCTTACCAAATCGCGAAAGTTAACTTTCGCACATACCGTTTGAACCTTTACCTCCAGTACTCGCACGACTCCGAATGCTAGTTTCCGCACGATCGCTTCCGAGTGATAAACGCAATGAGTAAACAGTCGCTGAAAATAGCGTTTTTGTCAATATTCAAGGATGTTATCTTGCGAAAATGTAAGCAAATAGTAACCATGTCATTAGAAACCCATATGCGTATATACCGCAGGTCAAATATCTGTGTTTTATGCGGATTTTCGTTTGTTGACAGATCAGTGTCAGCGACCAGGGAAGAGAAAATACAAAAACCGTTTTGTAAGTCCCGCCGAACTCTAATAAGTAGCCGTTGTCTGATTGGTTAAATTGGACGGTCACAGTTCGCTCAAAGGTTAGCTGACGCGACCTTCTACTAGGTTTTGTTAGACTCAGTATAGAAGTGTAACGAATAACACTGAGGCTAAGTTTACTTGGACTGAGTGGCTGTGGAAATATATCTCTGATCGAAAATAGGACATGAGCGCAAATTATGACGTACTTTTTGATCACTATTGCTTTATATAGCTAGCTACTGGGGTGTTTATGTTGCTCTAAAACAACTACGATTTATTAGTTAAGACTTTCCTGTTTTTGGTTAAACAGATTACCAGGTGTGAGTGTGCACGAGGAAGGCTTGTATTTTTCTGTTAAGTTTGGATCAGTTTAGTTTTGTGAATTAATAAATGGTATTTATTTGGTAAATTTGAATTGTGTTATTATTCTGTGAGAATCTTTAGCAATGACGTTAACCAACATAAGACCTGAAATAAGGTTATGAAAGGTTCCGGTCTCTAGTCACAAAGTTACGAAAAGATCAATTAAAAATACACAACGCAAAGTGTACAACTGATCAGACCGTATAACAACACGGAACCTTGACCTTACATGACCTTACTGTCACTGGGCGACCTACCTCAGGGTGGCGCCTATTACAATACATTCAAAGGTCCCGCTCAATGGCAGTTATTGTTGTAACGCTATCAACATGGTTGTCCCAGTGCAAATCCGGATTTACAAGTCTCTAAGGACGCCAGTTTCTTTTTGAGGGTTTATGGACAAGAAGTCGACATTTTGAAATTTCGCTATGGACACGAAGTCGACCCGCGGTAAACTTTGATCTTGAAGGTATTGATAGAGTCACTCTAATCCGCTATAGTCCGTGTTCGAGAAGCACGTTCACAGACAAAGTTATTTATTCATTAACCTGTGCTGTGCCTTCTTCATCCGTTCTCTAACACCTGGCTGTCCCTTTCTCTGCACTCCCCCTCGTAACTAACAGTGGACTGTGTCAATATTTTAATGATAGTTTGTTAAACAACTTTTTTATTTTTAGGACAAAAGTCTGCAAAAACCTCACAGAGTGGGTATGATGTTTTAATTATGATCAGCGTTTCATTGAGTATTTTATGTTTATTAGTTTTCGAGTTAGATTGCAATTCATCGGTCCGCTTTTGACCCAAACGGACTATAGTAGGTGTTGATTTTAAGATTTTCCATAACCGGAGCATCGCCTAAGGCGTGAACATAGTTCACTCAAAATGACATCAATGTTATCATATATATGAGAGTGAATTTCACAATGATGAACATATTTAAGGAAGGAACACGCGGTAGATTGCATTCAATTTCGAAATGGCAAATATACAGTTACATCTCGTGATGGAAGATACCTGTGTGTTGGTGGATTTATGAGTCAAGCGAAATTGGATATCCTGGAAGTGCACAGAAAAGAAATGTAATTTCACTGCGTCGACTGTCAATGACATTGTGACGATGGTGAAAGGTGACCATGCTCATCCCCGTGTCCAAGTAGACATAAAGGTAAGCATCTTGTCTATGCCTGATATCAATATGTGACTAAGGAAAATATGAAGTAAAATAGATATATCAAATCTGAATAATGTACGTGACCATGTTTTGCATATCGTTTAATAGATTTGGTTAACAATTCGAACAATGAATAGATAGCAGCAGAGTGGTGTTACGTGGTCTGTGTAAAACGAAATAATAAATCCACTTTTACTATCTTTCAGATGAACCAGACAGTTTGCAAATGGTGCATCTCACCTACTTCATGTTGGATGATTTTGTATTCGAAGTAAAATGGACGAAATATAATCCTTTTCTCCTGTTGTCTGTGCTCTCAACAGCATTATCCGGATTATCGCCCTGTGAAAACACTGGATTATATCTTTGTCTTTTCTAATCCCCTGTTAATTGGTATAAGGTCAAATGGACAGGACGTCGACCCTTTTTCTTAACTGAACCGTTACTTTGCATGACCTCTGTAAACCCTCATTATGCTATGTATGTAGCCTTGAGAGAAATAAAAGGTTAGTTCAGTTCAGTCGACGTCCTGTGCAGGGATAATGTGTTCATGTTATCAGGGAGATTCTATAAGGGGGAGTGGTCACTCCTCGGAAAACCCCTAAGCTATGCCTCGGCTCGTCACGTGACCAGTGTAGCCAATATGGCGGCAGCGTAGTTTTTAAGATAGAGCCCGGTTTATTTTCAACAGCTGATTATATACACTGAGTGTTGTGACAATTGAAAACCTACATGTAGAAGATAAGTTACCAATTCGCCGATCTGCCATTGAAATACTACAGGGCGTTGTTTGAGTGTTTTTAGTTATTGTTCTAAAACATCTTTCACATACACCGTTAATTTTTATGAGGGGAATATACCATCAGGTGAAAGGTGTTTGCAAGTAATAGTGATAGTTTTATAATTTTTTTTTTTTGTTAGGGTGTATTTGAGGTGTGTGAAAAATATGACATATCGCCGATCTGCCATTGAAATACTACAGGGCGTTGTTTGAGTGTTTCTAGTTATTGTTCTAAAACATCTTTCACATACACCGTTATTTTTTATGAGGGGAATATACCATCAGGTGATCCCTGATGTTATTGACTTGTGACCGGGAGTCGTCACGGCAGTGGTTACGCTCGAACGAACTCACATTGAGAGCTTGCATGGCTTAGAAAGCAAGTGTGTTCAGCGGAACTAGTTGTAGGCAGAGTGCAGAGGATTGGGAACATTGTTATAAAGTTTCCTCTCACAACCGGGATTGACAGCCAACTGTTTCATCATGGTATGCCACAGTGCTGTAGTCGCACGCAAACACAGACAAGGTAAGACGCTGGAGCACCTTTAACATGTTACAAGCCCTATATTTACACTGATACACCGCCCACTCCTCCTAATCCACTGTTGACGCCTTAAGCTGGAGATAGCTAAGTATGTCCTATATGAAACCAACTCTCACCTGAGGTTTAGAACAACATGTGAAAATACTGGATTTCCTCATTGATATCATCTTTGTAAAATGTGGGTTGCAGGACATGTATAGGGCCAGCTGAGTTCTCTTCTTGTTCGAGTATATGAACAATCAAACAGTAGACGACGCATGTCGCGCAGGCTTCGTCTCTTTAGAAAGTGAGATGTTTGCTTGACTGGGTAGAGGCGCCATCACAGCCAATATCCTCATTGAGGAGATTCTCAGTCAAGTCAAGTTCGTCAGGCATCATGGCAGCCAAGCAGCCGACCACCTGGTACGACAAAAGTGTAAATTCTGGTTGTTACCAGTAAGTGACAGTATAAATAACTACCTCCGTGAGCTGTTATATGTAGAACAACAATCATGTTGTAACCATGGTGCTGTTACTATCATTATAGGATATTTATTTAGCGCACATATCCACGTAACTAGTATAGAGTTCCCTCAATCATTGGATGTCAATCTAAACGTCACATCGTAATATCAATCTCATACAACTCTTGCAGCCACTAGGCGCACCGAGTTTTTCTGTCCCATCCTAACGAGGTACCCATTCACAGCTGGGTTGACAGGGACACATAGTCACAGTACTTTGTCCAAGTTTACTGCACGTTGCTGTACCCTAGGCACTGCACGGGGTTGCTGTACCCTGCAAATAGGCACTGTACATTTGTGCACTGTACACTAGGGGTTGTGCGCAGTACACTAGGGGGCGAGGGGTTGTGCGCTGTACACTAGGTACACTAGGGGTTGTGCGCTGTACACTAGGGGTTGTGCACTGTACACTAGGGGTTGTGCACTGTACACTAGGGGTTGTGCGCTGTACACTAGGGGTTGTGCGCTGTACACTAGGGGTTGTGCACTGTACACTAGGGGTTGTGCACTGTACACTAGGGGTTGTGCACTGTACACTAGGGGTTGTGCACTGTACACTAGGGGTTGTGCACTGTACACTAGGGGGTTGTGCACTGCACTAGGGGTTGTACACTACGTCAGGGGTTGTGCACTGTACACTCAGGGTTGCACTAGGGATGTGTACACTTGGGGTTGTGTAATGTGCACTAGGGGTTGTAGACTGTACACTGCACTGTAACTAGGGGTACTACTAGGGGTTGTAGCGCACTGTACACTAACCAGGGTTGTATACTGCACTGTACACTAGGGTTGTGCACTAGGGTTGTGTACACTAGGGGTTGTGCACTGTACACTAGGGTTGTGTACTGTACACTGTACAGGGGTTGTGCACTGTACACTAGGGGTGCACTGTACACTAGGGTTGTGCACACTAGGGGTTGTACACTGTACACTAGGGGTTGTGCACTGTACACTAGGGTTGTGCACTGTACACCAGGGGTTGTGCACTGTACACCAGGTGTTGTGTACTGTACACTAGGGGTTGTGCACTGTACACTAGGGGTGTGTACTGTACACCAGGGGTTGTGCACTGTACACTAGGGGTTGTGCACTATACATCAGGGGTTGTGCACTGTACACTAGGGGTGTGTATTGTACACTTGGGGTTGTGTAATGTACACTAGGGGTTGTAGACTGTACACTAGGGGTTGTATACTGTACACTAGGGGTTGTATACTGTAACTAGGGTTTGTATACTGTACGCTAGGGACGTGTACTGTACACTAGGGGTTGTAGACTGTACACCAGGGGTTGTATACTGTACACCAGGGGTGTATACTGTACACTAGGGGTTGTATACTGTACACTAGGGGTGTGTACTGTACACTAGGGATGTGTACTGTACACTAGGGGTGTGTACTGTACACTAGGGGTTGTGTACTGTACACTAGGGGTTGTGCACTGTACACTAGGGTTGTGTGTACCGTGTACACTAGGGGTTGTACACCACTGTACACTAGGGGTTGTGCACTGTACACTAGGGGTGTGCACTGCACTGCACTGTACACTAGGGGTTGTGCACTTGTACACTAGGGGTTGTGTACTGTACACTAGGGGTTGTATACTGTACACTAGGGGTTGTGCACTGTACACTAGGGGTGTTACTGTACACTAGGGGTGTGTACTGTACACTGGGATACACTAGGGGTTGTGTGTGTACTGTACTGGGGTGTACTGTACACTAGGGGCTGTATACTGTACACTAGGGAGGGGTTGTACTGTACACTGTACACCAGGGTTGTACTGTACACCAGTACTGTACACCAGGGGTTGTAGACTGTACACCAGGGGTTGTATACTGTACACCAGGGGTTGTATACTGTACACTAGGGGTTGTGTACTGTACACTAGGGGTTGTGCACTGTACACCAGGGGTTGTGCACTGTACACTAGGGGTTGTATACTGTACACTAGGGGTTGTGCACTGTACACCAGGGGTTGTGCACTGTACACCAGGGGTTGTATACTGTACACTAGGGGTTGTACACTGTACACTAGTGGTTGTTACAACACTGAAAGAGTTAGGTGTGTAAATAAAGCAGGAAAGGCGTCGTTTGTTAAGAAAACGTGAACAACGCTAACTTCAAGCGTCTTGACGTTAGCGCGGCGTTGCGTCACACTGAAGGTTGACTGCTGTTGATCACTGGATTGTCTTGTCCAGATCCGATTATTTACAGACCGCCGCCATATAGCTGGAATATTGCTGAGTGCGGCGTAAAACTAAACTCACTCACTCACTGTGGATGTTCCTGGTGACGAATGTACCTTGGACTCTCGTTACTACATTCGATACTTCACCACATTATTTAGTGAATCATATTTTCCACCACAAATTACCATCCAGATGAATGTTCTTTATGTCATATCCATAATTGTCTCTCTCTCACACACACACGCACGCACGCACATACCAACGAGTAATGAGAGTGCACTCTTACATTCTCGCACACATAAACCCACAAATCACATCCAAAGATATTTATTTGGAACGTGTTTAAAAGGGCCTGAACAAACACCTAACAGGGTGCAACAGGTTACACCAAAAGAAGCAAGGTATTTTCATTATATCCTTCTGCAGAATCATGAAGAGACGTTCCACAGAGTATTGGATATATAGAGAACAGAATGCTGCAACAAACGAAATATTTCATATAGAAAACAGGAACCTCCATATGAATATTCATTGAAACTGTCTCTACAGTTATTTCTCCATATATGCCTTTCTATTTCTCTCATCTTCTCCGTTTCTGATTATCGTATTATTTAGTTCCGACGAGTGATCTGTGTTTCACACCTGTGTCCATTCCCGTGGGTGAAAACACACTTCCAATGCATTGACCGGAATCGTCCGCCTCCCTACTGTGATATTTTGACTTATGAATTTCAGGAATTCTTTCAGCTCAGTGACTAAACAGTCTTTACAAAAAAACATCACTTGTTCACATATTTGAATAGTTAGGGTTCAGTGTTAAGTATTGAAAATATCATCATTACTAACGAAACGGTTTTCTTTTCACTGTTCTGATTCTGAAGTTCGGCTGCTTGGAAAGGACAATGTCCATCTGAGTGGATGAATTTAGTTTTACGCCGCTTTTAGCAATGTTCCAGCAATATCACGAAGGGGGACACCAAAAATAGGCTTCACTCATTGTACCCATGTAGGGAATCGAACCCGGGATTTCGGCGTGACGAGTGAACGCTTTAAACTCTTGGCTACCCCACCACCCAATGCCCGTCTGAAACTGAATGCCCACTGAAAAAATTGACCATGGAGTGGAGGCTGAATGGGAACTGTCCACACCTAACGAACGAATCTGACAAACATTTTAAAGAATCACCGGTTGTACACTTCGTCCCCAGTATGAACATTATATACTCATTTCTGTCAAAATTACGTTGCACATGATAGTAAAGAATAGAATATTTGATAGTGCACAGTCAAGAAAACTGTTACAAGTATTATATTTCGGATGACACTTTCTCAGTAAAGTACAGATTCTAGGACTCTTGTAAGGCTGAGTCCGTGATTTCTACCCTCGCTTTCAGATTCAGGCACCTAATCGTAAGCGCATACAGTCAGCAATCTAACCCGTTCAGCCGCCTCAGCTTTCACAGAAGATGAAACTGGTAGTCTGGATCACGTACTTTGTCTACCCCTCTGACATGTGTAAACTGGCGCGGCTTCTGCGGCCCAAAGCTACTGAGAAAGTGGAATCCCAAATAAACATGTTACATTTCAGCTCTTTCTAAACGGCATTGTGTATTCAAAGAAATCTATTGTTACTTACAGATTGAGAAAAACATCAGGCACTTGTACTGCGGTGAAACGGAAGATTTCTATAAACACGTCGACGTGTTCATTGTTACTTTACTAAAGCATTCTATTAACATACATTCCTAAAACATCCTATCCAACATACATTCCTAAAGCATTCTATCCAACATACATTCCTAAAGCATCTTATCCAACATACATTCCTAAAGCATTCTATCCAACATACATTCCTAAAGCATCCTATCCAACATACATTCCTAAAGCATCCTATTCAACATACATTCCTAAAGCATCCTATTCAACATACATTCCTAAAGCATTCACATACATCCTAAAGCATTCTATCAACATACATTCCTAAAGCATTCTATCCAACATACATTCCTAAAGCATTCTATCCAACATACATTCCTAAAGCATTCTATTCAACATATTCAAACATACATTCCTAAAGCATTCTATTCCTAACATACATTCCTAAAGCATTCTATCCAACATACATTCCTAAAGCATTCTATCCAACATACATTCCTAAAGCATTCTATCCAACATACATTCCTAAAGCATTCTATCCAACATACATTCCTAAAGCATTCTATCCAACATACATTCCTAAAGCATCCTATTCAACATACATTCCTAACGCATCCTATCCAACATACATTCCTAAAGCATTCTATCCAACATACATTCCTAAAGCATTCTATCCAACATACATTCCTAAAGCATCCTATCCAACATACATTCCTAAAGCATTCTATCCAACATACATTCCTATCCAACATACATTCCTAAAGCATCCTATTCAACATACATTCCTAAAGCATCCTATTCAACATACATTCCTAAAGCATCCTATCCAACATACATTCCTAAAGCATTCTATCCAACATACATTCCTAAAGCATTCTATCCAACATACATTCCTAAAGCATTCTATCCAACATACATTCCTAAAGCATTCTATCCAACATACATTCCTAAAGCATCCTATTCAACATACATTCCTAAAGCATCCTATCAACATACATTCCTAAAGCATTCTATCCAACATACATTCCTAAAGCATTCTATCCAACATACATTCCTAAAGCATTCTATCCAACATACATTCCTAAAGCATTCTATCCAACATACATTCCTAAAGCATTCTATCCAAAGCATTCTATCCAACATACATTCCTAAAGCATTCTATCCAACATACATTCCTAAAGCATTCTATCCAACATACATTCCTAAAGCATCCTATCCAGCAACTCTTCACTGGCTTCCTGTATCAAGCAGAATTCAATACTGACGTCTTCTTCTTACACACAACTGGCATCTTTGAAACAAGTTTTCTCAATATCTTAAAAGCCATGTTCCAAGCCGATTGCTCCGCTCGTCAACCTACCTACTGCTTACACAGCCTCACGTCAAAACAGCCATGGGATCAAGAACGTTCTCTGCTGCAACCCCCTATCTCTGGAACATTCTACCACTCGCCCTAAAAGAAATATAATCTGCTCAACACATAATAATAATAACTGATTTATAGAGCGCCTATTTCCAAACGCTATTGCTCAATGGCGCCATGAAGAGAAAAAAAGTGTGTATACAATGTCTATGGAAAAGCGAGTTTGATAAGATGAGTTTTGAGGGCAGTTTTGAAAGCGTCAGCAGATTCTTTTTCTTTTATTATTATGTTTTACAGATTAAAGATAGTATGCAGCAGAGAGTGTTCGGGTGATCCTGGCACAGTCAGGCTGGTAAGGCTCATCATCAGCTCAGCGCCCTTGTCCCCTCTACACGCAGCCCAGACAGCGAATGGGACTTCTCCCAGGAAACGCTGCCTAGTCGAACCCACCAAGAACTTTCCAGAGAATATGTAGACTCCCCAACAATGCAGCCTTCTGCATTACCCAGAGTGTCAGAAGGGCTGTGCTCCCGGTGGAGAACCCGGGCACTATCCTGATCTGCGCCAAGAGATCAGGAGGTACCAAACCAAGGGCACCGAGAACAATGGGGAGCCTGACGACAGTGTACTTGGGATTCAAGCGAGTCATTTCAAAGTCAAGGTCCGCATATTTATCATGCTGTTCCTGATTATTATTATATCAGTAGTAGTGATGAGTCATTGTCTGTCATTTCTATACGATGTAAAAATTGGAAAAAAAGTGTGTGTCAATGTTATTGATAAAATGAAATTGTTCCAGTTCTTGCCGCCGTGGTGCTGTTGACGGTCGTCGTTGTCGTCCAGGAAAACTTCACTGGCAGTTTTTCCACCTACGTCTGTATGTGTCTGCTTATGTTCATACAATCGTGTATTCACAACAAATCTCTCTCTCTCTCTCTCTCTCTCTCTCTCTCTCTCTCTCTCTCTCTCTCTCTCTCTCTCTCTCTCTCTCTCTCTCTCTCTCTCTCTCTCTCTCTCTCTCTCTCTCTCTCTCTCTCTCTCTCTCTCTCTCTCTCTCTCTCTCTCTCTCTCTCTCTTAGATCGTATGCTCTAGCACTGGATTGTCTGGCCGGACCGCCGCTATATAGCTGGAATATTGCTGAGTGCGGCGTTAAATAACATCCAATCCAAACCAATCAGAGACTGACTGACTGACAGTTTGGTTTTACGCCGCTTTTAGCAATATTCCAGCAACATCACGGCGGGGGACACCAGAATTGGGCTTCACACATTGTACCCATGTGGGGATTCGAACCCGGGTCTTCGGCACGACGAGCCAACGCTTTAACCACTAGGCTACCCCACCGCCCCCCAATCAGAGACAACTCCTTTTAATTAATTATTGTTTTTTTCAGTTGAATCGCAAGCGATTAGCTTCTCCCACCTTGCAGGAAACGTACAACCTGGTAAGGCTATTTTTTCTAGTGAGTTTGAGAGAAATATAAGATCATAGAAGGTTTAACTCGCTATTACCAACAATGAAAATATATACAAGCCCCTGTAACAGTAGAATACACATACAGTACAACGAGAAATTATTGAGAATTTGAAGATTGTAATTTAAAAAAAAAATTCACTCCTTATTCACGTATTAAATGTGAATATTGGCAGAACATAATCCAGATTCAAAGACAGGTGAACAGTTGGTATTTTGTCAAGTCACCATGGGCAGCAATGCAGGCTTCAATGCGGCGGGGCATACTACTGATCAAAGAAGTAAGAATGTCGTGGTCCATGCTGTCCCAATATCGGACCACCTCTTCTTTCATTTCAGCAATATTTGTCAGATTTTTCTTATTGACACTTTCCTTCATAAGTCCCCAAACATTTTCTATTTGATTTAGGTCAGGGCTATAACTTGGCCAATCTAATAATGTCATATTTTGGGTCCGAAACCAGGCCTGTGAATGCTTTGAACGATGTTTTGGGTCGTTGTCCTGCTGGAAAATCCAAAAATGTCCATAGAACACATGAGCAGATGGAAGTAAATGTCCCTCGAAAATATCTGTGTACCGCTCACTATTCATATTCCCTTCAAATACACAGAGGGGCGTTGCCCCTAACACAGATATGCCACCACACACGTTAAATTTCGGACTGTACTTTGGGCGCTGATACAAAGGTTTTTCAGTTTGTTTGGTCCAGGATTTCAGTGTATAAGGAAACAGCCACACAGAACTTTCATCTGAGAAAAACACATTGTTCCAGTTACAATTTCTATGCTGTAAGCACCAGTTCAACCTTCGCTTCTTTTGTTCAGGTTTCATGATCGGTGATGGAATTCCTCGACTTTTCTGCCAACCCATTGCATGCAGCTCAGTTCTAAGTGTCTCCTTACAGACAGCCACAGTTCTTCTATCAATCATATCCGGCCTTAAGTTTTCTAAACTCCTTCGTTTGTTTTTAGAAACATGAACACCAAGCCGCCACCTGTCACCGACTGTCAATTTTCTGGGCCTACCTGCGCCTCCCTGGTGCTCAATGCCATATCCATTTGCAATATTTTCAAAACACGATAAACAGTGGACGAAGGGATGCCTGTTCTACTTGAAATCACTTTAGCTGATCTGATGTCCTTGTTATAATACTCTAAAATCAACTTCCTCTTCTCTAAATCATCCAAACTGAGGATCACTGAAAATGTCGTCTGCTAGCAAGTAAACAAAGGGGGATAACGTTTCACAAACTAATGAGAAAGGATTAACGTGAGTTGTCTCTCTTGAATAAAACAAAGCCCTTGATATCTGGTCAAGGTCGTTTATATTAGAAATCCAATTAAACATATTCCTAAAATTCTCAATAGATTCTGGTCATACTATATTTCCCCATTGATAACTGTTTATTAACGTGGGCACCAATAGATTGTCAGTTGGAATGTAGATTTAAAGAAGCTGATATTTATATTCCAGTTCCAGTTGAGATTGTCAGCTTCGAGGAATTGCTGAGAGGGTACACACAGAAAATCGCAGGTGAACTTACATGTACAATAACAAAGCTTATTATAATAAACGTTTTACATTGTTCCAGCAAATGCTTGAAAACGTGTTTTCTCGGCCAAAAAGATACATGCCTGTTTTCAAAAAGTATTTGCAATAATGTAATTCCATATCAGACATGGATAATCTTAAAACTCTGATCATTATAACGTTGTTGGCTTTTCATATTTGAGAAAAAGGTAATCTGCAGTCGTGATTTACACATGTTTCATTACCAATGTAAACATTAAAAGACGGAAACAACAACCATATATCGCATAATAGATCCGGGGCGGTAGGGTAGCCTAATGGTTAAAGCGTCCACTCGTCACGCCGAAGAACCGGGTTCTATTCCTCGCATGGGTACAATTTGTAAAGCTCATTTCTAGTGTCCACCGCCGTAATATTGCTGGAATATTGCTGAAAGCGAGGTGAAAACTCACTCACTCACTTGTAACCGATCCAACTATTTTCTTCTGGCTAATATTGCCAGCAAGCAATGTTTGGACATGTAATCAGAAAACAAGTCCTTTTATTATATGACGGGTAGATTTCCGCTCTTCTGATTGGCCCACTTGGTCACATGACAGTTGTGACGCTAAGCGATGTCAATCTCGCCACGTCGCGAGAGGTTGATATAACAATCCAAGCAACTCCCCATGGCTAAAAATAGATTTGGGACATTCCAGCTGTGAAATCCGCACTGCTGAAATTGAGATTTGAAATATTTGAACTGTGATGTTTTAAAGATGTTGAAATGTTATTGACTGTTGAAAGATATCTAAACGATTGTGATAACAAACAATTTCAATTTAAAAAATATTGCTTTCATTTACTAATACAGCCTCTGAAAGCTGTAACCCTATTCCAGCATATATTGAGTCTCTCCTATGTCACAGAGGAACAGGTATTCAGTACTCTTTTCACATAATAAAACAATTATTGACTTCAGTTCGGTTGATCCAATGATTTATCGACCTTGTACATGTGATATTCACCTCGGCTTTGCCTAGGTGAATATGACTTGTCCAAGGTCCATAAATCATTGGATCAACCTCACTAGAAGTCAATAATTGTATACTAATACACGGACGTTCGAATATAATAGTTTGTTTGGTCCACTACACGAGATGCGTGTAAACATTCATGCCAGCTGGATATCTGACCTTTGCTGTACTGTTATCAGACTTACAAATGGCGGGACTGTGGAAGAAGACTGACGTGAAAACATGTGAAGAGGAAGAAGAAGAACATCCATGTCAGCATACATATCTCATAAGTGTTTTACATGTTATTGCTCTTGGTGTTTTTATCGAGGTCTGCATACATCTTGTTAAGGTCCGTAGGTCTATGATGGTTGTTAAAGTCGACTTATCGGAAACGAGGTCGGGATCAGGTCGTTGATTTCGTTGAACAATTGTCAGTGATTTAAGAGAATAGATGATAGTCGTCGTCTTGGAAGCTTCTTCTCTTTGCCATCCTTGCCCTTGTCCTCCCCCCCGTCCTTTTGCCACTCCTCTTCCCAGGCTAGTCATGAGTTGGCAATAACAAGTCTTAATGCTACCATTTTTGCTTTTTAATGCCATTCTCTTCTTCAGGTGCTCCATGTGTTGAGTCCTCCTGTCCTCGACCCTGCCCACAACACACGAGGACAACCTGAGAAGCGTCTTGTCCACAATGTCGGATCTCAACCATCAGCACCTGAGCCTCATGCTGGGGCTGTTCCTGACCCTCCCACGGGCAAGAGAGTCATGTTCGTCACTGCAGCCTCAAGTGACCACTTCCATGAGTCACAGGGTCTGATGAGGAATCTCCATCAGAACGTCTTTCCCTACATCAGTAACTATACATTTGTGTATTATGACCTTGGGCTGTGGTCATGGCAGCGGAATCAGGTGAATGTACAGCTTGATACTGACAAAATCAGCTATGTCATCAAACCGACGTTCACTATTGCAACATTGCAGAAGTAGTATTCATTATCTTCATGCAACAGTATAGAAGTAGTATTCACTAATTACATGCAACATTGCAGAAGTAGTATTCACTATCCTCATGCAAGTGTGTGTAATATTAACAATATCAGAGGAAACAAGAAAAAAATCTAAAAGGACCTGTTTTCTTCAGGTTCATTTTCCACCAAGTGTATTTCCTCGTGTCTGGGTTGACAGTCCTCCATATACTAGTATCAACTAAGTCATAGTGTTCTAATTTTTCATGCAGTAAATTCTAGTCTACATTTGGATTTATTACCAAATTCCAATCCCCACATAGAACTAGAGATTGATTGTCAAATGTGTCTACAAATTCGACCAGTTCACAATGGAACTTGGGTTTATCTTTGTTAGGTCCATATATATTTACAAGTGTAGTTCCAATACCATCAATGGTTAGGTCAACAATAATATAATTACCACAGTCATCTCTTTTAGACTTATGGGCATCAATTTCTACATTATTATTTAATAATATGGCCACCCCTCTTGCACTGGATTTATATTGTGCAATGATGCTTTTTTAGTCTTAGAATAACTTAGTATGAAGAAAGTGAGAAACCTACAAAATATATTTGCCATCTCGAAAATAGAAATGTTACCAAAAAGTTAATAAATAGAGTGATTATAGACTCTGGAGTCGAAATCAATGATGGTAATCAGATTCTGAATGAACAAATGAACTTCTATAAGAGACTATATTCTAGTACAGATATGATGGATATTACAGATCTTAAACACCCCTGTATTAGATTCCAGCCTAGCAGATGATTGAGAAAAGCCCACCGACCTCGGTGAATTGACCAAAGCAATCAAAACAATGAAAAACAAGAAAAGGTCCGGTATTGACGGATTTCCTATTGAATTCTTTAAATTCTTTTGGGCCGATCTTCTGGATTTACAGATATGTAAAAGAAACGTTTGAAAAGGAGTGTTAACCTTAATGTGTAACAGAGGGGTTATAACATGCATACTTAAATCAAATAAAAATAGAGCTTACTTAAAGATTTGGAGGCTCTTAACTTCCTCATACATGGTGATCACACAGGCTTTATTCCCGGGAGAAATATAAGTGCAAATACCAGGCAACTATGTGATGTTCTTTTTGAAGCGAAATTATATAACAAGCCTGGTCTATTGCTCTTAATCGATTTTGAAAAAGCCTTTGATACGGTATCCAAGAGCTTTGTCGTACAGGTATTGAATACATTTGGCTTTGGACTTAAATTGATAACATGGGTAAAAATACTCAGTAAAATTTCCACCTCTGTATAATACAAAATGGACATCTTTCTTTTTTTTCAAAATATAAAGGGCTGTCGACAAGGTGATCCTCTCTCACCTTGCTTATTTCTTTTTGTGGCTGAAATATTAGGTTATATGATTCGTCAAAATCCTGAAATTAACGGTATCACTCTTAATGGTATAGAAAATATATTAGGTCAGTATGCAGATGACACCCAACTTTTTGTAGATGGAAGTGAAGATAGCTTAAATGCCGCTATTAACACTCTTAAAGCTTTTTTATAAAAATCACAGGCCTCAAAATGAACGTTGACAAGACCAAGGCTTTATTAGACTAGATTGGCATGTAGGTAACTTTGAAGTACATGTATTAGGAATAAAACTTAATGCTCAGCAGAAAACCTTTTGGTTATCATCACGTGGACAAGACTGGAAAATATAAACCGAATTTTTGACGCATTGAGAAAAAAGCTTAACTCTTATTGGTAAAGTTACTGCCATTAAAACACTTGCTCTATCTACTGTCTATTTATAGTTGACCTGAATAAGGTATTATTCAATTTCATTTTGGATGGCAAGAAGCATAAGATAAGGAGGGAAAACCTAGAAAGGAAACTTGAGCATGGAGTGCTTAGAATGACTGATACAAAAACTGCTTTAAAGCTTTCACACTTTAATAAATATATCAAGAAACACAATTATATAGGCCTAAGCAAAACATTTTTATATTGGGTGCAAACTTTGCTGAACACATTCGTATAAACATTCCTTTCTGGATGTTCTCAGTATCTAGTCAGAATATTATAAAATCCATAATACAAATTTGGATATGGAGAATATTCTTTGTGAACCATTATGGCTTAATCACCAGTTTCATGACTTTAATCCTTGCATTGATAGCTGGTTCAGGAAAGGTTTGCCCTCAATCCGCGATATTTGTAATGATGATGACTTCATGAATTTGGGAAAATTAAAAAATGCCTTTGAACTAGACCAAACAATTCTTTGTTATAGCATAAACATACCATAGGCATGGAAAGACATCATCAAACAAATGAGTAAAAAAAACACAGAACATCTTACTTTAAATTCATTATTTTCAAGCTTACTAGTACAAATAAACGGTTCTAGATTTTACTATGACAAGTTGATTACTACAGGAAAAACTTATGTTTGTTTTTAATGACAGAGCGTATTATCTTTTCATATTGACTGGAAAATGGCTTTTACTAACTTTAGAAAATGTACAAAAGTGACTAAGCTTATCGATTTCCAGGATAGATTTATTCACAGAATTATTTACACAAAGCTTGAGTTGTTTCGTGTGGCTAATAAGACTTGTAGTTACTGCAAAATAGAGAGATGAGGATATTTTCCATGTATATGTTACTGTCACAATGTCAATAGCTTCTGGATAAAACTTGAAGCAATATTGAACCAGTATGTACTCAGAAGTATTTCATTGACAAAGCAAACCATATTATTTGGCCTTCCAAGCACACACACAATCACATGAATCATATTATTCTCATCACAAACAAAAACATGCATATTCAAAGCATTAAACAAGGTAGGATTACTTTTGAAGAAAAAAATCATTAAAGACATTTTCAACATCGAAAAGTATATTGCCAAGAAACTCCAGACTTTTAACTGCTTGTACAGAAAATGGATGCCGTTAATGCACATACTTGACACACCTTAGTATTATTGGAATCAGATTCTGATTAAGCGTTGTGAGCAATCACTTGGTGTTTGGAGACTGTGCGCAATAGAAAATGACTTATTATTATTATTGCTGTCCTAATGTGTACAGCTATTACCAATAGTAACGTGTACTATACTCACCTTTTATATGTATATACTACACCTTTAATTGCTTCCACAGAATAGATGCCTTTAGTGCACTTACTTGAGTCACGTTAGTATTATTGCTATCTGAATATGTACAACTATTACCAATAATATTAATGTGTACTATATTCACTCCCTGTACTTGTATATCTCAGACCTTTAACTGCTTCTCCTGAAAATGGACGTCTTTAGAGCACATAGTTGATACACCTTAGCAATATTGCTATCTGAATATGTACTACTATTACCAATATATTAATGCGTATCATATTCACTCTCTGTACATGTAAATACAGGGCCTTTTACAGTGTTCTGCTTCCACAGAAAATGGATGCTTTAGTGCACATACTTGACAAACATTAGTATCATTGCTATTTAAATATGTACAACTATTATAACTATATTAATGAGTACTATAGTCATATTCACTGTTTGTACATTTATATGCCATGGGATGAATGGAAAGTTTGAAAAGTAGCTTATGTCAAATGTTTGGCTGTACAGGTGATGAAAGATTGTCGTTGTGAACTGAGACGTTTCCCAGTGGAGTTGATGCCGTGGAGGCTGCAGAATCTACGTTGCTACGCATGGAAACCATTCATCATACAGGTATGCTCTTGTTGTACGTGTGGGTATGTGTGCATAGTTTACCATTACCTGTACTGACAGGTAAAATAACATATACGTCTGTATTTGATTGTAATTCGACGTGACTTAGTATCCCCCGCCACGAAGTGGGAGGGGGAATATTGGTTTGAGCTCCGTCCATGCGAGATGAATGAAAGATTGTCTCAAAAACCGTTATAGATAGGGAAACCAAATTTGGTATGAGTTTTCGGGACATGAATGCCTTGATGGAGTCTGGAAACTGAAACCGTTTTACAATTTGTTGCAGAGTTATGTCCTTTGTCGTGCATTTCTTGACATAGTGCATGATATCCCCCAATGGGGACAGATTTTTCTCAGAACCGTTATAGATAGGGAAACCAAATTTTGTATGCGTTTTCAGGACATGAATGTCGTGCTGGAGTTATAAAACAGGAACCAAATGGGAACAGAAAACTGTGGCGGGGGATATTAATGACCATGTCTTCTTGTTTCAAAATATTTAGGGTATGTATTTTGGATCTTATGGTGTTTCAGCGACTGTTTTCAGCCTACTAACGTTTTTGTAAAATCTATGTTATGAATTATGGTATACTTTGTCTTGGTGAAACACATCTGTTTAGTCTAATACTGCCCTGAGTCCTTGACTTCAGGTAAACTTACACTTAATCGGTAACATAGTGTGAGATATCGCGATATCTTTTGACATAAAACGTACCTGTTATTAATAACAATATTCCAGGCTAACCTCCCAAAGACGGACATCTTGGTGTGGATGGACTCGTCTGTGCGGTTCTGGAACAAGACCATCCCTCAGCTGCTGGATGACGTGGAGAGACGAGGCATTGTCACTTACGCTGGTGGCCATGCTGTGGCGCAGCATACCCTGAAAGAGACCATGAACTATATGAAGGAAGACGTCTGTAGTCTGGCACCAGTTGCTGAAGACCACGGTGGCTTCCTGTTGCTTCACAACGAACGGTGGATCCGTGAGGCTGTCATTAAACCTTGGGCGGCATGTGCCATGAGCCATAAGTGCATGTGTCCGCGATACCCAGCAAACGTCATTATCTGTAACACAGACATTCAAAAGTTCAATAAGTGTCATCGCTTTGATCAATCAATCATTAACATCATTCTCGGTAAGCTATTTCGAGATCATAAAAACAGCTTTTACTCACCATATAACGAGTTTCCAAATGTCACCATAGAACGACAGTGAGTAGCGAATTGAAAACATCTAGTAAATAACCTTATAATGAATATGGTCCGCAAAACTTTTCTAAGTGAAATGAAATTAATCATGTACCTTTCCCCACGGCTTTGGGCATATACCAGAGATCTACAAAATGCTGCACAATGGGAAACATGAAGTCGTTCCTCAGTGAAAAAAAGCCTAATGTCGATAACAAATGGCTGTGAATCTTGTTAACTGTGTCAGAATCTACATCGAAAGGTCGCTCTATGCAGTAGTCAGGAAGTTGTCATACATAAAGTTGGAAGCTTCATTTTTGACTCACCAACTTCCAGAATGCCGATCGAACAATGACTTATTGAGTGTTTAGAAAAGGTTATTCCAGCAATATCACAGCATCGACCCGCGCGAAGGTCACACGCCCAGAAAGAACTGAAATACTGTTCAAAGTGGCATTGAAGCAAATTCCCTCACTTACTCACTCATGTATGTACGTGGCACCTCTGCTGATCATATCACTGCAATTGACAGTGTATGTATATTTATGTTTTCCTCTAAGAGTTAGTGATACATTTGTCCAAGGGAATAGTAACCTTGTCGTTTTTTAACATTCTTGATGCCGCCTTACAATGCTGCCAGCATCAGTTGCTACTTTCATAATTGTATACACGTAGCAATACCAATGAATGAGTTATGTAATGTATGTGTAGTTAATACAACCTTGTAACTAAAGTACATACATACTGCTACAAACCTGTTGCACATCTTTGTTATCAGCCTTTGCCAATTAATTGAATATGGACCAATTGGACAACTTTAAGGTCATTACATATGCCGTCCAAATATCTGATAAAATGAGCAAGAAGGGAAAAGGAACTCGCTGAATGTTTCACAGAGTGTGTCAGGTCAGTGTGTAATGCAATTTGGAGAATGTTCAAACAGATAAAACAGAGGAGTGAGACCCTGACTAAACCCCTTCTGTCACAGTGAGTTGCCCAACGTGAAAAGGTTGTATTTGTTCCCAGATAATAAAACATTATATGTTAACGTCACAAAATGTATTGTTTACTCTAAGGACCTGGTCCAGAGAGATACATTACTGGGTCCAACTAATGCACAATCAAATCATTGTCTTAGAGATGAATCTTGATACATGTACTTAACACTATGAAGGAGAGATTTTCTTTATACACAGAAAGTTTTTGAGACGAGTGGAATTAATACCATGTAAAATCTATAAAGTTCAAAGGGTCTGCTTGAAGTTTTACGATTTCTGAAAGTCGTCGAAAGATCGTCGAAAGATCAACAGGCGTTCAGGAGAATGTTTAAGTGGACCTTGCATAACTCAACGTCGTCAGTTTGGAGTGGAATGTAATGACAAGGGGAAGCATCTCCATGCCTCGGATAACACAATCGTAATTTTAAATGGCAATGTGAATGCGTCATATTTTGGGTGGTTTGTTTTTCGTTTAACGCCGCACTCAGCAATATTCCAGCTATATGGCGTCGGTGTGTAAATAATCAAGTCTGGACCAGATAATCCAGTGGTTAATCTACGCAATTGGGATACAGTGACATGAGTCAACCAAGTCAGCGAGCCCGAAACACCCCAACCCCCCATCCCATAAGTCGCCTCTTACGACAAGCATGGGTTACTGAAGACCAGTTCTAACCGGGATCTTCACGTGTTGAATGCGTCATTTTTCGAAATCATGTTCTAGAGTATGTGCAAGTGCTGAGACGTAACGTTGCGATGCACGTGTTGTAACACCCATAGAACAGGGTTCAGATGGAACGACGCTTATGACAGGACCAGAACCAGCCAGGAACACCAATTGAGCCAATCCTTGGATGAAAAACTTTATGTAATGTGTTGATATCCATGTTGTAACATGATACATGTACACAGAAGGAATTCATTGTAAAAATATGACACAACACAGAAAGATTAATCAATAAAATGAACGGTTGTATTCTAAATTTAAAAGTCAACAACACTTACTGCAAGGTACTTACAGTGGTGATGCATAATGGAGTGCCAGTATAATAGTCGAAGGCAGTACAATTACAAATGCAGTAAAATATATAGTAGTGTTAACAGCATAAGAGCAAGAAAGACGATGAACATTCATCAAGCTTCCCAAAATAGGCTGACTATCTAGGGAAATACTATTGATCTTTATGCGACCGTTTATCTTGATGTAATGTGAGATGATAGAGGCTTGCGTTTGTCCTCTTGTATAGTCATAAAAAGCTTCCAGAATTTCGTTACTGAGCTGTGTTATTCCATGCTGTTCCACAATATTTAAGAACACCCTAGGCCCAAAAAGTGTGTGTATATAGCAACTACGAACAGTCCCTTTGAGTGAATCTTTACAAAAACAATGCAATCCTGTTCTATAATGTAATTCCTCAAGTTATTTTGCTCGTCGGGTGTCTGTAATGCCTCGCCACAGCCTCGCATAAATCATCACAAACTGTGGTCGCTCCCGACAGTGATACTGTTAACGTCACTCAAATGTTCTCGTCACGATATGTCTGAAATATTGCCGATGTGACGTTAAATATTAACTCACTCACTCACTCAATCACTCACTGTTAATGTGGTTAGTGTTCCCCTTCGTTTCGGTCGCGTCGCTCTGTCTGATATAATTAGGTAAATGTTCTGTCAATGAATTTGTTATGATGAAATGCTGATCTGTGAGTGAGTTTAGTTTTACGCCACACTCTGCAATATTCCAGCTATATGGCGGCAGTCTGTAAATAATCGAGTCTGGACCAGACAATCCAGGGATCAACAGCATGAGCACCGATCTGCGCAATTGGGATACGATGACATGTGTCAACCCAGTCAGAGAGCCTGACCACCCGATCCCGTTAGTCGCCTCTACGACAAGCATGGGTTACTGAAGATCAATTCTTACCCGGACCTTCACGGGTAAATGCTGATCCGACGAATGACTAAATAGCAAGTTGTAAATTTCAGTTTTATATCTTTATATAAAGCACAGTTAATTCTTCTGCTAGCGTATTTGAATTGTCTAATTAGTCATCAGCTGTTAGACTCCGAATGGCTTCAGGAAATATTGTATAAACTTATATAAATAAATAATCATCGCCAGATAAAAATATACTCAAATTTTCCAATGATGGAATTTATATGGATCAAATGATATTTTGATATTAGGTAGAACGGAAATGGCCTACTAATATTACCCGCCACACGAAAAAATGCAATGCTTTGAGCTGATACGTGTTATTTCTCAAACAGGAGACACAAAACCATTATGTGGTATTAATGCCCGTCGCCACCTACAACATTACTCGAATGTTCAATAGTTCCAGTACTTCTACCCCATTACCATTCATTCTGCATTTCACCTAGCCAATGTGACATTTGGATACTCGTTGTAGGGCGAGTGAAAGCTGCTTTTGTGATCTCGAAACAGTTTACTGAGAATGATGTTGATTGCAGACTGATCAAAGCGATGACATTTATTGTACTTGTGAATGCCTGTGTCACAGATAATGACGTCCATTGGATTTCGCGGACACATGCACTTTGGGCTCATGGCACATGCCACCAAAGGCTTGATGAAAGCCTCACGGATCCACCGTTCGTTGTGAAGCAACAGGAAGCCACCGTGGTCTTCAGCGACTGGCGCGAGACTACACACGTCTTCTTTCATGTAGTTCATTGTCTCCGCCAGGGTATGCTGCGCCACTGAGTGGATGTCAGCGTAGGTGACAATGCCTCGTCTCTCCACGTCATCCAGCAGCTGAGGGATGGTCTTGTTCCAGAACCGCACAGACGAGTCCATCCACACCAAGATGTCTGCCTTTGGGAGGTTGGCCTGAGGAAAACATGGGAGTGAAAAAGAAACAGATATATGAAAGGCAGTATCCGAACCTTCCAGCAAACATTTAAGGAAGACTTAGGCCTCTTTTAGGAATTGTTCTGTTGACATTATTCATCATATATGCCTTGGATGTTTTATGATGGAACCAAAAATATCTGATCTGTGTCACAAAAGAAAGTGTTCCCAACAAAATGTTTGTTACTGTGATGTTTTATAACGATCACAAACGACGTTTAACATTTTAGGCTACTGCAAACTGGTCTACAGTGCGACAACCCAATATATGTTGGGTAAGTACCCTTAGTCATTCCAAGACCTTATTAGCATAGGTTTGAATCCCCGATTTCCGTGCTCATGGAATCCACCAATGTGATAACCTATATGACCTGTGTCACTAAGTGATTTCCATCCACGCCAAACTGGCACGTCATAAAGCTGACTTTGTAATCAATAATTAACGAATATTGTCAGAAGTACTCGTCATAATAAATAAGCGACATTTGTGAAAAACAGTTTAGCAATATTATAACTGTTAAAAAACTATTACAACAGTAGATTATGTATACTTGTATCTACACACCTCAACATTTCAATGCTTCAATTTAAACTGGTATATATTATACCTATTGACTTGACCTATCAAATCTCACTCCCAAATTTCTATGCCATTTTAAAGTAAAAGGTTCACATATATAAAGCCAAATATACAAGACCTTATTTCCATGAGCGTAAGGCATGTATTTGAATTACATATGTGATTGATTACAAATTACTACGTTTACCACTGCTGCCGTTGATTACATAGACCAGCATGTACACAACACCACCTGATACGTTTTAACATAACATTGTAAGAGATGAAGAACTCTCACTTCTCATATATATATATATCGTGGTTAACGTTTGAACATGAAATCAAATATTGCCAGTTGAGACGAATAGAAGGATTAAAAAATTTATTTATTAGCTAAATGGCATCTTATACCTAATATTGTATTAAATTCAAATATTTTAACAAATACCTGTAACCATTGTGAAAACAGTAATGTAGTATTACGCTGTAACAGTAGTTGCTGTTCACTAAATTGACTTTCTATACAGTAGTTGGCCATAAGTGAGTCATCATTAGTGAAATTCCGATAGACTTGCATGTGAATCAAGTCTTGCAAGAATAATTTACATAAACTGAGTAGAAGTCATTTTATTTTGATATTGTACAAACATCTTAGAAATCATCTTCAGCTACGTGTACATAATTTTCTTTCATCTTCCCGTTGATTAGTTATCGAATGACACCTGGTTAAGCACCATAACTCAAATTTAATTAACATGTAAGTGTTAACTCCACGGCCCCCTCATACTTGTGTGATCTTCTCACACCATACACTCCTGCTCGTGCCTACAGATCCAGTAACCAACACCTGCTGGATCCTCCATCATTCAACCTCAAGACATTTGGTGCCCGTTCTTTTGCTTCAGTTGCAACCGCACTATGGAACTCACTTCCACTTAAATTACGTACAGCTTCATCCCTTCAAGTGCTCAAGCGTAACCTCAAAACATACCTTTTCAGTCGATATAAACAGTAACTCTCTCCAAGCTCATATTTACTGCAATACTGATTCATATGACTTTTGGATGTGTTTGTTTTTAAACATTTGTGCGCGCTTTGAGCATGCCCCTTTATGGTATGGAGTATTGCGCAATACAACTACCCTTATTATTATTAAGTCTATGGAAATGTCACTAATGATGACTCACTTATGGCGTACTACTGTACACGACTGCAAGTGTCAATGCAATCCTCAATTTCAATGTGTACTTTGTGAGTGAGTATGGTTTTACGCCGCTTACACTTCCTGTACACATACACCTTCATGGTTTTTCTTGTTTCTACCCCATGTGGGGTAGCCTTGTAGTTAAAGAGTCTGCTCGTCAGGCCAAAGACCCGGGCTCTATTCCACACATGGGTACACTGTGTGAAGCCCATTTTTAGTGTCCCCAGCCATGATATTGCTGGAATATTGCTAAAATCGGTGTAATACCATGCTCACTCACTCATGTATTGCGGATGATTGTCAGGTTCAGAAGCTGCTTCAACTGATGTCAGACACGTTCAAACACTCACATGCATGTCATATCATTGAACACACAGCATACCTGTATGATGAAAGCTTTCCATGCGTAGCACTGTAGATCCTGCAGCCTCGGGGGCATCAACTTCACCGGGAAACGTCTCAGTTCACAACGACAATCCATCACCAACTGTGGTTGTAAGTACAGCAAAAGTATATGACATGAATACTTATCGATATCAGTGAAGTTTGTTTCCTGCTCACAACTATTTTCATTATTAATTACAGATGTGATTACGCTTTGTGTATAATTATTCAGCATATATATGCTCAGAAAGTAATAAGGAATACAGTACTCAGTGCAGCAAATTGGTGTTCAAATATCTGAAATATATCTGACAGAGGTTACTCGGGAATGTTTTGACTCATTTCAGAACAAGATCAGTATTAATGTACACCATAAACAGAATATTTCATTCTTCTTGTCCACAACCAGATATAACCCATCTCACAACACAATAAGCTTAGTGTTTTCCTGCATTTATCTGAGCTCATTGAATTTGATCATGTCTCTGGGTGAGCTTAACATAGTATTTGACATGGCCCCCAAAATACCCTCTGTCTGATGCATTGTTAGGTGCCGATAGTGTTTGGTTTTGTATTGTTTGCTGTGTGCATATATATTGTACAGTGATTGGGGTGTGCACAATACGTGTTTGCAATGCATTGTCATCTGCTATGACCCTGTTGTTGGTTGAATAGTAAATCATGCAGCACCTATAAATAGAGACTAGGAATGCATTTTATGTGAAAAGTAATATCTAAATGTCTACATGCGAATCGGATCGAACTCAACCAGGCTCCCCCAAGCTAGTGACTCCTATTCTGGAAATACATAAACTCTCTATAACCACCAGGCACAGCTTTATCGTAATCTGACCGCTTGTCCACTAGACTAAAACTATTGGTTTGTGTGGTACGGGGTAGTTAAGTGGTCCATGCAGCTGGCCTCAGCGTTCGGACTTTAATCGATATGGTCTCATCCTCGTTCGTGCAATGTTGATTACCACTGACGTGTAACCGCCGTTTTGTAATATGCTTAGACTATCTTCCAAACAGAGTCGACTGTCCTTGTTATCACAGTCCACGTCTTGTAATCAAGTCACCTTGTTTCTTTGCCATGGTAGCAGTCCTAGATCATAGTACACGAATGTGTAGTTACTGATGAGTGGAAAGACATTCTGATGGAGGTTCCGGATGAGACCCTGAGATTCATTGAAGTGGTTTTCGGAAGCTGCAGTTGCAAACATGACTCTCTTGCCCGAGGGAGGTTCTGGGAACAGCCCCAGCATGAGGCTCAGGTGCTGATGGTTGAGTTCCGACATTGTGGACAAGACGCTTCTCAGGTTGTCCTCGTGTGTTGTAGGCTTGGGTCGAGGACAGGAGGACTCAACACATGCCTTGCCTGGGGACAGGAACGAAATCAACACACTAGCAGATCGATGTACATAACACACATTTTTAGTAACAAATGGTATGTACCCGAACTGGCGAATGGCATCACAAGTCTTTCTTGGGAAATTAGTGAAATGAACGTCCTTACACCCCGGTACGTGATAATACCATGCTCCTTGATCATTGAATAGTCTTAAGCAACCGGTGTGATTATTGTTCAAAGGAAGGATGGGATGTTGAATAACTCGGAACCATATTCCCAGAAAAACAAACCCCAGGAGAATGACCACACGAAACAACAGGAGCACGGCGGGGCTGACATATCAACAGGTAAGGGAGTACTACTCAGTTTTCTGTATATTTCCAGATATTGCCAGAATGACATGCCAGACACACAAAGTCTGTTTCGAGTGTCTAGAGTCATATCAGCTGGAACTGCCGATAGGCCCGAACCCAATCTTCCAGTCCTTCCGGATCTGGCTATAGAACATGTTCCTGGTACACTTACGTGGGGGGGGGGGCTAAATGTTATTCCTAAGGCACTAAAGCAAGCGACAGATCTGAGGTAGAGACACTGACCTGGGTGGTTCGCCTCCTGTGCACATGGATTCACGACACTTTTCTTCCATAGGCCATGGGCTTGTAATTCTGTAACAAAACAATCATGTCGATTATTCTAAATTCCCGTAGCAACTAAAAATAAAAACGGTTTCATATATCACCGGATCATAGGTTTCCTATGTCATGCGTTTTCGGACTTCAGTGCTTACACACACATTGCAAATTCTTGAATGATAGCTTGTGTTTAGGATAAAGTTATTTTTCATAATTTAGTGAGATGTTGTATAGTTATCCATGGGTCTTGAGTGTCCGAAAACCCTAATTCGAGGATATATAACAATCCATGCTTGTCGTAAAAAGCGACTAACGGGATCGGGTGGTCAGGCTCGCTGACTTGGTTGACACATGTCATCGTATCCCATTTGCGAAGATCGATGTTCATGCTGTTGATCACTGGATTGTCTGTCCCAGACTCCATTAATTTACTGACCGCCGCCATATAGCTGGAATATTGCTGAGTGCGGCGTAAAACAACAAACCAACAAAAAGAGACTGGTCCTTTATTGTGACATTGATTGAAATAAATTTAGTTGAATTCACGAAACAGACATGGCTGTAGAACGCTTGAACAACAACGGTTACAATGTGAGTCTAAGCCGAAAACACCCAAGGGAAACTATAGGCCCCAGTCATTTCTTACGGAGATATCACATTCAGTGTCGCATCTGATCTGTGTATAGAAAATTAAAATGACCAAGGTGTACGACCAGAGAGGTGGACGATAACGTGTTTCTGGTCGTGAATGTTTCTGCCATGTCCCTCTATAAGCCATCAGTTCAAACGTACTGAGGTTTCTTCATCAGTGTTTCATCGTGATATGCCAGTACAAGCTGTTCCAGAATTGTTAGACTGCAGAGTAATTTACTAAATGTGTCCTGTATTTATGACGTAGTGCTATCATATGCTATGGCGTTTACACATTTCCTCATTCGTTCGCACTTACTTTGGTATTGGACTAGGTGTGTGTGTGGCGTTTGATAGCAATAGAGTAGGACATGCGAACCCTTTAGGCGAACACCTGTTGTCATCACTGGTTTTCTATGAACAGTTCCTAATACTTTCATCACTACTTTGCAATTATTTCATCTTATGGAAACTGTTTAAGCAGATATTATTCTCAGGCCGAGACATTATGAATTAGCGGAATCCGTAAAATGAACCATATGCCCCATCAAAATAAAAGCGACAAAACCCTTTCCACATCCAGAATAAATATCTAATAAAAGCAAAGTCAATTGTACAATTACGACTGTGTCATGAGCATGCGTAAACACACTATGCCAATATGAGCATGCGTAAACACACTCTAAACCAAAAACAGAAAATCAATATGCCAATATGAGCATCCGTAAACACACTCTAAACAAAAAACAGAAAATCAATATGCCAATATGAGCATGTGTAAACACACTCTAAACCAAAAACAGAAGATCAATATGCCAATATGAGCATCCGTAAACACACTCTAAACCAAAAACAGAAAATCAATATGCCAATATGAGCATCCGCAAACACACTCTAAACCAAAAACAGAAAATCAATATGCCAATATGAGCATGCGTAAACACACTCTAAACCAAAAACAGAAAATCAATATGCCAATATGAGCATGCGTAAACACACTCTAAACCAAAAACAGAAAATCAATATGCCAATATGAGCATCCGTAAACACACTCTAAACCAAAAACAGAAAATCAATATGCCAATATGAGCATGCGTAAACACACTCTAAACCAAAAACAGAAAATCAATATGCCAATCACAATGATATATGTGTAAAATACTTTCTTGATATATGAGTAACATGTTTTCTGCTGTTACATTTGCCAGTAAATCACATTGCTTGTAGTAAGAGGCGACTAACGGGAACGGTGGGGTCAGGCTCTCTGATGTTGATCACTGGATTGTCTTGTCCAGACTCGATTATTTACAGATCGCCGCTATTTAGCACTCGAGTTCAGTGTTTTAAAAACAACATAAACACAAACAAATGCTTACCTTGTATTTTCCTTGTGTAGTCCTCCAACAAAACATCAAAACTGACTTTCTGAAGGGGAACTGGAACACAGAGTCTCATATAAGTCTCGACTCCGTATCATAGCACGTCATTAAAAGCTGCAGTAGTCTGTCTGCATGTGCATGAAACCGTGCTCGTGTGCGTATTCTTGAAAGTGTTTCTGTGTGTGCTTGGGCGCGTGTATGTTTGTATATGTGAAGTAACCCTTAGCTAAAGCCTCTGTCCCTGGAAATGTGGGAAGCATTCACCGACAGCACACCTTTCTATAATGAATTGTTTTGAGAATGTCAGTTACATGGTGTACAAGAAGTATATATTTCACCTGGTTGTATCAGGTCCACTAACTGTTCCAGGTGGGAAAAGTCAAAAAAGTCCTCTTCCAACTGAAACAAAACAAACATTGTTCAGTTCACGTGTCTCCTGTTAATAACATCCTCAAAACGACAAGGTACCTTACCGCAGCTCCATGTGAACATGTCTCTCTTCTGGATGCCTTAAGTTTCATTTGTTACATTTCAATCTAAAGTCTCATGCTCGATTCTGCTTTGTATCTTTGTATGGAGACATTACATAGCCATAGGGGAACGAAATTCTGATAAAAAGCGTTTGAATTGTGGGTGAACATTACATGAATATACCCCTTCAATGGCTGTGTTCATAGCTACTTACAAACCAGTCTGGTTACATAAGCTGGGATCTTCGTCTCGGAGACAAGGACAATGAAGAGCACCGCGATGATCAACACTGGAACAAACACGTGATATTATCATAAACTATTGAATAAGTGAGTTTTAGTTTTACGCCTCTTTTAGCAATATTCCAGCAACATCACGGCTGAGGACACAGAAATGTTCTTCACACATTGTACCTATGTGGGGAATCGGAATCGGGTCTTCGGCGTCACGATCCAACGCTCTTACCACTAGGCTATCCCACTGCCCCGAAAAAATACTGAGGCTACTAAACTACCTATTTAAGTGTGGTTTGAGGGTCAAGGGGTTGATCAGGATGATCTATGGTGTGATCTTTTTTAATAAAATATAAATATCGCTATTCACCTTTTGCATAAAATCAGAATCCTACACAACTCTCTAACGAGGGGGTATGACGTATGTGAACTATTATCATCAGGTGCCGATGTTTTTGTTATCATTTTCGGAGGGGCTGCGGCATAGGCAGGTGGTTAAAAAGTTCGCTTGTCACGCCGAAGACCCGGGTTCGATTCCCGAAATGGGTACAATCTAGTACCCACATATTATTTATTTGGACCATGTTGGTGTATACAGTTCACCTCCATATGGAAGTGTCCCTATTTTATTCTCAATGAAACGTGACTTATTGTCATGAGATTGCGCTATTCACAAAAACAAAAACAGTGCCACTCAAGTACTGGTATGGTCATTCGCAATATTTAAGAAGAACGGAGTTGAAAATGTCAGAAAAAAAGCAGAATAGGTAGTCACAGATCACTTATACTGGTTACATCGTGTATAAACCTGTATGAGGGGCGGTGGGGTAGCCTAGTGGTTTAAGCGTTCGCTCGTCATGCCGAAGGACCGTGTTCAATTCCCCACATGGGTACAATGTGTGAAACCTATTTCTGGTGTCCCCCATCGTAATATTGCTGGAAGCTAAAATCGGCGTAAAACCACACTCAGTCAGTCAGTATAAACTTGTAAGAGAGCGGATTTTATTCTACAACGCAGTCAGGAAAATTCCAGCTATACCAAGTCAGAAGGTAAATAATCCAGGAACAACTAATCCAATGATTGACAGTAACATCCCGAGCTTGATGACACATTACACGCACATGGTCCTCATAAGTAGGCGTTGACGACAGCAGAGTAGCCAGGGCAACTCACATGCAACGTAAAACACAACTTTGCAGATTCTGATACCTTTCGGTCTGGACTTACGGAAACAAATCATCAAAAATGCAAATTCAACTTATAAAGTTGAAAAATAACGCGATGAAAAAAACCGCGCGAAATCGGAGTTCAAACGATTCACTAATTTTACCCCAGCGCTTGGGGGAATTGAAGTGGTTTCAACAGCTGGGCTGCACTCATAGCACATGCGCAGTGAAATAGGTTCGCGCAGCTTGGAAGCGGGTTGTCCGGTGAATACTCGGTGAAGGCTTTGGTGTGAGCTATTTTTCTAATGCTTTGTTGATATTTCACAGGCGCGAGCTTTTTATATGTTATTACAGTAGATTACCGATTTAACTGTTTATATAATTTCATTTGTCTATTTCACCACACGTTCTTCTTACCGAGTCACTTTCTCAGTTCGGCAATGTCATTATTTAGCGTTGACAGAATTTCTAACTGTGATATGGATATGTCGTTGTCACAGACAAAACTCAATGTCCGTTTTATTGACACCTATTTGTCTGCCCGTCTGCTAATGACAATATTCAATACACAACTTCGATCACTGACCACATGCAATTTGAACTTAACACCTATCAGGCTATACACCATCAACAAAACGCATTGATTTATGACCCGAGTACGGTCTCTGTCACATTATGTAATTACACAGACAGGCAGGTGTGATACTTGTACACATGACATGTTATGATGTCTGTTGATTGCAAAATGTTATACACAAAAAATGAGCATCTATTTACAAAACCCAACATCTATACATATACACACACAATAAGCCGTGAGGACATATGCAAATGAACCAGCCGTTACACTTGAGTGCACACCCACCCGCTCTGACTGGGTTCGGTATCCCGGCTGCTTCGTTTCTGGGGAAGTAAACCCAAGTACACAATATTGCACTTTTGATTTGCGATTGTACACTTATAATTTTGTTTATATGTTTTTTCATAATCAGCAATGTATGTTATATGTCATGAATAAGTGATAATTGTGTTTTAATTATGTTTGATTTTTTGGTTGCATGTGGCCTTTAAAGTCTCCGTGGAGGGAAGTAATCAACATACACTACAGTACACGCTACGATGCTCGTAGACTAACGCTTATATAATTTTGATAGAAACAAATTTACCCATTTAAATTGATTAGGAGCCCCAGTGAATTGGGAGATTCGGGAAATGGGAAATCTAGACTTGTTTCATTTAGGGCTTAAGAATTGCAGCGAGGGCTAGGCAATTGGGGAAATAAAGGGGGGACAGGACTATGAGACAGACTAATAAACGTTGCTCGATATATTCTGTTTTACAATAATTGCCTGTGGGTCTGATTCAGATGGATAGCGTGTTTCTGCCAGTTGTCCAGCGAGATGTATGGGACGCAACTCCGTTTACTGTCGCATCACAGTAAAATGATAGCTTCGCCCGCGTATTTGTAAAACGAAGGGTATTAGCCATTTTTCTACTCACTGAATTGCTATCATGATGAGGTAAATATCATCAACTTGCCTGTCGGTTTCCTGTGACGAGCTGTACGGCATGTTCTCATGTTGAAATATCTATTGACAAATCAAGTTCAGGTTTTAATCTTGCGACAATCCTATCTCAAGGGGCAAGGTCTATCTACCCTAGTAATGTCATCCTGTAGAGGATCTATTGTGTATGGTGTTTACAGAACCGCACTGCATCGGAGCTTATAGGAATACCAACGTGTTTTCCGTTGTATATGGTTGCAAACCGTATTCGTCTTATAAGCGCCCTGCTGCAGTAAGTTTCCTTTGGAGTGAGACATATTCGTCCCAGTAGCGGTCATTTTCTAATGAGAATTGTAGACTGTATATGGTCTTTCTATTGGACGAGAGACAGGATACGTGACGTCGAAGAGATCCTAAACCAAGGAACTTATACTCCGCATTCTTGCAATGACGGTATGGGCGGTGGGGTAGCCTAGTGGTAAATGCGTTCGCTCGTCATGCTGAAGACCCGGGTTCGATTCCCCACATGGGTACAATGTGTGAAGCCTATTTCTGGTGTCCCCTGTCGTGATATTGCTGTAATATTGATAAAAACTAAACTCAACTTGCAATGACGGAATGGAAACACTGACGGACAACTTAAACATTATTGTCGGAGACTCTGGGGACTTCCTGTCACCAATAAACACGGAATTATTGTTTATGATCTTCATGACAATTTAATCTTGAACTTGAAAATTCTGATTGTCGGCGGGCCCTTGATAGAAAAAACGACCCGGAAATCAAATGCACACCAAAATTATAGAGTGCCTTTTATAGTAATCTTTCTACAATTACCATTTCGAGACATTTTCATAATAACATCTCAATGATTGACCAAGTGATCAAGGATGTGTTAACGCTAAATTACCACAGGTCCATTGGCAAACAGTCCGTGATCACATAAGCTGTGTCCCTCCCTCTCTTCTCTCTATTCTTTCCTAAGATGTATATAAGTGAAAATGTACGTATGTAAATATTAGGGAGCGGGTATTTTACGTTGGATAACTTGTCCCCAATCCCTTTCACATTTGTGAATAAAATATGTTAAAATCAACAGTCCGTGGAGGTTCAAACTACAATGACCTCACAATGAAGGTCTGTCCTTAAAAGAAGTGCCCATAGTATTATGTTGAATACGGTACTGTCATTGGTAGGTCAATGCAACTGATGCACGCATTTTTTAAACTGAAAATCAATTGCCTCGACAAGTTTCGAGGATTTTGTATAAACTGGTTTATTGTGATAGAGGCAATATTTAGTCACGATGACCCGCTGATAACGTGGTGACATGTGAAAGTTAAATCTCAAAATATGCATGATCTTGTGAGTGATCACCCTTGGTGCTAGACATAATCGTATATTTTTCAAAGTTGTAAATGTGTTGATATTCACATCGTTACTATTCCCATTAAGAGTGTGCGTGTGGAATCTATAGAGTACACTGATACAAAGGGCGCTTAAAAAGTAGTCAGCATCACCTAGAAAATCATACAAATGCACTTTATCAGTCACCATCAAGCAGATTGGTTTTGCTATATTCCAGCCTCACGATCCCTATTTTGTTTGAATTTTTTATTGCATGAAAAGGCAATTGGAAACTACAATTGCAATTTAAAGTGACTCATGTTTACTGAAAGAGTTTGTTTTGGAGACACTACCCAACCCCCTTTCAGATGACGTAAGCATAAGGACATAACTTATTCTAATGTTTTCACTTATTCATACATGATGCCAAGGGTTCAAACTAAATACTGAATGGTCACATAAGTGTCAGCTCTCAATATATTGTAAACAGGGCCAGCTTGAATATCTGGACACAATGTTTTTGAAAGATTAAAATGGGAGTGTCCTTAGAAAACAGCCCCCGTCTAAATATAAATCAAGCAAATCAAAATCTTTGAATGTTGATTATGACGGGAAGTCATCCAGTTCTATACTGAAGATATTTTATATGATATTATCTGAGGGCATACCATTGTCCAAGAAGTACCAAATGACAGATCGTTCTTCATTTTCTGAACTTTTTAAAGAAATATTATACTCCAATGTGTTGTGATGGCTAATATCTCGTTAATCCACATTATCCACACGTGTGATATTTTGGATATGGCTTTGCAAATGATTCCTTCAAAATAAAATGTAAGCTTGTCAAACATTGGACATCGAGCATATAGTTAGGCTGACTACTTTTTGAAATCCCCTCGTAATTCTAAACATATAAACGTTAGTTTGACTCCAGACTCAAGTCATTCTTCATTATCTGCCGCACCAGATTCCATTTGACGTAAACGGCAAAACAGTTGTGGACCACAAGGATCACTGACACTCATTGACGACACCCGGTGTCCGAAAAAAAGGGAAAAAAAGAACCGCTAGTGATTTACTGCTCTTAATGCATGAAAATACAAAGGATTTTGTTCTCTGGGAGATGCAGATGGGTGATGCGGATCCACTGAGAATCTCACTGTAAATATGTGAGCGCTGGGCTGTATGGATGCGGCTCCTGTTAGAACCAGGGTCGAAGTGGTTTCAACCCTGTTACATTTTCTTAACACCATGAAGGCCTAAGGCTGGTGGATAACGACATCGCCGACAGCTCACATACCAGAGTGAGTGAATGAGTTGGGTTTTAGCAGTTTTAGCAATATTCCAGCAATATCACGGCGGGGATCATTTGAAATAGGTTGCACAAGTTGTATCTATGCGGGCAATGGAACCCGGGCCCTCGGCGTGACCACTGAGCTACCCCACCGCCCCGGAAACCAGGAAGTTAACACATCAGCACAGATTATCGGGTGGCTTCAACAGGACATGGCAATAACCGTGTGAATGTACAGACATTTGTTAACCCTCGGTTTTACGTAGGCATTCTATCTGGTTGGGAAAAAGCGTTAGTTCTTACATCATTTGTGAGAGATGTGATTCCACTTGATGATCTACACGTGATCATCTGTTACGGACCCTTTAACAGAAGCATGAGTGAGTATGGGTTTACGCCACTTTTAGAAATATTCCAGCAATATCAGGACGCGGGACACCAGAAATGGGTTTCATACGTTATACCCATGTGGGGAATCGAACCCGGGTGTTCGGCGTGAAGAGCGAACGCATTAACCACTAGACCACATCGACCCTTTAACAAAAGAAAGGAATTGAGCTATATCAATATATGTGTTATCAATGGGACCTGTACCTGGTGACACTCCCTATTGACATTGTTACCAGGTATAGGTTTTGCCAGTGTATTTGTTGTGTCTAATGTTATAAAGTAGTTTACCAAACTGTATTAGAAGCACCTGCATCTTTTTCAGTTTGTACATATTGGTCGCGTCTCAAACATCAATCAACACGTAATGCATTATCAAGCGTATTTACACTAAACACTCTCCATATTCACACACGAAACAATCTACAAATACAGTGCGATAGACAGATTATGGTTCGCGAATCATATCATGTTTATCTAATCGCCTGGCCTGACATAGTTGATATGCATAGTATGGAAACGTTATCGGGTCAGGAGATAAACCTGCTGTTTGTCATAGTGGGGCGGTTAAAGGTCACATAAATCACTAACTGGCATCGTTATAAATGAAACCCCGTCATTAAAACTACTCATTTCGACCTTTAATTGACTTAAATCGACCTTTTTGACAACAGTGCACAATTCTCACCCGCGAACGAAATTTCAACCAATCAGAGCGGCGCGACTCTGTGACGTCATATGAGGAATAGCTTTGAGGGCCGATGCAGAATTCATCTACATTTTAGGGGGTAAATTATCTTGTTTACCAATACTACCTTACCGAAGCAAACAAAATCTCTAACCAACCCAAAATCCTATCGGCATCACGCATCACGCGCACCGCTTCGGAGGGTAGTAAAATAAATACCAGGGTAGTCATTTTAACTTTCGGCACCCCAAACCTACCGTCCCACATTCACTTCGGCGCATACACTAGGTCAGTACAACAATGCGCAAAACGGTTAACCCAATGCCTTAACTGCCTAAAATACAACCACACAACCTCTGAATGCACCGCTCCCCAAACGCTGTACCACATGTGGAAGCGGACAGTGTAGTGGCGAGGACAGTCCCAACTGCATCTCCTACTGCATCTTCTGTCAATCCCATGGGCATACTTCAGCAAGCAGCCAGTGTCCATTCAAAATACATAAAAAAGGTCTTAAACCCCAAAATATACCCTAACTATAACCCTAAAACTAGGCAAAATAACCCTCCCCACCCTCACCCTTTCCCTCCTCCCCACCCCAAACCCCCATTTCCCCATCCCTTCCACACCCCCTCCAGTCCCATCTACTCCCCCCACCCACCCCGCCCCAAGCTGGTCGTACCAACCCCCTCCCAAGGTTCAACCAACCCACCGCCAAAACCCAACCCTCCCACCACCACCCGCCCCAAAACCCATCCCATCCCCAAGCCCAACCCCCTCCACCCTCCCTCCACAACGTCTAAGCCTTCCTGCTCCCAACCCCCGGCTAAACGTTCCTATCCTACCCCAACATCCCCAACCAACCACCAAATAACCAACAAACAAAAACAACCAAATCTAAACCAACCTTTAAAACTACCAAACTACTAAGCTCAAAATTAACTACTCCCCTTTGCCAAAAAACACCACCTCTAACAAATTAGTTATATTCATAGCCACAGTAGCTTCAGCCCCCAATATATCAACTCGCAAAATATTTAAACTAGCAAAAACTTAGCAACCACCCTGGTGCCCCACCAACTCACCACCCAAGTAAATAACCTTAAAGCCCAAATTCAATAAAACCATGGGTGGGGCCTACCTCTATCAAATAATCCTTGCAATAAACCTAATATTAACATTCATGCAAATAATACAATGGAACGCGGGTGGGCTCCCGTCCCACGGCAACGAATTAAAAGCCCTTACCAAGCTAAAACAAATAACCCCCAAGTCATCCTAATTCAGGAAACCCACTTCGGGCCCAAAAGTAATTATAACCTCCCAGGATACACAACAATCAGGAAGATAGGCCTAAAATCCGCCCAGGCCGCAGCTCAGGTGGCTTAGCCTTCTTCATACAAAATGAGTTAAACCATAACACCTTCGAGTAAACACTCCTAACCTAGAGGCTCAGGGTATAGCTTTAACATACGAAAACAAAAAACTAAACCTAATTAACATATACCATAGAATAACACAAAAAACTTCAAATAGGGGACCTAAACTACCTACAAAATCTAACCTCCGGCCCCACAATATTCCTAGGCGATTTTAACGCTCACCACCCCAACTGGGGAATAAACGATAAAACCGATCCCAGTGGTGAACTACTCGCCAACTGGATCACAAATAACGATTATGTAATCCATAATACAAATATCCCAACTAGGTTTGACGCACACCATAACACCTTCTCAGCAATAGACTTAACAATCACCACCCGGAAATAGCAAGTGATATTGAGTGGGCGGTATTCGATGACTCCTGGGGTAGTGACCATTTCCCCATATCCATAAACATAAATAACCTTATACCATCCCCAACATACTGAAAATCAAACCCCTAACCCAAAATTCTTCTTCAACAAGGCGGACTGGAATAAATTCACAAATAACTGTAAACAAATCAACCCAGAAAGCCTTGAAAATAAAGACCCCAAATCTTCTCGGATAATCTAACCAACACAATAATTAAAATAGCTAAGGACTCTATTCCTTTGCCATTCCCAAAATAAACAAACCCTCAGTCCCGTGGTGGACCGAGGAAATCAAATTAGCCCGCAAAAAACGTAAATCAGCCCTAAACAAGGCTAAACGTAACAAAAACCTACTACCCCAAGCCAGGCAAATCAAAAACCAGGTCCATGCATTAATTAAGGACACTAAACAAAAACACTGGGAAAACTTCTGTCAGGGCTTCAATAACAAAACAAACTCTAAACAATTATGGGATCAACTTAAACTAATCCGGGGGGGCAAGCGCCGTAGCAAAATACCCCAATTAACAATAAAAACACCCCAAACAAAAGCTAATATGTTAGCCGCTCACTTCTCCCAAGCCAGTAGCAATAAAAACAATAGTGACACCTTTAAAACAAACAAAAATAAAATCCCCCCAATTCCTAAACAAACAATAGACAATAAACCCATTAACCAACCCTTCACTATGGAGGAACTCCAATTTGTTCTAAACAATAAAAAAGGGCACCGCCCAGGTCTGGATCTTACATCCTACCAAATCATTAATAGATTACCCACTAATCTAAAAAACATCCTCCTTAAACTCTACAACCTCATATGGCAGGCAGGTAAACTACCTCATAACTGGAAACAGGCTTTAGTTATACCGGTCCCAAAACCAAACAAACCACCAACCGACCCAAACTCCTATAGACCCATCTCCCTAACCTCCAACTTATGCAAAATAATGGAAGCTATGGTCAAAAACCGTTTGGAACACCACCTAAAACAAAATCCATTAAAACAAGACCAAAGTGGCTTCACTTCTGGTAAGTCAACCCTAAATAACCTAGCTCGGTTAGAACAGGAAATAAAAACAGGACAATTAAATAAACACTACACCATAGGTATATTCTTAGATTTCTCAAAAGCCTTCGATATGGTATGGCATAACGGGCTAATCTCAAAACTACTTAATAAAGGTCTCACAGGCAACATAATAAATTACATTCAAGATTTCCTAAAAGATAGACAAATAACTGTCGGGGTTGAAAACTTCCATTCGGATAACTTTAACCTCGAAAATGGCACCCCACAAGGCAGCATCCTAAGCCCCACTCTCTTCAATATAATGGTAGACGACCTATTCGAGGGCGTCTCCCAAAAATAAATACATCAAAATTCGCAGACGACAGCTCACTATGGGTCCGCTGCAATAACCCAACAACAGCATACAAATTACTCCAAAAAGCACTAAATAAAGTCGACCAATGGGCCGACAAATGGGGATTTAAACTTAATGCAGATAAAACTACAGGCGTAGTCTTTAAACACAAATCTATGGCACCAATCTACCCCAACCTATACCTCAAAAAACAACAAATAAACTTCGAAAAACAAACAAAATTCCTAGGGCTAATCTTCGACCAACATCTAACGTGGGAACCCCACATAAACTATCTAACAAATAGGTGCTCCAAAGACCTTAATGTCATGCGAGCAATCTCCGGCACCAGCTGGGGAGCAAACAAACAAACTTTAATGCAAATATATACAGCCCTAATCAGATCCAAACTAGATTACGGCTCCCCTATCTATAACTCCCTCAAACCTTCCCTAAACGCAAAACTTAACCAAATTCAACTACAAGCCCTAAAAGTAGCCACCCGCACCCAAAAAGGCACCTCATTAGAAGCCCTTCTGGCGCTAACGGGAGAAATCCCATTAAACCTAAGAAGAGACCAACTAACATTAAATTTCTGGGCCGCGTCCCTCAGGACCCATTAATACAACAAATACTCAAACAAAAATACCCCCAAAAACTAGCATTAATAAAAACACCCTTTAACGGCCCCATTTCAATCCATAAACAACCTCATACAAAATACAAACCTACAAAATACTACTCTACCCAACAAACCCACAAACATCCCCTACATCCCACAACTCCCAACACCCCACATCAACACCCACCTCCACCTCATCACAACCAAACAAAATCCAAACCAAACAAAAACAACCGCACTACACTACATCCACCACAATTGGCCCGACTGGTGCCACATATACACAGACGGGTCCAAGGATCCATCTGCATGCACCACAGCAATAGGCATCCACCTCTCACAACCCACCCAAGCATCACAATCACATCGCCTTCCCAATAATCAATCGGTCTTTACGGCCGAACTAATGGCAATACTGGTGGCCCTTAAACAACCAATAATAAACCAACAAAACAAAATATTAATATTATCTGATTCCCTCAGCGCCCTTCAGGCACTAAAAACAAAACTACCAAAACCGCAGTGACATTATCTCCCAAATGCTTATCACTATCAAAACCTAAACCAAAAGGTAAAACAATCAAACTACTCTGGGTCCCCGCCCACGTAGGTATATTCGGTAACGAAAAGGCGGACTCAGCAGCTAAACAGGGACTAACATTAAACAACGTAACTCTTCCAATATTCCACTCAAAACAGGAAATTAAAAGCCTTATTAAAGACACTTTAAACTACAATGGCAAAAACAATATGCTAATTCTTCTACCGCCAAACACACCAAAATATTTTACCCATCCCTTATCCAAATACAAAAATACCATAAAACCAAAATATAGATAGGGCCATTACTAAATTACAATCAGGCCATACTAAGCTAAATTCCCTCCTTAACAAAATCAAAATTAAATCCAACCCAAACTGCCCACACTGCAATCACCCAGAAACAATCACCCACATACTCACTCAATGCCCCACTACAACCTACAACGCAGCATCCTACAAACAACACTCATCAATAACAAAATCAATCCAAATGAAATAAATCAAATACTAAACCCTCTAAACCAAACCCAAATATTCACAGCCTTAGGCACCTACCTAAAGATTCAGGCCTCCTGGCCCGTATCTAAAATCATATATAAAAATTAAAACATACCACAAATCCCCAAAAAAATCATCACTAAATCACTAAATTAAATGCCAAACCTCCTTACCTCCCCTCTCTCCCTACCATATTATTCCAAATTCAAAATTTCAAAATTCCCAACTTTTGGGCTATAAATTCAAAAATCACCCTTTTTTCTTATATTTTCAGGCCCTTCAGTAAAGCCCCAAGTGCGAAATCAGCCCCGCTGGAAGGTAAAATCTCCAACAACAACTTGTTTAGGTGGTATAAACCTACATCATGTTATTTGTCATCATTCACTTGATGGTCAGTTAATGAATTTATAACAGGTATAATTAGTGGTAACACACTTAGATTACCCGACAAAGGTTCCCATTTGGCATTTCTTGTGTCTGGAGTAAATATTCAACATTATAAACATCGATCAAAGGATTAACCGATAACACGCTGATTGAATAATTACTTTTATCTTACACAGCGGAATTGTCAAAAGGTAGTGTTTATGTATGTAGATTTACTAATCTATACTGAATACACTCTGCCGTGTCGGTGTCTGCGTAAAAACAACGTCCTTCTTTCAAAAACAACGTTAACCAGCAATACATTGATTGATTGCCCATTATTGGCTAACTAAATTACTGTTTTTAATGAAAGGCGGACATTATGCAATTAGTTGCCAGGTGTGCTATCTTGGGTGACCAATGAGACTATACACCAATACCTGAAAATATTTATCACTTTTTCGTATATTAAACTGTTAAAAGACACATCATTTGGAACAGTTTTGTGGATATTGATGGATACATTCTTCAAACAAGGTAATGGCCTGATATTGTTCCTATAACTTTAATCTGTTTTAATTTTAATATTTGCATTTTGTTTTTTATTCATTTGTCGTAGCATTCAACAGAATCATTGTTTTCGCCGTGAAGTGTAATGAGACAGACAGATTTATCACTTTTTCGTATATTAAACTGTTAAAAGACACATCATTTGGGACAGTTTTGTGGATATTGATGGATACATTCCTCAAACAAGGTAATGGCCTGATATTGTTCCTAGAACTTTAATCTGTTTTAATTTTAATATTTGCATTTTGTTTTTTATTCATTTGTCGTAGCATTCAACAGAATCATTGTTTTCGCCTTGAAGTGTAATGAGACAGACAACATACACTAGGGTGTGTGTGCGAATTATGATTCACATTGGCAAACTATAAAATGTCTAGATATTACAGTTCTGTTATAAATTCACTATAAGTATCAGCAGATCGTCAGCTTGTTATTTAGTTTCAAAATGCATAAAAGTATGATAATAAACTAATTAGGATTATAAGACCAAATATAAAGACGCACATTGACTAGTATCTACATACTGGTGAGTGGACATTAACCATGTGAATGTAGCAAGAAATGTATCGCGCAGTATTGTGACTTCGACCCCCACCTCGCTTCCGTGGAAGAAATCGTTATGTTATAAGTTGTGTCATGCAAAATCCTTTTGGTTATTATTCCAATACATATTTAATTACGAGTAGAAAGAAGTTTTGATTTGCTAACTTGATGAAAACAAACTATAATCTCATTAATTCTAACAGACTTTACGATTTTCAAAAAATGGCGGCGCCCTGTCGGGAACATCCGCCAGTCTGTGGATAAATGCTATTTAGGTTTGTTTTCACTGAGTTACAAAATCAAAACTACTTTCTACTGGTAGTAAAATATGTATTTTATTGATGGCCAATAGGATTTTGCATGACATAGCGTATAACATAACAATTTCTCTCCTGGCAGCGAGGTGGGTGTCAATATAATACTACTTACAATATTATTGTTACTTCGACCACAACCTCACTTCCGAGGAAGAAATCGTTATGTTACAAGATGTGTTATGGAAAATCTTTATGGTCATCAATCATATACATATTTTACTATAACTAGTAAGTAGTTTTGATTCTTTAACTTCCGTGAAGCGATCTGAACACAAGTAAGATATCGTTTCAGGCTTCCACAACGCTCGCTTCGCACTCACAAACATAACCCATTTAGCACGAACTGCGGGGTCCCGTGGAAATCTGTGCATGGTGACACCATCACCCGACCCCCTAGGGGCAATTGACGACAAAGCAACGATTCGGCATGTCGTCGTTCATGTCGAGAAATCAACAAAATGTTGAGCGTGCTACACACTTTCTATACAACTAACTGAAAATCGTTCCTTATATGACGTCACTGCAGTGCTCTGGCGACAGAGTTACGTAACCTGTCTGTGGTTTCGTTGGCGGGCGAGAGGGAAGCAGGCGACTTTTTGGCCACTTTTAATCGCTCGGTATTAATTAACCACAAGTTTTTAAAGAATAAATTTGGTGTTCCGCATAAGACTAACCACAAATCTTTCATATGTAATGGTTAAAAGAGTAACAAAAAACAAAGTTTAGTGGTTCTTTAAGACCAGGATTTTGTAAATATCGTGCAATTTGGGTTAAAAGCACCAAACTTGGCACACTGATACATCGAACAATACTGGATGTGAATCCACCTCAGCAGTGCCCCCTGGTGGCAGAAAATCCAAACTGGCCGCCAATTTGACTGAAATCTCTGACTATATCAGTCTATGCTCAATATATCATAATTATCTTGTCACATTCAATATTTTATTAAGGAATTTTCATCATAGTGCTGTATGTACTTTACATCTAGCATGTAGCGCCCCCTGCTGTTGACGAATGCCAAGATCGCCGCCAAATTTCGATTTATAAAGAATGTTTCCAATGTTTGTAAACGATGTCAGTATCATTTATTCAGATCAATTCAATTTAGGATTTTAAAAGTTCCTTGTTATGTGTTACTGAATGTTCTAGCTATTAATACCAAATTCGTTACGATATGGCGGAGATATTGCCGATGTGACGTAAAATATGAACTCACTCATCAATGCCAAAAATCATTTTCCGTGTACATTTATAACATCACTTTTTGTTATTCATGAAGTAATTTACACATGATTAACATGATGAATACATTATTGATCCATTTAATTATGTTCCACAATGTTTATTGTTTTATAGCTATGAATTTTGAAATATATTCTGTTAATATATACACATGCGTGTATGGTCTTTTTAATTGCGTTCAGTTCCTTTGCAAGTAGTATTGGAACAATCTAAGGTGGTTGCTTGTACCAGAGGATGCATTTTGGAAAGCATTCTTGTGGTGGATATTTTATTGATGCACCACCCAAAGCCTAAATGGAAGTGAAACATTTAATAAAGTTCACCTTCCGTTCGTGTATACAAGTGTACCCCCATTATGTTTTACCAAGACGGATCATTATGGGCCTCCTTTAAAAGGAGCTTTTACTCAAGATGTACATGGTGCTATCACAATACTTGATCATGAGCATGAGTGGATGGAACACATGGAGGGACTACTGGGAAAAGAGTTGGGCAATGATGATTTCCTGTTATGGGAAACAGACCCTCCAACAACAATTGCGCTTTTGCCACTGTTTGTGCATGTGCACAATCTGTTGCTATGATACAACATTCAATGAATGTGGTAAAGAAAGCTGTTGAGCAGTTACAGCCAGGTCATCTACCTCTGCTTACCATGGATTAACCACTGTATGGAATCCTGTGGAACTTTCCGGAATCATATGGTGAAGCCAGTTTCCTTATCAAGTGTGAAGGATTGAATATTGAAATGACGGGGTTCAGGATCCTTGGAGACTGGCTTGAAGGAAGTGGGTGAACAACTGCAATTTGCGTAGCTGGGTTTACCTCAAGCGGGGTTGCTGATTCCTTCATCAAGTGTACCCACCTTGCTAGAACAAGGCATGTCCATCACATCACAGCCGCTACACTATTCCTACAACAACACCAGGCATATGCTCACTGTCAGGAAGCAGAACCAAACAAAGAAGACCTTTGACTTTAGAAGCTGGTGTGATGCAAAGTCAGCTTCTCAACCAAGGTTTCAGTATTGGTCACTTTCCCAAAGTATGTAGCAGCACTTGTCAGAGTAATACCATCCGTCTTTATGTTAGATCATGTCATCTATGCACAATGGGTTTCAGTTCACATAAGAAACATGACTTCCTTATCAGTGGAAGGCTCAACACTGTACCACAAATTTTGTTCCGGTGGATTTGAGGCACTAAACGACCATTCTCTGCCATGGCACTAGATCAGGCTCATAAACAAGTCAATAATCTTGTGAAAGTAGAATGAGGTGCAGTTGGACTGACTGAAAACACATTAGGATGGGTGGTTGCAGGACCAGAAGTGTCTAGAATGATTCAAGAATTCAATTCAATATGAGATTTTTGTAAAAGAAAGGTTCATTGACAGATCACAACAGTAAAGGAACCAATAACAGAGAACAAGTTGCCACTGTTTTCAATACGGAAGGCTCCTCATCCTATGGAGACGAGGAGGACGACTCTGCTCTGTTTACCAGGCTGTACATAGCATGTCTACCAAGAGGAGGACACTTAAAGATTTCTTCGAGCACGAAAATCAACCATGGCCTCCTTTATTGTCCGAGATGGGAGAAATTAGATCCCGTAACACAGCAGACCTTGTACAACTTGAACATCTACAAGCTGAGCCACCAGATGCTACTCCAGAAGTTTCTGCAGTGTTACTTGATGGCAGCATGATTGTGCAGATGCTTCACCCAAGAACATCCATAATATTTCAAGACTATATCCAGAATGTATTTCTGCCATGCATGTTCCAGTATCTTGAACACCAGGACAGACTGGACATAGTTTGGGACACCTAAAAAGACAGCCTTAAAGCATTCACCAGAGAAAAACGTGGCAGGGGTCTTGGAAGAATAGTAAAACCATCATCACTTGTGCCAAGTAACTGGCAAAGCTTCTTGCCAGTCTTGTACATTGCAGTCTTGTATTGCACATGTCTGCTGCTTCGCATGGTGGGCACAAAATGGTGCTGATTAGGACTGCTCACACAGACGTTGTTGTCATGACGATAACAACCATCCAGCATATAAATGTTGTGTATGGATATCATTTGGCGTAGGCAATCACAACAGATATACAGCTGCACATGAAATTGGAACTCTCTTTCCATCGAAATCAAAGGCATTGTCAGTATTGCATGCTTTCACCAATGGCGATGTAACTTCATTTTTTGGGCGGGATCAGGAAGAAAACTGGCTGGGATACTAAATCGTGGGATGCATTCCTGTCACTAGTAACTGTGGAACTGGAACTATAGAAAGATGTATTGATCTGATATTCCTGGCCATATCTTAAACAAAGTAAGCTGGTTTCATAGCTTCATGGATTTAATGTTAACATTATTTATATCGTACTTTCCAGATTGTAAGAAAAGAAAACATTTCTCCCTCATTGCGGACATTTCATCACAAGAATACCTACATGTACACCTGTCTTGTGATGTGATGATTGGTTCATAATACAACAGAAGGAGGTACTGAAAGGTATCTGTATCAAATTGTTCTCTGAAACTTTGCATTTGTAAAATACCAGCCGGAATACTTCTTACATTATGAAGCATAATACCAACAGATCAAACAGAGTGCACAAATAATCGTCAAATATATGCATTAATCTATTGCTAATAATAATGTCTATTTCACAATATTAGATTTATCTAAATATCATCAACCTATCGAAAGCCGAAAGGTAAGGGGGCGCGGTGTGCGAGCTGTCAAAGGCGCCAGGCTAGTAGCGGGCATGAGGTGCCGGGATCGAGCCCACCTGTGACCGGGTATAAAAAAACCTTGGAGTCAACTTTGTGTGTAGACTCTTTCAGTGTTGTCACAAACCCTAGTGTGCAGGACACAACCCTGTGCACTTAAAAGAACCCACGAATCCGCTGGTAGATGACAAGATGGTGGCCACATGAATACGTGCAAACACCTAGTTGGGGGTACAACAAAGTGCAGTAAACTTAGACAAAGTACTGTGACTATGTGTCCCAGTTCACCCAGCTGTGAATGGGTACCTCGTAAGGATGGGAAAGCCACATTAACTCGGTGCGCCTAGTAGGTAGCAAGAGTTGTATGATCCCCAGGGAGTTGGGATTGAAAAAAATGGACATCCAATGATCGAGGGAAAACAAAGCGCCTTTGAGCAATTGTACTTGATATCGGCGTTATACAAATGTTTGTATGTATGTAATAATTTACAAATAATAGCAGTGCAAGGCAATTTCTGATGATTAAGTAGTATGGGCGGCCATCTTGGATTTTCATCACCACCAGGTGGCGCTGCGTAATAAATTGGGAATGCGTACATCACTGTTCCAATTAATCCTTAATGAAATACTGAATATGACAAGATAATTATGATATACTGAGCATCGATTGCATTTTAGTGAAGTTGGCGGCCATTTGTAGTATCTTCAGTCCTAAGTTAACTTAGGCTCAGTATTATTCGTTACACTGCTATACAGAGTCGAACAAACCCTTGTAGACTCAGTATTGCAGTGTAACGAATAATATTGAGCCTAAGTTTACTTAGACTGGAGTTTCTGCCACCAGGAGGCACTGCTGATGTGGATCCATGTCCAGATATGTTCGGATATAAGTGTGCCAAGTTTGGTGCTTTTAACCCAAAGTGCACAAATTTTGCCTTAACCGCCCCCCTATCAATGACATTGAAATTACCATAGTTCCTGCTTCTATTACAGATATACACAGATATATCAATGATATTACGTTTCTGATGCTTGGTTTGCTTAGGCAGTTGCTCATAACGCTGATCACTGGATTTTCTGGTTCAGACTCGAATATTACTGGAGTGCGGCGTTAAAAAAACAAACCAATCCTATGAGTATGTGTATTTAAAACATTGTATTTCCGATTTGCACGGAACAATGCACAACTATAGTTTAGTTTAATAACTTTATGCATATGACTACTTTGATCACTTTCTATCACGCATTAATGTCTCAATCGTCATAAATGGAGCGATGGGGTTGCTTAGTGTCGTGAACTCGCTCGACACGCCGGAGACCCGGGGTAGATTCCCCACATGGGGACAATGGCTACAGGCTGTACCGACATGAAGATTCGAAAGCGATAGGCAGTATCACTGGTCTCCTTTGGATGATCATATAGAGATTTGAGTATCCACATACCTACAGCTCAAGTTACACTTTGCCGAACTCACTTGTTTTGACTTTGCTAATCCGAAATTTCCTTTTCATTTGCATAAAGAAACAGATCAACAAGAACGCCCAAATGTGTAGAATTACGGTATATTGTTTACGTTCAGCAACATAATGGTGGACCTGTAAATAATCCAGTCCGAACCAGATAATGTAGTGATTGGCATCATGAGCTTCGATCCACCCATTTGGGACATGACATTCATGAGCCAAATCAGCTACCCGGACTACCTGGTTCCGTTAATGGCCTCATGCGACAAGCATGGGTTCCTGGAGATCAACTCTAACCCGGATCTTCACGGGGATAGAGACATTACGTTAGTCAAGTTTCTAATTATAATTTCAGCGTAGCTATACAGTCAATTTACAGAAAAAATGAATAATGTCATCAATTTACAAATTTGATTCTTTAATTTTGTTGCTTGCATACTGACACGTTTGACGCACGCTGGACTTATGTCAGGGAGTCCGCTGAAAGACATATCTAGCGATTGTAGGTGCGCATCAGGGGAGATCTACTCAATTGGGATACGACTGACTGACTGAGTTTGGTTTTACGCCGCTTTTAGCAATATTCCAGCAATATCACGGCGGGGGACACCCTATCCCATCAGTCGCCTCTTACAACAAGCATGGGTTGCTGAAGATTAATTCTGACCCGGATCTTCACGAGTAGGAAACCCATTGGAGACGCGAAGGAATATGAGGCAGAGTACTAAATGACTACACGGACGTGTACAGCTACTGCTGCTGCATCTACAACATCCTCGTCTCCTACTGATATACAGAGTCTATCAACACTTCTCGACTTGGCATCAAGCAGTAAGTACTCAATGACTACACCGACGTGTACAGCAACTGCTGCTGCATCTACAAAGTCCTCGTCTCCTACTGATATACAGAGTCTATCAACACTTCTCGACTGGGCATCAAGCAGTAAGTACTCAATGACTACACCGACGTGTACAGCTACTGCTGCTGCATCTACCACGTCCTCGTCTCCTACTGATATACAGAGTCTATCAACACTTCTCGACTTGGCATCAAGCAGTAATTACTCAGTGACTACACCGACGTGTACAGCTACTGCTGCTGCATCTACAACGTCCTCGTCTCCTACTGATATACAGAGTCTATCAACACTTCTCGACTGGCATCAAGCAGTAAGTACTCAATGACTACACGGACGTGTACAGCTACTGCTGCTGCATCTAAAACGTCCTCGTCTCCTACTGATATACAGAGTCTATCAACACTTCTCGACTGGGCATCAAGCAGTAAGTACTCAATGACTACACGGACGTCTACAGCTACTGCTGCTGCATCTACAACGTCCTCGTCTCCTACTGATATACAGAGTCTATCAACACTTCTCGACTGGGCATCAAGCAGTAAGTACTCAATGACTACACGGATGTCTACAGCTACTGCTGCTGCATCTACAACGTCCTCGTCTCCTACTGATATACAGAGTCTATCAACACTTCTCGACTGGTCATCAAGCACTAAGTACTCAATGACTACACGGACGTCTACAGCTACTGCTGCTGCATCTACAACGTCCTCGTCTCCTACTGATATACAGAGTCTATCAACACTTCTCGACTGGGCATCAAGCAGTAAGTACTCAATGACTACACGGACGTCTACAGCTACTGCTGCTGCATCTAAAACGTCCTCGTCTCCTACTGATATACAGAGTCTATCAACACTTCTCGACTGGGCATCAAGCAGTAAGTACTCAATGACTACACGGACGTCTACAGCTACTGCTGCTGCATCTACAACGTCCTCGTCTCCTACTGATATACAGAGTCTATCAACACTTCTCGACTTGGCATCAAGCAGTAAATACTCAATGACTACACGGACGTCTACAGCTACTGCTGCTGCATCTACAACGTCCTCGTCTCCTACTGATATACAGAGTCTATCAACACTTCTCGACTGGGCATCAAGCACTAAGTACTCAATGACTACACGGACGTCTACAGCTACTGCTGCTGCATCTACAACGTCCTCGTCTCCTACTGATATACAGAGTCTATCAACACTTCTCGACTGGTCATCAAGCACTAAGTACTCAATGACTACACGGACGTCTACAGCTACTGCTGCTGCATCTACAACGTCCTCGTCTCCTACTGATATACAGAGTCTATCAACACTTCTCGACTGGGCATCAAGCAGTAAGTACTCAATGACTACACGGACGTCTACAGCTACTGCTGCTGCATCTAAAACGTCCTCGTCTCCTACTGATATACAGAGTCTATCAACACTTCTCGACTGGGCATCAAGCAGTAAGTACTCAATGACTACACGGACGTCTACAGCTACTGCTGCTGCATCTACAACGTCCTCGTCTCCTACTGATATACAGAGTCTATCAACACTTCTCGACTGGGCATCAAGCAGTAAGTACTCAATGACTACACGGACGTCTACAGCTACTGCTGCTGCATCTAAAACGTCCTCGTCTCCTACTGATATACAGAGTCTATCAACACTTCTCGACTGGGCATCAAGCAGTAAGTACTCAATGACTACACGGACGTCTACTACTGCTGCTGCATCTACAACGTCCTCGTCTCTTACTGATATACAGAGTCTATCAACTCTTCTCGACTGGGCATCAAGCAGTAAGTACTCAATGACTACACGGACGTCTACAGCTACTGCTGCTGCATCTACAACGTCCTCGTCTCCTACTGATATACAGAGTCTATCAACACTTCTCGACTGGGCATCAAGCACTAAGTACTCAATGACTACACCGACGTCTACAGCTACTGCTGCTGCATCTACAACGTCCTCGTCTCCTACTGATATACAGAGTCTATCAACACTTCTCGACTTGGCATCAAGCAGTAACTACTCAATGACTACACCGACGTGTACGGCTACTGCTGCTGCATCTACAACGTCCTCGTCTCCTACTGATATACAGAGTCTATCAACACTTCTCGACTTGGCATCAAGCAGTAAGTACTCAATGACTACACGGACGTGTACAGCTACTGCTGCTGCATCTACCACGTCCTCGTCTCCTACTGATATACAGAGTCTATCAACACTTCTCGACTTGGCATCAAGCAGTAATTACTCAGTGACTACACCGACATGTACAGCTACTTCTGCTGCATCTACAACGTCCTCGTCTCCTACTGATATACAGAGTCTATCAACACTTCTCGACTGGCATCAAGCAGTAAGTACTCAATGACTACACCGACGTCTACAGCTACTGCTGCTGCATCTACAACGTCCTCGTCTCCTACTGATATACAGAGTCTATCAACACTTCTCGACTTGGCATCAAGCAGTAAGTACTCAATGACTACACGGACGTGTACAGCTACTGCTGCTGCATCTAAAACGTCCTCGTCTCCTACTGATATACAGAGTCTATCAACACTTCTCGACTTGACATCAAGCAGTAAGTACTCAATGACTACACGGACGTCTACAGCTACTGCTGCTGCATCTAAAACGTCCTCGTCTCCTACTGATATACAGAGTCTATCAACACTTCTCGACTGGGCATCAAGCAGTAAGTACTCAATGACTACACGGACGTCTACAGCTACTGCTGCTGCATCTACAACGTCCTCGTCTCCTACTGATATACAGAGTCTATCAACACTTCTCGACTGGGCATCAAGCACTAAGTACTCAATGACTACACGGACGTCTACAGCTACTGCTGCTGCATCTAAAACGTCCTCGTCTCCTACTGATATACAGAGTCTATCAACACTTCTCGACTGGGCATCAAGCACTAAGTACTCAATGACTACACGGACGTCTACAGCTACTGCTGCTGCATCTACAACGTCCTCGTCTCCTACTGATATACAGAGTCTATCAACACTTCTCGACTGGGCATCAAGCAGTAAGTACTCAATGACTACACGGACGTCTACAGCTACTGCTGCTGCATCTACAACGTCCTCGTCTCCTACTGATATACAGAGTCTATCAACACTTCTCGACTGGGCATCAAGCACTAAGTACTCAATGACTACACCGACGTCTACAGCTACTGCTGCTGCATCTACAACGTCCTCGTCTCCTACTGATATACAGAGTCTATCAACACTTCTCGACTTGGCATCAAGCAGTAACTACTCAATGACTACACCGACGTGTACGGCTACTGCTGCTGCATCTACAACGTCCTCGTCTCCTACTGATATACAGAGTCTATCAACACTTCTCGACTGGGCATCAAGCAGTAATTACTCAATGACTACACGGACGTCTACAGCTAACTGCTGCTGCATCTACAACGTCCTCGTCTCCTACTGATATACAGAGTCTATCAACACTTCTCGACTGGGCATCAAGCAGTAAGTACTCAATGACTACACCAACGTCTACAGCTACTGCTGCTGCATCTACAACGTCCTCGTCTCCTACTGATATACAGAGTCTATCAACACTTCTCGACTTGGCATCAAGCAGTAAGTACTCAATGACTACGCTGACATCTACAGCTACTGCTGCTGAATTTACAACGTCCTCGTCTCCAACTGAAACACCGAGCCTATCACCACACTTCTCGGCTTTTATTTCTAAATACAAACCAGACTGCGTTTATTGTCCCACATAAGGATCGAAACATTTTTACTGTTGTGTTCAGTAGGTTAACAGCGTGTTCATGGTCCAGCTGAACGTTTTGATGCCTTATTTTGAACTATAGGAATAGAGAAAAGATAGATATGATTGAGGCGAGACTATGTGAAGATACTGAATACGCTTTACGCCGCTTTTAGCAATTTTCCAGCAATATCACGGCTGGGGACACCAGAAATGGGTTTCATGCATTGTCCCCATGTGGGAAATCGAACCCGGGTCTGCGGCCTGTCAAACGAACCCCTGGGGTACCCCTGAACCAAGTCGCATCTTATGTAGTACAAGTCTGGGCACACATGAATCGCTGTTATGTTTATCTATGTACACGCCATTCGCCATCCCGTGGCCTTGTGACCTATGTCCTTCGCTCACGAACAGCAGTAACGAAGAATGTGGCCAACTATTTGTCGCTCACCCGGTAGAACCGTTGCATGTATGTACAATGGTATGTGAATGTCAGCTTTTGGGAATGGGGATCCCATCGAGTTTTGACTGCGTGTCATAGTGATAGAAATATTCCCAAAAATTCAGGATTCTTCAGCTGATTGTCATGTTAACCATAGATGCCATCTTCTATGGAAACTGCGTGTACTCCATTGCCGTGTAGTTCTGCGTCGCCAGTATAACTCGTCAGTATAACCCGTCAGTATAAGTCGTCAGTATAACTCGTCAGTATAACCCGTCAGTATAAGTCGTCAGTATAACCCGTCAGTATAACCCGTCAGTATAACTCGTCAGTATAACCCGTCAGTATAACTCGTCAGTATAACCCGTCAGTATAACTCGTCAGTATAACTCGTCAGTATAACCCGTCAGTATAACTCGTCAGTATAACCCGTCAGTATAACCCGTCAGTATAACTCGTCAGTATAACTCGTCAGTATAACCCGTCAGTATAACTCGTCAGTATAGCTGTTTGGTACCGATGAATCTTGTACTGCAGTAACTTACACTTATACTCGTAACATACAAAAGGCATGTAAATGTACATTTAGCTTAGACGTTCTTGTGCTGTCTTGTGTTGTTTGAAACAGATATGCTCAAATGTGTTGAATAGTATGATGAGGACGTTGGACTTCCAAAAAGTTTCCCATTTGTTATGCACATGACCATGGCAACCCATGCATTAGGATATATGTAATACTTTGTGTGTCATAAGGATGATGTTTCAACTGAAACTAACACGCTCACCCACCGCAGCTTCCACCTGGTAGAACTATTGTCTGAGTTGGATTGCTGATCCTTAGTCTCTCTCACAGCCACTGGACCGCATTATTTTCTTCTTTTTTTTTGTAATAATACTGAAATCAGTTAACAGGAGTCTTGAAACAATGAATGGTAGGACACCAACTGCGAATACAATTTATTTTGTTCACATGTATCAGTAAAAATTTGTTTTTCTATTGTAGATGTATTATTAATTCATATTGGAAATTCTTGAGAGATAGGTTTACCTTTTTTAATTTACATTATAAATAAAAAACGTTGAAAAATCAAAATCGACCAAAACCCTATCAGTTATTACATTTTTCTCTATACCAAATAAAATGAGTTCTGCATATAAACTCATGTTTTATATATGGTCACAGCTATTAGTTATCCAAAGAAGTAACTTATTCCAAAATGTCTTCACTTCATGACACAAACCGCATTAATTCCCCTGCGTCTAGCCCTCTCTGCAATGCTAAAGCAACATATAAAGCAAGTCTAGATTTCCTCAGGTTCAGGTTCTGAATCTCCCTTCTCACTTTGGGCTCCTTTTCAGTTCAAAAGACTTTGTTTCTGCCAATATTATATATTTACAGAGACTAAGCGTTAGTCTAGCCGACTAGATTAGGTGCCTGACTCTCGAGAGTATGGGCTCGAATCCCGGACTGGAATCTTCCTAACAAAAGTACAAGAATCTGTACTTTACTGAGAAAGTGTAATCACATTACATGCGTTACATTTGACCATTTTCTAAATGGCATTGTACTTGGAGAACCGGGTCAGTATGCACTCACCTTCCGTACAAACAAAACAGAGTATTTTGAAATTAAGAATCAGGATGTTATCATGTTTACAGTAGGTGTTGTACGTTAAATTTATCCGTATCTCGTGAAATTCATTGAATGAAATACGTGTAAGAATCAAACTTTCAAATTGTGTCACCAATGTTTCGCAAATGCTCTCTGATAAACACGGCAACTTTAAATCTAAAACCCCAGGTCAATCAATTGTTTTATCGTGTGTATGCGAAAAATGGCGACTTACGACAACACATACCAGCGTTGCCTACCCGCCGCTTATCAAGCAAACCGACGGCGTTCTCGATAACACTATCTCGCGTGAGTCAACAAAATTCAAAATGGCGGGCCAGCAGACAAATCTCATACTCCATGGACTGGGAACGTTGTTGATCGCGACCGCGACGGTTACCTTAATGGTATCTCTGTTCACAGACAGTTGGATACAGTCGCCGGTAAAGGGATCTGGGTTCCAGAAGGCCGGGCTGTGGAAGATCTGTCTGGTCGACTATGTCATACACAGAAATGACCAAAGCCAGGAAGGCTTATATGGGTGTTATAGTTTTGCCGACCCAATTTTCTATGATATTCAGGATTGGCTACACCCAGGTGAGTAAAATTGCATATTTCATAATGTAAATTATTTGAACCCATTTTGCATTAATCAGTAAAATATTTTGCAGTAAACACACTAATATCGATATTTTTTGTAGTTCTGACCAACGTCAGATATCTTAAGTCGTAGTTCCGGTAATCTCACCACTAAAACTGTTTTTACCTTTTATCGTGATGGTACTGGTTATAAAGTCTTCTTTATGATTTGATTTGGTCTTCCGAGCCAAATTAACCCCGTTACAATTTCTTTTATGGTTTGTAATTTTCAGCTGTATATCTAAAGCATAATTATAAACCTTTCTTTTCTGAACTAGTTATTTCGAACCATTGTTGAACCGTTGCCATCACCCTCACTTAGTGTTGTGGACAGTGTTCATAACTGACCTGGCTTGTTTACTTAATGGATAGTCAGGACATAGCGGTTTAGATCGTGTGTTGACTTGAATACACCAATTCATTATTGTGTATATAATGCTGTTATGTGTGATAGTTGCGGTCATAGTCGATAACATTCATTAGGGGATGATCTGCCTGCTCAGAGTGTACTTAACCCGGAAGTGTTTTGAGAGATATCAAAGCATTCATAGATCTCGCAGGATACAAATAAACAATATTCACTATATTCCCTGACAGAGTATGATCGACTTAAAACTGTCTTGTCCAATGATCACAGAATCTAATTGAACGGTGTTTATGTTATATGTCTGAGGTTTGCTATGTGGTAAGGCTACATAAACGTGAACCTACATATCTTCAGAATGCAGCGGGACATTTTCATAGTTTGAATTTTAAAAAAACCCTCTCATATTCCATTCATGTTTGTAAACATTATGTTATTTCATTTACATATTACATATGTTACTGTTTCCGTGCTGTATATTGGTGAATATAACTTTTGTCTATACTTTGTTTGACGACTGTTTCAAGTCAAGAGCGTGTGTCTTTGTTTCAGCATGGCTGAAGGCAGTAAAGGCCCTGTTAGTGGCGGCTCTGTTCTTCAATGTCTTCAACCTGTTCATCTCGGCCTTCTTCCTGATGTCATGGAGGGCATATCTCCTCATCCCGGTCACCGTCCTGGGCAGCTTATCATGTAAGTTCTACCATTCTGGCACATCTCCTTATCAGGTACATTCCACCATTCTGGCAAATCTCCTTACCAGGTAAGTTCCACCATTCTGGCAAATCTCTTTATCAGGTAAGTTCTACCATTCTGGCACATCTCCTTACCAGGTAAGTTCCAACATTCTGGCAAATCTCCTTACCAGGTACGTTCCAACATTCTCACACATCTCCTTACCAGGTAAGTTCCACCATTCTGGCAAATCTCTTTATCAGGTAAGTTCTACCATTCTGGCAAATCTCCTTACCAGGTAAGTTCCAACATTCTCACACATCTCCTTACCAGGTTAGTTCCACCATTCTGGCAAATCTCCCTATCTTGTAAGTTCCACCATTCTGGCAAATCTCCTTATTAGGTAAGTTCCACCATTCTGGCAAATCTCCTTACCAGGTAAGTTCCACCATTCTGGCAAATCTCCTTACCAGGTAAGTTCCACCATTCTGGCAAATCTCCTTATTATGTAAGTTCCACTAACAATCGCTTTTTACAGTTATTTTTGCACAAGGAGGGGTTCACTTCATGATCACGAACAAACACAAGAACGTTTGGTTGGCTTGAGTAACAGATGATAGGTGTTTACACTTACATCATCATCATCATCATCATTATCGTCACCATCATCATCAGTAAAACCTATTAATGAAGGCCTATCACAGAATGGTGCTCTTGTATGATGTATTTGTATGATCATCAAAGAAACTATTAGATGTATAATTATCCATAAAAGCCTACCACAGGATGAGTTAGTAATAGCTATTATGCTGTACACCAACATGATCATCAAAGAAACTATTAGATGTATAATTATCCATAAAAGCCTACCACAGGATGAGTTAGTAATAACTATTATGCTGTACACCAACATGATCATCAAAGAAACTATTAGATGTATAACTATCCATAAACGCCTACCACAGGATGAGTTAGTAATAGCTATTATGCTGTACACCAACATGATCATCAAGGAAACTATTAGATGTATAATTATCCATAAAAGCCTACCACAGGATGAGTTAGTAATAGCTATTATGCTGTACACCAACATGATCATTAAAGAAACTATTAGATGTATAATTATCCATAAAAGCCTACCACAGGATGAGTTAGTAATAGCTATTATGGTGTACACCAACATGATCATCAAAGAAACTATTAGATGTATAATTATCCATAAACGCCTACCACAGGATGAGTTAGTAATAGCTATTATGGTGTACACCAACATGATCATCAAAGAAACTATTAGATTTATAACTATCCATAAACGATAAACGCCTACCACAGGATGAGTTAGTAATAGCTATTATGCTGTACACCAACATGATCATCAAAGAAACTATTAGATGTATAACTTTCACTAAACGCCTACCACAGGATGAGTTAGTAATAGCTATTATGCTGTACACCAAAATGATCATCAAAGAAACTATTAGATGTATAACTATCCATAAACGCCTACCACAGGATGAGTTAGTAATAGCTATTATGGTGTACACCAACATGATCATCAAAGAAACTATTAGATGTATAACTTTCTATAAAAGCCTACCACAGGATGAGTTAGTAATAGCTATTATGCTGTACACCAACATATTATGCTGATATAACATAAAAGCCACCACAGGATGAGTCAGTAAAGCTATTATGAAAACATGATCATCAAAGAAACTATTAGATGTATAACTATCCATAAAAGCCTACCACAGGATGAGTTAGTAATAGCTATTATGGTGTACACCAACATGATCATCAAAGAAACTATTAGATGTATAACTTTCCATAAAAGCCTACCACAGGATGAGTTAGTAATAGCTATTATGCTGTACACCAACATGATCATCAAAGAAACTTTTAGATGTATAATTATCCATAAAAGCCTACCACAGGATGAGTTAGTAATAGCTATTATGCTGTACACCAACATGATCATCAAAGAAACTTTTAGAAGTATAACTTTCCATAAAAGCCTACCACAGGATGAGTTAGTAATAGCTATTATGCTGTACACCAACATGATCATCAAAGAAACTATTAGATGTATAATTATCCATAAAAGCCTACCACAGGGTGAGTTAGTAATAGCTATTATGCAAGTACACCAACATGATCATGAAAGAAATGATGAGCATTAAAGCTTTTGATGAAAGAATATCGAGTAAGTTCATAATAGTTGTGATTTTGTTATAGCTACGTTGTGTTTTGAACTAGGATACACAATCGTTGATAAAACCAGAGACCATATAATAGATTATAATAGATTATAATATTATATGGTCTCTGATAAAACGGACATGTATAAAACCAACTATGAGCATGCTTCCCCTCCCCGACAAGCAAAACGTGCGTTTTTTAATCAGTACAACCCAAGTCATTCATAATACCAGGGATACTCTACAACCTTATAGAGTCTCCCTGATAATACCTTTGACAAAACATGATACTCAGACAGCTCTGAAATGTTTCAAAAAGGATTATTTTGTTCTTGAAAGCTTTCAATGCCATTCGAATATTACGATTTCAAGCGGGAAGCCAATCAAAGACCGTGGTTGAATCTTTATGTGGTGTCTATTTCAGATGTCTTCATATCGTGTGGAACGACCCTCTACAGATTCAGCTCGAACGACCCCTACTGGCTTCCGCTTCCTGATTCCAACCAATTAGACTGGTCCTACTATTTGAGCGTGGCCACTATATTCATCACGGTTGCTGGATCCAGCATCCATGTGATACAGGCCCTGTTGCTGTGTTGTAGCAGGGAAAGGTCAATGAGGAAATCCTAATCAGTGTGCTAACAATACCAACAAGAGGAACCGGTGTTGTCTACAGATAGTCAGGGCTCAGTGCCCACTTGCTCAAAGCGATCATAGGGCTATAACTCCCGTTAGTCCACGTTAGAGTATGGCAGTTACCATCGTCGTAGCGCTAAGATTGCTGTGTGCATCTTATGATCGTAATTTAACATAGACTTACGACTGTCGTAGCGCTACGATCGCTTGGAGGAACGGGGCCAGGGCCTAGATTTTCAGAGCTAAGACAGTCGTAAGTTAATGTTATTGTATGGCACTTACGACTATCTTAGCGCTAAGAGAGCTTCGAAAATCTAGGCCCTGATTCACTAAGCGATCGTAGCTCAATGAGTGTTAATATATGGCAGGTATGATCACTTCAGCGCTACAATAACTTTGTGGACCTGAACCAAGGGGCCCGTTTCACAAAGCGACTGTCGTAAGTCTATGTTAAAATATGGGAGATACGATCCCCATAGCTCTAAGGTCGCTTTGTATAACGACACCCATGACATTAGTGGAGATCATTAATACCTGGAACCTCGTACAGTCATCCTTAACATATCACGACAGGAGTTATCCTGTTTTTGCTGAATAATTATGTGTCATCGAAATACTATTAATATAAAAGGGAAAAGGTCCAGAAAACCTCTTAGTGAATAACAGTACAACAGAACGCTGCTTGCCGTAGAACTGTCCCCAAACGTCGTCCTCAATGTCGAACACTGGAAGTCGTAACTGTAGATGCAGAAAAGTGAAGGTCGTCACCATTGGTGCGCATAGTCACTGCAGGTGCTAAGCGGACACGTTCGTATTATGCTAGTTACATGTTTTTCCCAGCGTGTATTTGATACCTCTAATGCGACATGATGCGCTTGGCACAAACATCACCGTCTGTTCAATCGCAGACTGATTCAGTTACAAACATACTTTCTCGTGTCAAGTCGTGATTTCGGATATATTGCCTGTATGAATGTAGTCCTGAACATAGTATATGATATACAGCACGGTCACATGCCACGTGCCGTGTACGGGGTTCAAGGGTAAACCACATAATTACAAAGATATTAAGAGGTACGACCAATTGAATACATTGTATATATAATTTTGATAGCAACAAATAAACCCATTTAAATTGAAAGGAGTCCCAGTCAGATGTGAAATTCAGAACCTGGGGGAATCTAGACTTGCTTGATTTGGGATTTAGCATTGCAGAGAGGGCAAGGCGGTGGGGAAAATAATGTGGTTCAGGGACTGTGAGACAGTTTACCAATTGACCCTAAGAGCTTGTTCTGTTTACAATCAACCACGTCGAATGAAGCAAGCCTTTCATTCCTCTAATTTTAGACAGATTCTATGCATGCGATTTGGAGATCTGTGTTCCCTTTTTATCAGACTTGTCATTGCTCCTCTTTGCATCGCACGCAGTTTCATCTATAACATGTTCACTGCAATCTGTTGACAAGTGGGAATAAACAAAGGATTCTATGAATATTGATACTTCTTACACTCCACTGAAATAATCAAAGTATATACTTATTGATATCATTTGAAATTCAACAACCTCAACTTTCACTCAGTGTATTGACAATTTCCATATCGTTTATCATTGAGAATTTTCCCATCGACCATATTTTCGCTTTATCGATATTGTAGTCAACAATACCCTTGGAATCCAGTGGGTTGCTGAATGTATTCAAATCAATTAGTGTTCAAATCAAATCGTCAAAACGGACCCCACAGTATATCACAATGAAATCATCGGTTCTTTCAAAGACTGACTGACTGACTCAGTTTAGTTTTACGTCGCTTTTAGCAATATTCCAGCAATATCACGGCGGGGGACAACAGAAATGGGCTTAACACATTGTGCCCATGTGGGGAATCGAACCCGGGTCTTCGGCGTGACGAGCCAACGCTTTAACCACTAGGCTACCCCAACGCCCCTCTTTCAAAGAAAACGTCAGGTTGTATATTGAATTGATATACAGTGTCATTATGACGGCAAGTGGTTACATAGATACCGTTATCCCCGATAATTCTAGGGATTCAGGGATATTTACATTCTTTAAAAGAGAAATGGTAAGTGCATAAGTGTAAAAGTTTTGTAATAGTTTGATATGTGTGGCAATTTTACGTTCATCAAGGGTGAGGGGTGACTGGTTTCGTCGCGCCCATATATAGTCTAAATATTTCTCACCATGTGATCGTCGTTTGATCATAGTGTTTTAAATCAGAACATGTGATTGTTTGGTATTTGTTTTGAGACTTACTAAAATGTTATTGTATTAAGAACACTGGTTCTTTTTTAAATTACTTTATGTAAAACTAACATATTTTGACAAGTTCGACCTGTATCACCAACGAGTGCCTTGTAATGTGAAAATATGTTTGTAGAGGTAAAACTGAGAAAAGTAGTGTATACAGCCGGGTTATCATAAAGTAATGCCCCACAACTTGTTCGTTGTATCGTCACATGGTATTCAGTGTGACGATCTATTACAAATGCTTAAGTTAAGTTTCATGACATGTGTTCATCATCTCTGTGTTCATACTTTGAACACAAATGTCAAGATTTGTCAATAGTTTCCATTGATTTTAAGATTTATTTTAAACATAGATCAACAATAGATCGCATAAGACAAGGACTGGCAAGGCTGGAGCCTAGACATGGTGATCCATAAGTGAGAGTGTCGTATTATCGATAACATCAACTGAAAGGTTCTCAAAGTTTATTCGAAAAAAAGATAATTTATAAAATTAAATTGTATACGAATGTTTTAGCTTATTTTCCTATATCATCTGTTTTTACAATATTTACACTTTGATATGTATATATAGTGCCGTATGTGTCGCAGTTGTTATGTGTCTAAAATCAGAACATATATTGTGTTCACTATGGAGACAGACTGAGAGTTACAAAATGTCTTCTCACTTTGTTTTCGTATTCTATCGTTATTTGGTGCGAGGAAATCGACTAGCACTTGGCATGTGTTGTTCTGTGTAAGTCGATGATATTTGTGTGTTGGTTCTTGCTAAGAATGACCATAAATAGTGTTGTGGTAGAAACGTTGTTGGTTTTAGTTACTATATGTTAAAATGAGAACTAAACTTGAGACAAGTTTTAAACATGCAAATTGTATCACTATGAAAATGTGATGATCGCGATGAGAAAATAAGTTTCTGAAAGCAGGTGAGTGGATATAGTTCTATGTCGCTTTTAGCAATATTCCAGCAATATCACGGCGGGGACACCAGAAATGGGCTTCACACATTTTACTCATGTGGGGAATCGAACCCTGCTCTCCGGGGTGATAAGCAAACGCATTAACCACTAGGCTTCCCCGTCGCCCATCTGGAAGCACGAGATAACATTAAAACCATCTGCTGACATGAACATCTAGTTGATTGTTGTTTAACATTCTGATCAAATTTCATTTGTAAATATAACACTATCATCAGTCAATAAATAAATTTGTCTAGAATTATCGTCTTGTGCAAGTTTGTTTTCAGCATCGTTATCTGTGGACTACATTTAGGTCAAGCAATATCGCATCTCCATGTTGGCTACCATTGTCAGTTGTATCTGAGTGACTAGGTTTCACTACATCCATGATGATGTGGAATGTTGAAATCGTGGTTTACATATTTCCAATCACACGAGTGAGTAAATTTAGTTTTACACCGCTTTTAGCAATATCCCAGCAATATCACGGCGGGGGGACACCAGAAATCAGCTTCACACCTTGTACCCATGTGGGGAATCGAACCCGGGTCTTTCACCTGACGAGCGAACGCTTTAACCACTAGGCTACCCTACCCCCTTCCTGGCTGGATAAATTGTCACAGTACTCTGAACTAGAACTCTATCGGTCAATAAAAGCTAATGTTTTCTTTGAAAGCTATTTATCCAAAATAACTGTTAAAGTGTATCGATTGGCAATGTCTTCCATGAGATGTTCCGGTCATAGCCTAATGATAGAGAAAGGGTGACTGTGTCCTCTGTATTATTCCAACAAGTGAGTCAGAATATCATTTCTCTGTGGAATGCCCTTTTACGGAGATCTCAGGAAAAGCCTGTTACCAAAATATTTGTATAATTGTCCAACATTACACAAGTTCCATGCTGTACTCTCCACTGTAGTCGGGAAACATATATCCCTTGCATTAAAGAAAAGACACAAATTTCTTGCACTAAACATCAGGCCCTGAAGAATGTGACATATTCATTTTAATGTTGAATGTTCGACTGGCGCTCCCATCAGAAAAGCTATGTTATGTATAGAGCCTTATTGTATAAGGTGGCCCCATAACCGAATAATATCGTTCACTAGGCTACCCTACTGCCCCGAATGTGGCACCCACTACCAGTTAATCCTGAATCGACCAAGGGTGGCAACTCTGACAAGAACATGCGTATGTGTTGGTCTCGTATCGTTCTGAAAGGTACAATTGACTGTGTTCGACATTGTACCTCTATAAATGAGAGCACGGATGTCATCTGTCGGTAATAAAATACTGTTCATTGTCTTGTCAGCATTTTTCAGCTTTTAGTGACACTCGCTTCAAGAAATGATTGTATCCCAACATGAAAAACAAAACAAATAATGATCCAGTTAATATTTTATTGTAAAGGATTTTCATCTTACAAAAATAGGTATGATTACAGAAATAACGAAATGATATATACATCGACAGGGTAATGGGTGAAGCACGATAGGGTAGGCATGCAGATCAGTATCTTGAAATGCTCCTTGAATTTTCAGGGAAGAAATGGTCCTTTTAAACTTCAAAGTGGCATTATCTGTTAGGCCATAATCACCATTTTTCCATAGTAATATAACATACAAAGGGCACAAGACGTATGTTCACAAATTATTCACAAAGATCATTATGTACTATTTACAAAGTTCCTGGAAATTATTTTGAGATACAATGGTTAATGAGGAAAGAGTTACTTTGCCTAATCTTCTGAACTGAAGACCTTATCAAACGTACTTGTGTGAAAAAGTAAAACTAATCTTCAGAACATCCAAACAATATTTTATTGTGAAACAATTTTTCTTGTTTATGAAAGCTGAATATTGCAACGTCTGTGACATTGAATTAGAAAACTGAAGCATTGAGGTAAGGGGCAGATGGATTATGCTGATGGACACCAGGGGGCTCTGGCTGTTTCAGGCCAGGCTTCCTCCATTCTCGGAATCTTAGTCGTTAACCGATCAATAGGTCAGTCACTAGGTAGTAGCGATGACACTCATCCATAACGTTAGTCTTTTTATCTCAGATTAAAGAGAGCCTTACAGAATAACTAGAAACAATGCTATAATCAATGTTACACAATTGCAGTTAAGCTATTTGTAACTAAAACTAAAAAATTACAATTTCTTGGAATGGTATGTACAATGATACATTTTCTATTCTGCGATGAATGATGAGATATTATACAATGTTACAAAATGATCCACATATATATGGAAAAGCGTCCTAACCAAAACGTAAATCCAAAAATCATAAAAATTCCTCCTCCTAAACAATGTACTCAAAACCTTATAATCTTATTACTGTAATGACATAATTTCATATTTCTTATGGATATTGCCTGTAGTATCCACACGTCTGCTGCCTTGGCAGATGTTGGGAAGCTTAGGTACATAACTGTGTACAGGGCCTTGTTAGAATTGCTTCCCTCTGTTAATACAATTATATTCTAACTGACCCTACTCCTGCTTACAAAATGAAATATCCGTCAGACTGGGAGCTTCACTTTATGTCCTGAGTGTCAGCCATTTCTACAGAGTAGACACTGTGCTCAGATACTTGACATAAACACTACATAAAAATGCGACTGACCTCACTCTTGAAAAAGATTTGCCTGAGTGAGATTAATATTTCTGCATCCAAATATTTATGATCTAAATTGTCCATAAACGGATCTATGAATATGCAAACATGATATATATTCAAAACCTGCACATTCACTGATATGATTTGTTGAAATGAGCTGCCTTTATGGGTAATATGATTTCAAAGGCCCTGATATCAGATCAAGAACAATCAAAATATAGAAAACGACTGATTATTCCATTTCTATCTCAGTCCTTGATTTCACTGAAAACAGACAACTGTACAAGAGTGTGGATTAGCTTATTGGTCACACTCAAAACAACAGACTACAATGACATGGTGTGAGGGTATTGTTACATATATCTGCTTCAACAGTCAACGTCTGCTCAGGCAGTTCCTGTCATCTGCTCCTGCACTCTGTGTCGTCTGCTTCTTTAGTATCTAGTTGCAGGCTTGGACGTGAGAGACATGTTCTGTCTTCGGGCCTTGTTGTTTTCTTCCTGGTTCAGTCTCATCCACTCGACCAGCAGACACATTCCAGCAAACAGGGCGAAAAACGCAGACAGGACGGCAAAACCAAATGACCAGGAAAGGTAGTTTGAATCCGGGTGAGGCAGCCACTGGCGATCAGTATCCGCCTTGATACCGAACAGGATGACACTGATACCAATAAAGGTACCTGAAAGAGGCCAAGAGTATAATTATATATTCCTGCAGTAACACAACAAAAGAGATAACTTCTTATTCTTGTTCATGTTTCACTGCCTGTTATACAGACCTCGATCAGAGGACTTATTATGTTACTTCTTATACATTAGCACAAGTGAATAAGAATATTAATGTAGGTTGGTTGCTGTTTAACCCCACTCTGCAATATTCCAGCTATATGGCAGCTGTCTGTATATAATCAAGTCAGGACCATTCAGTAATGAACAGCATGAGCATCAATCTACACAGTTGGGATACAACTGACATGTGCCAACCAAGTCAGCGAGTCTGGCCACCCTCACCCATGACAAGCATGGGTTACTGAAACAAATAAATCTATCCCAGATCTTCATGGGTAATTAATAGAAGTACCTCATTTTTATCAAATACCTACCACTAAAAGTAGCACCTGGTTTTTGTGGCTTTATTTGAGGTATGTGACAGACACATTAAAGGGCACATATACTGCAGATGTTTAAGTGGGGACATTATACGTTGCTCACTGGTCTCAAGGGGGACATGGGCTGATGTACCCTCGATGATTGTTTATGTACCCTGAACCCATGGGCCCCGAGGGACCAGTGAACAACGCATTTATCTTGCCGAACACCTAAATGGTAATTTTGAAATGTTTGAAGCACGGGTATCGGATCATAGTATGGACGACAAGAAAAACAAATTTAGAGTTGTCTCCCTTCCATTGATTTGCATTCGCAAAACATTGGTTATTTCTGTACATCATATGTTATTCAATGTTATTCGAGATAAAGAATTACTGCTACGAAGTACCAAATGAGTTCGGAGGTCCCAGCGGGGTACATAGAAAATGTTACTTGCTTGTAAGCAGGGTACATTGAAAATAATATAAGAGCGCTCAACCTATCAGGAAACGACATTTATGTGTGAGGCAAGATAATCCTGACTGTGGGTGAGTGAGTGAGTGAGAGTAACTCATCATCAGTGAAATAGTTCATTCTGTATACTCTACAAGTATTGATGGCCATGAGAAGTGTATGGTTTCCTTGCTCCAATACGGCAATGGGGGTTATGTCTTGGTTTTCTAACTGCCACCAAGCACTGATTCAAACCTGTTCAACACTGAAGCAAAATACCCACCTGCTGTGAAGTTGAAGATGAAGCTGAACATGACATATCGTTTCTCCTTGTTTGCCGGGCAGCACTTGACGAAGTACATGATGACAAAGACAAGGCACACCATCATAATCATCAGCGTCAGCACCATCAGCACTTGGATGGCAAGGAGCCATGCTGAAACAGAGGCAAGTAGGTAAATACTGGCATCTACTTACAAAACAACGAATGCTTCATATGAATACAAACATGCTGACACATAGAAATCACTAAAATGACTGCAGCCAAATTATAAGTAAGGAAGTTAAGGAATTTCAACATGACAAGCACATCCTCTCGTTTCACTCAAAGGGGATACATCATGTTCTTCCAATATCTGGGCTCAGCTCCCAAACAGACTGCTGCATGATAGTTGTTACACTAGGAGTGATTTGTTGTGAGTCACAGTCTAGGGCTGTGTTAAAAGCTTTCTCAGGGTTACACAAGTCCAAACTCTCAAACTTAATTCAGATCAAGCATCAAGGTTGCATTGTGGAGAAACTGATTCTTAGGACACTTTCAATTAATAGGTTGTGCTACCTTTGCACAAAGGTAACTACAAGGACTCAACTTTTCAAAAGGTTGGTTGGTTTGTTGTTAAACGCTGCACTCAGCAATATTCCAGCTATATAGCGGTGGTCAGTAAATAATTGAGTCTGGACCAGACAATTGGGATACGATGATTTGTGTCAACCAAGTCAGCGAGCCTGACCACCCGACCCAGTTTGTCGCCTCTTATTACAAGTATGGTTTGCTGAAGACACATTCTAACACGGTTCTTCACGGGTGACTAAAACATAAGGCATGATCTGAGAGGCTTTTAACGATTCAGAGTATTGTATTAGGACATCTGACAAAGGTAAGTCAGGCTCAAACACTTTATACAGATAATTTGCAGGTTTTAGGGTCAGCTTATCTACTCAAATCTCAGCCGTTCCAGTTACACACACACAGTGACAAGCCTGTACATAAATATGTATAACCCAGTCTTGAATCGTAAACATATGCATGGAAACGTTTGTATACAGATTACACAATTGCGATCTAAGCAATTGGGATGTGATGATGTGTGTCAACCAAGTCAGCAATCCTGACCACCCGATCCTGTTAGTCGCCTCATCCAACACGCATGGGTTACTGGAGACCAATTCTAATTCGGATCTTCACAGGTCTTTTCAAAAAGGTTTCCAGGTCACCATTCCAAGAGTAACATAAACATCTGAACTACCTACTTAAAATTCTTAAAATAAGATTCCATAAACCTTCTCTTTCTTTCATGTTCATGTCACCATGGTCCAGTGTCACATTACCAACAGACCGCAGATTGAGTCAGAAACTGATGTCATCTTGACATACTTGTACATGCTAAATTTCCACATAAACTTAAAAAATTACTGCAAAATGAGACAGGCTGGAAAACAGAAGGTGAACCTCTGAGTGAGAATGTTACAACACTTTTAGCAGTATTCCAGCAATATCACAGGACACCAGAAAAGGGCTTCACACATTGTCCTCACGCAGGGAATCATACACCTTAATTGTGATAAGTGCCTTCCATAACTATTAGGCTACCCCACCGCCCCTGTGAACGTCTGAGAGTGAATGAGTGACTTACTTTGTTTTAATGCAACAGTTAAATCATGGCGTGTCTGCATAACGTTGAGGAAAGCTCCACATTACGTAACATACAAGTAGTGCTAACAAGCCAATAAGCCAACTCCGGGTGATCATAGGTTTATGGTGTGCTCGAGGGAAACAAAGTCTGCAGTGCTTTTGACAGCTTCGTAACACACGAATTCAAATCTTCTGAGAGTGAGTGAGTGAGTTTAGTTCTACACCGCTTTTAGATATATTCCAGCAGCATTAGGACGGGGGACACCTGAAATGGGCTTCACACATTTTACCATTGTGGGGAATCGAACCCCGGTTTTCAACGTGAAGAGCAAACACTTTAACCACTAGGCTATGCCACCACCCCAAATCTTCTGAGAAAGCACATTTGTTCGCAATTTGAGAATTGCATTGGTACTTCTGTAAAGGTAATTTGTTATGCTTCACTGAACTTTCATGCAAATGCATAGCTTGTAACTTCTGATGATCTTTGCTTTCATTTGTTGATTGGTCTTGAACTTTTGCCTAACATTCAAGTTTCAAATCCACTTAGCTTAATCACAATTCACTGTTTTCAAAGTTTTCAAATTAAATTTATCATTGGAAAATCAGCATTTTAAGTAACGTTTTACTTACTCTTGGTTGGCAGGATTTAAAAACACTGTTTTTGATTATATTAAATCACATTTCAATTTCTATAGACTTCGGGTTCATACATTGTCTGTTTTCTGTACAAAAAATAAGTCTGACCCAGAGAGAATGCTGTGAATTCAATCTTTAGGTGTTAAATGGTATAGTTACAGCCGGCCCCTACTGTATTTGCTTGCAAGTTTTAAATGCAACAAATTGCATTCCCAACACAACAAAAATGCCTGATCTGTCCTATCTAAGTAAAATGTCTGGTTTCTTGTCAGGATCCACTTCTGGTCTAGATGTGCTTTATAACAAGCCAAGAGGCTCTTGTTTGTTTATCTTAAGTCTAAACACGTGACATGAAAGTGTCTAATGTTCTTATCTAAACAACCCAGATAAATTAACAGATGGAGGCATCCACTTCCCATTTGACATTTATCACCGACATGTAAAATAGCAGGGGTGGGGGTGGGGTGGGGCACTTTCTGCTGGTCCTCCTTACCATTGCAAGGCTGATTGCAGTAATTACTAGTACAGGATCTATGTTGAAACGTCGCCTATACAGAATAAGAAGTTTTATATCCATAAAATTGTCCTCATTCTTCATCTCAGCTTCTAGAATGCCAATCAAAGAGGTAGTACAGTAATTATTATACAATACCGGAGAAATGGACGATATTTGTTAAATATATACGAACAACATCCACAAAATGTTTTGAAAACGTGTAAAAACACAAATTCAAAACGTTTCTGTAAACATCAGTTTTTCTCCAGTTTTACAACAGATATGGCGCATGCATATGTTTTAACTAAATCTGCAATAATAATTAGTTTTTACCTGGATTTTCGTCTAAACAAAACATAGGCTTCTTTATCCTAAAACCGGAAATGGTCTTCATTATGCGATCGATATTCTGAATACAACTCAGGTGCACAGCATTTTTTGAAACTGACGCGCGGTACATCCAAATACATATCCCTTATCCCATTTACAACATATCGTCTAGTAGCTCTTCAATATCGACTTGAATCCTCTGAGTTCTTCCGTCGAGACACGAACTGTCAGTGTCGCCATTTTGTTTATAGACATGACCCTGCATCGGCTAGCACCAGGTGTGATCAAGCAGGTGTAATGAGAAAGGTGGAGAAACAAACAAACGAAAAATACAATGTCATCAGCATGAAACACTTACCAGGATTTAGAAATTCGTATATACTTCTGTATTCGAACGACAGTAAACTGTGACAACCATTGTATCGTTTCCCGAGACTGTCTTTTTCATTGACATAGTTGTTGAAACACGCCTCCCATATCCCCAACTTTCCGAAACCCGTCCTTCTTTCCTGTAACGATTCTAACCAGTTCGGGGTACACATAGAAATGATCAAAAACAGAAGTCCCAGGCTTGTCAGTATTAATCCAATAATCGCTATTTTCGTCCGGCCTCGCGACGCCATCTTGATTAGTTCAAACCTGATGGCGACAATCTACCTGGGCGAAACCACTGCTGTTCGGGGGCGCTCAGGTGGGGCAGGTATGACTCAGCGGCCATGTCGACATTACTAATGCGACTCCACGGCTGTAAACTGGATATGGCGAACGTTTTATTACATGTACACATATTGACCTGAAATTATACCGGAATAAATCCAGATAAACGTATGTTCGCTAAATACTCGCCCCTAACAGCCATTTCCTAAGTATTTGTTATTCCATGACGTAAACTTTCACAACTGACAATAAAAAGTGAAATCGACATGGAAAATTAAAGTTTCGTGGCTGCTATACCTCGCCTTCCAATTATTCTTTGTAATTTATATACATTGTCTTCACCTACAGTAGTGAGTGAGTGAGTGAGTTTAGTTTAATGTCGCAGTCAGCAATATTCAAGCTATACAGGGGGCGGTCTGTAAATAATCGAGACTGGACCAGACAATCAACACCATGAGCATCGATCTAGGCAACTGGGATCACTTACAGTACATATTAGCTTTATTTCCACGTACGTGATTCATAACCTGACATGCGAACACACGTGCGGGGACTCAATGTGAATGCACTTCCACAAGACTAATTGTTTTAATCAGGGCATGTTGGAAATGAGCGAGCTTATACCGATCATAGCGATATCACTACGGGAACACCAGATATGGGCCTCACACATTAAATATGCATGGGGAGTCGAACGTTTTGAAAGGGTTTTGATTGTGTCTAATGACAGTTGCTTGTATTTGTATATAACTTTCACTGTAAACCAGCGAATACAAGTATTGTTTTCCCCCGAAGTGAATACATTTAATACAAGTTACCTGAGTGTGAGTCTGTTGTTTAACGGCGCCCTGATCAATATTCGATCTGGACCAGACACACCAGTGACTTATGTTGCGGGCGACGATCCCTGTGGTCCGGTTAAAACCACCTATCGAGTCTGACCACCCAACCGACATGAGTGAGTGAGTGAGCGAGTGTATAGTTTGACGCCGCACTCAGCAATATTCCAGCTATATGGCGGCGGTCTGTAAATAATCGAGTCTGGACCAGACAATCCAGTGATCAACAGCATGAGCATCGATCTGCGCAATTGGGAACCGATGACATGCGTCAACCAAGTCGGCGAGCCTGACCACCCGATCCCGTTAGTCGCCTCTTACGACAAGCATGGGTTACTGAAGGTTCATTCTAACCCGGACCTTCACGGGTACGAACCGACATGATCGCCTCTTACGACCTACTCTGACCAAGGTGCCGCTGTACAAACAACATTAGCGCTGCGATGATCGTCTATGCTTAAGTATGGTAGTTAAGCACCTGAGCGCTGAGATCCCTTTGTAACACGACAGCCAAGAATCCCATACGCCGCGTTTGATATGAGTATGTAAGGATTTACGCCGCTTGGCGCAAGTATTCCAGCAAAATCACCGCGAGGGACACCAGAAGTGGGCTTCACATATTGTACCCATGTGGGAAATCGAACTCGGGTCCTCGGCGTGATTAGCGGACATTTGCGAAAAGTGCACATCTCTGGTAGTTTTAGTGAGTTTAGTTTTACGCCGCACTCAGCCATATTCCAGCCATATGGCGGGAGATTTCTAGTAGAAATTATAGCTACCTATTCATTACTATATGCTAAATATACGAAAGTACTACATTTTCTAAAATACACGTTATGGTGTATGGGAAGGAGAGAGTGGCAAGGGAATGAACATTCCAGCGTTAAACTGTTCCATGGGTTATTGTTCACTACCCTACATGGACACGGGTGGGGGGTAGCCTAGTGGAGATCGTCACGTGGGAGACCCAGGTTCCATGGCTCACATGTGTACCACGAGTGAAACACCTTCCTAGTGTCCCCCACCCTGACGTTGCTTGTATTTTGCGTAAAACCAAACCCACTCTCCGGATAAAATCCCTTTATACCAAAATCATAAATACGTCCTGTCATGGCGTAGACTACTAACTGTGTGGACATCTCGGGATCAGCCGTTATACAAGTATGATACAGATGGACAACATCAATAACAAAAGAACTTCATGATTGTGATTGCATATTTGTCCCCGACGAAACCAAGAGAAAATCACGAGTCGCAAACAGCCGGCTTCCTTAACTGTTACATTAAGTTGGTTTGCAACACTTTATTATGAGCAGTTTTCAGTTCGCGCACACGTAATGTCATAAATACAAATGTGTATGTCTGTGAACAGACCAGCAAGGCTCAGCATTGTAAACAGCATTCCACGTTATGCAAGAGCTGATGTGAGTGCGAGCCATCACGTCAGGTGTGTTTGTCAGTGGGAACACCTGGACGTCACCACGGAATGCTCCCCGTGTTTACAGTGGGAAGTTTACATGCACACATGTGAATGGCAAACGGCGAAGATGTCACAAACAATTATGCTATGTTCACAAACTGCTTAGGAAAGACGGATAGTGTTAGCTATTCTTTGCGCTTCAAAATCGTTTACTTTTACTGATACCATAAACCCTCAGTTTGCAGTTAGTTAAATTATGATGATATTTTGACATTATAGCTAAAATACATGGAATTATCATGAAACGGCCCTCCCATTATCAGAAATTTGCGGGCCGCTGCAAATGATATTGGACCGCTCAACCTTAACGACGGGCCAATATCAGTTCTGTCATAGTGGGTGCGTGGGACATTGGCTTTGGACTGGCAGATATTCTGGGTCAAACAAGTCAAAGCAACCCGAATTCCCGCTTAAAATAGCGGTAATATTGGCTTTGTTGCTGGTGCTAACCTTAACAATTGCACTATTATCGTTGTTGTTTGATCAAAACCGAACACTGAGATAGTTTGACATGTTGCAGGTTATGGTCTTGTCAAAGGCCAAGGTCGAATATCGTCACTTTCTGTTGTGATGTCACTTGAACTGTTCGATGACGTAATTGCATTCGGGCAGTCAACCCCGTCAGAAGTTGGTTTTGAGTAAACTTACAGTCAAAATCCTTCATTGTTTCCTTTTTCTTTTCAACACAAATTCCATGTATTTTAGCAATAATAACGGTAATGCTATTTTTAAGGGCATTATCATTTGCAGAAGTCCTCGGTCTTTTTCAACTGCAGTTAATGGAAGACCTCGGGCTTCTGCAAATGATAACGCCCTGAAAATTAGCATTACTCTTATAATAGCAACCCTATGTTGTGAATATAAGCATTTCGATTTTGGGTTGGACTAAGCACATCTGTCTATGACCGTGCAAGCGACCAAAAGGCACAATAACTTGCAAGTGTTACTAAAGAAACGTCAGCCACACTTCCTACTAAGTTCTACTGACTGACTGAGGTTTGGTTTTACGCCGCTTTTAGTAATATTCCAGCAATATCACGGCGGGGGACACCAGAAATGGGTTTGACACATTGTACCCATGTGGGGACTTGAACCTGGGTCTTCGGCGTGACAAGCCAACGCTTTAACCACTAGGCTACCCCACCATCCCACTAAGTTCTACATCCATACCTAGTGCATGCTGTGGCATGTTTCATTCCACTTTTATCGTAGTGCCAGCTGCCATAGTGCTAGCTGTACCTTTTTTAACCAGAGGCATGACAATACAGTGTTTCTGTAATAAATTGGCAGATGAAAACAATGCCTCAAACACTAGAAATTTCAAGGACTTCCATGTATTCACAGAAACTGTTAAAATATAGCTTAGAATATTTCAAATGATTATCTAGGTTCCTTGGGACCGAACAAGCGTTTGTTGCACCAGGCGTTTGTCTTCATGAGAATCTGCTTCTGTTTCTGTCGAAGACCCAAAAGAACCTTCATCACCCATTTGGAAATTTACACGACATTCCAGGGACTCTTGGCGCCAGCACTCCTTTTTTGGTCTGAATGTGGTGATTCTGAGTGATGATAATTGCCCCGTACATCTTGCTGGTCACCCTGTGGGAATTCTTGGAGAGGATAATTGCCCTGTACACCTTGCTGGTCATCCTGTGGGGATTTTGAGTGATGATAACTGCCCTGTACATGTTGCTGGTCTCCCTGTGGGAATCCCGAGTGATGATAATTGCCCTGTACATGTTGCTGGTCTCCCTGTGGGGATTCTTTGAGACAATAGGTGCGACTTACATCTTGATGCAGAGCTAAATGAGCATTGAATTGGATCACTTTTTGTCATTGTGCACCCACCTACCACGACCACATGGATCATTGGATCATGCTATGAACCTCAAGTGTGTCTGGCAGGCCAGGGTAGAGTACAACATCATGTCAAAATAAAACAACATTCACACACCTACCAAATTCATATTTAACATAGTTGTGGGAACAGATAAATAACAACAAAAACCTAAACTGCCAACTTATAGCAATCTCACTTGGGGTATGCTTTGATCAGAAATAATTATGATCATGTAGTACCTTCTTATTTGTTATGGCAGGTTTCACTATTTTCAGTAGGAGCAACTCATATAATGTAAATACACATATTATGTGACTGTGTGTGTGTGTGTGGATGGGTGGGTGGTTGTAATAATGCCTGCCAAACAGATCACTTACCATGGTACTAGGAGCATGGCTACCTTTGGACGTTTAAGGGTCATCAGGACAACATTTGCTAAATTAGTAAATAGTAACCCGAAAGTGTCTGATAGTAAAGGGTGAGTGAGTTTTACACCGCTTTTAGCAATATTTCAGCAATATCACAGCAGGGGACACCAGAAATGGGCTTCACACATTGTACCAACGTGGGGAATCGAACCCAGGTCTTCAGTGTGATGAGCGGATGCTTTAACCACTAGACTACCCCACCCACCCTGGAGTGACATGGTTCCTGCTTGAGTTAATGTAGAAATGCTGTGACGAAGTGAACAGATTTTTCAACAGGGCCCTTATTCTCGAAACGTTCGTAGCCCTAAGAATTCTTACCTTTGATCGTAGCCAATGTGTTAAGAATGGGCTTAAGAAGTTCGTAGGGCTACGAACGTTTCGAGAATAGCTAGCTAGACCTAAAGTACTAACACTCACTGATCTCTAAAGTGGTTTCACAAAAGTGAAATCAGAGGCTGATCCCCTTTGTGGGTCTACGGGGTATTCGAGACTCAGTGGGGTATTCGAGACGCAACGATTCTTATATTATACGTTTAAGATAACAAGAATCAGAAATTTAACTTCAGATTGCACCCGTTACTTTATGGTCTTGAGACTTGTGTCAAGAGGTATTCGTGTTTTAGGGGTGAGCACTGAAAATCAGGTACCACTGAAGCAGCGGAGGAGGGATAGGCACCCTCAATATATAGCATATGGCATTTTAGAAATAACTTCAATAAACAAGTAAACTTGTACACACGGGTGCTCTATCCCCTACTTCCGGTTCGCCATGTTATTTTCACCTGTTCCACACCTGACAATAACAAACACCTGAAATTAACCTCACAGCGTTACATAGATAGGGATACTTACGTGGGTTCAACCAGGACCACACTGGGCGATATTCAAAAGAGAATATCCACCAGCAACCGTCGTATGTCTTGCCGAGATAGTCCTTGTAATAGCTCCACTGTTTGAAACATACTTCCCACAGGCCCATTTTGACAAACTGGCGTTCGGTGTATTTGTTATAATGCTCGATCCAGTTTGGGCTGGAGAAGCCGACCATGAAACAGACAAACGTGATGACTGTGAATATCAGCCCGAAAAGCGACACCAAGGATTTCACCCTGTGTGTCGCTGATATCTTCGCCTTCTCGTCGTCCGCCATTTTGTTTGACGCTTGGTAGGAATTTCAAAGCGGTGACACTATAATCAAGGTGAGGGGAAGAGTCGATCACCGGCAAAAGGGATGTCAGGTTAAAGGTGTGTAACTTTCTTCTGACCAATGGCGACGGGACAGTCCATGTGTGGTGGGGCGAGAGGATGTTCGCCTGTTGAAAACGAAAACTATTCCAATATCAAAATCGTTTATCAAATTTCACGGCTATACTTTCAAATCATGATTAAGAATACATTGTATTTTTAATGCCGAATGTAATGGGATGCATGTCATCTATATTTTAAGAAATATACATTTCAAAAGTGAACCATACATATTATCTATATAGGTTCTTCACTCACGTTGTAACCTAGGGTGAAATTATGTCATTGTAAAAGGTTTAATCAAATAACATTAGCAGTATCCTCATTGAACTTACTTTTCAATTTGTTTTTCAAGCAATAATATATTTTATGCATACAAAGCCATATCACCAGTATGATTCATGCTATAAACAACTTTGTATAACATCGAAGGGAAAAACAGGATACAGAAGCAGTTTTGGGATATTTTCCTGAACGTCTTAAACATCGTAACGGTGAAACGCTTAAACACATCATACTATTCTTGCAGATATGGATTAGGGGAATACTGTCTTCAACATACATGTCACAACACAGTGCACCGCTGTAAAGGATTGTAAATGCTATTTTGACTAAATGAGGTCATCCGCGATTAGCAAGGCAAATGGAATGTGTGCTAAAGTTGTTTAAGAACTACTTAAAACAACAACGATTGCAACATTTTACTGTTATTCCAATAACACTACACCAAAATATAACCGACAATTGAATACACACCACTTTGACGATAGAGTTATAGTATCAATGTAACCAATTAACGAGAACAAATCCTGTCATGCTGATCAGAATGTGACACCCCCCGCGCACCTGTCGCAATAGACTCGTCCAGGTGAGACACACTCACCAAGATGGCGACCCAACTGCTTTTCAAACTTGGCTTTTTCTGCGCTATTACAGCGTTCCTGTTGATGTTTCTGGCTTTTGCTACACCATATTGGTACAAGTCATGGACCCGCGTCCACAGCCCGTTCTCCAATATAGGGTTATGGCATGTCTGTCTCGCGGGCTACATACAGCCCAAGGACCCCAACATGAAGTCCTATGTTGGTTGTTGGTGGATACACTCCTCAGAGTTCCGCCTTGTTGCTAATCAAATTCAACCACGTAAGTATACTTTCAAACGACATGTGCTTTTTCCTGTATCACTAGTCATCGAGGGTTCTATTACTAATACACAAATAGTCAATGCCAATGAAAATTTAGGAAATGTGTTTACCTGTGCAGGTAACTTCCGGTTTTGAACTTTCTGACATTATTGGAAGGTGAAATTCAGCAGACGCTGTTGATCGAAAAGACATCGAAGATATTTTGGAATAGTAGTAGTCCGACATACAGAAATTTAATAATGTAATAGTATTACAAAGTGTCAACAGTCTTGACAGTGAAGAAGGATATTTTAGGTAATCATCGTTCCACTTATCCAAGAGTACCAAAAGTGTTTTGTGTCCTAAATTATTGATATTATCATGATTATAAGAATAGGAATGATACAAGTTTTAAGTAAACGTTTGTAAATCAGAATGGTTACTCGATGGGGCTTCCAGTACTGAAGAGTATTACACATAACTGATAAGAAGGAAAGATTTCCGCCCGTAACCCCATATTTTTTTAATCATTCTATGCCTAAGAATATAGGCCTATGTTTTTTTATGAAAAGCCTAAACTTTAAACCTAACCCTAAACCCTAAACCTAAAACCCATCGCAATAATCCTAATCAAGTGAATACATTACAAGCGGGGGTTAGAGGTGGAACTCTTACCAATAAGAATACACTATTGATGCTCTTTTAAATCACGCTGGTGTCCCCTGCCGTGATATTGCTGGAATATTGCTAAAAGCATTGTAAAGCTAAACTCACTCACTCTTGTGAATCACTCACATTCCAATAGTAAACAGTAATTGTGTTAATTTGTGTTGTCTAATGTAACCTTTACTACTGTAACATTTTCACACATTGTTTATGAGTCAAGTACACTTTGCTACTTAAAGGAATGGCAACAAATTGTTACACTCTTATGATAGCTTTCTTATAATGCAGCATGGTTTAGAGGGATCCAAGCTCTGTCCATCTTCACGCTGCTCGCAAACCTGGTCGGGGGTATCTTGCTGCTGTTCTACTTGCCGGACATGATGTACAAGAAGTTGTATGCTGGACGTAGAGTGGCCATCCTCTTTGCTGGTAGTGTCATGGAGCTGATTGCAGGTAAATACTCCTCTTTTTCATTGTGTTCTGGTTAAATAACGACTGCTTGTCTGAGGCATCTGATTTTACTATGGGAGCCATGGGAGGCCCAGTAAGGCGCACTAGTTTGATGTGCTGAGTTGCGTTCCTAAGGCTTCAAGAAACCTAAGAATATGGGTTCAAATCCCAGATTCAACATAGCAATGATTTTGGGTTCGACAGCAAAATACCCATATTTATGGGTATCACCAAAGTCATCACTTCAGGCTTTTTTCCACATGGAACAGAGAAATGAATTAATACTGTTTAACCTTTTGTTAAATCGCTCACAGGTTTCCTCCCTTCGCTGTGTCACTATCCGTAGAGCAATCATCCTCCAATTAGATGGAACTTACTGTTAGATTACAATTATGGTTGAGCCAACCACTCTGAGACATGCCAATCAGTATTGAATCGGCAAGCCATTATGTTTAATTAATGGAAATATGTTACAATTCCATCCCCAGTAATTTAGAACAGTTGGTTGTTCCACACTATAGCATTGTTATAAGTGATGTGGTGAAGGTGAACGTGCTAGAACATGAGATATATATATATATATCAATCAGTCAATTCTTCATTTAAGTATGAAGACCACTGAGCCTAATTATTAATTAATTATACAACAATTATAACTAAATGTTTGTAATGGAAGTGTATACGGAAGCATATGCCTCACATTGCTGCGATACTTTTGTCTAACATACTGTCGGAAATAGAAAAAAAATGTTTTTAGGCTGTTACTCTGTATCCCCAAAATTTACACAACTGCAAATAGCATATGTCGAAATAACCCACTTCGGCCTAAATTGGCATTCAGTGGGATGCGCAGTAGGATATTCAGAAAAGCATGTTTACTCGTAAAATCGGGCAAAACTTAGAAAAAATACGAATAGCTGCTGAAAACAATAGATCAGACTATAGATGGCAATTAAGTCGCTCAGCCTGGTATGACAATGGACTGTCGACTCACCTGGTGTGAAATGCATGTGCTGCCTACAGGTGCACAAGGGGTCATCTCAAAGATATTTTGTGCTTTTTCATGTGTGTTGACTATGCCTCCTCATGTATTGATTAACATCTTACGTGTCTTTCTTTCATAAAGTTTATGTTGACATATGTAAAAGAGTTTGATACATGATAACCATAGAAATGCATCGTATTAAATGTCTCAAAATATATAGGTGGCATGACCACCCGATCGCGAAGATCGACAGGACTCAATATTATTTGTAAATTGTTATGGCATGCCGTGTACTTCCCCAGTATAATTACACTAAGGGATTATCTTATCTTAGCTGATATCTCTATCCCCCAGCCCGACCCCAACGGTCGTCTCCGACACCCGTCCAGGTTTTGCTTTTGAGACGAACCCTCCTATCTGTTTCTTTTCATAGTGACAGTGAGACTGCATGGTAGCTACATCCTTAATAGTTTCAGCATGAAAGTTATATTTTTACGCCAGCTATCGTTTATAATGAAGCTACGTCTAATTTCAAATTGGTCATTTAAAAAGTGTCCTTTGTAATACAATATCGTCGCACACTAATTTGCATAAAGCCATGGTCTGTTCCAAATAAATCGTTTTGGACTTAGAAAAAACCGCATTGCTCATTTCTGCATTAATCTCTCCTCAGTAAAGTCCTTTTGTCTACGTTTCCTATGTCCCTACCACTGAGACTGTAGTTAGGCCGAACTTAGTTTAACAGATATTTCACACTTGCACATTTCAACTACATAAATTGTAGAGATAAATGAGAAAATACAGTTTTTGTCTATTTCCGACAGTACTTTAGCTATGATGCCTCCAATAAACAGCTCAGAATCCCATATCTCCCCTTGCAGCATTCTTGGTGTTCATCATCGCCCTTGTGTTTGCGGAGATGGCTAATGACCCCACCTGGATGCCACGGCCATGGATGAACTATCTGTCTTGGAGTTACGGTCTGTGTGTCTTGTCGGGCTTCTTCTCGGCCTTCGCTGGTATGTTCACCTTCATCATGGGCCTCATCTTCAGGGACAAGGAGCGTGGTATCATCGGCAGCGACACTCTGGACACTCGACTGGAGCGCATGAAGCAGAAGGAGCTGGAGGTATTGCCAAGATAATTTATGTTCCACTAATTCATAGTTTGGTGACTATGGTGGTGACTTGAAGGGTTCTCGAGAACAATTTGCCTCCAGTATTATGCTCTTCTTGTTTGGTACAGTAATTGAATAGAGTGATCAGCTGTATGACTTGATTGGTCATATGACTTGATTGGTTGTATGACTTGATTGGTGGCATGACTTGATTGGTTGTATGACTTGATTGGTTGTATGACTTGCGCATGACTTGATTGGTTGCATGTCATCCTTACTCAGTTCTGTGGGACATCACTGTCAATATTGAAAACTGTTTTGTCTGAGCCAGACATGATTATTTACAGGCTGTTATTGCATGGCTTGAGTACTGCTGGCTGCAGTGAACAAACAAACCAGGGACTTACGATATCTGGAAGAGGTTCGTCACATTGCAGTGTCAGTCCCTCAGTCGTGCATGGTCCACTGGCGGGAGGTTGAATTCTGCCGAAATATTGCCATTGTCACTTCCTCAGTTCAGCTGAATATAAGATTCAGCCTCACATAATCCTAATGTTTGTGTAGGGGCTTTTGTCAGAGGTTTTAAAGGAAATCTGTTATTTCGACCCTTCATTCAAAATGGTTATGACAAGAGCATGATTAAAATGATATCACAAGTATAAATACTATACAGCAAGATGGTATATACACTGACTCTTATCTTGTCTTCATATGTGAAATACTTTAATTTCATTGGTCAATGGGGCTTTAACAAGTCTCCGTGTCACCCCTCCCAGGAGGGTGACAACTGGAAAAATATTATCCGCTGCCACGGTAACCGCCAAACTCTTTGTCGAGAAGCTGTATTGCTAACAATTGTATGACATCATAAAATGACGCATGCAGTGTCCGGAGTTTGAAAACCGTTCGATTAGCTGCTTTATTTAAACTATTTTATACATTACGTCGTTTGCACACTCAACTTAAACATTATTAACCATTTTTATAGCAGTGTTAAGCTTGTCAGAATATGTCTCACCGATTTAAAAAACCCAGTCGAGAGGCAGAAGCCATTTTGTTTACATGTCATATAGTCGGTAGCGATATTTAAAATAAATAAAATGATATTTTACACATTTAACATGCGGTAAGATAAATACGTTGTATGCTTCTCCCTCGGGTAATACGGTCTGATGTACACCCTTTGTAGCAGTGTCATCCCTTGCCTACCGGCTCGGGTGACACTGCTACAAAGAGGCGTACATCAGACCATATTACCCTCGAGAGAAGCATACAACTTATAATCAACAGACATTAAAATTCTGTCATTGATAAAACCTGTAATTCTTGCAAACCTCTACCTTTATTACATGTTTTAGTAAACTATTTTCTAAATATAATCAAGAACTTCACTGAAGAAAATAAACATTGTGCTCTTTTAATTGACATTTGAATGATTTTTTGTTACTTGATTATTGAATGTATTAATGAGGGATTTATATTTTGTCTTCAGACCTTTTCTTAATACCCTCTTTCTCTTCAGGCTCAGAATCGAACTATGAATGGTCCTCCTCCATCATATAGTGGCGCCGAGCCTGTGGGTCAAGGTTACCGTGACCCAAGTATGGGCTACCCATCAAGTGGTTATCCATCAACTGGATATCCATCAATGGGTTACCGTGACCAAAGTGTTATGGGTCCACCGAGTGTTGGCGGTTACCGTGATCACAGTGTTGGGGGTCCGCCGAGTGTTGGCGGTTACCGTGACCAACAGAAAGAATATGACAGCGGTTCCATGGCCAGTAGTTATCGTGATGAGAAACCCAGACCCTACCCTGAAGGTGAGACATTGAGGCAGCAAGTAATTATGTTGACGACCCTGCCAGGTTCCCATATTGAAAGGGTTGTGTAAACCAAGGTGGTTGTTAGTGGGGACAAGATGGATTAGATGAACAGGCTTGGTGGCGCTGTTGATAGCGTGTCATTGTACTCTGAACTTGTGGACCATTGCTACTATTACCTTTGCGTTCTTGTTTCCATTACCTTTCTAGAACTGGTCATCAGCAACCCAATTGCGAAGATCGATGCTCATGCTGTTGATCACTGGATTGTCTGATCCAGACTCGATTATTTTCAGACCGCTACCATATAGCTGTAATATTGCTGAGTGCGGCTTATAACTAAACTCACTCACCATTTGACATCATGGCACGACCCAGTATTCTTGTTGTTGACAACACAGACAAAGATACAAGGTGCGTTAGACTTACAGAGTTAAGGTAACTGATGAAAGGTGGTTTTGGGAGCAGGCAGGTAGATGCTTGACATTGTTGTTTGACTGATGACCATTGTGTCTTCAGTTCACCAGAGAATGGCCCATGGTCAGCCGAGAGGGGCCCACTATCGTCATGGACCACCCAAGATCGACCAAGGCTACCAGGGCCGGACAGGAAGTGATAGCAGTAATATGGGTAGCCGTGGAAAAGTGGACGAATCCGTTGTGTAGAGGATCAAACCTCTGGTGCTGGAACTGGTAAGCAAGAAAACCTGATCATTGTAGACGCTTTCAGAAACTATCACAAACTCAAATCAGTGTTAGAAATACATTTGTGGGTACAATGTTCCATCTCCTCTTCGACATAATCATTGATACAGGCACAGGTATGAGTAAATGTATTTCAGACATGAAACTATATGAATTTTGTTTCATCATATTGAGGGGGCGGTGGGTTAGCCTAATGGTTAAAGCATCCGTGCACAGCAAGACCCAGGTTGTATTCCCCCGTGGTTTCAATGTATAATGCCCATTTCTCCTGCTGTTATTTTGCTGGAAATAGAGTAGTCACTCTTCATATTGAAAATGTTTTTGTTTTTGTGCTTTCAGTTTCCTGTAACAAGTCCATGATATCTGCAAGAGGCTGCAAGTATGAGGACAGGTTGCCATTGTAAATAGCTCATCATTACACACACAGAAACCAACATGATTCATAGACACGATCAATTTCAATTTAATGCTCTATCACAATTTAGCAAGTCCCATGTATATGATGTAAACAATATTTCTCATTGATACTTTTAAGTTGTGACTACATACTGCTTTTAGTAAAATAAATGTACAAAATGTAAAAATCAAATATGTGTTATGGCAGATTTTATCCATAGTTTCATCTTTAGCCATGATCTTTGTGCTGAACTTACAAGAAAGAAAATGTTTCTTGTGAAGATACATGTCAGGCATTCTTGCCCCTTCAATCCTGCTGTGAATCTCTTAACTGATGTGAAAATATTTAATAAGTTCCTTGTGTCTTACCAGAAATCCCAATGTGAATTAATCTTTTGAGACTGATTCAGATTTATTTGACTGCCAGGGCTCCAGATAGGTTTTTGACCCATTGTGTTACAAGTCAATCGCATGTCACATAACCACCTAATGTTGATGTATGTGAGAGTTAAAATAAGCGATATGTTGCACATTGGAATTATTCACTGCAGTTCACGTACATGCATACAATGTGTGAGGCCCATTTCTGGTGTCCCTGCCCTGATATTGCTGGAATATTGCTAAATGTCATCATTGATCAATACTTGACAGTGCTGTCAACTAGTAAAACTAGTAAAATAAACCTAATTTACTCTTGGCTGTTAAAATGCTAAAATGAAAAGATTGCAACAAAATGTAAAAATCATAGTAACATCCATATCCATTGTAAATACCACTACTTTTTAATCATTGTGTAAATTGGCTACATTTTCCTTTTAAGACTCTACCTATGTAATATGTTTTTGTACAACATGAATATTTCTTTATATGACTGTATATTTTTGCATAATAAAATTTGCAAAGATTAGTCACTCTGTGTTTTAATTATTCGTTTTTAAGACGGAGAAAGGGTGTGTGGGTAGCCCAATAGATAAAGCATTTGCTTGTCTCTCTGGAGGCCTGGGTTCAATTCCCAACATGGGTACAGTGAATGAAGTCCCTGCCATAATATTGCTGGAGGAAAGCAGTGTAAAACCGTACTCACTCTTCAGACTGGACTTTAAATGGTTCTTGGCCGACATTCACAGAGATAGCCCATAGGATTATATTAAATGTTGCGCCAATTGGTGCTCTAGCATTGAAAAAAAGAGCCATTGCATGTTTTAGTGTGAATGGCGCAATGGCGCTTGCCTGGCTGAAGCACTGCACATCCTAAGTGATATTTACACGTTACAGTTTATATATATAATTTCTCTTTTATTTTGTATATGATATGTAGTTGCATTGGAATCAACTGCAACAATATATGTATGAACTCACCGTAATGGCTTAAAGATAACAATGACAATATTTCATGAAAATCATGGTTTATTGAAGAATCAGTTTGAATTGAATAAAATATACATCCATCTTATGTCTTCAAAAATGTGATTTCTCTCACAAAATTATACATTCTGGTCCCTTAGCTATGCAAACATATCACAATTGTACGATATTTGCATTCATAAATTGCTTCACTAATTGACTGATGATGTGTCATGCTTGTCAGTACTGAATCTCCCACTCCCAGCCCACTATTTTCCCATCCCTCACTGGGGGAATGGGGGCTAAAAATGGTCCAAAAGAACTGACGGTAGTTGACTTGATGGATTGGGTGATCAGGCACATTGACTTGGATGAGGGTTGTCATTGAAGAGTTACAGATAACTTTTTGGGTCATTGAGTTATGTACTCGCTTGTGTTCATCTCAATTGGGTATCCTAATTTTCCTTCGAGTAACCAAATATATTGTACCCACCTCAAACCAACTCAATTGGGTATTTTGCTATTTTCCATAAATTTGTATAAAAATAATAAAGTTTAAATGTTGGTTTACGTGTTTGCTATTCATATTTGATCTGTAATATGAGAAACGATAAGAAAGACTGCAAGTAGCCAGTAATTCACGTGTGAAAATAAAACATCTGAACAGAGCTCCAGATAAGCTGCGTATTTGTGTATAATACGCAATAGAACAGTTGAAATACGCAAGAAAAATAAATGCCAGCGTATGAAAAAACACTAATTATTTACGTTTACGCTATGTCCAAAAAAAGAATGCGTATTTAACCAACACATCACAATTATGTTGGTATCGTATCAATTCAAGCCAATCGAAACAAACTTTTCCATCTCCAAATAAATATTCTTGAATAATTCTAAATGCAATAAAGATGCCCAATGCAGATAGAATACCAGTCATGGTTTGTTAACCCTCCACTGGTTGGCCAATCTATAAATAGCGACTAATCAAATAGCTGTTTCCTGCGTACATGTCCTGTAAACAAAGCAAGCATGGTCGAAGCTTCCACACGCTCAAAGTAAAATATCTAGGGTTTTTACGCTACATACAGAAAACAACTTCATTAGAGGACTGCTAGATGAATAAATATTATGCTGTGTTTCTCAATCAGAATCAATTCCCCGATGATATCTTAAATGAACTTGTAACATTAGCTGTTCGCGATGTGGAAGTGACACCGGATTGATGCTCACAACATCAACCACCTGATTGTCTGACATAGACTTGAATACACTAACATACAGCTGGAATAATGTGTGCAGCACTAACCAACAACATCAACCACCTGACTGTCTGACATAGACTTGAATACACTAACATATAGCTGGAATAATGTGTGCAGCACTAACCCACAAACACAGTACAGCCATGTATGTACACACTGCACCTTATCAACATGTCAGGTTCAGCCATTACATGGGGTGGCCTAGTGGTTAAAGCGTTTGCTCGTCATGCAGAAAACCTGGGTTTGATTCCCCACATGGGTACGATTTGTGAAGCCCATTACTGGTGTCCCTTGCCGTGATATTGCTGGAATATTGTTAAGAGCGGCGTAAAACCGAACTCACTCACTCACTCACTCACTTTATCAACATGTCAGCTTCAGCCATTACATATGAAACATGGTTTGAGCACCTGTAGAATTATCTTGTAATAGAAATTCTAGAAAAATGGATTGTCACCTTGATTTCGGATTTCAAGTTGTACAATAATGTACTTGTACACAGCCTGGGCTACAGAGGTACATATAAGTCACAATACAATCTGTTTCACAATACCCCATTTCATTAAAATCAGACCTCTATGCTTGCTACTGCTACACAAACCTTTAGGTCTGATTTTAACGAGACTGCACAGTGTCTGAACACAGATACAGTACATATAACAACATATTTGGTCAATAAAACTGCAAAATATTTATAACAAATGATAAAAGCTGGAAATGATTTTCAAGATATTTTTAAAGTCAACTTGTTATTAAACAAGTGTATCAGAATGATCACTGGCTTCGTAATGCAACATCAGGAAACAGATAGTTCCACACATGACTAGGATCTATTAACACTAGTGTTGGGAATTGGTTAAAATCTCAAAATTGATGATTGGTTCATTACCACCGATCAATCATCGAAAATAATTGGTTAGCGTCATTTATGAAATTTGTTAATGCACAAAAAAATAAGGAAAAAAAACGTAGTTATTTTGGGGTGTTTTGGGCAAAATTTTGGCTAAAGGATGACTAGTATGTGAGGAACATAAATTCCTTGGTGTCTTTAAGATGAATTCAATCATGACTTGGAACAAGCTTGTAGTGCTTATGAAATGTAATAGATAAAACCAAATATTGTTGATGAAAACAAGTGTTCCAGAATTGTTGTGTTTGTTTATGAGAAAACATGATCGATTGCTTAGTCGTTTAGTCACTGCGACCAATCTTCGATTATTTCAATTAATCGGACCACCACTAATTTACACTATTCATGAACATAATAAAAACATAGTTCACAGATATACATGTATTACAATTTAATCCAAGGCAATGTTAGTGTTGGGACCACCCATACACCGGATCTCAATGTATAAATCACTTGCACTGAAGGATAACATGTACCATAACCACATACCACTATAGGTTAGATGATAACAAATATCAAAGGCACCACCCTATCAACCCCGATTTCAGAAAATTAAGAAAATATGAAACATATTCATTCCATGTAAATCAAGGAAGTTTGTCACTTTGGTCAACACAATCTCTAATACTTCTACGTGCTATATAGAGATACAGAGACAGAAATGGTTTTGCTTCATGATCTGTAATATCATGTCTTGACATCAGCAATGAGCAATGACTTGCATGGGTATCTCTGTGACCAAAGAAGTGTAAATTGCTTCTGTGATTTGTCCCCATTGTAATAAACCTTAAAATCAATACCTCATTTTATTCTCACTCCCTAGTTTAATAAGTCTTGGTTTCCATGGAGCCCACTTTTCGACTCTGTCAGAGGAGAAAGCTTCAGGTAGTATCGTGGTTGGTACTGCATGATGGGACTGAAGGGAGTACTGGGCTGCCATCAAACCCGCCTTTATGCAAAGGTCAAGGTCATGACCTTTAACAATTGCATCTATCACTCCAGCTGCAAAGCTGAAAACCAAAGCAGGGGAGGGTTAAATAGCATTCTGGTGAACATTTTTCAGTTTATTCAAGGTAACATTTGACATGTGTTCTCTTGGTGATACATGTAACTTGCAAGGTTCACTCATGAAGTTATTGGAACATGTTAATAATGTTTGATAATGTCATTTAGTTAATCTAATCTATTAAGAAAAAATCAACGTGTTAACGTTATTCAACCTTTTAAAAAAGAAACGAAATGTTTACTTGAGCATAAATGAAAACCCAAAGGTCTTCTATGGTGTGCAGACACAGCGTCAGAATTGGAACCTCATGAATTATTTAGGTGCCATGATTGGTTGGAAGTTTATGGTTCATTGCTCCAATGGGCACTCAGGGATGATGTTTACAGATGCTGATTCTGACACAAGCAGGCCATGAAATATATATGCCAACTTGACCTTCATCAGGTAGGGTAAGAGGTCAAGGCCACCTGTGCAAAGCCTGTAAGTGCATATGGGTAGTGGGGTAGCCCAGTAGTTAAAGCGATCACTCGTCACACTGAAGACCCGGGTTTGATTCCCCACATGGGTACATTGTATAAAGCCCATTTTTGGTGTTCCTTGCTGTGATATTGCTGGAATATTGCTATAAGCGCCATAAAACTAAACTCACTCACTCACTGTAAGTGAATTATTAAACAAGCAGAGTAATGAGCCTACCAGTCCCCGGCCCCTGACACACTGACGGTGGTGCTAGGCATCTGGGCGGGGCTGCAGGCGGGGTAGTGAAGAACGCTCACATCATCGCTGTAGGTCTAAAACAGAACCATTGTGGGGTGTGAGGAGATAAGTGTGTGGAAGAGAGATGTATTTGTTTACTACAGTTAGTCTGGTTTGTAATACTTGGAGTTAATAACGATAAATATTCAAGTAATCAAGAGGCCAAGAGATTACTCAGTTATCACTGGAGAGGAGCAGTAGGGCTGGTCTCAGCACTGTTATTTTTGCCCTAGCTGATTCTATGTAAAAACAGAAATTCATGCCCATTTCTCAGATACATTCAATGCTTTTCATTTCCCCGCAGAACAAACAACCAGACCCTAAACAATTTCTTCTTCATGGCCTCTCCCTCATAGTGCTAATCTCCAAGCAACACTGAGACAAAGAACAGAGCCCTCAAACAGGCGCGACAAATAGTCTCTTTGTGGTTTAATGCTACAGTCATCCAGCTACTGTATATTACTGATATCGTGTGATCCTACGTATAAGACAACCCCCTCTACCCTCTGATTTATATACCCCGTCTATAACACAACCATTGTCGAACCACATCATCAGAGCATACAAGATATCCTTAAATTTGCAATAAAAACATGCTTGTGTCACAATATTTTCTTATACAATAACTGGTCATGTATAACTCCAGCACATGGCACCTTTTTGTGTGATGACACATTAAAACACAAATTTGTGACATTGATACTATGCACATAGATTAGAATCTGTAAATAACTGCCATTGCAGTAACTAACATAATAAGCATCGATTTCCTCAACAGTAACATTAATACACACCTGCTTGTGTTTGGTGGGGAAGACAGGTTTGTCTCCCAGTCTGTGACACAGTAGAACTCCATGACAACCAAGCGTTACCATGACAACTGGTATGCTGTCAGCAAGATCACAGCAGTATGGAAGACATGCATCTATAACATCATCCACACTGGAAGTGTCAAGAGAGATTGTCTCTGAAATAAAGAAGCACAAATAAACACTAAAATCTCCATATATTCCATGGTGAGGTGAGGTGAAATTGGGTTTATTGTCGTGCTTGAGAATATTTCGCTCATATGACGACGTGCATGCATGTGTATGTGTATGTGCGGCTGCTTGTACTAGCCCAGACTTAAACTGGTTTTATAGTGCTAGCCCACTGAGATACCATGCCGCAGTGAAGCATGAATACCCCACTCAGACACATTATACTGACTCCCGAGCCGACCAGTCCTTGTTGTACCCATTAATGCCGAGCGCCAGGCAGGGACCAACAAGTACCACATTTTAACGTCTTTTAGTATGACGCGGTCGGGGATCGAACCCGCGACCTTCCACTCTCCGGGCGGACGCTCTAACCACTACACCACGGAGGCGGTTTATATTGCATGGAAGAAATGTCATAAACCTGAAATACTGCATCGGACAGCCCAACAGTAGCATTTGAAATCATGGAACCTTGCACCCCCAAAAAATACTTAAAAGGTAAAGAAAATAGACTAAGATTAACAGAAGACACTGACTACTTGCCTTTTTCTTTAATCAGATGTCGTGAGTGAGTGAGTATGGTTTAACGTCGCTTTTAGCGGTGCAATGTGTGAAGCTCATTTCTGGTTTCCCCGCTGTGATATTGCTGGAATATTGCTAAAAAGCAGAGTAAAACTAAACTCTCTCACTCGCTTTAGCAACATTCCAGCAATATCACAGCAGGGGACACCAGAAATTGGCTTCACACATTGTACCAAAGTGGGGAATCGAACCCGGGTCTTCAGCGTGACGAGCGGATGCTTTAACCGTTAGACTACCTCACCGCCCCTGTCAGTCATGATCAAACAACACCACATGGAAAATATTAGGCACAATACAAATTACAGTCAACAGCATCCAACTTTGTAAAAACATGTAGCAGCCAAACATGAAGATAAAATATGAGATAATATGCCCCCTTTTTGTACAGCCATCCAGTAATAACACCCAATGATCTATTCCAGCTTAGCTCCCCATCTTCAACCCCACTGGGGTCACTGGGACCTTACCGACATCAGCTGGGGTTTTCCCTCTAAACGCTGCCCACATCTGCATCAGCTCTGCCACGTTTGGCGACGTGTATGTCATGTGATCTCGGGCCGAAGTAGAGTACGGCTTCAGTGCCTTGTGGATGTCTGCTGGCTCAAACCAAACTGGAAGAGAACCATGGTATACAGTAATGGTTGGTGATAACGTCGCTATATAGAGGCACTGTTAAGTTAAATTCCATTATCCTGTTTGTTTAAATCCAGTAGCCGTGATCACACAGTGATCATAGTGATATGACTATGGTAACTCTCACACATTGAGTGAGGTGAGGTGAGGTGAGGTGAGATGAGATGAGGTGAGGTGGTGAGGTGAGAATATTTGGCTGAGGTGAGGTGAGGTGAGGTGAGGTGAGGTGAGGTGAAATTGGGTTTAACGCCGTGCTTGAGAATATTTCGCTCATATGCATGCGTGTGTATGTGTATGTGCGGCTGCTTGTACTAGCCCAGACTGAAGCTGGTTTTATAGTGCTAGTCCACCGAGGTACCATGCCGCAGTGAAACATGAATACCCCACTCAGACACATTATACTGACTCCGAGCCAACCAGTCCTTGTTGTACCTCCTTTGTGAGACATGACTGTAGTAGGGTTAACATCCAGTGATAAAACTGAGTCTTGCCAATAACAGACCTGCATGACAAATAGATACTACTTACCAGGCACCTTGTTTTGACTACAGATATCACAGATGTACTCTATTGTCTCAGCGGGAATGTTGCCATCGACACACACTAATGGAGCTTGAGAGAGACTTTCTCTGTACTGGGACACCTGTAGCACAGTAATCAATCAGTACCATCTATCTCTGAAAGAACATCTGGTATTTGTGTGTAAGTTTGTCTATTTATTTGCTGTTTAACACCACATCTCAGCAATATCAATATTCCAGCTATAGGATGGTGGCCTGTAAATAAACAAATCTGAACCAGACAATCCAGTGATCGACATTGTGACCATCCATCGATGCCAACAGTTCATGACTCATGCAACCAATTGATATTGGTTGCCTCTAACAACCAGGGGCGGTGTGGTAGCCTAGTGGTAAAAGTGTTCGCTAGTCACGCCAAAGACCCGGGTTCAATTCCCCACATGGGTTCAATTCCCACACAATGTGTGAAGCCCATTTCTGGTGTTCCCTGCCATGATATTGCTGGCGTAAAACCATACTCATTCACTCACTCTAACAACCAACACAGGCAACTGAAAACAGGAAACCCAGCATAGTTGTTAAGATATGTTGTCTCACATTTCACTGCACAGACAATCTGAAGTGTTGTCACTGACACTGTTGTTTTCATATTGCCAGACACTACACATGCCCTCTCCTATTAGAGACTGTTGGAGACTGACCATGTGTGGTGTGATGTGAGACATGATCTCCATGTCCCCAACCCCGAACATCATCTCGCCACACTGCTGCAGCACCCCACAGTATACTGCTGTACTCCGCCCCTCCAGCTCCTTCACCCCAGACAGATCCTGCAACACAAGGACAACTCAGATGCAGTGTATGCCACCGAACATCGCCCCAGACAGATCCTGCAACACAAGGACAACTCAGATGTTGTGTATGCCACCGAACATCGCCCCAGACAGATCCTGCAACACAAGGACAACTCAGATGTTGTGTATGCCACCGAACATCGCCCCCAGACAGATCCTGCAACACAAGGACAACTCAGATGTTGTGTATGCCACCGAACATCGCCCCAGACAGATCCTGCAACACAAGGACAACTCAGATGCAGTGTATGCCACCGAACATTGCCCCAGACAGATCCTGCAACACAAGGACAACTCAGATGTTGTGTATGCCACCGAACATCGCCCCAGACAGATCCTGCAACACAAGGACAACTCAGATGCAGTGTATGCCACCGAACATCGCCCCAGACAGATCCTGCAACACAAGGACAACTCAGATGCAGTGTATGCCACCGAACATTGCCCCAGACAGATCCTGCAACACAAGGACAACTCAGATGCAGTGTATGCCACCGAACATCGCCCCAGACAGATCCTGCAACACAAGGACAACTCAGATGCAGTGTATGCCACCTAACATTGCCCCAAACAAATCCTGCAACACAAGGACAACTCAGATGTTGTGTATGCCACCGAACATCGCCCCAGACAGATCCTGCAACACAAGGACAACTCAGATGTTGTGTATGCCACCGAACATCGCCCCAGACAGATCCTGCAACACAAGGACAACTCAGATGCAGTGTATGCCACCGTACACCGCGCCAGACAGATCCTGCAACACAAGGACAACTCAGATGCAGTGTATGCCACCGAACATCGCCCCAGACAGATCCTGCAACACAAGGACAACTCAGATGCAGTGTATGCCATTTTTCGCCAGGATCTCCACCCTGACACCCTGTTAACCATCTCCACCCTGACAGCATGTTAACCCTCTCCACCCTGACAGCATGTTTAACCTCTCCACCCTGACAGCATGTTTAACCTCTCCACCCTGACACCATGTTTAACCTCTCCACCCTGACACCATGTTAACCCTCTCCACCCTGACACCATGTTAACCTTCTCCACCCTGACAGCATGTTTAACCTCTCCACCCTGACACCATGTTAACCCTCTCCACCCTGATGCTCACCATGTTAACCTCTAACATGACACAATGTTAACCCTCTCTACCCCAAACACCCACCATGTTAACCCTCTCTACCATGATACTCACCATGTTAACAATCCAACCTGACACCATGTTAACCCTCTCCACCCTCACTCATCATGTTAACCCTCCTAGCTGACACAATGTTAACCCTCTCCACCCTGTTAACCCTTGCACCCTGACACTCACCATGTGTTGACAGTTATCATGTAGGGCACCTGTATGGGAGCCCCTCCCTACAGCTGATACAAGCAGTGGACGTGATCCAAGATGAGAAAGGCAGTCTGCGATGTTGCGCCCGACACCACCAAATGACTGCCTCAAACTTCCAGGATATGTTGCGCCATTAGACTGAAAATGTTCACAAAATTAGACTGACTGAGTTTAGTTTTACGCCGCTTTTAGCAATATTCCAGCAATATCACGGCGGGGGACACCAGAAATGGGCTTAACACATTGTGCCCATGTGGGGAATCGAACCTGGGCCTTCGGCGTGACGAGCCAACGCTTTAACCACTAGGCTACCCCACCGCCCCCACAAAATTAGAACATAAATACATAGAACATTTCTTACTAACATTTTCAAGTTCAAGCAGTTCTGTGGCAATATCACCCACACTGTGTATCCTTGTTGGGAACCAATGGTTGAAGTGACATAGGCCACCATAATAGTCTTTTAAACTGGCTGTAGGTGCAGTCTAGAGGTAAATGGGTCGCCTTGTTTTACTGAACACTAAGAAGCAGGAAAATGGTGAAAAATGTAACACACTCACATAAATCTCTGTGTAACACGCACTATGCACAACAATACTTACCTGTACACGTTTTTGTCCCAGCTGAGCATAGAAGTCCACCACTACGCCGCCTACCACAACCTGTTAACATCATCTGAGGTCAACCAAAGATGAAGGTCAGGTTAACCCTTCACCAACAAAATCAACTGTCACATATTGAAATATTTACATGCACGAATATAAACATTTGGATTTCCCTGCCACCTCAACCAACCTAACTTCATAAATGTACTGAAAAAAATGTACATAAGCTCTAAGTTTGCAAAATATCTAGTAATAAAGTCTGAAAACATTCAGCAAAACATATTCTTCACAATTACGTTAAAATGAGTACATTTGAATTAAGGATTTGGATTTGATAATGAACTATGGTGCTGACTCAGAGTATGCGTTTTATTCGTTAGAAAGTCTCAGTTACTTAAGTATCAGTTACTAATATATGCAAAGATTCCCTTGTACAAAATTATCCCTTTTTCACATGAAGAAAAATACTCACTGGTCTTGACTGCTTTTCTTTACCACTTTCTTCGTGTTGAGGCCTCAGAATTGATGTTTTAGAGTTATCTCCCCTCAACTGCATATCATTCAGTGCAGAGGCTATCTTGCTTCCAACTTCAGCATTGTTCTTTATCAATGCAATGTCTGGATTTCATCAGGAAAATTACCCAAGACACAAGAAAACCGCTAAAGCAAACTTTAAACAACAAACCAAACTCAACAAAGAAAACCGCTGATACAAAATGAAATGGTTTAAAATTTGATCCATGGCATTGATCCATGGTGTTGTTTCAATGTAGGTGTTTCATAGGTTAACAAGTCTAAATATTGACAGATGGAATTGATCAAGGACAGATAACTCTGACTGAGCAACAAGTACCCCAGATGTCCAAGAATCATATTTGAGGTTCTTTGTCATGTGATTGAAGTGAAGAACGACACTGTGATATGTTGAGTCAGGATAAGAAATAATACAATATATTTGACTCTTTGTGTTAAAATAACAGTTTGTCTCATCTTCAAGTCACCTGATTACATAAACTTATATTTATATCTTGTGCCACAATCTATGCATGTATTTTCTTTCTAATGCTAGGCTGACAGCCCTAGCAACATATCAGTAAGGCGGACTGGAAGTAGTTCCAGGGTAAACGTTATTTCAGTTGTGAAGATAGTATCTGATCACAAATGCATCATACAATGAAACCAAACGTTTTCCTTCTGATCCTGATGCCCATTTGCAACAAACCCTGACACAGCTTGTTTTACAGAAAGATACTGGCTTGTAGGGAAATTCCCTTTGTGAGTACATTGACACGACTCAGTATGAAAGGAGTGACATCTTTTCCACAAATACCTTGATCTCTGAAACAAATACATGATCCAGGTAAGTTTGTCTGTTTGTCTGCACTCACCAATATTCCATCTGTACAATAAATATCAAGACTGGATCAGACAAACCAGCACTTGATATTCTGAGCCATAATCCAGCTAACTTTGTGAGTGAGTGAGTGAATGGTTTTACAACGCTTTTACCAATATTCTTGCAATATCACAGCAGGGGAATAAAGAAATGGTCTTCACACTGTACCCATGTGGGGAATCAAACCCGGTTAATGTGTTAGATCCTATCATTTGGCAAAATCATTTTGTAATTAAACACTGTCAAAACGAATGCTGGTTGTGATCAGGGAATTCAATTCTGGCGAAATATAGACGCAGACATCCGATACTTCAGGCAATCATCTCACTGCTGCCTAGAGGGACAGTGTCATTGAAAGGCTGTTCTAATCTACTTCTGGCACCCTTGAGTAAACGTCTCTCAAAAGATAGTCAGGGTTGGATTGGTTTCCCGGTGTTGCGATAACAACTGATAAAAACTCAGAGACGTTAACTTATTAAGATAATCATGATAATGCCAATGAAGGCATCAGTAGCAATGAACATTCCAGTAGGAAGCCAAAGTTCATAGTTGGCTATCCGCATATATTTTGCTACAGTTCTAAGAGCATGACGTGCGTCATTTGTACAATGTGAAATCCATTTGCGACAAGCACTGGATGCAGAAATGATCAAAATACTACGTTAACCACACCATGTCACGGCAATTATCTTTCAGGTCTCACGATTGTTCAACCTTGAATCTGTCATAAAAAAGCTCCACATAACAATATTTAATCAGTCTATTTTCATATACAAAGGTACATTAAGTAATGGTTTGAAATGTTTCAAAAAATTGTAATCTGACTCTCAAATGACTGTTTTTTATCTTCTTATTTTAATTTTGAATATCACAGTGACTCCCAAAACTTGATATCTAGGGAGAACCCTGTTGAAGTATCTTACATGTAGGTATAAAGGGATATTCTAGCACGACATTGTGTGATACTCAATTCTGATTGGCTGAGAGCTCATCAAAACCGTACTTAAATGGCAGTTGAAGACCGCTCATTAAAGTGACCGATTCACCGCGTATGAATACAAGGAACTTGTTGACCCTATTGTTTGTAAACAAACATGTTGGACATCAGCAGCATCTTTGGTGTTTTTGAAGTAAAAAGTGAATGGTTTGAAGAAGAAATTCTTGACCCTAATCCCAGTGAAGAAACTACAAAGCTGGAAAATCCGTCAACAGCGCAAAAGGGCAGTATATTCAAACCGGGTCCAGATCTAGCGGGCATGACGTCGACAAAACACGTTTATGTTGTTGAAAATGTCTTATCTTGTTCATTACACAACCTGTCCCTCAACGGGACGATTCCAAGCGATTTCCAGGAAAAAGGACCCTTCATGCCTTGTACTTGCGTGCCAAACAGTTCGGTTTTAAAACGCCTATCAGTCGTGCTAAAATAAAGATAAATCTACTCTGTTTTCAATTTTGCGGTCCTTTATCATTGATTTAAGACCGCTAAACGTTCAATTTAGCGGTCTTAAATCAACGATAAAGGACCACAAAATTGAAAACAGAGTAGCTTTATCTTCTAATTAGTTATACTTGGTGCTGAATCCTTACCCTGCCTCAGAAATTGCTTGCTGTATTGCTGACTCAATTATCTCCCCTGATGCAGCAAAGGATTCTGGGATGGGTACAGCTATTAGGATTCCACTCCCTGTGTTCAGCTGTAGATTTGATTCTAATGGAAAAAGTAGCATCTTTTTACATGAAATGGCAGATATAGTGGGTTCCAGAACTAAAGCTGTGTTTGTGATCGGTCTACAGTTTGGTAAGTTGAATTGAATTACTCCATCAATATATGCCACAGTCTCCAGCTGATTAAAGGCACAGATAAAGTATCTTCAGTTTGTTCCAGCCACAAGTCAGGGGTGAGCTGTTTCCAGCCTGTAATTGGAGTCACTTGTGTCCCGAGACCAGATCTACGTAGCATCCATTGTTGAATTATCATCAGGAAAACCAAACAGTGTAACATGATGGCTGGATAGCAGACGGACAATTTTCCCTCACCATATTGAGTCTGTATCAAAGAGTTTTTTCAAGAAATCCAGACTCATTTTAGAATTTTCTTTGTGGGAAACAATGTCATAACTATGCACAAAGCAGGTTTATAACAGACATTTTGGAGGTCTATGTTTCACATTGAAGAGAACTATCTAATCTTGAACATTTATGGAAGCGAATTGAAATCAAATAATGAAAGGTTAAACTGTCTTTGTAAATGTTCATAATCTTCAGGATTCTGTCGCCATGACTACTTACCTATAAGACCTGCAGCAGATGTTGCTGTTTGCACATTATAGGGTGACTGGAAGCCGCTCTTTGATGTGAAGAATGCTGGGAAATCTCTTGAACTTCCAAATGTGGCTACACAAACTCCTTGAGTTTCCTGAAACAAAAATATACTTTACTTCTTATTAATACATGGCAATGTATATTTTGATTCCTTCAATTAATGCATTTGGTTTTAGAATGCTCTACCCAGGAATACTCTATCACAAATGTGTAATGGTTATCTCCCAAAACAGAACTGTCTAATGTTGGCAACAGAAGATCACAAGGCCTTTACAGCAACATGCATGCATGTCTCTGTGTGGTTGCTTGCCTGGAATAATACAGGTGTTATTTGCCACAGTCCTTGTTCCATCCCTTATTGTCAACTACAAGGCAGGGTAAGCCCCATCTTTTACCGCCTCTTGGGATGACACGGCCAGGGAATGAAACCACCAACCTTTCTGTCTCTACCCAGTAGACCACAGAGACGGTCACTGAAAGATTTGAGGTGATGAAGGTATGATAGAAGGGTTTCTGACCAGGTACTCAAGGGTACGTCCTATGGGTATTGACCTATGTCAAGTATTGACTTGACTGAGGTCCACTGATGTCCATGGACAAGAACAGTCACTGGTGTGCAGCCCAGCTCAGTGAGGTCAGCACTGATGTCCATGGCTGGAACAAGAAGAGTGAGTGAGTGAGAGAGAGATGAGATGAGTGATGAGATAGAGGAGAGTGAGAGATAGAGAGAGAGAGAGAGAGTGAGAGAGAGAGAGAGAGAGAGAGAGAGAGAGAGAGAGATTGGTCTGGCCATACCTTTAACAGTATATTGGTTATATTGTGATGTGTTAGCTTGATGTTGTTGGAAAGCCCACAGTGGTCCAGGTCTCAGATATTAATCACTTTTGATATTGAGTGAGTGATTGAGAACAGTTTTACACAGCTTTTAGTAATATTCTAGCAATATCAAAGCAAAAACAGTTAAAATGTCAACAGTTTAAAAAGCAAAGACAGCCACAAAACAAAAATATATTTTCTGCACAAAAAATCCAACCTAAGAATCAGCTCTAACAAATTGCACAAACATCCTCCTCACAACATCACTGCAACAAGAGCCCTGCACTTGACTTTGGGTTGGATGAGCTAATATAACTGTATTTCAAGGGCGAAATATTGAGATGGATGTTTGGAAAAGTACCAAAGAAGGAGATCAAAGTGGAAGGGATGATGCTCAGAAATATACAATTACTGATAAAAGAATACATGTGATGACAACTTACAAGTTTCAGCTCCCCTATGAACTCCACCTATCCCCCCGGTAACGAAGATGGGAATGCCCATCTTGTGAGCAACCAGCATTGTGCCTGATACTGTTGTACCACCACTCTGTCCCTGAAAAACAACCACCACTGGTTGTCAAGTATAATCACCTCATTCCACTACATCATGGCGATGTAATGATCTAACAAGAGAGCGCCACCTGTAATGGCGACGGGTAGACGTGGGTAACATCATGGGGATAGAGATCGAACATCATGGGGCTCGTATTGGTCTGAATGTACAACCCACCAAGAAGAAACGTCTATGTGTACATGGAATTAAACTTCGCGGGTTTTTTGTGCCCGACAACAGTTACAGCACATTTTGATGTGCATAGCTGTCCTGTTACTTATGAGCGGCAACGTGGAGAGCAACCCCGGACCACGCCCGACCAGGTTACAGCTATTCTGCAAAGCATACAGGCCAACCTACAGTCTCTACACAGTCAGTTTGATAAATTTGAGAAAACCATTGAAGATATTAAGAAAGATCAAAACGAGATGTGGAAAATTATAGAAAAACTTGAAGAGGAAAATATATCCTTATCTAACAAACTGGAAAACCTTGAATCACAATCCCGAAGAGACAATCTGATATTCTTTGGAATAAACGAAAACGCAAATGAAAATTGGTCCGAAAGTGAAGAAAAAGTTAATGAATTTTTAAAGGAAAAACTCAAATTCAGTGAGAGTGAAGCAGCACGCGTGAGTGTGGAGAGAGCTCATAGACTGCCCACAAGGCACACTCCCCGGCCAATTATAGTTAAGTTTTCCTCATACAAGTGTAGAGAGCAGGAGGGTGGGGTGGGGGTTTTCCCAGCAATTTTGTACATAAAATTATATAAAAAATTATGCTTAAAACTTATGAGTACGGAGGGAGGTCATTGATTTTGTACATGACATGGGGGTGGGTGGGTGGCACTTACTTTGTACATAAATTTGGGGTGGTGGGGTGTCATTCACATTGTACATGCTTCTCCATAAAAATCATCATCATCCCTCCTAGTTATACATTAAGAACCGTCCCAAAATATGTGTCAAATGCAAGCGTCGAAATTAACAGACGTTAATACGCTAAATACCTTGAAAAATTCATAACAGCATTCAATTTTTTAATAAAGGACCACTTTTTACCGTCCAGTGATTTTGGTGATTTAAGCAGAAATTTTTTGAAAATGGTCGTATAAAAACATCGTCAATCTTGAAAATTTTAATATAAATTGTATATCTATATAATTATACTATCTCACGGTATGCACTCCTCTCTCTTGATTCGACACTGAGTGGAACGATGTAAACTTTTTTCCCAAGGCTAGTCTTGTCTATCCGCCCAAGCACTCCATGCTACCCTCATTATAAGACAGCTTCCTTGCTCTCATGCAAAGCATGCGCCATGCATCACTAGCTGCCCACGTGGCTATCTCCGAATCATCATTCTCATTCTTGGAACCACTGGATAATATCCCACTTGGAGAATCTGGATAGCGGGGAGGATGGGCGGGAATCCGTCGCGTGAGATAGGATAAGTATATAAATATACAATTTATATTAAAATTTTAAACTTATTCTATCTCACGGTATGCACTTATCCCACGGTCGGACGGCGGGACGCAGATACCCTGTGTCTTGACAGTGCGAACAGCAGGAACTGTGTAGAGTGGAAATGACCGTAGATAGCGATGCACAAGTGTGGCCTGTTACACATGCACGCAACTCATATGCTTGTGCTGAGTTCTCTTGAACTCCTTGGCTTACTAAGCACAACGTCTCCCAGGGAGAAGGGTGCTCCCGAGCAATGTGTTCGGCCGCAACCTCCGGTGGAAGTCCGATGAGCAGAAGTGATGGCCATAGCCACTCTCCGTGAATACCCCTTGGCGATTAAGGACTTCTGCAGATGTGCCAAACGTGCAGAGACGGTGTGAAGGGAAACATGACGCCGATCTGAGTGAGGGTGTAACAGTATGTCGTCCCGATCGGGAAGAGGAACTGGGTTTAGGTCTGCGACCTGTGCGAGATCGACAAACCAACTCCTGACTGGCCAGTAAGGCGCGACCAAAATCTGCTTGGTCGCTCGGAGTTTCTGGATTACTCTGGGTAGAAGAGCTGGAGGGGGAAAGGCATAAGCGTTGAGTCCAGCCCACGAAATCGCCAGAGCGTCGAGATCCCACGCTAGTTGGTCTGGTATCGGCGAGACAAACTGCGGGAGCTGATGGTCGACTTGGGGCATTGATAACGGGAAGACCAGTTCCCGAAAGATCTGTGGATTTAACTGCCACTGCGTGGGAGACGGCCGTTAGGAACGGGACAGCGCATCTGCGATGACATTCCTGACTCCAGGAATGTGTCTGGCTCGAGCATCGATGGCAAGGGAGTCGATCAGATAGAAGAACCGAAACGCCAACTGAACAAGGTTCGCCGAACCCGTCGACCCGAGATGGTTGATGTACCAAACGACCATGGAGTTGTCTGTCTGAATCAGCAGGGAGGACCCCCGAAGTTCCATTGCCCAATGTCGAATGGCGAGAAGAACCGCCAAGAACTCGAGTTCGTTGATGTGCAAGTCCTGTTCTGCGGACGACCACAGCCCGGCTGTCTGATGATGAAGAAAGTGAGCCCCGATTTTGAGCGACACGTCAACGAACAAGTGGTGCGTTGGAATGAACGGCATCAAACAAACTCCGGCGCAAACGTTCTGTTCAACAAGCCACCACTGAAGAAAAGGACGTAAGGGTTCGGGAAGACGAATCAACTCCTGGAGATTCTCTGAGACGAGATACGGATGCAGGAAACGCTGCAACAGACGCAGTTGCAATTGTCCCCACCGTGTCAATGCCTGTGCCGATGTCAAGAGGCCCAAAAGTTCCTGTCACTGTCGTAAGGTCCTGGCCTGCGACAGTGCTAACGGAACTAGTCGTTGAATCTTCAGCCACCTGTCTTGGGGGACGAAAATCAGGCACTGGTGCGTGTCGAAAGTTGCTCCAATGAATTGAAGGGTCTGGGTCGGTGTTAGTTCTGACTTTGCAGCGTTTAACAACCAACCTAGTTGCCGGAGTAGCTTCGTACTGAACTCCAACTGACGGTGAAGAACGACTGGGTCTCTCTGTGCCTGGATGCAGTCGTCTATGGAACTTTCGAACACGACCCCGTGGAGATGAAGAAACCTGGTGATCGGCTTGGTGATTCTGGTAAATAGCCACGGGCCGTGGAAATTCCAAAATGCAGGAGGGTCCATTGATAATGGATCTCTTGGAATACGAATCGGAGGAATTTCCGCGAATCCGGATGAATGGGCACATGAAGATAAGCATCTTGAAGGTCTAGGCTGACAAGAAAATCCCCTTCAGGATGGTGCGAAGAAGGACGATCGATACCATCCGGAAGTGAGGTGGGCGCTGGAGAAAGTGGGCATTGAAAAGTTTCATGTTGAAAATGAGTCTTAGTTTTGTGGAGTTTTTCTTGGGAACCAGAAAGATGAGTGCTGGGCGCCGGACCGAGAGATTGGACTGCACATTTCTCTATGAGCGTACCTATGGCGGAGTGAAGAACCTGGACCTGGTCCGCTAGGTAGCTGCAGTGTACTGGATGCACTGTCAGCAGCGGACGTCCGATGACTGGAAGGTGATAGCCTGTGGCGAGGAGGTCGGTCACGAAAGGATCGTCGAGTACGGTCCAGTTGGGAGCGAACCTCCCTAGTCTCCGCCCACTGAAGAGTCGTAAATGGGGACGGCTGGAGGCGGCAGTTCCCAGTCGTGCCCTTGTTTCGACCAGTCACTGCTTGGGGGCCCCATTCCCAACCCGGGAGTCAGACTTGGGAGGACATCGGGAAGAAGTGCCACGGGAGGACCTACTACCTCTAGCTCGGGACGAATGGCCACAAACACCCTGACGCAGTTCCGGATGAAATGTCACGAACCGTGGAGGCCTTCTCTGTATCATGGAAATTTGCAGATGAGACTTCTGGAGTTTCAATAATTCCACCGAAACTTGAAATTGAGTGTCCCGATCCACCTTTGTCGAAACTTCCCCAATCATGCCATTAAACATGGATTCTGCAGACCACGGTTGACGGAAGAGTTCAGCCTTAAACCTGTCATCCCATGAAGACAAATTGAGTGGGCCGCGACGTCAAACTGCCAGGAGATAGCCAAGGAATTGAGACAGCTGGTCAGGTACGATCTGAAATTGGTCCAGTATAAGGGACATACAGCCTCTGATGTAAGCATCCTGATCGGTGAAAGAGTGCTCCACTGATGCAGCAACCGCGTCCACCGCCGAGATGATGCAATTGATCAAGGGTAAGGAACGACGAATAGCTTTGTCCATGTGAGACAGTTCTCTATCCTCAACTAGAAAAGCTGAACAAGTCCTGTTTCCGCAAAGTGTTTGGACATCCTCATCCACCGAAGGGGTAGTAGCAAAGGTCTGGAAACCATGGGAGTGAGCTGCTGGTAGCAAAACCTAGGCGAAGACAGACCATCCTTAATCCGTTTAAGGCTTTTAAAGGCATGATCCAAGGATGTAGTGAGATGAGCAAGACAAGGCCAAGGTAGGAAGGTAATAGATGTCAAGTCTCGTTGTCTCATGGAGAAGGAATGAGATAAATCCCCCGGGTTCTGTGACATAGGGAGGTGGAGTTTCTCCACTATCCAAGCTAAAACTTGAGGTTTATCGACAAAATCCAAACTTCCCTCTGGAGAATCCACAACCGAATGTGCTCGAGACGTAGGATCAGGTGGAACACTAGGACTAGAGGCCGTAACAGATGGTCCGAGGGAAGGAGCATTCCCCATAGAGTGAGCAGCCTGTTGTTGATTCCAAGTAGTAGTAAGAGCACTTAACATCGCAGCCAGATCTTGGGGAGGAGTAGTTTCCTGTGCAGGAGTCCAGGAATCTGGTACAATCCGAGCAAAGAGATGCGAGGAGGCAGGAGTCCCGTCAGAAGTCATAGCACGCTGAGATCGCAACTCGGAAAACCGTTGATTAGATCAACGATCCGTAGAACCATTTCTACGTCTGGAGGGGGACGAACCGTGAGAGGATACACAAATGATGACCCGCTGAAGAGAACGGGAGATATCACAACGATAACGACGATCCCAGGACGATAGGCAGCAGTCAACCATGTAGGAGATCTAGGTTGACGGGTCGAGTGCGCAGAACCGGAAGTCTCATGACGAGAAGACGAATTCCGAGGAGGTGACTTGGAACGATGAATCGATCTCAACGAAGCAGAGGGAGGCGGGGTGCTTAGTTGAACGCTTAATGTGTCAAGAGTGGCGCCTCGGCGATGAAGTAGACCTATCAGGTCTATCCGTGCACAAATCTGAATAATAATAGGAGACTGATCCAGACGACTCGGTGAAAGCTGCGTCTGTGCTGAGGAGGTGTGACTGTAGGATCCAACAGAGTTCGGGGAAGTACTCAGATGATCCAGAGAGAGGCATTCCGCAGAATACCGCTTGGAAGAAGGCCGTTTCGGCGAAAGTCTATTCACCACATGCCATTTTGGTGAACATTGTTTCGACGAAGTACGATTAGGTGAAGTCTGTTTAGCAGACGATCGATCCGGAGAATGCTGACTCTTAGACTGGTGTTTCGATGAAGACCGGTTCGCCGAAAGCTGTTTCAGTGAGAGCCAGTCCCATTCTGGGGAACGCCTCTCGAAGGCAAGATCCTTGCATTTATCGCAACGACAGTCCCGCTTTACACTGTCCCATACACAATTCCCATGTGGATCACTTGCTGAGAACACTTTATTACACCGGGAGTATTTTTTCCTCTTCTTTGGCTGGTCAACTTTCCCCATGTTGTAGACTAAGTGGAAAAGGTTGAGCAAAGCAAAATACATCCACACTTGTGTGCGACAAGAAAGAGAATGATGATTCGGAGATAGCCACGTGGGCAGCTAGTGGTGCATGCCGCATGCTTTGCATGAGAGCTAGGAAGCTGTCTTATAATGAGGGTAGCATGGAGTGCTTGAGGCCTAGGGAAAAATCTTTACATCGCTCCACTCAGTGTCGAATCAAGAGAGAGAAGTGCATACCGTGAGATAGGATAAGTTTAAAAATATACTCAGTTTGGAGTAACTTTCCTTTATTTATTGACAACAATTAAAGAAGAATTCTGAAATATAAAATCCACAGTACTTATAGCCAATCACATGCTTAGTATAACATCAGGATTTTCAGATTTAATGATGGTGGACCTTAGCAACCGCATGCATTTGTCAAATTTGGCATTTATGATCGAACATTATTACAAATAATATGATAACAAACTACTTAAAACGAAGGGTGTGAAGGGGAAAGTGGTGAGGAATTTTGGAATTATTTTTATGTTTTTGCTTATTGAAATTTCGTTTAGCTTGAAGCTTAAGCAGTCTTTTGCTTTTGCTTTAAAAAGTTAGTTCTAACCCTGAAATGGTTTATATAGGAGAGGAATGACTCTAACAACAAACAGTCAGAGTAAACAATGCACCCTGTAAACTGAGACAATGGCCAATGTCAACTGTTGATAAACTGTAGCTTAATTTCAGAAACAGGGAAGCAGCTAGAGACATTTCAGGTTCTCTAGCCCAACAAAACATTTAGTAGCTGTGGGCCAATGGGCAGTCAAATAATTCCCACAGTGTAGGGATGTACTGATTGAATAAACTATTAAATGTTTCTATGGCCTACCTGTATTCAATCACAAGTAAAACTATCAAGAGTTGGAGATGAACTAAAGGCCCTACTTAACATCGCAGCCAGATCTTGGGAGGAGTAGTTTCCTGTGCAGGAGTCCAGGAATCTGGTACAATCCGAGCAAAGAGATGCGAGGAGGCAGGAGTCCCGTCAGAAGTCATAGCACGCTGAGATCGCAACTCGGAAAACCGTTGATTAGATCAACGATCCGTAGAACCATTTCTACGTCTGGAGGGGGACGAACCGTGAGAGGATACACAAATGATGACCCGCTGAAGAGAACGGGAGATATCACAACGATAACGACGATCCCAGGACGATAGGCAGCAGTCAACCATGTAGGAGATCTAGGTTGACGGGTCGAGTGCGCAGAACCGGAAGTCTCATGACGAGAAGACGAATTCCGAGGAGGTGACTTGGAACGATGAATCGATCTCAACGAAGCAGAGGGAGGCGGGTGCTTAGTTGAACGCGAATGTGTCGAAGAGTGGCGTCTCGGCGATGAAGTAGACCTATCAGGTCTATCCGGTGCACAAATCTGAATAATAATAGGAGACTGATCCAGACGACTCGGTGAAAGCTGCGTCTGTGCTGAGGAGGTGTGACTGTAGGATCCAACAGAGTTCGGGGAAGTACTCAGATGATCCAGAGAGAGGCATTCCGCAGAATACCGCTTGGAAGAAGGCCGTTTCGGCGAAAGTCTATTCACCACATGCCATTTTGGTGAACATTGTTTCGACGAAGTACGATTAGGTGAAGTCTGTTTAGCAGACGATCGATCCGGAGAATGCTGACTCTTAGACTGGTGTTTCGATGAAGACCGGTTCGCCGAAAGCTGTTTCGTAGAGAGCCAGTCTAATTCTGGGGAACGTCTCGAAGGCAAGATCCTTGCATTTATCGCAACGACAGTCCCGTTTACACTGTCCTATACACAATTCCCATGTGGATCACTTGCTGAGAACACTTTATTACACCGGGAGTATTTTTTCCTCTTCTTTGGCTGGTCAACTTTCCCCATGTTGTAGACTAAGTGGAAAAGGTTGAGCAAAGCAAAATACATCCACACTTGTGTGCGACAAGAAAGAGAATGATGATTCGGAGATAGCCACGTGGGCAGCTAGTGGTGCATGCCGCATGCTTTGCATGAGAGCTAGGAAGCTGTCTTATAATGAGGGTAGCATGGAGTGCTTGAGGCCTAGGGAAAAATCTTTACATCGTTCCACTCAGTGTCGAATCAAGAGAGAGAAGTGCATACCGTGAGATAGGATAAGTTTAAAAATATACTCAGTTTGGAGTAACTTTCCTTATTTATTGACAACAATTAAAGAAGAATTCTGAAATATAAAATCCACAGTACTTATAGCCAATCACATGCTTAGTATAACATCAGGATTTTCAGATTTAATGATGGTGGACCTTAGCAACCGCATGCATTTGTCAAATTTGGCATTTATGATCGAACATTATTACAAATAATATGATAACAAACTACTTAAAACGAAGGGTGTGAAGGGGAAAGTGGTGAGGAATTTTGGAATTATTTTTATGTTTTTGCTTATTGAAATTTCGTTTAGCTTGAAGCTTAAGCAGTCTTTTGCTTTTGCTTTAAAAAGTTAGTTCTAACCCTGAAATGGTTTATATAGGAGAGGAATGACTCTAACAACAAACAGTCAGAGTAAACAATGCACCCTGTAAACTGAGACAATGGCAATGTCAACTGTTGATAAACTGTAGCTTAATTTCAGAAACAGGGAAGCAGCTAGAGACATTTCAGGTTCTCTAGCCCAACAAAACATTTAGTAGCTGTGGGCCAATGGGCAGTCAAATAATTCCCACAGTGTAGGGATGTACTGATTGAATAAACTATTAAATGTTTCTATGGCCTACCTGTATTCAATCACAAGTAAAACTATCAAGAGTTGGAGATGAACTAAAGGCCCTTGCTTAATGGGTATCTGTTATTTGGGCTTCAACTAGTACAGTAATTAAGTTGGTCTGACCTCACAATACTTATAATACCCATACCAGTCACCCAAACAGGTGTTTTTCAGGCTTAATGATGTCCTAACAGACCCCTACCTGAGAGAGGACGACTGGGAAGTCTCTGCGTGATGTTTTCACCAGTCCATCTCGGGACCCCAGCCATTCAAGTTCACTACTGGTCAGGCCTGGAGGGGAAAGTATAACACATTTGAAATGTTCCTTGTCTTTCTCCTCTCAAATGTTTTTTTTAAAGATTCATATGAAAACCATTTCTTCTTGGGATTCATTGACCTGTGAAGAGGTCCGGGTTAGAATTGATCTTCGGAATCGGGTGGTCAGGCTCGATGACTGGGTTGACACATGTCATCGTATCCCAATCGCGTAGATCGATGCTCATGCTGTTGATCATTGGATTGTCTGGTCCAGACTAGATTATTTAAACCTTGTGTGATTATGTAAACCTTGTGTGGGGATTCCTGCTTAGAATCGATCATCAGTAGACTAAACATATTGGAAGAGGACAGTTAGTGAATTGGGTGGTCTATTTGGATGACTTGGTTGAATATGTCATTGTGACCTGACAGCATGGTTTATGCTCATAAGTCTTACTACCATTTTGTTTCATCAAGGCTTCATATTTACAGGTAACATGGCTGGATTATTGTTGAGTTTGCGATAAATGTGAAATCAGCAAAGCATAGATCTCCACCTTCCAACGGAGATTCCAGGTAAGACTATACGTCCCAGCCCTCAGGTTATCAATCAATGGATTGTCTGGTCTAGGCATGGTTATTTACAGACATGCCACCATATAGCTGGAATATTACTAAGTGTGGTGTTAAACAACAAAGAAACTACTCGGAACTCACCCACATGAACCTGTCCTTTAATGACAGCCACTGTGGCAGGAACACTGCCATTTTGTCGAATGATATCTTCCACTGCCTTTGCTGTTCTGTAAACAATTACAACTGAACCATGAAATGTGCACATCACTCACCACTGATGTACTGTACAGACTGACTGAGTTTGGTTTTACGCCGCTTTTAGCAATATTCCAGCAATATCACGGCGGGGGACACCAGAAATGGGCTTAACACATTGTGCCCATGTGGGGAATCGAACCCCGGGTCTTCGGCGTGACGAGCCAACGCTTTAACCACTAGGCTACCCCACCGCCCCCTGTACTGTACAGAACAACAATTTCAACTTCTACATGTCCCAACAACAATGTTACATAAAGTCATCTAATACCTTCATATGTTGTGTGCCTGATACACAATATGCACAGAATCTACAAAATCAATGTATCAATAATTTACCATCTATTCTTTAAATGATTATGAGCACCTGCAATACACCTTTGAGTGAGTGAGTGAGTTTAGCTTTACACCGCTTTTAGCAATATTCAAGCTATATCACGGCGGGGGACACCAGAAATGGGCTTCACATATTGTACTCATGTGGGCAATCGAACCCGGGTCTTCGGCATGACGAACGAACGCTTTAACAAGTACGCTACCCCACCGCCCCAATACACCTTTGACCTCCAATGCACATGGTCATGATGATGCCAGACTTGGGGGGCAATGGCACACCCGGAGAGTGAGTGAGTGAGTGAGTGAGTGAGTGAGTTTAGTTTCACGCCACACTCAGCAATATTCCAGCTATATGGTGGCGGTCTGTAAATACTCAAGTCTGGACCAGACAATCCAGGGATCAACAACATGAGCATCGATCTGTGCAATTGGGAACTGATGACGTGTGTCAACCAAGCCAGCGAGCCTGACCACCCGATCCCGTAAGTCGCCTCTTACGACAAGAATGGGTTACTTAAGGCTCATTCTAACCCAGACCTTCACGTGTCACACCTTGAGAAGATTGTTGGTAATACACCATAACATTCATATCATCGTTTGTCTAATAATTCCTCACACAGGTCCCAAACCGTCTACAACTTACGATACGTTGTCGGGGTAAGGCATGCCATGGGTTATTATAGTGCTCTCCAGGGCAACAACAGGTTTCCCAGAATGCATTGCATCCTCCACTTCTTGCGACACTTGCAACAGGCCTGAGAGGAACACAGAAGGTTCATTTGTATTACGTCTTCAGAGTAAATTCAGATGGAGTATCCACCGTTACTTTCTGTTAATTATAAAGGCAGATTGACATCTTAGGCCCCAGAGTAACGTCGTACTTAAGAATATTTCTCTCATATGACGACGTGCATGCGTGGATGTGTGGCTGCTTGTACTATCCCAGACTTAAGCTGGTTTTATAGTGCTAGCTCACTGAGATACCTTGCTGAAGTTAAGCATGAATACCCCACTCAGACACATTATACAACCAGTCCTTGTTATACCCAACAATGCCTAGCGCCAGGCAGGGACCATAAAGTACCATACTTCAACATCTTTTGGTATGACATGACCAGGCATCGAACCCGCAAGCTTCCGCTCTCAGGGCTGGCGCTCTAACCACAACACCATGGAAGCAGTTTAATAACTGATTAACTGAGTGAGCGAGCTAGGTTCAACACCCCTTTGAACACTTTTCAAGTTATATCACAATATGTCGGTTTGTTGTTTAACCCTGCACTCAACAATATTCCTGCTAAATGGCAGTCGTCTGTAAATAATCAATTCTGGACCAGACAATCCAGTGATCGGCATCATGACCATCAATCTACGCAATTGGGATATGATGACATGTGTCAACCAAATCAGCGAGCCTGATTACCCGATCCTGTAGGTCGCCTCTTACGACATGCATGGGTTGCTGAAAATGATTAGTCTAGATGTATATGGTTTGGAATTCAAAACCACAATAAACATTTTCAGCATGTTGAAGGGAAACAACTCTGCATGACAGGACCACCAGTGCACCTGATGAAGAATATGATAATAATGCATAAAGAAGTGGATATATCAGCTTAAATAGCTATTATTTATTTACTAACTACAGTAATGCTAAGTATGAAAAGTCACATCTATACACATACCATTTTTACTAACAGCTGATCCATGACTCAGTTTGTGTTTATGTACGGAGGGACATATGTTGCTTTTATATCCCGATATTTTCCTGGCAATCAGCCGTGACAACTGCTGCCCTCTGGTGCCGGTGATCAGGGACATCACTATATGTTCCCATCAGACCTGCAGACAAATTGACATTTTAAAGTTTTAATCGTACCACCATCCAAAAGGAGAAAGAAATTACTGTAAATCATGAAATTAATGCGTCACGAATCTAATGCGAATGCGAGGGTCTAGTCTAAAATCCCTCCCGAAATTAATGTGAGCTCAGGAATCTGTGTCGATGATAAAGTGTGACACCATGAATCTTTGCTGTTCATTTTCTTTTCACACTTATTACCAAATAACCTGAAATTGAACTTGTTAAGCAACGAATGGAAATGAGCTGACGATGTTTTGATTATGCTGTCATGTTTGATCACGTGATTGCTTGCTGCTACTTCTCTTATGACAACATGTATAAACATAATCTGACTTGAAAGACGCAAGTCATCTACCATAGTACAACAAACAAGTGGCTGGAGAATGTCCAGTCTGGCTGATGTGCTTGAGTGACTTTAAACAATGACCAGTGATTGATAATTACATGCGGCTTGAGACACCTGAAATGAGGAAGTGACCTGTATTGGTGTAATGTGTAGTGTCAACACTTCCACTAATTATGTACATTATTACATAATTTGCAATAAAGACGACAAGAGATTTACGTTTTGTCTTTTATTAGGTTCTCAAAAGTAGACATGGTCAGACTGAAATGCATCATCATAATAATGCGTGAAGAGTACAGACGCATTTTTCGCATTAATAAAGTGCTCGCATTAATTTCATGATCTACGTACAGTTCATTCTCTTTCCACAGAGGTTACTTGTCATATCTTCCTTCGAACCTCTGTTCTAATACATGGTGCGAGTGTTCAGGGTTCATGATTGGTTGCAATCAGATTTAGTTGTGCAATCAGCAACGTTGTTTCAAAAGTGATCATTCGCAAGGCCTCGGTAATTTCTGTAAGCTTCGGGAAAACTAGAACCTCTTCCCCTGCTCGATGCGCAAAACGTTTCTTCTAGACAGAACTCAGTCATGTAATGGCGGATCAACAGCGTCTCCATCGCCCTCGTTGACAACGGACAAGCTAGCCATTAAATGTCTTGTGTGTCACATCAACACAAATCCCCTGTAGAGGAGGGATATTTGTGGCCCAACATTTGCTTTTATTAGTCAAGTTGGATCTAAGCCGATGTAAAACGTGTTTTGATTGGATAGAAAGCAGGGAGATCATTCGTGTTGCGCTTTTTTGCCGCTAGGGGATTTTACGAGTACCGGGAAATATGGCCCTATTAGAACAGAGGTTAGTAGGAAGATATGACAAGTAACCTCTGTGGGAAGAGAATGTGTACAGTACTACTTCATAGCTATCAATTTTCAATGAAAACAATAGACAACAGGTCATGCTGAACAAGATGATTGTTTTACAAATTAAAGTATCATTAAAGTGCAAAGCTATACCGTTCATGAAGAATATTGTTCAAGAAGTAAGTTGTTTCAACACTTGCATCTTTAACATTGACTTTAAAAACCACTTCAAAATGTATTTATCATGTCCCAAGATAAAACTAAAACGACTTTTAAAAACTTAAACATTAACTTTCGTTATACATTTATATGAAAATTCAAAAACAATTTCGAAGATGTATTAGAAACTGATTCTTTAAGCTGCAAATTTGCAACCCAATAGTCAATAATTGTAGAAGAGTTAAGAAGGTAAGAGTTACATGCCCCTTCTCATTGTAATCATTCCCGAAGATGCAACGTGGCGACAAATTAACTGAACTTGACATTGGTTCTGTTATTGCAACATAATTATAATAACATAAAACGTTTGTACATTGAACTGTCATAAGTATTTCATGCTCAACAGACACACACGTTAGAACGCAAACATTCACCAGCTGCTACCTTCGATGGATCAACTTCCGGAACAGTGAGTCTGTGGGTTCGAAGGGAAACTGACGCTGATTGGCTGTCACGGTCCTCCCCGCTCGATTTAAAGGATAAATATTATCTTTCAAAATCCCCCGGGAGTTAGTACATGCTCATGATTCATGTTTGAATGAATCCGCTATAAACATTCTGTCTTCTTTATATCATTTTTATCGATTACAAGTGGGATGATATGCGTGGTGTTTTAGGCTGGATTTTAATTAGAACTAAAAATAAGATTCGATAGATCAGGGATTATCTACAACAGGGATAATCTACAACAGGGATAGCGGTGCCTCGTCATGCTCCAACACGCACAGTGACTTGGTTCGTTCCCAGCGCAACTTCAGCTGCGTTTAACAGAACTTCAGCCAGTGTATTGTATCAGTCGGAATTTTACAATGAATGAATGAATTAAGAGCAAGAATTACCTGTATGTGAATGAATGAGAGAAATAAAGAAAAAGAACAAAAGAAAGAAATACATATGTGAATGAACGAATGAATAAATGAAACACCACGGCCATCCCTCCCCAAACATGTTAAAGAACGCAAAACTATCGCTAGAATACATGTGTTAACATCAGCTGTCCTTTTTTTAAAAAAATCTACTTTGAGACATTTTTTACATTAGTAATTAATTCAGATATCTTATTGCTTGTGTGGAATGGCATGGACATTGACAGAATATTAACTGACACTGTCACACACCCCTCAAAACAGAAAGGTTAGAACTATCACAAAACGTTGTAAACACTTTTCCAGTTTTGTCAAATACTAAGATAAATAAGAAAGAAAAATGTTTTAGAACTATAACACTCAAGCATCACAAGCATCAGTGGCGGATCAGAACAGATCGGCGATATGTCATATTTTCACACACCTCAAATACACCCTAACAATCTTTTTAGTTATAAAACTATCACTATTACTTGCAAACACCTTTCAACTAAAGGCATATTTCCCTTCTAAAAATTAAACGAATATGTGAAATAAGTTTTTAGCGATAGAATTTAGTCTTTCTTCGCTGTGTACCGAGAATTGAAGCAAGTGAGCTACACAACATGCCCTCCTATATGTTTCTTTTTATAGTGACAGTGAGACTCCATGGTAGCTACATCCTTAATAGTTTCAGCATGAAAGTTATGAGTTTTCACGCCAGCTATCGTTTATAATGAAGCTACGTCTAATTTCAATCTGGGCATTTAAAAAGTGTCCTTTTAATACAATATCGTCGCACACTAATTTGCATAAAGCCATGGTCTGTTCCATTTAAATCGCTTTGGACTTAGAAAAAAACCGCATTGCTCATTTCTGCACTAATCTCTCCTCAGTAAAGTCCTTTTTCTACGTTTCTTATGTCCCTACCACTGAGACTTGTTTTAGGTCGAACTTAGTTTAACAGCTATTTCACACTTGCACATATCAACTACATAAATTGTAGAGATAAAAGAGAAAATACAGTTTTATTCTATTTCCGACAGTACTTTAGTCGCATGACGTGTCAGTTCAATAGACAGTTTGCCTTTTTTTCGATTCTCCCAATCGACAGTTCTTTTCTAAGCTCACTTGAAACAATGTGCAATGTCTTACCACGGATCTAACCGTTTAATAAGAACCCTTAGCTTAACCCTTAAACAAAACGATTAAACGAGAGATACCAAAATATCCTGCCAGTGTCTTGTCATTAAGACTCCATTAGCTCCTGGCAGCACAAGCAATCCGGATGATGGTAATTTGATGGCATTGCTTTAAACGCAAATAAAACCAATGGTAAACAAAATGTATGCCGCATTAAGTGGATGAAAGGAGATACGTCCACATTGTTCAGAGTGAAATTTTTGTTTTGTTTAGTCGTTTAACGCCTCACTCAGCAATATGCCTGCTTTTTGGCGACGTCTGTGAATAGTCTAGTTTGTACCGGACAATCCAATGATCAACAGCATGAGCATCGATCTATGTAAATGGAATACAAGGACCTGAATCAATCATGTCAGCGAGCTACTTTCACCCCGGTATCCATGGGGGAAATCTAGCAAGGGAAGGCTGCACAATTTACTACCATGTAATCTCCCAGGTATAAATACATTACATTCGGAGCTGTTTAATGACCGCCAGTTCTATCTACAGAGGAATTCGGTTTGTTGCGACAGAATTGCGACTGGTCGTAGTTCGAGATTTTACGTGCGCAACTTATTGTGATAGATTCCATTGATTGTTTGGACAGCAACCCAAGCCACTGGAAGTGGAGACATGCTGTTGTGCTATTTTCAGGATCGCTCTATCTCCTTTATAAAACAATTGACGCAAGTAGGTGGGTGGGTGGGTGGTTGGGTAGTTAGGTTTATTTAATTACTCCAGGTTTGGAGATACACAATTAAATGAATATTAAAAGCTTAAATTATTAGCCACAAGTGTTAAAATTTTATGATAGATTAATTAGAGTCTTTAAACAGTGAAACTGGACAAATGGTTTGATTGTAACAAATAAACCCATTTAAATTGAAAAGGAGCTCCAGGGAGACAAGAGATTCAGAACCTGGGGAAATCTAATTTGATTCATATATGTCTCTAGCAGTGAAGGAGGGCAGTAGGGAAAATAATATGGTTCAAGGACTGTGAGACAAACTAGGCTCCAATGTGTAAAGGCCATTCCTGTTGTTCCCCGCCATAACGCCAACAAGCAGGCGAGCAAGCGGGCGAAAACATAAACACAAATTTGAAAGAAATCTTTGAAAGATGTTTCCACCGATTATTTGATAATACTCCTTACATCACTGAATATGAAGATCGAGTTGCTTTGCTTCGAAAAAGCATTTAAGTAAACGTAGACGAAGAAAGATCACGTTCAACTGTTCTTTTTCATGAGGGAGCAAGTTTAGGAGTGTCTCTTTTTACATTTCGGAGGCGGCGGGGAAACTTAAGATGAGAAGACTTTTTGATTGTTTTCAGGACGGAATAAAAATTCAGGGCGGAGGGGAGATGGGACATAAAAATAGACGGACAACCTGATGTTGCTGTGATATTACGCATGCCAAACATAACATGACTGACACTCGATGCTTGAACAAAGTTCGGGTCAGCTTGACCCTTCAGAGGATCAATGTTCATGTTAATTCAATGTTAATTGCCTTGACGCACCAGCTGTGTATTTCACAATGAGGTTATAATTTGTACCTCACGCGAGGAAAAGGCACAGCTACAGCTGGCATAGACCTGCACAAGTCTCTAAGGTAATAATTAATAGTTTAAATGAAAATTTCTGACAAAAATATAAATAACAGACTTTCGTCCCTATGTACTGTCCGGTTATCTCGACTGTCTCTTTAACGGATATAAGTACTAAACATCCATTGCCTTAGCATTCAGTACAGCCTTGGATTAAGGCTACGGCTGACAGCTGGGACTGAACCGAACTTTTTTTTTCTTTTTTTTGATATTTTCTTTTATTCATTAACTGAACTTTATTTCAACTCGAGCCACAGATAGTAATGCCCTTGAACACTGGTGTATAAATATCAATACTTGGCTTTCTGCAGCTCACATTACTAGTTCATGGAATATCCCCGCTGACAGAGTCAGAGGGACAGACTAGGTTTATACCTGTCATCGACCTTTTTGCATGAAAAAAAACATTGCTCAGCATAAATGATATGTGCCAAATACACCGCGTTGGAACTTGCAGTCCCGACTTGATCAGTGAGTGAGTGAGTTTGGTTTTACGCAGCTTTGTCGCAGCAACATCACGGCGGGGGACACCAGACACGGGCTTTTCCCAATGTGGGGAATGAAACCCGGGCCAACGCTTTAACCACTAGGCTATCCCACCATCTCCCGACTTGGTCAGATCAAGTCACTAAACTAAATTTACATCTCCTGATGTAGCGAACTGATGGATAAAGCGAACTGTTTCCCATCATGGATTTTATTAAGAGCAACAACGCGGTTTGAAAATAGTATTTGAAGGACGCATGTACAGCAAGCATTCAAGTCGTAAGAACAAAGGCTGGTGGAAATGTACAAAGAGGTCCCGTATGTCATCAATTTAATACAATTGGTTACTGTGACTTTTTTCCTTGCCAAAATTGTGAATTTCTTTCTTGCGACTTTCTTTCCGATCACCGTTTTGGGGGCCCAGCCATATACTGTATATAATAGTCGAAATGCGTGTGAGGACCTGCCGTTATAAAGAACTGACATTGACATTTCATGAAGTTTTAACGACTTCGATTTTTTTTTAAAATGAGAAAAGGCATTTCCCTGTTAGATTTACTTCCGATTTATGAAATTCTTTTGGAAAGATTTATCCTCTCTATAACTCAATTAAACACTCAGCTCGTTTTAATTGAAGAGTCTGCCAGAGAATGGATAAATGATTTTTTAAAAAGAAATCCAATCAAGTGTCTTGGGAAATTGCTTGAGTTCGAATCGTTAGAAGGGGTGGTCGTCTGGGTGACCTACTTTCTCCTTACATATTCATACTATATGCGGAAGAACTCGACATTTTGGTTGGTAATAACGCTAACATCAAAGGAATAAACATCGGTACCAAAAATAACTCAGTTTGCAGACGATATTACTTCCACTGAAGAGGATTAAGGACGTTTTCTACTGGGAGTTTTGTAAGTGTTGACCTTCTTTTTCCGGAATAATAGTAAATAATAGACAGAACGAGTATTAGATGGATAGGCATGGAGAAACGTTAAACACTGAAACTGTTTTCTAAAGAGAAAATGAAAGGGAATGAGAGTTCATTTAAGGTGTCCGGGATTACATTTAACTTTACGTGTAAGCTTATAAAACGGGAGAGATGGATGTCCATCTGATCTTCCCGTAACTTATCATCTCTTGGCGGAAACACTATTCTAAAATCGCGTTAGATTTCAAATAAACCACCTGTTTTCAGCTTTCTCGCCTAGTATAGTGCGATATTGGACACTAGTAATACACTTATTTGATGTTAAACTATTTAAGCAAGCAGTTATTAGCAGAAAAGCTTTCTTTGTTTTAAGTTTCTAAATTTAACAAGAGGAATTTGGAAATTAGAGTGGCATTAGTCAGACACGAACCTCAAATTGCGCTCTTTGACGCACTTCAAGCCCTGTGCAGCCGTTAGGGGTTGGATGGTAATCGGACTTGAAGCATTTCCAAGGGAGTCAAGGAGACATAAGGATAGGAGGATTTATGTCATAGCTTCAACCAGTCACACAATTATTTTGATGCCAGAGAAGTAGTCTATCTCACAGTCCCTGAACAACATTTTCCCCCCACCGCCTTGCCCTCCCTCCAGTGCCCTAAACGAAGCAAATCTAGATTCCCTCAGGTCTGAATTTGCTATTTGACTGGGGTTCAATTTCAATTTAAATGGGTTTATTTGTTACAATCAAAATTATATATACTCATGCCAATAATGGTTGTCACCCCCTTCATTTTTTTTAATTGGAGAGGGTGTGTGGGGTGGGGGCTGTGATGTGGGTGTGGGGCTGGGGCTGGGGTGGGGGTGACAACCATTGTTGGCATGAGTATATAAGACCAGAGAGAGTCTACCAGGGAAGGTGCAGGCTGTTCGACTGACCCAAAGTCGAGTGTACACAGCATAATGAAATTTAAGTCGTTTTGAACCAATGCTTTGATCCATGTAAAAATATTTATGTCACACACACTACAAAGTTAGCACAACATGAGACCTGTTTGACTGAGGCTTATCTGCGTATCCTATTTGTTTAAAGCAACCACGTGAGTAGAATGCACGTAGAAGTAGGTGAGGTGAAATTGGGTTTAACGTCGTGCTTGAGAATATTTCGCTCATATGACGACGTGCATGCGTGTGTATGTGTATGTGTATGTGCGGTTGCTTGTACTAGCCCAGACTGAAGCTGGTTTTATAGTGCTAGCCCACTGAGATACCACGCCGCAGTGAAGCATGAATACCCCACTCAGACACATTATACTGACTCCGAGCCGACCAGTCCTTGTTGTACCCATTAATGCCGAGCGCCAGGCAGGGACCAACAAGTACAATATTTTAACGTCGTTTGGTATGACGCGGTCGGGGATCGAACCCGCGACCTTCCGCTCTCCGGGCGGACGCTCTAACCACTACACCACGGAGGCGGTCACGTAGAAGTAGAGTAATGAATGTTCGCATACAATGCGAATGAGTGTAGTGTAGGTCGAGCGAGTGAGTGAGTTAAGTTTTACGCCGCACTCAGCAATATTCCAGCTATTGTAGTGTAGGTCAACGGTATTGCAAACATATCTTTTGGGGGAACGGGAAGGCACTGCGGTTGAATGTGCCACATTGCGCTAGCAGAGTAACGTGCCCGTATTGTGGCACTATTCTATAATCGTTGGTTCGAATCCTCAAATCTACTTTATTAAGATCCTTAGTTTGTAGGCACAATGTGCATGCTTGTGGATTTCACCCAGTTGTAATTACGCCTAAGATCTGGAATTTCCTCTCATAGAAAGCGAAATATAACCGAAGATACTAGACCGATGGTTGGTATCAAAAAGCTATCTACTACGTCAGGGGACGATGATACAATCCATCAGTCAGTACCTCTCATTTGTTGTCGTTAACGAAACACATTTGGCACTGGCGATCTATTTGGCTAGAGAATCACCACGAGGGCCTTTTTCAGAGAGAGACATACTGCTTCGGGGCATGAAACGAGTGAGTGAGTTTAGTTTTACGCCGCACTCAGCAATAGTCCAGCTATATAGCGGCGGTCTATAAATAATCAAGTCTGGACCAGACAATCCAGGGATCAACAGCATGAACATCGAACTACGAATTGGGATACGATGACATGTGTTAACCCAGTCAGCGAGCCTGACCACCCGATCCCGTAAGTCGCCTCTTACGACAAGCATAGGTTACTGAAGATCAGTTCTAACCCGGACCTTCACGGGTCAGGACATGAAATGATTTATTGGAAAATCATATATATGTAGCTTGCGGAAATTCATATATACTTACTAGTGCATCAGTGAGAGAAAAATCACATTCCATGTGAGTCTGAGGTTTGGGTAATAGCGCAGTTTCAAAGAATGAAAGAAAAAATCCCAAGAAGTCCTTTATGCATGTGTCGCAATGTAAATTAGATGACAGTGACAATAGGGTGACACTATCCAGTTGTTTAGGCATTAAAAATGGTGTCAAATCGAGAATTTTCTTGCACAGGGAAACGTTTTCATATACAAAGAATGTATTATTTCTTTATCACTGAAAAACAACCAAAGTAAGATTTAGATATTTATTTAAATACGTTAGCCTGACACCACAAAGTCGTTATAACGTTAAAGTGGTTTATGATTAAATCCTACAAGATCGTTTACCCCATGATGATGCGTGTACCACATGTCGTTAGACTAAAACCATGCTTGTCGGAACAGGCGACTTTCAGGATCTGGTGGTCCGACACGCTGCTCTCAATTGCTTAGACCGTTGTTCATATGTGAATCCGGGCGGTGGGGTAGCCTAGTGGCTAAGGCGCTCGCTCGTGACGCCGAAGGTCCGGATTCGATTCTCATGGACACAACGTGTGAAGCCCATTTCTTGTGTCCCCCGTCGTGATATTGCTGGAATGTTGCTAAAAGCGGCGTAAAAGTCACTCACTCAAACTCACTCAGTCATATGTGAATCATGGATTGTCTGGTTCCGAATGGAACAATTACAAATCGTTTCATATAGATGACATACTGCTAAGAGCAGCGGTAAACATCAAACAAACAATCCAGAGGCATCGAACTATATTTTTAATGATATCAAACATGAAAATGTGTCATAGGTAGTTGCTTGAATGTTATGCAACCATTCAGTTTAATATTTAAAATGATTGGAAATTCTCAAACGAAATGTTTCCAAATACTCAGTCAAATATTGTTTTCCAGAAGATAGTCCTGTTTTACTGAGGTTTAGCTGCCCGCCATCCTTTTTCAGCTTCATTTTAAGTCTCTGCCGCAAGTTCCTCATTGATTGCTTGTAAGCTAAGTTCACATTCTCCGCTGGATCCACCTGATGATCATACAATTCCGCTGTCCTAATACTCCCAAACTTTGGTCTGCGGGAGTTGCGGGTTTTCCCAACGAACGGCACCCATTCTGTATACCTGTGCCTCTTGGTTCTCAGTGTATACCCCATCAAACCTTTGACTTGACTTGGATACTGGGAAAAAACGGCGTTCTTCAACTCTTGTTTGGGATTATCAACCAGTGGCAGGAAACTAGTACCTTCAGTACACAGTCGGACCTTTTTAGAATTTGGGGGGCATGTTTTAAGTTTTGGAATGCCCACAGCATTAACAAGCGTGGGAAACAGGTCTACAAACTCCACCAGCTCCTCTGAGACGATTCCACTGTCGGTCTTCCCTGGAATCCTAAGCATCATTGGCGCATGAGTCGACAGGTCAAAGTTGGTCTGTTTCTGCCACTCAGCGTGTTCACCCAACTGCCAACCATGGTCCCCCCAGAAAGCGATGACAGTATTCTTGGATAAACCTAGTCTATCAAGTTCACTGATAACACGACCAAGTTCGAAGTCTGTTGCGCTGACTGCACTGTAATATGCTTGACGTAGGCGTCGAGTTAGCATTGGGGAAAGGTGAAATTGAATGATCCAACCTTCTTCAGCTTATAAGCCTTAACGTCCTTAAAATTACCCATGTTCCTGTAACTGTGCCATGCGATATTAGACATATCAGGCGACGCATAATAATTATCCGGGATCGGAATGTCCTCTAGTGGGTAATATTTCAGAAATCTGTCTGGAAAGGTCCAAGGCATGTGAGGCTTTCGAAAGCCAACAGCAAGAAAAAATGGTTGCTTACCAGTTTTGGCCTTTTGCGCAGCATCACGTAATACAGCAATAGCCTGATCCGCTATCAAAGTATCTTGTAGAGGTTGTTTGTCTAACCGTTTTTGACTTACAGCATTCATCAACAGTTTGTCCTTCTTGTATTTATCCGGTGCATCCAAATAAGGATCCGTCCAGGACTTAGGGTCATTATTATTTGATGCTTTGCCACCATGGTATATTTTTCCGATTCCAATTGTTCTGTATCCATTCTCCTTGAAATACTGCGGGAGAGTGGTGAAGTTACCTCCTGAGGATCTCCAGTACGTTTTACAGTCGTACACCCGAGTCGTGTCTGGTCGTCTGCTGGTCAGAAGCGATGTCCTACTTGGTCCACACAAGGCTTGCTGGACATGTGCTTGTTTCAGAAGCAGACTTCTGCCTGCTAATCTGTCCAAATTAGGGGTGTGCATCTTCGGGCGTACAATGCCATCCGCCTGGCCGAAGGCTTCAATGTCCGAACGCATGTCGTCTGCTACCAGAAATAAGACATTTGGTTGTCCTGCTACACACTGGCACAGACATACCAAGAATATGAAACGTAACATTTCTTGAAGCTGTATAACTAAAGTAAGTTCAAGGACGATCGAAAATGTGCGTCGTCCTTCCACCTGAGGCAACAATGAAATGAAAGAGCCGGAGTGAACTGGACTGGAGTAAAGGTGTGGTGAATCACAGCTTGGATGTCTGTTTACGTCTGTCTGGATCGCCTAGCTGTACATTATCCTTGGGGGAAATGGGTGCAGGCATGGCGGTTGTGTTAGATCGGGATGTGTAATATATATGACTCACGAAATTTAGTCCACTCAGCACTTTAAACTATAAAAAAGAAACGAAGTATGTTTACAGACGACCATTGAGTATATTTACAGTGGTCGTGATAGAAATGTAAAACCAATGTACTCGCAAATTTATTAACCGAGTTCTTTGTGTTTGTCTTATGTTAGTGAAAGTGTGGTAGTGTTATTCATTTGTATAACAGTGTTGTGATTGTTTTACATTGTTTTTGCGTTTAACCCAGATTGTTACAGAAGATTCCAGAACAGAAACCCCTGGAAGCTCCATACAGCTTTTGTCTCGGTGATGTCACATTGCATCTTACATTACAAAACCAGTAATAGTGCGAAGATCACTGTCCACCCTGGTTTCCCAGCCTAGGCCTGTTTTAGAGGCTTGACCACAGAGCTTCCCTGAATCAAGTCGCTGAATCACGTATTGCTATTACCACTGCTTTTATCTAACATTGTCTATATATTTGTATTGCTATTGAATTTGGTCTACCACTCTATTTTGTACAGCCTTTGAACTCTGTAGTAGTCTGTAGTGATTTGTGTAAACTTAGGTATTTTAAGAATACAGATGTTAAGTGAATAACATTTGTATGTTATGTATACACAATGCCTTTTAGAAAGTGGACAAATGTAACATGTTATTTTTAGGACTACACTTTCTCAGTAAAGTACCGATTCTAGTAATCTGTACTTTACTGAGAAAGTGTTGTCCCAAATATTAACATTATATGTTTTATTTTTATGTGTTTTGTTGGATTTTGTTACAGATGTTTTTCTGGTTAACTGCACCAGCTAGGTCGAATCCTACCATGATTTCACTAAATTTAAAATGACCGCTTCTTACCGAGTGAAAAATGTTAAAAACGTGTTTTTCTTTATCTATGATGTATCATCAATGCATGTGCATTGTGAGTACCTGTTATCTAGTGTCTGTTGCGCTAACCTTAGACAATAGGCGTCAGGGCATGTGCTATATGTAGGATATCGCACAAGTTATGTATACAGGTCTCTATATCACATACGGCATGTAATCCGAGTATATAGTCAGGTCTTATTTTGAATACAGCATATAATCTCACAGAATATGTGAATTAGCCTTATACCATAAAGTTATCTATACAGGTTTACACAATATATACTGTATATATTGTCATGACAAAATCTGACACGGTATCTATACAAGTCATGTATCATATACAGGGCATATCTATACAAGTCTTATCTGATGTACATGACATAGTGCGTCAGATATCCATACAAGTATTATATCATATTCAGGACATATCTGTACACGTCTTGTCTCATGTGTACCAGACATACTCTGACAGATATCTGTACCAGTCATATATCATAGTCTTATACCACGTACATGAGTAAGTTAATACAATATTACACCGTTTTCAACAATATGTCATTAATTTGATTTTATATTGTACCTTCAAAAGGGAATCGAATCCGGACGTTTGGTGTGGCAAACGATCATGTTAACAACATAACTGTTCTTCACCCTTTTTCAGTGGAATGGTATGGTGCTGATTTCTAAAAGATTATCATCTTTTTCACCCTTAGCATACGACAACTGAATGTTTAATTTTGTCAAATCCTTTGTCAGAAAGTGGACACAGTGCGGAGACTTTCTTACGGAAGCGTAGTAGGGCCACGGTGAAATTTTTTTGGGGGGGTCACTATCTCCTACGTAGGACTTAGTATCTCCTACGTAGGACTTAGTATCTCCTACGTGGGACATACTATCTCCTAAGTAGGACTTAGTATCTCCTACGTAGGACATACTATCTCCTACGTAGGACTTACTATCTCCCACGTAGGACATACTATCTCCTACGTAGGATTTAGTATCTCCTACGTAGGACTTAATATCTCCTACGTAGGACTTAATATCTCCTACGTAGGACTTAATATCTCCTACATAGGACTTAGTATCTCCTACATAGGACTTAGTATCTCTTACGTAGGACTTACTATCTCCTACATAGGACTTAATATCTCCTACGTAGGACTTAATATCTCCTACGTAGGACTTAGTATCTCCTACGTAGAACTTAATGTATCCTTTTTAAGGATGGTTATTTAGTTCAGAAATGTTTGGCAGGACGTTAGATAGTCGAAATGTGAGTCAATGAATATTCATGACACTAACGCAGAGTTACTGTACAGTGTTATTGTGTGTGTAGTACGTTAGGGTGACGTGGACCCTGTTCTAATTGCAGTTATGGAGGTTTGGGTATGGTTATGTTTAATCTATCATACATACATCTATTCACACACACAAACACACACACACACACACACACACACAGAGGTGGGTGGGATGGTTGGGGTGAGGTTGTGATACGAAACTCGGGTTATAATACGACCTCCGCAAGTTGTTGCTTGTGTTGATGGGGCTAGGTTGGATCGGATGCAACGCTCGTTTGCGGTTTTATTCGTAATTGTTTACAGGTTGACTTGACTGGGGTGGCTAGTGTTGAGTGCGGCGTAAAACAATACGAAATTCAAAAAGGCAAAGAATTGTCATTATAGTTATAAATATAAGGGGATACGTACACATGGATTGCCACCTATAGTCTAAGACACGTCTGTACACGCAGATTATGATTCATGTGCAACGACCTCTGAAATATCCAATGCATAATAATAAAGTGTAACAAAGTGCAACATATAACAGTGAACTAACTGCAACGCGTAATAGTAGAGCAAACTGAACGCAAGGCAGTGAAGTATAACAGTCGGTCCAACACAGAACTAATGTGCAACAATTAGTTCACTCTAATAATGAAGGAAACAGTAGACTCTAATAGTAAATTGAAACACATGATAGTAGACTCTAACAGTACATGAAACACATAACTGTAGACTCTAATAGTGAATGAAACGAATGACTGTAGATTCTTACAGTGACTGAAACAGTGAAACAGGAGATTGTGTGCGTGTCTGGGGCTTTAAGTCGACCGTTTCAGATTAATCTATATAAACGTATATCGATCATCTCCTACAGGAAATATTAAATACTACGTAGGAGATACTATGTCCTACGTAGGAGATACTAAGTCCTACGTAGGAGATACTAAGTCCTACGTAGGAGATATTAAGTCCTACGTAGGAGATACTAAGTCCTACGTAGGAGATATTAAGTACTACGTAGGAGATAGTAAGACCAAAAACTTTTTTCACCCTGGCCCTACTACGCTTCCGTAGTTTCTGGACTTTTGCGTGTCCAATTACATTGTGACGTGTTATATCTGAACTTTGACAAGGCAGTTGTTTCCTCTGGTCCAGATTTCCGCGAGGGCATTATAGCGGCTACAGTGTCAGACATTGTTCAAACTACTGTGGCTAACGAATGTGAAATAAATGTTTCCATCATGTATGTCAAGAGCAACAGTAGCAGTAACCCCAGATGCATAGAACAAGTCCCAATCGTGAGTCGTACTCTACACGTGACATAAAGGTACCTGTAAACCCTTACCGGTCAACACTGTACTCTAGACATAACAGACACTTGGTTACACCCTCTCAATGTACGTTGTGTACTTGTTCGTCTTGGTTTGAACTGACAAGTGTTTACAAACCTGCCTGTCTCAGTACAGACTTTATACAAATATCTGACACCTGTCTTTTGATATGGCTGTACCATTCAGCACTCTTCAAATAAATCCAAACACTCAGGACAGCCCCGGCCCCATAAATTGTCCTAAAACGTCCTGATCAAACAGTCAGCACATGGCAAGCACAATGCCTGCTGTGATGCCCCGTGTCACATGACTGCAATGCTGACGGTTGGTGAATGTAGGTTCAAAGGGTGGGTATATCTTCGGGGCAGTAACTGCCCTTAATTCACGTATTATCTGTGGCTGACATCCTGTAACCTTCAACAGCTGCCCGCTTCCAACAACAAATTATCAAGCGTTCTCTGCCAGAACTTTCCTGTGCTCCGAAACTTTCATATACTAGTAGGAGAGGATACACATACCATAAATTGTCCGCAAACTTAATACGCGATTGAGTGAGTGGGTGAGTGGAGGAAGGGTGGGTGGATGGGTGTGGGAGTGAGTGAGTGGATGGTGGGTGAGAGAATGGGCTGTGAATGGGTGAGTTTGTGGTTCGATGGATGGGTGAATGAGTATATTGATTGCTCAATATAAAGTGAGTGTATTGATTGGTGGCTCTGTGAGTGTGGATGGGTTAGTGATTGTATGGTTTGGTGGATAGTTGTGTATAGGTTTTGGTTGATGAGTGATTGGATGGTTCGATGGATGGTTGTGTATAGGTGTGGATTGGTGAGTGATTGGATGATTTGGTGGGTGGTTGTGCATAGGTGTGGGTTGGTGAGTGATTGGATGGTTCCATGGATGGTTGTGTACAGGTGTGGATTGGTGAGTGATTGGATGCTTCGATGGATGGTTGTGTATAGGTGTGGGGTGAGTGATTGGATGGTTTGGTGGGCGGTTGAATATGGGTGTGGGTTGATGAGTGATTGGATGGTTCGATGGATGGTTGTGTATAGGTGTGGGGTGAGTGATTGGATGGTTTGGTGGATGGTTGTGTATAGGTGTCGGGTTAGTGATTGGATGGTTTCGTGGATGGTTGTGTATAGGTGTGGGTTGAGTGATTGGGTGGTTATATGGATGGTTGTGTATAGGTATGGGGTGACTGATTCTATGGTTCGATGGATGGTTGTGTATAGGTGTGGGTTGGTGAGTGATTGGATGGTTTGGTAGATGGTTGTGTATAGGTGTTGATTGGTGAGTGATTGGATGGTTTGGTGGATGGTTGTGTATAGGTGTGGGGTGAGTGATTGGATGGTTTGGTGGATGGTTGTGTATAGCTGTGGGTTGGTGAGTGATTGGATGGTTTGGTGGATGGTTGTGAATAGGTGTTGATTGGTGAGTGATTGGATGGTTTGGTGGACGGCTGTGTATAGGTGTTGATTGGTGAGTGATTGGATGGTTTGGTAGATGGTTGTGTATAGGTGTGGGGTGAGTGACTGGATGGTTCGATGGATGGTTGTGTATAGGTGTGGGTTGATGTGTGATTGGATGGTTTGGTACATGGTTGCGTATAGGTGTGGGTTGGTGTGTGATTGGATGGTTTGGTAGATGGTTGTGTATAGCTGTAGATTGGTAATTGATTGGATGGTTTTGTAGATGGTTATGTATAGGTGTGGATTGGTGAGTGATTGGATGGTTTGATGGATGGTTGTGTATAGGTGTGGGTGAGTGATTGGATGGTTTTGTGGATGGTTGTGTATAGGTGTCGGCTGGTGAGTGATTGGATGGTTTGGTGGATGGTTGTGTATAGGTGTTGATTGGTGCGTGATTGGATGGTTTGGTAGATGGTTGTGTAAAGGTGTGGATTAGTGACTGATTGGAAGGTTTGGAGGATGGTTGTGTATAGGTGTGGGGTGAGTGATTGAATGGTTTGGTGGATGGGTGTGTATAGGTGTCGGGTGAGTGATTGGATGGTTTGGTTGATGGTTGTGTATAGGTGTGGGGTGAGTGATTGGATGTTTGTTTGTGGATGTAGAGTGTGTGATGGTGGATAGTTGGGATAGATGGATTTGGATAGTGTGTATTAGATAGAGTGATTCAGAAGAGTTTGAGTGGTAGTTGATAGAGTGTTGAATTGGTAAGTAATTGGTAGATTAGTAAATAGGTATTATAGGTGTGGGGGTGTGAGTGATTAGATGGTTTGTGGATGGATGTGTGCAAGCTGTGGGTAGTGAGATGGTTTGGTGGATGGTTGAATAGGTGTTGATTGATTGGTGAGTGACTGTATGGTTTGGTGGACGGCTGTGTATAGGTGTTGATTGGTGAGTGATTGGTGGTTTGGTAGATTGTGTATAGGTGTAAATTGGTGACTGGACAGTGGTTGTGTATAAGGTGTGGGTTGGTGTGTGATTGGATAGTTTGGTAGATGGTTGTGTGTATAGGTGTGGGTTGGTCTGTGTGATTGGATGGTTTGGTAGATGGTGGTAGCTATGGGTGGTATATTGGATGGTTTTGGTAGGTGGTTATGTATAGGTGTGGATTGGTGAGTGGTTGGATGGTTTGATGGATGGATGTGTATAGGTGTGGTGTAGGTGATTGGGATGGAATACGATTGATGGTTGTGCATAGGTGTAGATTGATGAGTGATTGTATATAGTTTTGGTGGATGGTTGTGTGTATATAGAGTGTGGGTTGTTGAGTGATTGGACGGTTTGTGGATGGCTGTGCATAGGTGTGGGAGCGGATTGTTGGTGGTTTGGTGGTTGCTTGTGTGTATAGGTGTAGATTGATGAGTGATTGTATGGATTTGGTGGATGGGTGTGGGTTGTTGAGAGTGGACGGTTTGTGGATGTGCATAGAATATGGAGGGCAGGAGTTGTTGGATGGTTTGGTGGATGGTTGTGTATAGGTGTTGGGTGAGTGAATGGGTGGTTTGGTGGATGATTGTGTATAGCTGCAGAATGGCGAAGAGATTGGATGGTTAGGTGGATGGTTGTGTATAGCTTTGGGTTGCTGAGTGATTGGATGGTTTGGTGGATGGTTGTGTATAGGTGTGGATTGGTGCGTGATTGGATGGTTAGGTAGATGGTTGTGTAATGGTGTGGATTAGTGAGTGATTGGAAGGTTTGGAGGATGGTTGTGTATAGGTGTGGGGTGAGTGACTGGATGGTTTGGTGGATGGCTGTGTATAGGTGTGGGTTGGTGAGTGTTTGGATGGTTTGGTAAATGGTTGTGTATAGCCGTAGCTTGGTTATTGATTGGATGGTTTGGTAGATGGTTGTGTATAGGTGTGGATTGGTGAGTGATTGGATGGTTTGTGGATTGTTGTGTATAGGTGTCGGGATTGAGTGAATGGATGGTTTTGTGGATGGTTGTGTATAGCTGTGGATAGGTGAGTGATAGGATATGTTTTGGTAGATGGTTGTGTATAGCTGCAGAACGGCGAAGAGATTGGATAGTTAGGTGGATGGTTGTGTATAGCTTTGGGGTGAGTGATTAGGATGGTTTGGTGGATAGTTGTGTGTATAGGGTGTGGGTTGATAGGTGATAGGATGGTTTTGATGGATGGTTGTGTATATAGCTGTGTGTTGGTGAATGGTTGGATGGTTTGTGGATGGTTGTGCATAGGTGTAGAGGTGAGTGATTGGATAGTTTGGGATGGTAGTGTATAGGTGTGGGTTGGTGAGTGATTGGATAGTTTGGTGGATGGTTGTGTATAGGTGTGGATTGGTGCGTGATTGGATGGTTAGGTAGATGGTTGTATAATGGTGTGGATTAGTGAGTGATTGGAAGGTTTGGAGGATGGTTGTGTATAGGTGTGGGGTGAGTGATTGAATGGGTTGGTGGATGGGTGTGTATAGGTGTCGGGTGAGTGATTGGATGGTTTGGTTGATGGTTGTGTATAGGTGTGGGGTGAGTGATTGGATGTTTGTTTGTGAATGGTTGTGTATAGGTGACGGGTGAGCGAATGGATGATTTTGTGGATGGTTGTGTATAGTTGTGGATAGGTGAGAGATTGGATGGTTTGGTAGATGGTTGTGTATAGCTGCAGAATGGTGAAGAGATAGAATGGTTGTGTATAGTTGTGGGTTGGTGAGTGACTGGATGGTTTGGTAGATGGTTGTGTGTAGGTGTGGGGTGAGTGATTGGATGGTTTGGAGGATGGTTGTGTATAGGTGTGGGTTGGTGAGTGTTTGGATGGTTCGGTAGATGGTTGTGTATAGTCGTAGCTTGGTTATTGATTGGATGGTTTGGTAGATGGTTGTGTATAGGTGTGGATATGTGAGTGATTGGATGGTTTGTGGATTGTTGTGTATAGGTGTCGGGTGAGTGAATGGATGGTTTTGTGGATGGTTGTGTATAGTTGTGGATAGGTGAGTGATTGGATGGCTTGGTAGATGGTTGTGTATAGGTGTGGGGTGACTTATTCTATGGTTCGATGGATGGTTGTGTATAGGTGTGGGTTGGTGACTGATTGGATGGTTTGGTGGATGGTTGTGTATAGGTGTGGATTAGTAAGTGATTGGATGGTTAGGTGGTTGGATAGTAATTAGTGAGTGAGTCAAATTTGGTTGTGTATAAAGAGTAATGGTGTGGATGGTTTGGTAAGTGATTCAGTATAGGTGATTTTGAGTGGATGGTTTGAGTGGATAGGTGTTGGATTGGTGAGTGATTGGATAGTTTGGTAGATGGTTGTGTATAGGTGTGGGGTGAGTGATTGGATGGTTTGGTGGATGGTTGTGTATAGCTGTGGTGATTTGGTGTTTGAGTGATTGGATGAATGGTTTGGGTAGGTGGATGGTTGTGAATATGTGTTGATTGGTGGTATGTGATTGGATGGTTTGGAGTGGATGGAGCTGTGTATAGGAAGTGTTGATTGGATGATGGATTGGATGGATAGTATAGGTAGTAGATGAGTTGTGTATAGAGTGTGGATGGAAGTGACTGGATGAGTTCGATGGATGAAGTATGTGTATAGGTGTGGGTTGGTGTGTGATTGGATGGTTTGGTACATGGTTGTGTATAGGTGTGGGTTGGTGTGTGATTGGATGGTTTGGTAGATGGTTGTGTATAGCTGTAGATTGGTAATTGATTGGATGGTTTGGTAGATGGTTATGTATAGGTGTGGATTGGTGAGTGGTTGGATGGTTTGATGGATGGATGTGTATAGGTGTGGTGTGAGTGATTGGATGGTACGATTGATGGTTGTGCATAGGTGTAGATTGATGAGTGATTGTATGGTTTGGTGGATGGTTGTGTATAGGTGTGGGTTGTTGAGTGATTGGACGGTTTGTGGATGGCTGTGCATAGGTGTGGGGCGAGTTATTGGATGGTTTGGTGGTTGCTTGTGTATAGGTGTAGATTGATGAGTGATTGTATGGTTTGGTGGATGGGTGTGGTTGTTGTTGGTAGTGAGTGGATTGGATGGTTTAGTGGATGATTGGATGGTTTGTATAGGTGTGGGATGGTTGTGATTGATAGTATTGTATAGTTTGGTGATGGTTGTGTGTATAGCGATTAGTTATTGGATGGTTTGGTAGATGGTTGTGTATAGATTTGATTGAAGTGTTGGTGGATGTTTGTGAATGGTTGGTAGTGGTGGTTTGGTGGATAGTTGTGTATGTAGATAGCTGTAGGCAGAGTGATTCAGAATTTAGGTGGATAGTTGTGTATATAGAGTGTTGATTGGTGTTAGGTGGATGGTTGTGTATAGAAGTGTAGGTTGGTAGTGATTGGATGGTTGGTGGATGGTTGTGTTTTGGTGGATTGGTGATAGTGATTGGATGGTTTAGTGGATGGTTGTGTAATAGGTGTGGATTAGTGAGTGATTTGGAAGTTTTTGGAGGATGGTTGTGTATAGGTGTGGGGATAGTTTAGTAGTGGATTGAAGTGACTAAGTTGGTGGATGGGTTGTGTATAAGTGTCAGGTGAGTGATTGGATGGTTTAGTTGATGGTTGTGTATAGGTGTGGGGTGAGTGATTGGATGTTTGTTTGTGAATGGTTGTGTATATAGGTGACATTGGGTGAGCGAATGGATGATTTTGTGGATGGTTGTGTATAGTTGTGGATAGTGTGAGTGATTGGATGGTTTGGTAGATGGTTGTGTATAGCTGCAGAATGGTGAGTGAAGAGATAGAATGGTTGTGTATAGTTGTGGGTTGGTGAGTGACTGGATGGTTTGGTAGATGGTTGTGTGTAGGTGTGGGGGTGAGTTATTGGATGGTTTGGTGGCTTGTGTATAGAGTGTAGATTGATGTATAGTTGTGGGTTGGTTGTTGAGTGATTGGATGGTTTGGGATGGTTGGTGTGATGGTTTGGTGGTTAGTGTGTGGGTTGGTGAGTGACTGGATGGTTTGGTGGCTGGTTGTGTATAGAATGGTGTCAGGTGTGAGTGACTGGATGGTTTGGTGGATGCTTGAGTATATCTGTGGGTTGTTGAGTAATTGGATGGTTTGGTGGATGGTTGTGTATTGCTGTGGGTTGGTGTGTGATTGGATGGTTTGGTAGATTGTTGTGTATAAATGTGGATTGTTGAGTGATTGGATGGTTTGAGGATGGTTGTGTATAGGTGTGGGGTGAGTGACTGGATGGTTTGGTGGATGGCTGTGTATAGGTGTGGGTTGGTGAGTGTTTGGATGGTTTGGTAAATGGTTGTGTATAGCCGTAGCTTGGTTATTGATTGGATGGTTTGGTAGATGGTTGTGTATAGGTGTGGATTGGTGAGTGATTGGATGGTTTGTGGATTGTTGTGTATAGGTGTCGGGTGAGTGAATGGATGGTTTTGTGGATGGTTGTGTATAGCTGTGGATAGGTGAGTGATAGGATGGTTTGGTAGATGGTTGTGTATAGCTGCAGAATGGCGAAGAGATTGGATGGTTAGGTGGATGGTTGTGTATAGCTTTGGGGTGAGTGATTGGATGGTTTGGTGGATGGTTGTGTATAGGTGTGGGTTGATGAGTGATAGGATGGTTTGATGGATGGTTGTGTATAGCTGTGTGTTGGTGAATGGTTGGATGGTTTGTGGATGGTTGTGCATAGGTGTGGGGTGAGTGATTGGATGGTTTTGTGGATGGTTGTGTATAGGTGTGGGTTGGTGAGTGATTGGATGGTTTGGTGGATGGTTGTGTATAGGTGTGGATTGGTGCGTGATTGGATGGTTAGGTAGATGGTTGTGTAATGGTGTGGATTAGTGAGTGAGTGGAAGGTTTGGAGGATGGTTGTGTATAGGTGTGGGGTGCGTGATTGAATGGTTTTGTGGATGGGTGTGTATAGGTGTCGGGTGAATGATTGGATGGTTTGGTTGATGGTTGTGTAGAGGTGTGGGGTGAGTGATTGGATGTTTGTTTGTGGATGGTTGTGAATAGGTGACGGGTGAGAGAATGGATGGTTTTGTGGATGGTTGTGTATAGTTGTGGATAGGTGAGAGATTGGATGGTTTGGTAGATGGTTGTGTATAGCTGCATAATGGTGAAGAGATTGAATGGTTGTGTATAGTTGTGGGTTGGTAAGTGACTGGATGGTTTGGTAGATGGTTGTGTGTAGGTGTGGGGTGATTTATTGGATGGTTTGATGGATGGTTGTGTATAGCTGTGTGTTGGTGAATGGTTGGATGGTTTGTGGATGGTTGTGCATAGGTGTGGGGTGAGTGATTGGATGGTTTGGTACATGGTTGTGTATAGGTGTCGGGTGAGTGAGTGCATGGTTTAGTGGATGGTTGTGTATAGGTGTGGGTTGGTGAGTGTTTGGATGGTTTGGTAGATGGTTGTGTATAGCAGTAGATTAGTTATTGATTGGATAGTTTGGTAGATGGTTGTGTACAGGTGTGGATTGGTGAGTGATAGGATGGTTTGGTAGATGGTTGTGTATAGCTGCAGAATGGCGAAGAGATTGGATGGTTAGGTGGATGGTTGTGTATAGCTTTGGGTTGGTGAGTGATTGGATGGTTAGGTAGATGGTTGTGTAATGGTGTGGATTAGTGAGTGATTGGAAGGTTTGGAGGATGGTTGTGTATAGGTGTGGGGTGAGTGATTGGATGTTTGTTTGTGAATGGTTGTGTATAGGTGACGGGTGAGCGAATGGATGATTTTGTGGATGGTTGTGTATAGGTGTGGATAGGTGAGAGATTGGATGGTTCGATGGATGGTTGTGTATAGGTGTAGATTGATGAGTGATTGGATAGGTTTTATGGGTGAGTGAGTGTAAGTGTTGGTAGGTGGGTTGGTGTGTGGATTGTTTGGTGATTGAGTGATTGAGTAGAAGGGTTGTGGATGGTTGAGTGAGTGGATGAGTTGTGGATAGGTCTGTGAGGGGGTAAATTGGTGGATGGGTTAGGTTAAGGCTTGGGTGATGTCTATTTTCGGGGGGGTGTTCATAATATCCAAGATTTCTGCACATGATAGGAACACGTATGTCGAAAACATGGTTACAATGCGTGAAACCCCGCCTTGATATTGCTGGAATATTTCTAAAAGCGGCGTAAAACTAAAGTCACTCACTCATTTGGGCTGTCTTCATGCATTATGATTAAACACAGCACAATAAACAGAACAGTTAGAACTGTGGTGAGGAAATGTAACACAGCCCGATTTAACAAATATTTTATTACTTTCTTTCCGAACAGAGGCTGTATCTAGTTAAATTCACCACCGGTGTCTAACCGATTCACAGTGAACGGCTTAGTATTCAGTTGCCCGGGACCGGACTGACCCAGATACACAAGTGGCCCTGGTTCATTGTACACATTGGGATTCGGGACAAACACATTAACTGAAAACACCCAGTATTGTCATAAGACCAACTGAATCGGGAGGTCAGGGTTGGTGATCTAGTTGACAGCGTTTTACCACACCGCAACAACCTACGCGGATCGTTGCTCATTGTGTAAATATCGAGATCTGTTTTGCCCCTCCATATTTTAGAATTTAAAAATGTCGTACCGCTAGAAGTTGCAGTGGGCGTTAAATATGCTGCTTCTGCAAAACTTGAGCGAGTTTGCTGTTCGGTAACTGTGATTTGCTCTCTGCAGCTGAAATTTCCTCAGATATTATAACTAATTGTTTTCATCATGAGTCTTTGAATCCGGTTAATACACGACGACACTACTAACGATGATGATAATAATGGTTAAGGTAACTGCTTGGTTATTTAAATGTCGGTAACGAATAATGAGTGAGCGAGTGAGTTTTTAGCATTATTCAAGAAATATCACACCGTGGACACCAGAAATGGGCTTCACACATTGTACCCATGTGGGGAATCGAACCCGGGTCTTCGACGTGACGCGCGAACGCTTTAACCACTAGGCTACCCTACCCCACTGCCCCATAACCTTTAAGTCATCAGGCTAAAATTACGGTTACTTCATGCATAGTCATAGCATGATGACAAAATGAGTATGTTAAAATAGGCATGACGTTAGATATCTCCGGGACGAATGAAGGTGAGAGGACCAGAATGCAAACATCCAATGAAGCGGAAACAATGTACAAAACAAACGCTTGTGACCCAAACATATTGAAAAGTAATGTGACAATATATGTTTCAAATGTACACCAGAATAACCTTTGCAACATCAATAGGCCATTTGAAAGGCCATTTTTCATGCTGGATAGCATGCTAAAAGCGCACAGAATTACGACTATGTTAAGAATTGTGTATTAAGAGGCGTCAATAACAATAAGGCATCTTATATAGCGATAAACTCAACTCACCATGGGCATTACAACGTAATGGACATTATTACCCCGGATAGCTCAAGCTGCCTGTTAGGCACAAGAAGGGTAATAGTCATATAACTTATCCCACCGGGTACCCATTTTCTGCTGGGTGAACAAATACAATTTTGAACAAACTGACTTGAAACCACATGTGCCGTTGTGGGGCAGGACAGAAGTCTCATGAGTAAAACACGTTCACCTATTCAAGGACTCTCCAAGACCAACCTTGCTTAACCTCAGATTCCACCTGGACTGAGGCACAAAGGCCACACACCACCACAATAGATATAACCTAACCTAAATGCAAGTAAAATATCTTAATTAATTAATTTGTAGGATCATTTCTGGTGTGAAAGCAGAATCATTGGTATTCTCAGTTGTGTAAGATGTCATTGATCAAAGAGACTAAAATGCTTTCAATGAGATTGCAATAGTGATTGCTTTAAGATAAGGGACTCAGGTAATAAGTGAGAGTGCTTGTATGTCATAAGTCTTTTAAGGGGTTTTAGCTTTACATAAGGCTTGTTTGAATCTGTTGTGACTCAATAGCAAGAAACTACTGAACATTTTACAGCGGACTCATATTCATTTAAATCAACTCGTCTGAAAGCTTTCCAACGCTGACTATGTAACAGGTTTGGATCCCACAGATGAAAATAATGCATACGCGACCTCAGTTTTACTGGTTCATGTTGACATCAGGATCGGAATTTGGCCATGCAGGGAGCAAGATATCTCATCCCAGCGAGACGAGTGAAGAGACGATGTACGCAGAACATACTTTCATTCCCATATTTGGTGTTACAATCATGCGCATCGTTTCTGAGATGTTGATATTTAGACCCCATAGTTAAATGTGTGGAATCATGCTGGCCATTTGTTTTCACTTGTATATTTGGCTTTTCTGTATTTTCACAATTGCGTAGAAGGTACTTATTATCTACTTAGATGTACGTATGGTCTAAATAGTTGATACTTGTCCTAGACAGCGGCACGAATGCGCTTCCACAGTGAACTCACTCCAATACCATAGAACTGTACAATACCATATCAGTGAGACAACTAGCCATCGTACTGAATACTATTTTTCTTCAGCAAATTGGTGTCACCTTCTTCAGATGTATCCGATGGCTTCTCTTTGTCAGTACAAACCTGCAACAACTGCATTCAACAGTATTGAACCAGAATGTGTTTTACCCATAATGGCATGTGTCTTCCCACCCCTCCTCTTCTTTGACATTAGTTCAACTTGTTACTGTAAATGCATTTGCGAATCTGAAGAAAACAACATTTGCAAAATAATATAAGTGCATCTCCTGATTAAAGTATTGATTAATCATCATTACATTCAGAACTTGTTGACTCTTCATGGATAAAAAAAGACTCTTAACTTGAAACAGCAGTGTGCATGGGAGATTGTATAATGCAGGTATATGAACTTATAATGAAACGTCAGTAGCTTTTCTGTTTGGTAGAAATTTCCAAATTGTTTCCATGGAAACAAAAGACATTAAAACTGTAAAGTGACAAAGACGGAAAGGTAATATTTTGAGATTATAGCACATGTATATTGTCATGTAAACATTAGTCATTTGTTTAAGAGTTATGGATCGGAAACGAAGCGAAAAGTTTATAAAAGTACGTGGAAGTGATTTCCATGGAAACATAGATAATAAGAAAACAGATAATTCAGAAAACTTAGCAAACTGTACCAGACAGGCTGATGAGCAAAAGGTTTGCTCGAATTTGTTGAATAATGTTAAAATTATGGTCCGGAAATGACAGTATGTGCCAGTGTAATGTCGATGTTGAACAGTTACATCCGAATACTGCATTTCAAAATTGACAACATATTTGCGATTACAATTGGCAGGTGGGAGCTCACGATAAAGTGATTTGACTTATAACTGCAGTTCAATTGCTGTTTATTTGATCATTGTCACTACCTCACTATATTATTGTGTATAACGTTTGATTTAATTCAACATTTGACTTGCATGTGTTTGTGATAGATCCACCGACGGGGCAGAATACGCTCACTTTCGTGTTCTATGTTCTTGATACCATTCTGTTTCATAAAAATGAAACACCAAAGTGTCATAGGAATCATACGCACTAAAGGCGCTGCATGGAAAGACATGACAAAGTTCGCTGTTACCATCCTCTGAGAGTTTCGGATGGAAAAGTCAATCCTTGAAGAGAAAATACAAGACGACTTGTCGCTATTTATGAAAGCATTTGAGAAGGAGGAGGCAAATGATTTTGATTGTAAACGACTAGTCCACAATCCCACGTCCAACATTATTTCCGGAATTTGCTTCGGAAAGCATTATGAATACAATGATCCACAATTCACCAAGCTGTTAAAGGCAACAGAAGGGATTGTCGCTGACATAGGAACTGCTAACGCTCTGGGTGTGTTTCCAGCCGGGAGATTTCTTTACCTATAAACGCCTCATGAGAAACCTTCACATTCTGGAGAAAGAGGTAGCACTTAGCTCAACACATTGCGGAACACGTCAACGGATACGGCGAAGATGACGTTGAAGATTCCATCACAGCTGTTACAAAAGAGATGCGACACGGCAAGCAAGGCCAAACATTACGTGTTGGTGTTATGTATATTTTATCAATAAGAATGGAATAAATTGAGTAGAACATGAGGTAGATGTTCCCCTCAATATGAAAATGTGTCATAGGTAGTACATACCTTATTTGTCTGACATTGCCATCACTGTCTTTCAGTGAGTAATTTTCACCGACGTTTTGCCATCAAGAGGTGCCTCCGTTTTGCTTCCCTGGAAGTTTTTCTTGCAAGATGTAAAATCAGCTCGTATTGATACGGTCTAACATCCATGTCCAATATAACATCGGGAACATCTTTTACTGCTTCAGAATCCATGGTCACTGTAAAGTTGTCAGGTAAAGTCGAAGAGGAAGCCATCGACATTAGGCACATATGACGTCATGTCACGTGATACCCGCTACCAGGGAGACTATCCCTACCGCTACTGATCATTAACTGTTGAGTGTTTCCTTAATAGGCGAAAGTACGAGTGCTTTTTTACGCGTTTATTGCGATTTTACACATTTTGAGTTCAATTTTAATCATGGAAGGTAAATGCCTTTAGCAAACATTTTTATGGATGTGGAAAGGGTTTTGTCGCTTCTATTAGCCCTATGAAAGAAACATCTCCTTTAAATGTCTAACAAACGAAGGTCAGAATTTATACTGTTGGATGTATTGCAGCATAATACATTAATCGGACATATGTTGTGATGAAATAAGTTTTAATTCAATCACGAATGACTCTATATATTCGTTGTGTACATAAACATGGTTTTGCTTAGACCCATGCGAATCCATTAAGATAACATTACAGCACATGTGTCATATATATGGTAAGCGTAAACACCACTATGCGTAAGGATATCTGGGATTTTGTTAGGAGATTTGTGCACAGGAAGTTGGATCACAGGTCGAAACACATCATGATAAAACAAACAAATTTAACAAATATAGCGAACGAATATGCTATATTCCTCGTTAGGATGAGAAAGCCACAATAACTCGGTGCGCCTAGTGGCTGCAAGAGTTGTATACTCCCCAGGGAGTTGAGATTGATAATGCGATATGCCATTGAGATTGACATCCAATGATCGAGGGAAAAAACCCCAGCGCCTTGAGCATGCACTAGTGCGTGGATATGGGCGCTATATAAATACCCTATAATAAAATAATAAAATAATAATATGCAGTTCCAAATCTGCTGCCCAACTTTGACTCGTTGTGGCCAGATGTTGTTTCTGTATTCATAAATGGTTAAAATTTAACTAAAGTCTGAGGATCCTTACATGAGTTTGATATTATACATACTCCTGTGTCGTTGTGACCTTAGGTTGATCAAACCGTCCCGTGTGGGCGTCATGTGTTGCCGTGAGCCCACAGCTGCGCATTTAGACTAACGTTTAGTCCCTGAATACATATAATTGTGACAGTAGCAAATAAACCCATTTAAATTGAAAAGGAGCCCAAGTGAGACCAGTGAACCTGAGGAAATCTAGACTTGTTTCATTTAGGGCTTTAGCATTGCAGGGAGGGCTAAGCATTGGGGAAATAATATGGTTCAGGGACTGTGAGACAGACTACTGCGCATTGTGCTGAGTCAGGTACAAGCGATATAACCAGTCCTGTATTTGGCGAGAAGACATCGACATGGCAGGCTTCTTAAATTCAAGCACTGCTGCCGTTATGGCTTCTATCGCACTGCTGGTGGGGATGTTGATGTTTAATACATCTCTGATACTGGTGTTTGTTACTGTATTACTAATACTATGGCTGTCAACACGGCGTCCTGCTGGATTACCACCCGGACCCCAACTTCTACCACTGGTGGGCAACATTTTTTCAAATGGGCGACGATCCCCGAGTTACTTTTAGCAATCTGCGACGACAGTACGGCGACATCTTCAGCGTGTACATCTTCCACAAGCCGGTCATCGTCCTCAACGGCTACGATGTTATCAAGGAGGCCCTGGTCAAGAACGCCGACGTTTTTTTCAGACAGGGCTCATTCCTTTCTCACGGATGTTTTCAGTGGGGGCAAAGGTAGGTAACTGTTTATTTTGCATTAAGGAGTAGTTAATGTGTGTAGTTTTACGCTACCTTTGGCACAACTTTAGAAATGCCACGTCGGGAATAACTAGGATAATATTGTAGTTCTCACTGGCACTCTACTGATCCCGGTAAGGTCTGCACAATGGCGGCCTTCACTACTGGGCGATGCGCAATATGTTTACTACAGAAAAACCCGAGAACGGGTGCTTAGAATTATATCATTTTCATCTAAACTATAGCAAAGCATACGTCACTAGAATAACGCGAATCGTTACTTTTAGAGAATGAAAACTATTCTTAAGCAGTTTTGAGACACTCTCTGGTTAGAAAGGCGAAATGTAAACAATGACACACACACACACTTTTCAATACCGACATGTGCGTCGATAATTCGTGTCAGCTCGCCAGAAAGACCGCCCTCGTGCAGTCCTAACCAGGGCCACAGCATACCCCGGGAACAAGGCTTCAAATGACTGACTGACTGAGTTTGGTTTTACGCCGCTTTCAGCAATATTCCAACAACATCACGGCGGGGGACACCAGAAATGGGTTTCACACATTGTACCCATGTGGGATTCGAACCCGGGTCTATGGCGTGACGAGCCAACGCTTTAACCACTAGGCTACCCCACCGCCCCGGCTTCAAATGAAAGGTCAATGGAGGAAATGAGGTTAAAATGTTCGATAAACACAGTGGACATTTAAACATCTGCCAATGTTTGGAAAGGCCAAGTGACACTCATTGTATATTTCCATTATTGGCCAGAATAGCGTATGTGTCGTGACAACTTAGTAAGAACAGTGATTCATGAGAGCTTATAGACATATTTAATACGAGTATAATATATCGTTAACGTTGCAGTTTAATTTAACAGACCAGATTTGATATGCGAGCAAGCGAAATCGGATAAAGTATGTATGACGTCAAGGGTGAAAAAACAACGTTAATCTCTAAATGATAAGTGAACAAGTAGGTGTGGCGATACTCTGGGAATGTTGGTTTCATAAACAAGTTAGTTCACTGCTCGGAAAGTCGCCCGTATTCTATCTCTATGTGTGTGTGCGTGTGCGCGTGCGTGCGTGCATGCATGTATGAATGATGTACAAATAGGGGGGGTTATGTAGCACAGTGTAATTCTTGTTAAGAACTTAATCACTACCCAACCGCATTGAGATTTTTCAATGCAGTAAGAACGATATAGGCGAGTGTAGTGTGAACAAAGCCGTCCTCTATCATTTGATAAATGTGTCTTGAATAAATATCGCATTGGAGATGTCATTTAGCCTGTCTGGATTTAAGTCTGACATATTTAACTCGTAAATGCAGAAACATTATCGCCTTCTTCTGTTTCGTTTTCCAATGTTATATTCGCTCGTCAGTACTTCAAGCCTATAAAATCGTACATTATGCATTTTCTCACATTACAGTCTCCGAACACTCCGCTTATGCATCACTCCACCTTACGTTGCAGGGAGACTCAATGTGGCAGATTCAACTTTGTATTGTATATAGTTGTACATATAATAAACATGTGAATCTTTTAATATGTGTGTCATATCATGATGAGATATACAATCTCATTAAATAACCCAAGTGTAATCATTTTATCAATAATTTTATATTCAACATTTTATATCACACCTTTAGCCCTTCTAAACATCAATCTAATCTTAAATGTAATCTATTTCAACAATACTCATTTGCACTGCATGCTTTTCTCCCTGCAATCCCTTCTAAAGCTTGTCCCTTGCTCAGGCTAGTGTTTAATTTCTATTGTTCTCTGTTCAGCCAAGCGTATAAGGTATTAGGTATTTAAAGGTTAATTTCATCTAGTCTCTTGGTCAGTATCTTATGTGGTTGTCATCGCGCATGTTGCGGTTTAGTCTTTAGGATCAAGATCATGGTGATCTGGACTGTGTTTTTCCATGTATATAAGATGACGTAAACACCAGCAGTATCAGCTATGCATTGAATGCAGGAGCTCAGGTCATACCAACCTGGCTAAAGCTTTTGTTTATTACATTCTTGTAATAAAAGTCCATCCGCCTCACACCCCAGTGGCTTTGTGGTTCTTGTCACTACAATAACTACATCCTGACGCTGCTACATTTTGGAGCCCCCAGTGAGGATACATGGACAGGACACCGCCATAGAAGATCGGCCTACGTCAGCCACAGCAGATACAGCTACGACTACGATAGCCATAGACAAAGACGACAACGCCCATAACGTATTATCATCGTTCGGTGAATAGACTCTGAGATTGTTTTCATGTTGACGTGTGTGTATACGCATCATGGTGTGTGACCTCAACATATGGACACTTGTGTGACCTCAACATATGGACACTTGTGTGACCTCAACATATGGACACTTGTGTGACCTCAACATATGGACACTTGTGTGACCTTAACATATGGACACTTGTGTGACCTTGACCTCCTGTGAAGTTCGGCCAGCTGCAGTTAATGTGATTTCATGCTATCCATGTATTGAATATTATTTCTGCATTTGTATATGATGATGCCTTAATTTCATTAACTTGTGGGTACCCTTTAGTTTATTGCTCCGGAGCTAGTATATTATGTAATTTAAGTGTTTATATTCTACTGTGAATTTGTTTGTGTTGTCTTCAGTTAAGCATTAGTTAAGATTAGTTACTTTATTTAGTTGCATAAATTAATTATTAGTATCAGTTACACATCTGCTCTATACAACCAAGATGTGTTTGTGTGTGTGAGTGTGTATTAGTTAGTGTTAGGTAATTAGTAATACTTTAGTAATCGGTAATTAGTTTAGTTTAGTTTAGTTTAGTTTACTTTAAGTTCCATATCTTAATAAACCTGTAGGTTTAGTTTGTTTTAGTTGGTTGTGTTCATAGTTTAGTGTTTTAGTATGTAGGTTCTCTTTGTGGTTTAGTTGTAGGGTTTTCTTTGCGTTCATTTATCCCTTTGGTTATTTTGTTCAGGTAATTAAGGGTTGTATTTCATTGTTCGCTTCTCATATCTTCATTTCATATTGCTTGGTGCTATTCTCTCTTTATGTAGCGTATCATATTTATAAGCCCCTGCGCGCGTACACCTGCACTTTACTTACCTGCATTAGTTTATTATCTAAACACAAATTAAAGGTAACTCTAAACATGTAATTTATTTAAACTTATATTCGTTAAGGGTAAACTCCCATACCATTTACGTAAATCAATGTAAACATTCATTAAATCCTACATCTAACGTATTCTCGCGTGCTTCACTGTGTCCTTTGAAATCTGTTTTGTTACAAATTCTTCACGGATTTACAGTCACCAGTGTCGCGTGTTGTGTATTTCTCGCGGATTTCGTGTTTCATCTACTCATCAAGTTTTCTAGGTCGTGTATTACTCAGTTGTATATTCATATTTATTCTCCAACATGGCTGAAGCGGAAATGTCAGAAGAGGAGGTCAAACAACTTGTTTTGTCACTGAAGAAGTTGGATTTGAAACCCAAAGCTGATACACCTCAGGATCTCTTAGCGTGGATCTCATCAGTTAGCAAGTCGACTCAGGAACATAAACCCTCTATTCCACCCACAGTTACACTAGCTAAGACGCCACAGCTTCCATACTTCTCGGGAGACAGGAAAGGAGACGTCGACTTCGACCAGTGGAAACATGAATACACATGTCTCTGTACAAGATATTCGGAGCAAGATGTCATGGACGCCGTACACAAATCACTTCGTGGGAAGGCAGCAAGAGTCGCCATGCACATTGATAAGGATGCTCCATTGGACTCTCTCATCACCAAGCTGGACAGTGTCTTCGGGATGGTGCACACAGAACACAACATCATGGCCGAGTTCTATACTGCCAGGCAAGGAGAAGAGGAATCAGTTGCCGATTGGGAATGTAGACTTGAGGACGTCTTGGATCAAGCCATCATGTTAGGAAAGGTGAAGCCAGGAGAAAGGGATGTCTTACTTCGCGACACTTTGTGGACTGGGCTTCGCTTGGACCTGAAGGACATGTCAAGTCATAGATATGATCAGGGAGGATCACTGGAAGTTTTTCTCAAGTACCTACGACAACTAGAACAGGATCTGCTACAGAGGCAACCAACAGCCAGGAGGTCTGCGACTAGTAAGTCGTCTGTAACTAAGGAGCAGTCGGAACTACAAGAGATCAAGGGCATGCTCAAGTCAATGTCAACTGAGATTAACAAGCTCAAGGAACAAGTCAAACATGAGAGACCGCAAGTCACAGAACAAGGTCAATATAACCAATGGAGTCAAGGCCATAATCAAGGTCAAGGTCAGGAGTATGGTTACTTGCCACCCAGGAACTGGACACGCCCACCAAGGCCAAGAGGGAACAAGCCTTTCTGTCAAGGTCGAGGACGAGGCAACCCTACAGGTCGTGGAGATCCGGGATGGTTCCAAGGAGCTCAGGCCATGGATGACATTCCTAGATGTTTCCGATGTGGACAGCCAGGTCACATTCAGCGTGGATGTCGTGCACCACTTCCGGGCCAGGGAAACCTGCAGGGGCCTATGGGGAGGGGCGGACCATGGGCCTAGGATACAAGGTCAACACCCATCAACAGTTAGTGTCCGAGTTGGTAGGCGAACCAACTGAAACCAGCATTATTGTTAATGGAATCAAGACCAAGGCTTTGCTTGACACTGGAGCTACGATCTCATCTATAGCTGAGGCATATTATCGACAGAACTTTCCTGATGTTCACCTAGAACCACTGAAGCAGCTTCTTCATGTCGAGTGCGCGGATGGAGAACTTCTACATTACAGTGGCGTCATTGTTGTTGATATAGAGGGATCTGGGAGTGCATCTACCAAGGTACAGAGTATGCTACTTGTTGTGCCAGACAGCCAGTACAACAACACAGTACCTATCACACTTGGGACCAACATCTTATCCATATACCTTAACCAGTGTCAGGACAAATTTGGACCAAGGTTTCTCCAGCAAGCAAATCTCCATACACCGTGGTATTTAGCCTTCAGGAGTATAGTGCTAAGAGAGAAAGAATTAGCCAAGAGGAACTACTCTATCGGTAAAGTTAGGAGCCAAGAGTCTGCTCGCAAGATAATCCCTGCCAACTCGGAGATTCATATCTCAGGTTATGTTGACCAGCCCCTACCATATCATGCTACTCATGTCATAGTTCATCCCACTACTGGATCACAGATACCAGATGACCTTGACATCACGCCCACATTTGTCTCATACGATGGAAGTGGTCAGAAGCTTCATGTCGACGTACATGTATCTAACCTCACTACAAGAGCTATCAGCATTCCTTGCCACGCAATACTCTGTGAATTGCAAGTTGTCAAGTTGGAGGATGTACCAAGCTCTGCTTCCACTCAGGACTCTAGTGTACTTGACCTCATGGACTTCAACGAGTCTGCTGTCTCAAGTGAGGAACTAGCACAAGGGAGACAAGTCATCACTGACTACTTGGATATCTTCTCTACCGGCGACACAGACCTAGGCCACACAGAAGCAGTCAGACACAGGATTGACCTCAAGGATGACATCCCATTCAAGCAACGTTACCGGCGCATACCACCCGCCATGTACGAAGAAGTCAAGGAGCACCTTAACCAACTTCTACTCTGCGGTGTCATCAGGCGTTCACGTTCCCCATGGTCATCCAACGTTGTCCTAGTTAAAAGAAAACAGGGAAACTGCGTCTATGTGTGGATTTTCGCCAGCTCAACCAGCAAACTATTAAGGACAACCACGCAATTCCAAGGATTGAGGAGATGTTTGAGGCACTCTCTGGATCTCGGTATTACACTACGCTGGATATGAAGTCTGGGTATCACCAAGTGGAAATCGAAGAGACTCATAAGGAAAGAACCGCTTTCACAGTTGGACCCCTAGGCTTCTATGAGTACAACAGAATGCCCTTTGGACTTTGTAACAGCCCAGCCACGTATCAACGGCTCATGAACGAGTGTTTTGAGGGACTTCACCTGAAAATCTGCCTCATCTACCTAGACGATATTATCATCTTCTCATCATCATTTGAAGAGCAGCTGGATAGACTGAAGCAGGTATTTCAGCGAATTAGAGAAACTGGCCTCAAGCTCTCTCCTGACAAGTGTTCCTTCTTCAAGAAGAAAATCAAGTTCCTTGGCCACATCGTTTCAGAGGAAGGTATTATGGCGGATCCAGACAAGGTCGAGAGAGTACTGAATTGGCCACGACCATCAAGTCCAACAGAAGTACGACAGTTCCTTGGTTTTGCGGGCTACTACCGAAAATTTGTAAAAGACTTCGCCAAGATAACCAAGCCACTCTCAGCACTGATGCCTCATGGGAAATCCAAGAAATCAAAGAAACCTTCAGGGGAACCATGGCACTGGGGGGAGGAACAAGAGCAAGCTTTCAACCATCTAAAAGAAATGCTAACTTCACCGCCAGTCTTAGCGTACCCTAACTACGGGACACCATTTGAACTTCACACAGATGCCAGTGGAAAGGGAATCGGCGCTGTACTGTATCAGGAACAGAATGGTGTCAAGAAGGTAATCAGCTATGCAAGTCGAGGACTAGGGAAGTCTGAAAGAAACTACTCGGCACATCGCCTTGAATTCCTTGCACTCAAGTGGGCCGTATGTGAGAAGTTCCACGACTACCTGTATGGAGCAAAGTTTACTGTTCTCACAGACAACAACCCACTGACTTACGTCCTTACAAGTGCCAAGTTGGATGCCACAGGCCACAGATGGCTAGCAGCACTTGGAGCCTATGACTTCAACATATTCTACAGACCGGGATTGAAGAACACGGATGCGGATACTTTGTCAAGGCTCCCAGAATACCAGCAGCTTTCCTCGGAACAGCTATCCATGGACTCAGTCAAGGCAATCTGTGGAGTTATTCATGCCCAGCCTTACGTGGAATCACTCTGCCTCTCAGCAGCATCGGTTGACGAAGAGATGTCCACCAAGTCAACAGATCTGAAAGGAATGACTGAGAGGGATTGGCGCATGGCCCAAGCCGAAGACTCTACTCTTAAGCCATGGATCCAAGCTGTCAGGATGAAGAGGAAGCCACACAGACAGGAATTTCCGAGCACGATGGCCAACACATCACTATTCAGGTCCTTCAACTCACTTGTACTCGAAAAAGGAATCCTACATCGGCGAATCAACATGGATGGAGAGACAAAATTACAACTTGTACTTCCATCAAGGTTCATCCATGATGCACTGCAAGGCCTTCATAACGCCGTGGGACACCCAGGACGTGACAGAACTCTCTCACTGCTCAGGGACCGTTTCTACTGGCCAGGAATGCAAGCGGACACAGAAGACTGGATAAGAACCTGCAACAGATGCTTGAGGAGGAAGACACCAACCAACATCCGAGCTCCGTTAGTCTCCATCACTACCTCACAGCCTTTGGAATTAGTCTGCATGGACTTCCTTACGTTGGAGACTTCCAAGGATGGATTCCAACACATCCTAGTGATCACAGACCACTTTACAAGATATGCTTTGGCTGTCCCCACTAAGAATACAACTGCCAAGACCACAGCCGACGCATTTTACAAGCACTTCGTGATGCATTATGGTATGCCCATGAGGATCCACAGTGACCAAGGAGCCAACTTCATGAGCAGGATGATGAAAGAGCTCTGTGCTACACTCGGAATCGCCCAATCAAGGACTACTCCCTACCATCCTATGGGGAACGGCATGACCGAGCGTTACAACAGAACCTTGCTCAACATGTTGGGAACCCTCAAGCCAGAACAGAAACAAGACTGGAAATCATTTGTTGCACCTCTCGTCCATGCCTACAATGCCACAAGACATGAGTCCACGGGCTACTCCCCTTTCTATCTCATGTTCGGAAGGGAACCCAGACTACCAATTGATCTTGCCTTCGGAATAGAGCTAAACATGGAACATAACAGTTTGACCTCCTACGTTCAGGCTCTAAGGACAAGACTGGAGGAGTCCTACAAAATTGCAACCAGAGCATCTAAGGATTCCCAGGAGCATCAGAAGGCAGGTTATGATGTCAAGGTCAGGGGAGCTACATTACAGCCTGGAGAGCATGTTCTGGTGAAGATCCTAGCTTTCGATGGCAAGCACAAACTTTCTGATAAGTGGGAAGAGGAGCCGTACATCGTTGTTTCTCAGCCTAACACGGACATCCCGGTGTTTGTTGTGAAGAAAGAACGAGGGGAAGGAAGGTCTCGGACCCTACACCGGAACCTGCTTCTACCCATCGGATCTTTGCCAGACGACTCTCAGAAGACCAAGCCTGTACCACCTAAACCAAAGCCAAGAAAAAGGTCGGCCAGGACAGTCACAGAACCAACGGAAACTAATGTGTCGGAGGAGGACGAAATAAGGTCAATTTCAAGCCTTCTAGTAGAACTTCCTACAGAGCCTGATGATTCCACAGTTGTCAGCGCACAATCTATGGAAGAGGATTCCATCTCCCAGTTGGATGGTGACGATCTGAAGACTGAGGAGATGGGCAGCGCATCTTCTGATGGTGACGGCCATCAGCCGGGGACCAGTGACGATCCCAGCACAGAGGATGTATCTGTCAAGGAAGAAATGCTTGAGGATGAAGCAGAACTTCAGTTAGAGCCGAATCCAGAGGACCTAGCAGGAGAAGCCAGAACTCCTGACTCGCCTCCAGTCCGAACCAGACCTACACCTAAACCACCACCAAGGACTTCACGTCGTGAGAGGAGACCACCGGAATGGCAGCGCTCAGGGGATTACGTCATGAGCCAGACGACAATCAACGACTGGGACGATAGATCTGACCTAGTAGAGCGCTTGGCCTCAGCAGGTGTGTTCGAGCAATTTGGTGGTGCTATGTCACAGTTTGTTGTGAACCTTCTTCACTCAAGTAAATGACGAGGACGTCATTTGTGTGGAGGGGGAAGTATGTGGCAGATTCAACTTTGTATTGTATATAGTTGTACATATAATAAACATGTGAATCTTTTAATATGTGTGTCATATCATGATGAGATATACAATCTCATTAATTAACCCAAGTGTAATCATTTTATCAATAATTTTATATTCAACATTTTATATCACACCTTTAGCCCTTCTAAACATCAATCTAATCTTAAATGTAATCTATTTCAGCAATACTCATTTGCACTGCATGCTTTTCTCCCTGCAATCCCTTCTAAAGCTTGTCCCTTGCTCAGGCTAGTGTTTAATTTCTATTGTTCTCTGTTCAGCCAAGCGTATAAGGTATTAGGTATTTAAAGGTTAATTTCATCTAGTCTCTTGGTCAGTATCTTATGTGGTTGTCATCGCGCATGTTGCGGTTTAGTCTTTAGGATCAAGATCACCATGATCTGGCAGTATAGAACTCGGCCATGATGTTGTGTTCTGTGTGCACCATCCCGAAGACACTGTCCAGCTTGGTGATGAGAGAGTCCAATGGAGCATCCTTATCAATGTGCATGGCGACTCTTGCTGCCTTCCCACGAAGTGATTTGTGTACGGCGTCCATGACATCTTGCTCCGAATATCTTGTACAGAGACATGTGTATTCATGTTTCCACTGGTCGAAGTCGACGTCTCCTTTCCTGTCTCCCGAGAAGTATGGAAGCTGTGGCGTCTTAGCTAGTGTAACTGTGGGTGGAATAGAGGGTTTATGTTCCTGAGTCGACTTGCTAACTGATGAGATCCACGCTAAGAGATCCTGAGGTGTATCAGCTTTGGGTTTCAAATCCAACTTCTTCAGTGACAAAACAAGTTGTTTGACCTCCTCTTCTGACATTTCCGCTTCAGCCATGTTGGAGAATAAATATGAATATACAACTGAGTAATACACGACCTAGAAAACTTGATGAGTAGATGAAACACGAAATCCGCGAGAAATACACAACACGCGACACTGGTGACTGTAAATCCGTGAAGAATTTGTAACAAAACAGATTTCAAAGCACACAGTGAAGCACGCGAGAATACGTTAGATGTAGGATTTAATGAATGTTTACATTGATTTACGTAAATGGTATGGGAGTTTACCCTTAACGAATATAAGTTTAAATAAATTACATGTTTAGAGTTACCTTTAATTTGTGTTTAGATAATAAACTAATGCAGGTAAGTAAAGTGCAGGTGTACGCGCGCAGGGGCTTATAAATATGATACGCTACATAAAGAGAGAATAGCACCAAGCAATATGAAATGAAGATATGAGAAGCGAACAATGAAATACAACCCTTAATTACCTGAACAAAATAACCAAAGGGATAAATGAACGCAAAGAAAACCCTACAACTAAACCACAAAGAGAACCTACATACTAAAACACTAAACTATGAACACAACCAACTAAAACAAACTAAACCTACAGGTTTATTAAGATATGGAACTTAAAGTAAACTAAACTAAACTAAACTAAACTAATTACCGATTACTAAAGTATTACTAATTACCTAACACTAACTAATACACACTCACACACACAAACACATCTTGGTTGTATAGAGCAGATGTGTAACTGATACTAATAATTAATTTATGCAACTAAATAAAGTAACTAATCTTAACTAATGCTTAACTGAAGACAACACAAACAAATTCACAGTAGAATATAAACACTTAAATTACATAATATACTAGCTCCGGAGCAATAAACTAAAGGGGTACCCACAAGTTAATGAAATTAAGGCATCATCATATACAAATGCAGAAATAATATTCAATACATGGATAGCATGAAATCACATTAACTGCAGCTGGCCGAACTTCACAGGGAGGTCAAGGTCACACAAGTGTCCATATGTTAAGGTCACACAAGTGTCCATATGTTGAGGTCACACAAGTGTCCATATGTTGAGGTCACACAAGTGTCCATATGTTGAGGTCACACAAGTGTCCATATGTTGAGGTCACACACCATGATGCGTATACACACACGTCAACATGAAAACAATCTCAGAGTCTATTCACCGAACGATGATAATACGTTATGGGCGTT